>NC_065575.1:29658333-30281666 GCF_937616625.2 Mercurialis annua
AAACAAATCAAAAAATTTCACCTTTTTAGCAATTTAAGACAAACGTTTACAAACGTTACGAAACAAATACTTACATTTCACCTTTTTAGCGATTTAAGCATTTCGTTTAAAACGTTTTGAAACAAATACAAACCTTTCCCCTCTTTAGCAATTTAAGCCAAACGTTTACAAACGTTAAGAAACAAATCCTAACGTTTCACCTTTTTAGCGATTTAAGCCAAACGTTTCAAAACAAGTCCAAACGTGTCACATCTTTAGCGATTTAAGACAAATCTTTACAAAATGTTAGGAAACAAATCCAAATGTTTCACCTTTTTAGCGATTGAATCCAAATATTTAAAACATTACGAAACAAATCCAAACGTTTTACCTTTTTAGCGATTTAAGCCAAACGTTTATAAACTTTACGAAACAAAACCAAACGTTTCACCTTTTAAGCGATTAAAGCGAAACATTTACAAATGTTACGAAACAAATTCAATCATTTCACCTTTTTAGCAATTTAAGATTAACGTTTACAAACGTTACGAAACAAATCCAAACGTTTGGATTTGTTTCGTAACGTTTTAAAAATTTGAATTTGTTTGGTAACGTTTTAAATGTTTGGCTTAACGTTAAATAGATGAAGCGTTTGCATTTGTTTCATAACGTTTTAAACGTTTGGATTTGTTTTGTAACGTTTTAAACGTTTGGAATTATTTCGTAAAGTTTTAAACGTTTGGCTTATATGGCTAAAAACGTGAAATGTTAGGATTTGTTTCGTAACGTATTAAACGTTTGGATTACTTTCAGAACATTTGTAAAGGTTTGGCTTAAATAGCGAAAAAGGTGAAACGTTTGGTTTAAATCGCTAAAAAGGTGAAACGTTTGAATTTGTTTCGTAACATTTTATACGTTTGGCTTAAATTGCCAAAAAGGGGAAACGTTTGGATTTGTTTCGAAATGTTTGTAAATGTTTGGCTAAAATCGCTAAAAAGGTGAAACATTTGGTTTTGTTTCGTAGCGTTTGTAAAAGTTTGAATTGGTTTTGTAACATTTTAAACGTTTGAATTGGATTTCGTAACGTTTGTAAATGCTTGGCTTAAATCGCTAGAAAGGGGAAATGTTTGGTTTTATTTCGTATTATTTGTAAACGTTTGGCTTAAATTTCTAAAAAGGTGAAACCTTTGGTTTTGTTTTGTAAGGTTTGTAAATGTTTGGCTTAAATCGCTGAAAATGTGCAAAGTTTAGATTGTTTTCATAACGTTTTAAACATTTAGCTTAAATCGCTAAAATGGTGACACTTTTGGAATTGTTTCATAATGTTTTAAACGTTTGAATTGGTTTCATAACATTTTAAATGTTTGGCTTAAATCGCTAAAAAGATGAAATGTTTGGATTTGTTTCGTAACATTTTAAATGTTTGGATTGGTTTCTTAACGTTTTATACGTTTGGCTTAAATCGCTAAAAAGGGGAAATATTTGGATTTGTTTCGTAACATTTGTAAACATTTGGATTAAATTGCTAAAAAGGTGAAACGTTTGGATTTGTTTCGTAACGTTTGTAAACGTTTGGCTTAAATCGCTAAAAAGGTGAAACGTTTAGATTTGTTTCGTAACGTTTGTAAATGTTTTGCTTAAATCGCTAATGTAATATCCCGTGTTTTCCAGTGTTGTTCTGTCACCGTGTTGATTGTTTCCTCGTTCTTTGGGGTTGGTTTGGCCCATCTTTTGCTTCGGTTTTGGTCTGTCGTCGCCCGTGGGCCTCGGGCCGTGTTTTTGGCCTTGTTAGGCCATCAGCAGGTAAGGCGGGACGGAAGGCGCGATGGCTCACCTAGCGTCTGGCTCCTCCCTGTGGGGCGCGACGGAAGGCCCGATGGAGTCATCGCCCCTCGCGTCGCGCCTGGTGCATTGTTGCACCAGCAGGTGAGGTGCGATGGTATGGTCACGCCTCGCAACGCGCCTCGCAACGCGCCTTACCTGATAGATGCGCAGCGGGGTCTATAAATAGACCCGTTATCTGATTTTAAACGCTCTTTTTCACTTTTTACAAACCCTAGCTGAACCCTAATCATAAAAACACTCTGAATTGGATTTCTTCTCTTCCATTTCTTCAATCGTGTGGCTTTGGTAAGTAAATTCTTACACTTTTCCTTTATGAAATCATAGCTTCGTCATTCGTATCGATTCATTACTTGCTAATCGTTGTTTTCCAGAACTTGGGTATTATAGATATCACCTCTAATCTGATCTCACTTGTTCTTCAATTCGTTTCATCATCTCACATCGGGTATGTACCATTTTTACGCCAAATCGTGTCTATCACTTTCTAGATTCGTTGAAGTTGTTGTTATGATTTTATCTACTGTCTTTATGATGTTGAATCTGAATTGTATGTTAGGATGACTCTAGTGTGTGTTGCGATTGAGTTATACCCTAGACTTACAATGTAAATTGTTAGGATTGAATGCTAGGTCTTTGGGTTGATATTGGCTTGATTAATTACTGTTTTTGGGTGATATTATATTGCTGGAAATCCATACTTAGGGCTGTTGTAGGTTAATGAATTCAACTTGATGTTGTTTGGCTTGTTTGATTGATCTAAGGTTGGTTATTGGGTTCGTAATGCATGAAATCGATTTTTTTCGACTTGATTGTTGTTCAAAACCTAAGTGGTTGCCCATAAGTGATTCTAAGGTGCTTTGGAAGTGTATAACATGTTTACTATGCTTAAGAATCGTTGGTTTCATCATTTGACAATTACGCGTAAAAATGGCGAAGTTGTGCCACGAAAAGGGTTGACATGAATTGTCTATTTCAGATCTGAATTAATTGATGTAAATGCATAATAGGATTCCATTAAAACTCAATATTGTGATCTTGACACATTGGTGTCTACTTTGGGTGGTACGGCCATTTGTGGCTAGTTTCGAGATTGATTTATAAATGAATCGTTGTTGTTAAGCTATGATTGAGTTCCATGTTTTCAAATGAGCAATGTTTTGATTTAAAGGTTCCGGATTCATACTTTGGTTTACTTTAGTATCTTTGGGTCGGGATAGACTTGGGTCATCTGACATGTGAGATTAAGCTTGAAGGCTAATTCACTACTTTGGGATTTCACATGATTTTAAGGTTTTCAAGTTATTTAAGCTTCCGAATTATGTTTTCAAAGGGGAACTCAATTATGCTTAACTTGTTGTTATACTTTGGAATTACTTTGGAAATGGGATTGTATATGTATGAATGTTATGTTGTGGCATTTACTTTGGCTTGTACCTTGGTTGTTGTTTGAGATACTAGTCCTATGTGGTGTCTAGTATTCTTAGTGTTAGGGGTTGATGTGATTTTAACTTATACCTTATTTTAGACCCGTCGACTACTCGTGCTTCGGAGTCTACGCAGGTTTAGCTGTTTGCCAAGATTTTCACGTGGATAAGCAAGCAGTGAGTTTGTAGTGTTATTTACCGCTTTATTAAGTACCACAAATTATTTTAGTATTACAACTGTTTGCGAACTGTTTTAAGGATTATGGATCTGGAATGAAACGAGCTACTCGATAGGCTTGTATCGAGACTGCGTGCACCAGTAAGTACTTTGGGATTGGCTGACCAATGTCTGGCCTACTTTGGGATTCGATGAGGATTTATTCCCATCTACTTTGGATTATACTGTGGGATATATATATACTTTGGGATTTCATTTCAATACTGTATTCCATAATCAAGTCTATAAGTATGTTAGTATAAAAGGATTTGGGTTTAAGGGTTTTAAACTCAATAAATGTAAATAGCATTATGAACTCATCTCAATGTATCTGATCCCGTTGTTTTCCCAATTTTTCCAGGGTTATGATTGAGAGCTTTGGTCATCTTCAATTCTTTGATTCCTCGGAGGTTTTTATGCTATTTAAACTAGTCAATTGTTTTAAACTCTTAGACCGCAATAGAGTTAGTTTATTTATTATGGATATCTTATGTTAGTTTGTCGGATTAGACCGATTTTTTATTTTTAACTTTGGCATGTTATACTTTGGTTTATATCGTTATATATAAGGCATGTTGTTGAGTCTCAGGTTTTAACAGATATTTAAGTTGTTATATAAATAGCTAGACTTAGGTTGGAGTCTTGGTTGCCCCCGAGCATTGTTTTTCTGCAGGTTTATAAGTTTGTATGATTTCCGCGAGGATTGCTACGGGTTTTGGTACGACCATACCCATACCCTAGGACCGGTCGCGATCCATGAAATTGGGTCGTGACAAAGTTGGTATCAGAGCTTTGGTTTCAAACCAAGGCCATTTTGCATGTTATATGTTTATTGCTTTAAGGCATGGTATGTGTTGTTGTGTCTTAGGATCTACTGCAGAATTAGAATATAAGTCTTGTCTTTTGAAACTTCATCTTTTGTTTTCAAAACTTTCTACCTTCATCTATAGGAATGTTGAGTGTCGGTCTTACGTGTTACTGATGCTTTACTTTGGAATGTTTATTGCTTGTACATTGGGTAATTTATCGGCTGTTGTGCCATATATGAGATATACCTTGGATGATGTTTTATTGGTTGTTGTGCCTTATATGGTGTTTACTTAAAGTGATGTTTTGTTGGCTGTTCTGCCTTATATGATATTTACTTAGGGTGGTGTTTTGTCGGTAGCTGTGCCTTATACAATATTTACTTAGGGTGGTGTTTTCGTTGGCTATTGTGCCTTAAATGATATTTACTTCAAGTGATGTTTTGTTGGCTGTTGTGCCTTATATGATGTTTATCTTGGGTGATTACTTGTTGGATTTTATGCCCTGGATAATTTTGGTCATATTGAATTGCTTATGCTTTGTTGGTAAGTAATTTTGGCTTTGGCCTTAATCATTGAGGGTTTTAATGACAAAATGTTAGGCATTGTCAATTTTTTCCTTTTAAAGGATTTTTGGTGTTAAATTTTTAAGCATGTTTTGTGGCTACACGTTGTTTGGTCACACGTTGGTTTTACTGGAAAAATTATTTTCATTTGATTTGTGTTTTGAGACGAGAATCGGAAGAGAAATTTGGTTTTAATACTAAAAAAAATGTGATTTTTGGTTACTTTGCAAGTAAAATGAATTTAACGTATTTCAAAATCTTACGTGTGACTTGGTATTGACCAACGATCAATTTAAAAATAATATTATTTAAATAATGGACTATGGCTTTGATAATTTATTATGATTTTTATGATTTTACCATATTTTAGTTTTGGACATTGGAGGTGTCTTTGGTCATATGCTTTGGTATATTATGTTTGGCGAGAGTATGTGTTTCTCGGAATGGTTGTTTGTGATAAAGGGTTTCCTCACTTGAATTTTTGAATTGTTGTTTGACGCTTGGATTACGTTGAGCTCCTATTTTTAAGGAAAGATTGAGATTTTATTTAAAGGCATTTCCGGATTTACAATGTTTTGAATACGTTTTATAAATGGTGGTTTTGAGTTCTGACTTGGGTCACCCAAATTTGGGAGTTGAGCTTGGTAGTTGTAATGACTCGGCTAACTCGATGGTTTTGTGATTGTTATACTTTGAAAATTCTTTTTAAAGCAATTGAATTATAAGAAGAGATTTTTCCGGATAATCAAGATTGTTTTAACTGTGGGGATCAATTATAAATTTGGAAGTTTTGTGGTTGACTTTAAATTTCAAAATGAATTTTGAAGCTTACTCTTAAAAGATGGGATATTACAGGTTGATTTTATTACGAAGATTTAAAGCTGGTTGTAGCATGTCTTCATTCTGTCTTTTTAGTACGTTGGGTTAATTGTGTTTAATGGCATGCTTGGGTGGTTTATGATTTGTAGAAATCAAAATCTTTTGATTTTAATTTGTGTTGTATACCTCGCAAGTTTGGTCGGACTATGTTGTTTATTTTTATTTTGTCTCTTCGTGCGGAGAAGCACTTGAGGTAAATTATTTCACGCGGTTCTTTTCGGCTTACCTTGATGTTGGTTTAGTAGTGAGTCGAACCTTCTTTTGGACCCTGTTTTACTTTAGTTTCGGTTTGGATGACGCTGGGTTTAGTGTTTTGTTAGTCGATCAAGATCTTTGAATTTTGATATCGAGGAAATTGATGGAATTGTTTCTTTGGAACGGTTGGTGGTTTATGTTTATCTTAGATAAGGATATTGGAAATTCTAACTCGAGGAGATATATCAGTGTATTAATGCACTAGTGTTTTTCATCAAGGTTGACCGGTGCGATGCGGGAACGGGAAGTAAGTGTTGTAGAAACGTATGTGATGTATTTTTTTCCTTGAGTTAAGTTTCAGTTTGTTTGGAGTTCTATAGAATATTATTTTATACTTATGAGTTTTAGTTGAGTTATCGTTTTGATTTACTATTGTGGTATCATATGACTTGGTAGATTGTAAGTATGGAGTTAGAGGAATATTTTGAGGTTATCGAATGCACGTCTCACAGAGTGTAATGTCTAACAAATGTTTTATTGAGAAATTGATTTCAAATGTTGATTAATTAAAGTGTTTCAAATATTTTTATCACGTAATTGTGCCCAGACATATCATGGACATGCATTTTGAATGTCACGAATAGGAAATTGCATTGAGCACTGAGTATGTTCACTAAATAAAAGAGAAATTAATAATCGATACATGCATAATAGTACATGCATCACGTGCATAGAAATGATTAGAGTTGGATGAAACTCTTTGGGGATGAGAGGTGTCATCACCCTGGCGCACAATTATGTAAAGTGGATTTTGGCAATAAAGTCTTTTTGAGAAAAATATTTTGAAACGAACTCGCGAGTTACCTTGGGATAAATTTATTTATAAAGTTGATAGATTTCAAATGGTTTGAAATTTTACCGAAAAGTAGCTAGACAAATACTCTGTGATGATGGTGGTGAATTGAGGACGCATATGTCAGGAGTGATTGCTCTGTAGTATCAGAAATTTTGGGCTTCGTAGGGAGTAATTATGAATATAAGATTGCACTTGAGTTATTTTTGTTATAAGTATGATAGGATTTTGAGGTCGGTTAGTAAGGCTTACGTGTTAGTTTCCAATTTATGCTTTGAAGGTTGTTAGATTGAGTAATTTGGTTATGCTCCACATGAGTGTTTACACTTAAAATTTTAAAAGAAATTTTGTCTTTTACAGATTCGAATTGTGTCCAAAAAGTTTTGGTATATCAATATAATTATTTTTCTGAAAACGAAGGGATTCTTATTTGCAAGATTTTTTCCTTTTTAAGAAAGTGAGGAGATTTTATCAAGGTTAATTTTAAAGAGGATAATTTAATTTAAAGAGGATAATAAAATTTTGGCAGCTAAACGATTTCATGAAATTGTAATTTATTTAAAAAGGTATGGTTTAATTATGAATTCGAAAAGAAAGTATTTTAGATGCATTATGAAACTCGAGGTTTTTCCCAACAGGTTATTTATTTTCGGTTTTGAAGCGAAATGAAATTTAAGAGGTTAATGTCTTTTATTAAGAGGTGGATTATATTAATATATAATGTTTGTGTTTTGGAAATTTTATTTTACTATAAATGTGACTTTGAGCATAACCAATGACCCGAGTACTAGTGAATTTGATCTAGGTGATCTCTTGAATATAAGATTACAGTTACATTTGGTGAGTTGATTTTGAGAATTTGAGTTCGGTTCGAATTTATGAATTAGCTGATTTGAGAATCGTGACTGGTGAGTTTTGACAAATAGGTTGGTTGGACGATACTGTTAGTTATGAATTGTTGTTGTTGAAAGTTTGAATATCGCTTTATTCAGATATTGAACCTTTTTTGTGTGGAATAAAAATTTAGTCTATGAAATATAGTTGATATATAAGTGGGTGGTTAATTACCTTGGGTAATTTCGGGCTGTATACTTTGTTATGGTATGAGTTGAAGAATCTTTCTGAATGAATCGATTTGTATATATCTTGGAGATTTTGTTATCATTTGTTAGAGTGATATATCCTTTGGAATGTTAGTATGTGCATATGTGTTTATAGATTCGTCAAGGTTGATGGTCTTGTAGAGCTTAGTTCCTTTTTGGTTGTACAACTAGATTCTCTTGATGTTTAAGTTGGCTAATATATAATTTGGCAAGAACTTTATCTAGTTGTTTATGGACTAGTTCGTTCGTTTGATGTAACGAGTTATTGATTTTGACAATTTGAGTTCGGTTCGAATTTATGAATTAGCTGATTCGAGAATCGTGACTGGTGAGTTTTGACAAATAGGTCGGTTGTACGATACTGTTAGTTGTGAATTGTTGTTGTTGAAAGTTTGAATATCGCTTTATTCAGATATTGAACCTTTTGTGTGTGGAATAAAAATTTAGTCTATGAAATATAGTTGATATATAAGTGGGTGGTTAATTACCTTGGGTAACTTCGGGCTGTATACTTTCTTATGGTATGAGTTGAAGAATCTTTCTGAATGAGTCGATTTGTATATATCTTGGAGATTTTGTAATCATTAGTTAGAGTTATATATCCTTTGGAATGTCAGTATGTGCATACGTGTTTATAGATTCGTTAAGGTTGATGGTCTTGTAGAGCTTAGTTCCTTTTTGGTTGTACAACTAGATTCTCTTGATGTTTAAGTTGGCTAATATATAATTTGGCAAGAACTTTATCTAGTTGTTTATGGACTAGTTCGTTCGTTTGATGTAACGAGTTATGTATAAGCTTCGATATGAGATGATAAGTGTAGAGATGCTAAGTAGGTGGCGAGGGTTGCATGATGTTATAAATGGGGATTCAAGGTTTCCATTTGAAGAGTTAGATTTTTGTATTATAAGAATTACGATTTGAGTTTCGGGCTTGTCCTTGCACCTTGTTAAGGTTGTTATAATAGTTGTTGCAACTCGAGCGACTTTTGGTAACCTCCCTTGTGAGATGCTTAATGTTTATAGTTGAATAATCTTGGAATTTTATATTTTATTTAATCAAATAATAGTTTGGAGTATTGAACTGTCAAGTTTTAAATTTTGCGCCTGCATGGTGTGAATATTTGAGTTGTTGTTTTATGTAAGGGGTGATTTGATTTACAACTTGTCGAGTTGTGGTTACGCAAGTGCGTATATTTATTAGTGGAGGTATTCCTATGGTTTCAATTATTTATTTATTTTCGGTTATAGTTAGGGAGTATACTTAGAGAATGGAGTTTGTTATGTGGAATCATTATCTTTCATTCTTGGTTACATTAGGTTTAGCGTTGCTTCCTATATTCGATGCTATGTTAGTACATTGGGTATATGTTATGTGATTTACTTTGGTGCGTTTATATGTGGTTGTTTTTAGTTTCGTTGTTTTTAAATTCGAGGACGAATTTTATATAAGTTGGGGAGATTGTAATATCCCGTGTTTTCCAGCGTTGTTCCGTCACCGTGTTGATCATTTCCTTGTTCTTTGGGGTTGGTTTGGCCCATCTTTTGCTTCGGTTTTGGTCCGTCGTCGTGGGCCTCGGGCCGTGTTTTTGGCCTTGTTAGGCCCTCAGCAGGTGAGGCGCGACGGAAGATGCGATGGCTTTCTCGCGTCGCGCCTGGCTTCTCCCTGTGGGGCGCGACGGAAGGCGCGATGGAGTCATCGCGCCTTACCTGACAGATGTGCAACGGGGTCTATAAATAGACCTGTTATCTGATTTTAAACGCTCTTTTTCACTTTTTACAAACCTTAGCCGAACCCTAATCATAAAAACACTCTGAATTTGATTTCTTCTTTTCCATCTCTTCAATCGTATGGCTTTGGTAAGTAAATTCTTACACTTTTCCTTTATGAAATCATAGCTCCGTCATTCGTATCGATTCCTTACTTGCTATCATTGTTTTCCAGAACTTGGGTATTATAGATATCACCTCTAATCTGATCTCACTTGTTCTTCAATTCGTTTCATCATCTCACATCGGGTATGTACCATTTTTACGCCAAATCGTGTCTATCACTTTCTAGATTCGTTGAAGTTGTTGTTATGATTTTATCTACTGTCTTTATGATGTTGAATCTGAATTGTATGTTAGGATGACTCTAGTGAGTGTTGTGATTGAGTTATACCCTAGACTTACAATGTAAATTGTTAGGATTGAATGCTAGGTCTTTGGATTGATCTTGGCATGATTAATTACTATTTTTGGATGATGTTATATTCCTGGAAATCCATACTTAGGGCTGTTGTAGGTTAATGAATTCAACTTGATGTTGTTTGGCTTGTTTGATTGATTTAAGGTTGGTTATTGGGTTCGTAATGCATGTAATCAATTTGTTTTGACTTGATTGTTGTTCAAAACCTAAGTGTATGCCCATAAGTGATTCTAAGGTGCTTTGGAAGTGCATAACATGTTTACATTGCTTAAGAATCGTTGGTTTCATCATTTGACAATTGCGCGTAAAACTGACGAAGTTGTGCCACGAAAAGGGTTGATATGAATTGTCTATTTCAGATCAGAATTAATTGATGTAAATTCATAATAGGATTCTATTAAAACTCAATATTGTGATCTTGACACATTGGTGTCTACTTTGGGTGGTATGGCCATTTGTGGCTAGTTTCGAGATTGATTTATAAATGAATCGTTGTTGTTAAGCTATGATTGAGTTCCATGTTTTCAAATGAGAAATGTTTTGATTTAAAGGTTCCAGATTCATACTTTGGTTTACTTTGGTATCTTTGGGTCGGGATAGACTTGGGTCATCCGACATGTGAGATTAAGCTTGAAGGCTAATTCACTACTTTGGGATTTCACTTGATTTTAAGGTTTTCAAGTTATTTAAGCTTCCGGATTATGTTTTCAAAGGGGAACTCAATTATGCTTAACTTGTTGTTATACTTTGGAATTACTTTGGAAATGGGATTGTATATGTATGAATGTTATGTTGTGGCATTTATTTTGGCTTGTACCTTTGTTGTTGTTTGAGATACTAGTCCTATGTGGTGTCTAATATTCTTAGTGTTAGGGGTTGATGTGATTTTAACTTATACCTTGTTTTAGACCCGTCGACTACTCGTGCTTCAGAGTCTACGCAGGTTTAGCTGTTTGCCAAGATTTTCACGTGGATAAGCAAACAGTGAGTTTGTAGTGTTATTTACCGCTTTATTAAGTACCGCAAATTATTTTAGTATTATAACTGTTTGCGAACTGTTTTAAGGATTATGGATCTGGATTGAAACGAGCTACTCGATAGGCTTGTATCGAGACTGCGTGCACCGGTAAGTACTTTAGGATTGGCTGACCAATGTCTGGCCTACTTAGGGATTCGATGAGGATTTATTCCCATCTACATTGGATTATACTTTGGGATATATATATACTTTGGGATTTCACTTCAATACGGTATTCCATAATCAAGTATATAAGTATATTAGTATAAAAGTATTTGGTTTTAAGGGTTTTAAACTTAATAAATGTAAATAGCATTATGAACTCATCTCAGTATATCTGACCCCGTTGTTTTCCCAATTCTTTAAGGCTTATGATTGAGAGCTTTGGTCATCTCCGATTCTTTGATTCCTCGGAGGTTTTTATGCTATTTAAACTAGTCAACTGTTTTAAACTCTTAGACCGCAGTAGAGTTGGTTTATTTATTATGGATATCTTATGTTAGTTTGTCAGATTAGACCGATTGTTTGTTTTTAACTTTGGCATGTTATACTTTGGTTTATATCGTTATATATATAAGGCATGCTGTTGAGTCTCAGGTTTTAACAGATATTTAAGTTGATATATAAATCGCTAGACTTAGGTTGGAGTCTCGGTTGCCCCCGAGCATTATTTTTCTGCAGGTTTATAAGTTTGTATGATTTCCGCGAGGCTTACTACGGGTTTTGGTACGACCATACCCATACCCTAGCACCGTTCGCGATCCATGAAATTGGGTCGTGACAGCTAATAATATGAAATGTTTGGATTTGTTTCGTAACGTTTTAAACGTTTTGATTGGTTTTGTAACATTTTAAACGTTTGGATTTCTTTCGTAACGTTTTAAATGTTTGGATTTTTTTCGTAACGTTTTAAACGTTTGGATTAAATCGCTAAAAAGGTGAAACCTTAGGATATGTTTAATAATGTTTTAAACGTTTGGATTTGTTTCGTAAACTTTTAAACTTTGTCTTAAATTGCTAAAAGGGGGAAATGTTTAGTATTGTTTCGTAACGTTTCTAAACGTTTGGTTTAAATAGCTAAAAAGTTGAAACGTTTGGTTTTGTTTCGTAATATTTGAAAACGTTTGGCTTCAATCGCTAAAAAGATGAAATGTTTGGATTTGTTTCGTAACATTTGTAAACATTTGGCCTAAATCGCTAAGAAGGTAAAACGTTTGGATTTGTTTTGTAACGTTTGTAAAAGTTTGGCTTAAATCGCTAAAAAGGTAAAACATTTGAATTTATTTCGTAAGGTTTGGCTTAAATCGCTAAAAAGGGGAAAGGTTCGGATTTTTTTCATAACGTTTGTAAACGTTTGGCGTAAATCGTTAAAAAGGGGAAACGTTTGGATTTGTTTCGTAACTTTTGTAAACGTTTGTCTTAAATCACTAAAAAGGTGAAACGTCTGGATTTGTTTCGTAACGTTTTAAATGTTTTAAATGTTTGTCTTAAATCTCTAAAAAGGTGAAACGTTTGCATTTGTTTTGTAACCTTTTAAACGTTTGGATTTGTTTCGTAACGTTTTAAACGTTTGAATTGGTTTTATGACGTTTGTAAAAGTTTGGTTTAAATCGCTAAAAAGGTGAAACGTTTGGATTTGTTTTGTAACCTTTGTAAATGTTTAGCTTAAGGTGAAACATTTGTATTTGTTTCGTAACGTTTTAAACGTTTGGATTGGTTTTGTAACGTTTTAAACGTTTGGCGTCAATCGCTAAAAAGATGAAACGTTTGGATTTTTTTTGTAATGTTTGTAAACGTTTGGATTGGTTTTATAACATTTTAAACGTTTGGTTTAAATCGCTAAAAAGGTGAAATGTTTGGAATTTTTTCGCAACGTTTTGAACGTTAGGTTTTGTTTCGCAACGTGTGTAAACGTTTGGCTTAAATCGCTAAAAATGCAAAACGTTTGGATTTGTTTCATAATGTTTTAAACGTTTCGATTGGTTTCATAACGTTTTAAACGTTTGGCTTGAATCGCTAAAAAGGTGAAACGTTTGGATTTGTTTTGTAACGTTTGTAAACGTTTGACTTAAATCTCTAAAAAGGTGAAACATTTGAATTTGTTTCGTAGCGTTTTAAACGTTTGGATTGGTTTCGTAACGTTTGTAAACGTTTGGCAAATCGCTAAAAAGGTGAAACGTTTGGTTTTGTTTCGTAACGTTTGTAAATGTTTGGTTTAAATTGTCACGACCCTAAATCTTGAGTCGAGACCGGCGCTAGGGAATGGGAGTGGTAGCTCCTTAACCCGTAGCAAGCCTGAAAACATTGTAAATTTTTCGCTTTCAAATAAAACACTCATTCATAAAACTTTTTTATAATACTATAATCCCATTTAAAAACCAGAGTTAAAATACTTATTACACAAACATTAAAACACTAGTCTACTGCGGACTTCTATAATAAAAATCTTCTTTTCATGTCTTGAATAAAATGACTCCCGAAGAAATAAAACTTTGAAAGTTTTCATCGGATCATCATTTACTTTCCTGTAAAATTGGACGGAGAACGGGGTCAGTATAAAACTGAGTGAGTTCACAATATTACTAATAAATATTACATAAAGGGTAAAAACACTTTAAAACCACTTTATGTAAAATATATTTTTTTGAAATCATTTTTAAAATTCTTATCAATTAAATCCACTATCTACAGTCTTTTCAAATACCTTGAAAGTATTAATAGAAAATACTTTTAAAGTCAATAAAATCTTAATTAGTTTATAGCATTAATACTATTGACAATCACTCATAAGCAAGTAAAAATCATTTTTCAGAAACATAGAAGGCATACCAAATATGTTCCACATCTTTAAAACTTATAATCACAAGAACATCATATCAACAATTGTGATATCCATCTCTGTAATAATTCACCAAACCCTAGATTTATAACCAGGAACACAACACTGGCTTACAGCCTAGCCAAACTCTTTCTAGGCCACTTGATGGCTAACTATACTACTTCATTGGCAGGCTCGGCCCTTCTCCCTTCACCGACCATCGTTCAGGACTTAGCCCGATGTCATGCGCATTGACACCAAACAAAATATTCTCCCATGTGCATATCTCTATCTCAGCACATAATCACAGGTGCATACAAAAACTCAGCACCTCTCACATACATCATTACACAGTGGAATATCACTAACATAAATCTCAAACCATTTAAGTACAACCAAGTCACCATTTGGCCACAAAACCAAATCGCAAAAGAATTTCAACACCAAACACTTTTATGCATCATTTACAAAATCAAATGACTATCCACTAGCCAAAAAGGCATGTCACATTTATCAACAATGAATCAATATCTCAAAATCATAAAAGCTTTACCACAATCATATTCATATAGATTCAAATCAACAATTCTTTCATTATAATAACGTTTAATCAAGCACCTTTTAAACATTTTCCAAAACAAACATATAAACTATTTAAACTCATAATTCAATCTCAATAGCAAAGGCTAAAATATCTACTGATTATCATTTTAACATTGCACATTGAAAAAATATAACTTAATATCTAATAGTAATAGCATAAACTCACATTTGTGTCGCCAAACCAAACTTTAGCAAGAAAAATGGCCAGAGCACGACGAACCAAAAAGGATATCTTTGGCCGAAACTTAAGTCATGGTGTTGATATGTGTCACGACCCAAATTATTGAGCCGAGACCGGCGCTAGGGAATGGGAGTGGTAGCTCCGAAACCCGTAGCAAGCCTAAAACCATTAATAATTTTTCGCAATTGAAAACATATTATTATATATAAAACGTTTTCAGAAAACTCTTTAAATAATATAATATAGATATTAAAATATCATATTAGAGTTTACATTCAAAACTAACTATTTGAAATCAATTTACCAATCTTAGATTGACAACTACTGACTACTGCAGCTCATGTAACTCATACTTGTGCAAGTCCAATGACTTCTGGCACAATGGAGATGGTTTGTCTGATCCGACTTCTACTACCTGCAAACATCAAAGTGAGGGGTCAGTATTTGGGAAAATACTGAGTGAGTTTGCAAGTTACTTATAGTATTATCAAAATATAGCGTCACACGCTTAATACGTATGCAAATTCCATACATAATATAAGCACACAGTAAACGTTCCTAATTAACAGACTCTATCAAAACTCTAATCCTTGATTCGCTAAACTTATATAATCGAATCAACTTGATCCAAATGGTCCAACCCGGGAGTGTTCACACTCGACCACGTCAGTCGCAACCAATCTCTTAATCCCAAAGTGTGAGTCCAACTCACTGGTGGGTCCAACCCACTAGATACGGGGCTCAGGTTACTTAACCGAGTTCACTCTCATGGGGCTCAGGTTATTTTAACCGAGTTCACTCTCGTATCGCACTCTTATCGTATGCGCATTTCGTAATCTCATTGACAATCTAGACACGCTAGAATGACTTACTGATAATCTCATAGCCTATTGATACTCAATAGGTATTGACTTCTATAGATCTCATACTATCTATTCATATTTAAACAATGAATACAAAAACGTGCATAATCAAACTCATCAAGCGCAATATCTTATATGAACAAATCATATAGATACAATGAATATAATAATAACATTCATAATATAAGAAAATGACTTTTATAATAATACGTGAAAGTAAATTGCCACTCACAGTGACCGCTATCCAAAAACTGCATTATTATAATCCCGCAAGCGTAAGCTCCATGCATTGTCCACTCACGTATCCACTCCCGCTAACTGGCTTGATAGCTTGTCGGTACGTCAGTTATTTAATCGAGTTACCTATACGTTTAATCCATAAACGTTGACTTAGTATTCAAACTCCTAAGTTATAAACTTAGGTTAACACAATCGTATCTCTAATACGATTCTTAACTTTGATAATCTCTTAATCATACTTCTCTTTTAAACGTCCTAGTTTACGTTTTGATATTCAATCGAATCACGATTGATTACACGACTTGAAATTGTTTGAAATCGAGTTTCTGCGTCGCGTCAGGGCCCAGAAAGCCCAAAACTAACAATTCCCGCTAACGAAGGACTGCACGTTCGTGCAGCAGTGTACTGCACGTTCGTGCAGTACGCTGCACGATCGTGCAGTTGCTGTGCTGCACGTTCGTGCAGCACTTGCTACACGTTCGTGCAGCAGTCTGCACGAACGTGCAGTCTGCTGCACGTTCGTGCAGCCTTTGGCTGTACGATGTGCAGCCCCGGGGTTCGTTCCCCGGGCCATTTCCGACGTGCTTAAACGTCCAAAATCGATTCTAGCACGATTTCCATTAATAACCATCTCAAATATCATCAAAAACGCCAATAGAAACGCGATTACGATTCGTTTAATTCGTTAAAACGAAATAACCCTTATTTATCAATTCTCATAATAAAAACGTCAAACTTACCTTGATTTGAAGCTTAGCGATGATAGAGAATCGAATTCTGGACGAATCGATATAAAGAACTCGCGATTTGGACGAGAAACGGCGAAACGGCGACGGATCGTAATCGATCGTCGAAAGCTTCTGTTACTTTCCCAATTCCTCTGCGCATCATTTCATTCCCTTTCTCTTAAGGAAGGTTATCATATATCTTGGATAATTGTCCATTTTGGTCCTTCATTTCTTTAACTTAAACCATTTCTCTTTTAAACTTTCTAATTTAACCAAACGGTTAAATTATCCTTTTAACTCGAGTCGATACGTATTATTTATATTCATATAAATAATATTAACTCAATATTATTATTTTCCGTCAATAATCTTTTAATTACTATTCTCGAGACTTAATTGGCTAATTTACACTTTAGCCCTTAAACTTCTCAAAAGTGACAATTTAGCCCAAAACGCATCCGCGTCCAAATTTTAAAAGGTCTCCGATTGACCCAAAACTTTTACCACATATACTATAAAACATTTCGCGGACCTTGGCGAAATAATATCCCTTCGGGTTTTATATGGTTAAATTACCATTTTAGTCCCTGTACTTTATTTTGCGACTTTCTTAGTATTTTTCTTTTCCAATTCTAATCCCAACTTTTAGAACTGAAATATAATATTAAATTCCTCGCAATAATCCTTTCGAGTCCGTCCTGCTAAAATTTAATACTTATCCTAATCTCTCGGAAATCTTTCTGATATCGCCACTCTAGCGACTTAACACTGGACACGTGGTCCAATTAAATACTTAAATATTTTGGGGTATTACATTCTTCCCCCCTTATAAAAATTCGTCCTCGAATTTTCATACACTTTCTTAACTTATCTTAAACCATTAACATCTTGAACTCTCTTCATAATAAGTACACCGTGTTCACTTCACCACGCTTATAAGTGCGTGGAATTATCATTCCAGCTATCTGCTTCTTTGTTTAACATACAATACTATAGGCTCTTGTCTTTGTAATTGAACTTTCAGTTTATGACTGAAGTCCAATGGTAGTTTGTCTTAATGATGTCTTTTCACTAAAAATAATAATACTCGTCGCTCAATTTCTTCATTCGTTGTCAACTGATGCAGACAACCCATTCGCTCGCAATTCTTATTTGTCACTGATTAATGTAGACAACTCATTAATTTGCATTTACGACTCTTCGTTCTTAACTCCTTACATTTGTCCAATATATCTCATCCTATCATCGTTCTTTGTTGAGTGATGTAAACACTCAAATGACTTGTACTTCACCCTTACGTAGTCTCTTTCGCATTACTCTTACCATCATTTAATTGGGGCTGGGAACTTAATCTCATTATCCATCTTCCCCGTAGGTCTTATATGCTTACCTTATGCAATTTCATCCTTTGCTATCGTAGTTATCAATGGTTATCAATGAGATGTTTCTCACGATGCATCCTCATAATGTCTTTGCTTTCCCTGCAGGGACTTACTCGATCTTCTTCTTTATGTTTTTGTATCTTATGTACTGCTTCCTTTGTCGTATCCTTGTTGACTTACTTCCTTGTCCCTAAATGAGATGCACTAAACGTTGAAATTTCTTATCTCTTCTTACTTTACATTAATATGTTTCATCTTTCACTCGTTACATTCTTGGATAACTTCTTTGTTATCACGTCTTCTATTCTACGTTACGATCATTGCTAACATCTTTTAAAGATTGTTAGTCTTATATGATGTTTCTTTATACCACAGACACTTGCACATTACTGCTTAATATCCTATAAGAAAGAGATATTTAATCTCTTTGTGAACCTTCTTGGTTTAAGCATAGCTGTTATGCATATGATCTTCATACTAATGGAACAACAATTGTCACCGCGTTGGAGTTCTACTCCTGATTTGTTCAATGTACACTGTGTATTCATTTCCAACTCGTTAATTTCTACTTCTGTCCATATCGTAGGTATACTTCTTCGTTACTTTCTTTGACTTCTTGTCTTTAGTTAACCAATAGGATCAATAGTCTAAATGCTATGATCCTATGGTACTCTTATTGCGTTCCTAATTCACGTTCTTATCGTGTTTCTTAATCATCTTCTAGTGCAGTCTTTGCTTTCCTCCTCAGCGCATCTCGTACGTCAAGTACTACTTGCTTTTAATATCCACAACATCGATCATTAATTGAGAGTTGTGGCCTTCTTTATCTGAATTTTCCCGACGTAGTGCGTTCTTAATCGTATACGTATCGTCTTATCGTATTCGTACTGTCATCATGGCCGTCTGTAAGCCGATCATATGCTGATGTCATCTCTATCGCATTTCGTATTTCTGATATTTCTTGTTTCGGCATTCTGAACGTTGATTACCAATTAGTAATGGTCGCAACTTCTTTTGCCTGCAATATCGATGTAGTACATTCTCGATTACTTATATATCGTCATACTGTACCCTTTACTGACATCTTAACTGTCAGTGGATCCATTCATATGACTCTATCATCTTTATCCCTTTTTGTTTCTATGCGTTAACGACTACATAGAATTCAATTCATTTGATCTTCTCGTCATCTTTTCACGTGACTTTCTCTTTTTCATTCCTCAATAACTCTTATCAAGTTTCTTGCGATATACGCGGTTATCCGTACTTTCCTTAACTCTTCTTACTTTAACTGATTTCTTATTATTCATAACCTTCTTTTGCGTCTTTATACTTTATCATGTACGTCATGTACCTTTGGTAATCCCTTGACCGTACGCCGGAAGTTAATGGACCTACCGGTAGCATTTCTTGTGAGGAGGAGCGCATTTACCTCCTTACATGATTCAGAGCTATCTCTGCATCCTTCCTCAGATTGTGATATTTCCGTACACTGGATCAGAAATGTTCATTCCAGTACTCTTCAATATCAGATTCGTCTGATAATTCTTCCTCTCCGAAGTCCTTTTCCTGAGGATCCGCTTCTGGGAATGTATCAAACAAGTTTGATTTTGTCTGACACCCTTTTAATCCTTTACACCTTTACGCTTTACTAATTCATTTCATAATCGAATCTTTGAGGTGGAAGTTTCAACTCTTAATCCATCGATTGCAGTTCTTGTTATTTATGTCTCGATCTTTCTTATCGTATACTTCAACTGTTCATTTACACCATATCTTCTGGTCTAATAACCTTGATTCTTCCCGATTATTCCTTATCGGAATTAATGGTAGAAAGAATTTCCCAAATCGGGTCACAAACTTAGTTCATGTTATTTGGTCTTTCACCGCTCCAATTGCATGTCGGAACTAATTATAGGTTGAACCTTTCATCGACATCTTTATTGACATTACTGTTTGTCCGTCATCCGCTCGATGTATACAACATCTTACTTTACTTTTTCTAAAGGTTTTTGGCATACCACTTGATCCGCTAAACTCCTTTAGCTTTAACTTATCCATACCATTATCAAACCTTTATAGGTGTCTCTTTCTTTACGTTGATACTATCTCTGTACTCATCATCCTTTTATTGACACATAGTTACTTATATCAGTTGCTTTTACAGCTAACTAATCCATAATGACGTCGGGTTATTACGTCATTTCCAATGCCTATATATTCTCACTTTACTTTACTAAGTTCTCGTTGACTTTTATCTCGTTCTTGGCCTTTACTAGCCAATTGGATTAGGGTGCATTCACTTTTGTTACCTCGATCTTCTTCCCGCACCTCATATACTTGTTGTGCAACAGCACGCGATCGTGCAGTTCTTTGTTCATAGTATAGCGATTATATAAAGGAATACTGATAAATTCCTTAAAATATAATCCTTACTAATCTTCACGTCTAATCGACGCCCACGTATGTTGGACTCTAGAGACGTCTCCTTCCTTTAAACTTTCTAGGGTTACGTCTCTTATTGGAAGTCTTCTGAGTGTTCTGACTCATCGTAGACTAGCCAATTGCTACAACATATACTCGCGTTGTATATGTTAAACGCATATTACTATCGTAGCTATAAGCATCTATATTGACCGAATTCAAGAAAATCAGTGTCCCCTAAATTTTCTTGATTACGCATCGCATCTTAAGTCTTGCGAGCATTCCACTCACATGGACTTAATCAAACATTAGAATGTATACGTATAACACACATGTGTTATACGTCATTAATCAAATATGCTTCATTATCTGGGCACATATATTATTCTATTCATATATTATTCTGTTTAATCAAGGCTAAGTTCATATCCTAGAAGCATAACTTCTATGTTCTCGCAATTATACTTATTCGATCTTCTCGTAGCCTTGACCGCAGCTTGCTCGCGAGTACTTCACTTCCTTCACAGAGTTATGGTCTAGGTATATTTACATAAAAACAAAACTCTTTGGAAACTTTCTCAAATAAAACATCTCATTTCGAGATTTAAATCAAAATTCCATTGAAACTTTAGCAAAATTGTGCACTAGGGTGATGACGTCTCTCATCCCCAAAGAGTTGCCACAACTCACCTTTTGGTCTGAGCGTAATGCATATGATGCATGTACTATTAATGCATGTCTTCATTGATTATTCTTTCATTAATAATGTATGTAGTGATGCACTTCTATCAATGTCGTGGCAATCATACATTTCTATATCGGGTCTAGGCACAATTATGCTTTCAAAATTGTTAAACAAATAACTTGTTTTTTTAAAAAAAAATTATAAACACCGAGTTTTGTAAGTTCTCTAGACCTTCAAACTCTGTATCCAGAAAGTTCTTCAACTTCTGTCACTTTACATTCCTTCTTCATACTCTTCCCAAAGTTTCGATCGATCGAATTCAATAGCATCTCTTACGTTATAAGATGCTAAACACACATACATACATATCATCAAATTACATTCACAACAATTATACTCTAGTCATAGGAGGCAACACCTCTCCTAGAAACTTTATTTCAAAAAGCATATCTTATATGCATGTCTCATCAAAACAACATATGCGTATATACCTCGTATATACGTGTCACAAGAAACACATAAGTATTTCACAAATCAATCAATTATACTTATTGCAAAACAACAATGCAAACTACTTGGATCAGACAGAACTCAACTCTATAGCTGCAGTAGTTCCTAGATCACTTAACTGACAAAACATATATTAGCAGAGGTAACTGGACCAACTGCTCTGATACCACAATTGTCACGACCCAAATTATTGAGCCGAGACCGGCGCTAGGGAATGGGAGTGGTAGCTCCGAAACCCGTAGCAAGCCTAAAACCATTAATAATTTTTCGCAATTGAAAACATATTATTATATATAAAACGTTTTCAGAAAACTCTTTAAATAATATAATATAGATATTAAAATATCATATTAGAGTTTACATTCAAAACTAACTATTTGAAATCAATTTACCAATCTTAGATTGACAACTACTGACTACTGCAGCTCATGTAACTCATACTTGTGCAAGTCCAATGACTTCTGGCACAATGGAGATGGTTTGTCTGATCCGACTTCTACTACCTGCAAACATCAAAGTGAGGGGTCAGTATTTGGGAAAATACTGAGTGAGTTTGCAAGTTACTTATAGTATTATCAAAATATAGCGTCACACGCTTAATACGTATGCAAATTCCATACATAATATAAGCACACAGTAAACGTTCCTAATTAACAGACTCTATCAAAACTCTAATCCTTGATTCGCTAAACTTATATAATCGAATCAACTTGATCCAAATGGTCCAACCCGGGAGTGTTCACACTCGACCACGTCAGTCGCAACCAATCTCTTAATCCCAAAGTGTGAGTCCAACTCACTGGTGGGTCCAACCCACTAGATACGGGGCTCAGGTTACTTAACCGAGTTCACTCTCATGGGGCTCAGGTTATTTTAACCGAGTTCACTCTCGTATCGCACTCTTATCGTATGCGCATTTCGTAATCTCATTGACAATCTAGACACGCTAGAATGACTTACTGATAATCTCATAGCCTATTGATACTCAATAGGTATTGACTTCTATAGATCTCATACTATCTATTCATATTTAAACAATGAATACAAAAACGTGCATAATCAAACTCATCAAGCGCAATATCTTATATGAACAAATCATATAGATACAATGAATATAATAATAACATTCATAATATAAGAAAATGACTTTTATAATAATACGTGAAAGTAAATTGCCACTCACAGTGACCGCTATCCAAAAACTGCATTATTATAATCCCGCAAGCGTAAGCTCCATGCATTGTCCACTCACGTATCCACTCCCGCTAACTGGCTTGATAGCTTGTCGGTACGTCAGTTATTTAATCGAGTTACCTATACGTTTAATCCATAAACGTTGACTTAGTATTCAAACTCCTAAGTTATAAACTTAGGTTAACACAATCGTATCTCTAATACGATTCTTAACTTTGATAATCTCTTAATCATACTTCTCTTTTAAACGTCCTAGTTTACGTTTTGATATTCAATCGAATCACGATTGATTACACGACTTGAAATTGTTTGAAATCGAGTTTCTGCGTCGCGTCAGGGCCCAGAAAGCCCAAAACTAACAATTCCCGCTAACGAAGGACTGCACGTTCGTGCAGCAGTGTACTGCACGTTCGTGCAGTACGCTGCACGATCGTGCAGTTGCTGTGCTGCACGTTCGTGCAGCACTTGCTACACGTTCGTGCAGCAGTCTGCACGAACGTGCAGTCTGCTGCACGTTCGTGCAGCCTTTGGCTGTACGATGTGCAGCCCCGGGGTTCGTTCCCCGGGCCATTTCCGACGTGCTTAAACGTCCAAAATCGATTCTAGCACGATTTCCATTAATAACCATCTCAAATATCATCAAAAACGCCAATAGAAACGCGATTACGATTCGTTTAATTCGTTAAAACGAAATAACCCTTATTTATCAATTCTCATAATAAAAACGTCAAACTTACCTTGATTTGAAGCTTAGCGATGATAGAGAATCGAATTCTGGACGAATCGATATAAAGAACTCGCGATTTGGACGAGAAACGGCGAAACGGCGACGGATCGTAATCGATCGTCGAAAGCTTCTGTTACTTTCCCAATTCCTCTGCGCATCATTTCATTCCCTTTCTCTTAAGGAAGGTTATCATATATCTTGGATAATTGTCCATTTTGGTCCTTCATTTCTTTAACTTAAACCATTTCTCTTTTAAACTTTCTAATTTAACCAAACGGTTAAATTATCCTTTTAACTCGAGTCGATACGTATTATTTATATTCATATAAATAATATTAACTCAATATTATTATTTTCCGTCAATAATCTTTTAATTACTATTCTCGAGACTTAATTGGCTAATTTACACTTTAGCCCTTAAACTTCTCAAAAGTGACAATTTAGCCCAAAACGCATCCGCGTCCAAATTTTAAAAGGTCTCCGATTGACCCAAAACTTTTACCACATATACTATAAAACATTTCGCGGACCTTGGCGAAATAATATCCCTTCGGGTTTTATATGGTTAAATTACCATTTTAGTCCCTGTACTTTATTTTGCGACTTTCTTAGTATTTTTCTTTTCCAATTCTAATCCCAACTTTTAGAACTGAAATATAATATTAAATTCCTCGCAATAATCCTTTCGAGTCCGTCCTGCTAAAATTTAATACTTATCCTAATCTCTCGGAAATCTTTCTGATATCGCCACTCTAGCGACTTAACACTGGACACGTGGTCCAATTAAATACTTAAATATTTTGGGGTATTACAATATGTTTCTCGGCAGAGGTTTATGAAACAAAAGCAGTAGAGTGGAAGAGAATGTTGATAGCTTCGATTTGATATAAAGAACATCGAACTCCAAGTGTCGTTGCGCATGCGCACCGCGTGTCGTTGTGCATACGCACCACGTGTCGCCGCACATGCTTGACTCGTGTCTCCACTTATTCATCGCCACGTTTTGTCACTCCTATATTGACATGTGTCTGCAACCGTTCGTTTCTATATCCTTCATTTTTTATGTCCAAAATTTGGTATTTTTACGTTTTAATTTCCATGATATTTTCAAAACTTTTTACTCTTCAATTAGAGATGCATTTTTATATATTCATTTATTTTAACCTCTATTCTCCAAATACTATTCTACACGCGTATTTCACCCGATATAAACGCTTATCCATTCTTATATAATTATAACTTCAAATATAATTATATCTCATGCTTAAACCATAATTGATTTATCCTCTAAATAAATTATATTTATTTTTATATCAAACACGACACGTATTTCATCGGATTTTAAACGAAACGTGTGTCACATGTCGGATTTTAAACGTAACGTTTCTAAACGTTTGACTTAAATCGTTAAAAAGGTGAAATGTTTGGATTTTTGGATTTGTTTTGTAACATTTGTAAAGGTTTAGCTTAATTTGCTAAAAAAGGTAAAACATTTGGATTTGTTTCGTAACGTTTGGCCTAAATCGCTAAAAATCTTAAATGTTTGGATTGGTTTCGTAATGTTTGTAAACATTTGGCTTAAATCGGTAAAAAGGTGAAACCTTAGGATTTGTTTCGTGACGTTTTAAACGTTTGGCTTTGTTTCGTAACGTTTGTAAACGTTTTGCTTAAATCGCTAAAAAGTTTAAATGTTTGGATTTGTTTGGTAACTTTTAAAATGTTTGGATTGGTTTCGTAATGTTTGTAAACGTTTTGCTTAATTCGCTAAAAATGTGAAACGTTTGGATTGGTTTTGTAACGTTTGTAAATGTTTGGCTTAGATTGCTAAAAATGTGAAACGTTTGGAATTGTTTTGTAACGTTTGTAAACGTATGGCTTAAATCGTTAAAAAGGTGAAACGTTTGGATTGGTTTTGAAACGTTTTAATAGTTTGGATTTGTTTCGTAATGTTTTTAACGATTTAAGCTAAACGTTTATGACGTTACAAAACAAATCCAGATCTTTAAAACATTATGAAACAAATTCAAACGTTTTCCCTTTTTAGCAATTTAAGCGAACATTACGAAACCAAGCCAAACGTTTACAAACATTACGAAACAAATCCAAGCGATGAATGCCAAACGTTTAAATCCTTACGAAACAAATCAAAACGTTTGAAACGTTTGGATTTGTTTCGTCACGTTTTAAACGTTTGAATTGGTTTTGTAACGTTTTAAACATTTGGCTTAAATCGCTAAAAATGTGAAATTTTTGGATTTGTTTCGTAATTTTGTAAAAGTTTGGCTGACATCGCTAAAAAGGGGAAACGTTTGGTTTTGTTTCGTAACGTTTGTAAACGTTTGGCTTAAATTGCTAAAAAGGGGAAACATTTGGGTTTTTTCCATAACGTTTTACATGTTTGGATTGGTTTTGTAACGTTTTAAACATGTCACGACCCATTTTCATAAATCGTGACCGGTGCTAGGGCATGGGTAATGTAGTACCAACACCCGTAGCTAGCCTTCCTTATATCATACAATTCAATTAAACCTGCAGAAAACCAATGCTCGGGGGCAACCGAGACTTCAGCCTAATTCTAGCAGTTATAATATTCGACAGTTAATATAACATGCTTATCCAATTCTGAGTCTAAAATAGACATAGCATAACCCAATGTAAATAATATAACATGCCAAAGCAATACATCCAGTCGGACCAATTCGACAAACTACTATAATAAAACTAAAGACGTCTAGTCAACTACTACGGTCTAAGAATAAAATAGTTTGATAGTTCTACTAAAATAAATGAAACATCCGAGGAAAAGTAAATGCGGAGATCACCAGACTCTCTCAGATCATAAACCTGGGAAAAATTGGGAAAACAACGGGGTCAGATATACTGAGATGAGTTTATACCACTATTTACATTTATTAAGTGGAAAACCTTTAAAATCGTTTAAAACATTGAATAACGATATTAAGAATAATAGTTGTAACCCTAATCCACAATTCTAAATAAATAACATAATCCAATAGGCCTGGTCCCGAGAGCTGAGCTACACCGAGTTACCACTAACCACACTTTACTATATCCAGAGTCCCAAAAGCTGTGCTACACCGAGTTACTCTATTTGGTCCCGAGAGCTATGCTCACACCGAGTTACCACATTTCCATATTTACCTTACCCAGATCATTACCGATGCGCACGCAGTGCTAATGATGCCCATTACGTAGCATGTTCCAACTAAGAGCCATAATATAAAAACAGTTCGAAATATACGTACAGTATATATTTAAATATTAAAATAACAATTTACTTAATAAAGCGGTAAAGAGTAAGTACAAACTCACTGCTTGCTAATCCACGTGATAACCGGCAAGCAACTTATCCTGGTTCGCCTCTAGAGCACGAACAATAGACGGGTCTAGATAAAGAAAATAATTATTAAAACAGACCCTAACTCTAGAGAGTACTAGACACCACATAGGACTAGCACATATAACACGTCGGGAATAAACAATCCAAAGCAACACAAAAATACCCAATAGGTAATAAAGCCCAATTAATACAAACCTATTGAGTTCTCGCTTAAAATCCGATTTACAAATATTATTTAATAATCTTTAAATAATAATTAATTTCCAAATAGTGGGTTACCCGAGTTACAAATAACTACCAAGCTAACTCACTTGTCGGGTGACCCAAGTCTAACCCGACTCAAACGTTTATCAAATATAAACCCGAGTTTATATTTATAAAATAATTCGATAAAATAATAATCCATTTTAAAAGCAGAACTCAATAACTTCAATTTCAAGTAACCTAAGTTACAACCCAAAAACTTAATTAAATAAGTCTTATAAAAGTTCAGGGACTAAATTGTACTTTTGCCAATTAGGGACTAAATTGTACTTTTGCCAATTTGATATCCGAAATCAAATTAATTTCTTTTGTTTATAATTAAAACAAAATATAAAGTTACTAATCAAGAATCCACTTAATTAAGTTATAAAATAAGTTCAGGGGCTAAATTGTAATTTAGCCAATTTCATGCCAATTTGATATTCTTAATTAATTATAATTACCCGAGTAATTATATTAACTAAATTTGTAATTAACTATTGTTTTCAATATTTAATTTATAAATCAAAATAAAATCCAAGTTATTAGTTGAAGTTTAACCTTAAGGATTTATTTGTTTAGACCAAACAATTAATTGATCAAAATGACCTTGTGGCCATCTTCTTCAATTTGAAACAAAACACAATTCCCTCCATTAAATTGAAATTTACAGGTTCATCAACAAGCCATTCTTAAACATCATTCAAGCAACCTAGAAGTCTAAGCAACTCATATTCCATACATGATCTATGGTTCAGTAGCTATACTCATGAACATTACATAAAAGAAAACACCCCATAATGAACGGAAAAGATAATGACCCGAACGAAATAACCCATCGCCCAACAAACTTAGACAATGTCAACACGATTTTTAATTATCAACTAAACGTTCCAAGAGATTCATAAACATTAAACACAACAGAATCATAACCAAGAGAAAGAAAGGATTCGGCAGTAGGTAATTCATCTAGGAAGCAGTTTTTAACAACAAAAACGATAAACCGAACGGCGATTGAAACGAGGTTGATTACGTACCATTCAATAAAAACGAGGTGGGGAATTGAAGGTACACGAGTCTAGAACGTCTGGAAACAAACGGTTTCAATTTCGATCTAGAAACGAGAGAGAACGATCAAAAATACGGAACGCCGCTCATAAACCAAAACTGAAATTCAATGAATTAAGAAGCTTACCGGATCAGCCACTTTGAGGGATGATTTCAGCAGCGTTTCTTAGTGAAAATGAATGTTAATGGTGGCTAGGGTTTGTTTGTAGTGTGGAGAATGAGTTAGGGTTAAATTAGAACGTAAATATAGTAAGGAATAGGAGGTACGAAGGTCTAAAATGCCCTTCTCGCAAGGGTTCTGCTGGTCTCGAACGAGACCAGCAGAACAGGCTGCATTCTCGTTCGAGAATGGTGATTCTCGAACGAGACTTAGCTCAAAATGCTGAGGTCTCGTTCGAGAATCACAATTCTCGAACGAGACTTTCACCTTTGAGTCAGGTCTCTTTCGAGACCTGATTCAAAGGTGCTGGTTCAACCATTTTGGTTGAACCACCAAAATAAAAGACCACACAAAAATTCTGAAATTTGAACCGAACCAAAAATTAAACTACGAATCGAACCGCCACCCAAAAAACTCAATTTATTTCCGAAAACACATTTAGAAAAATTTTAAAAATTTTCTAGGGTATTACATTCTCCCCAGCTAATTATAAATTCGTCCTCAAATTTAACACGATAAGCAATTAATACCAGAATAGCACGTAAGACAAGTAAAAATCATAAAAATCACAGAAAATCAAGATATCGTACCTCACAGAAAAAGAAAAGGATAGCGATTCCGCATATCGGACTCAGTCTCCCAAGTGCACTCCTCTACAGAATGATTGCGCCAGAGAACTTTGACCACCGGAATCTCCTTGTTTCGCAATTTACGCACTTGCGTATCAACAATCTCAACTGGTTGTTCCTCATAGGACAGCCATTAGTCAATCTCAACACTCTGAGGCACAATCACGTGTGAAGGATCAGAAATGCACTTTCTCAACATGGACACGTGAAATACAGGATGTACTAACGACATGTCTGGCGCCATTACTAGTCGATAAGCCACAGCTCCAATCCTCTCTGAAATCTCATAAGGACCAATATACCTCGGTGCCAACTTTCCATTGACACCAAAACGAACCACGCCTTTCATAGGCGAAACCCGAAGAAACACGAAATCACCAACATGAAACTCAATGTCTTTTCTCTTCGGATCAGCATAACTCTTATGCCGACTAAAAGAAGTCTCTAGCCTCCGTTTGATCAACGGTACCTTCTCTGAGGTAATCTGAATAATCTCTGCTCGCGAGAGTTTACGCTCTCCAACCTCCTCCCAACAGATAGGAGATCTACACCTGCGCCCGTACAAAGCCTCATAGGGCGCCATCTCGATACTCGCGTGGTAACTGTTGTTGTAAGAAAACTCAATCAAAGGAAAATGAGCATCCCAGCTACCCTGAAAATCGAGAACACACATCCTGAGCATATCCTCCAACGTCTGAATAGTCCTCTCAGACTAACCGTCAGTCTGAGGATTAAAAGCTGTACTTAAATCAAACCAAGAACCCAAGGATTCCTGTAACGCTTTCCAGAACCTCGAAGTAAACACAGAACCTCTGTCTGAAACAATAGAAACCAGTACACCATGCAAACTGACAATCATGTCGATGTACAACTGAGCCAACCTCGAAGCAGTATACGAAACCTTGATCGGAAGGAAATGAACTGACTTGGTCATACGGTCAACTATAACCCAGATGGAATCGTACCCCTGTCGAGTATGTGGTAAACCAACCACAATATCCATGGCAATCCGCTCCCACTTCCACTCTGGAATAGGTAGTGGCTGCATAAAGCGAAAAGGTCTCTGATGCTCCAGCTTCACCTACTGGCAAGTCAGACACTTACAAACATACTCAGCGACATCCTTCTTCATCCCGCTCCACCAGTAGGTACTCTTAAGATCATGGTACATCTTAGTAGAAACCGGATGAACACTATAAGCAGACTTGTGCGCTTCTTCCAGAATCTGGTCCCTCAAACCATCTGAATCTGGAACACACAATCTCGAACTATGTCTCAGAACACCATCCACAAAAGTGAACTCAAAATTACCGTCCTGCTGAACCTCCTCAATAATCCGTTTCAACTGTGGATCCTCAGCTTGTAATGCTTTGATCCAATCAATCAAAACAGGTTGCACTTGCAACTGTGCTAACAAACAACCGGCCTGAGAAACCTGAAAAACATAGCCCGAAGCTATCAAATTGTGCCACTCTCTAACTATGGGTCTACGCCCAAGCTCAGAAATATGAGCCAAACTGCCCGAAGACTTGCGACTCAACGCATCGGCTACCACATTAGCCTTACCAGGATGGTACTGAATAGTACAGTCGTAGTCTTTCAGCAATTATAGCCACCTCTTCTGTCTCAAGTTCAATTCTCTCTGATCAAAGATATACTTCAAACTCTTGTGATCAGTGAAAATCTCACAAGTAGCACCATACAAGTAATGTCTCCAAATGTTCAGCGCAAAAACTACAGCTGCTAACTCTAAATCATGAGTAGGGTAATTCACCTCATGCTTCTTCAACTGTCTGGAAGCATAGGCAATCACATGTCCATGTTGCATCAGAACACAACCCAAACCAAACCGAGACGCATCACAATACACAGTGAAACCGTCAATGCCAGAAGGCAATGCCAAAACCGGAGCTGTAGTCAAAATCTCCTTGAGCTTCTCAAAGCTCGCCTCACACTTGTCAGTCCACTCAAACTTAACACTCTTCTGTGTTAGTTTAGTCAGCGGTGCAGATATTCTGGAGAAATCTTGCACGAACCGACGATTGTAGCCAGCTAAACCCAGAAAACTCCTAATCTCGGTAACTGACCTTGGCCTCTGCCAATCCATAACCGCCTGAATCTTCTTCGGATCAACCTTGATCCCATCTTTGGACACCACGTGTCCTAGAAAGGTAACCTGATCCAACCAGAACTCACATTTTGAGAACTTAGCATACAACTGATGCTCACTCAACGTCTGTAGTATAGTCCTCAAATGGTAAGCATGCTCCTCCTCACTCCGAGAATAGATCAAAATATCATCAATGAAGACGATAACAAATTGATCCAAAAACGGCTTGAATACTCTGTTCATCATATCTATAAATGCTGCTGGTGCGTTAGTCAGACCAAAGGAGATAACCAGAAACTCAAAATGTCCATGCCGCGTCCAAAAAGCAGTCTTAGGCACATCTACATCACGGATTCGAAGTTGATGATACCCAGATCTTAAATCAATCTTGGAAAAACACTTTGCACCCTGCAACTGGTCAAACAAATCATCGATGCGAGGAAGAGGATATCTGTTCTTGACACTAGTCTTGTTCTACTGTCTATAGTCGATACACAGTCGAAAGGAATCGTCCTTCTTCTTTACAAACAGAACTAGAGCACCCCATGGAGAAGTACTCGGTCTGATGAACCCGCTATCCAACAACTCTTGTAACTGGTCCTTCAACTTCTTCAGTTCTGCAGGAGCCATCCGATACGGCGGTATCGAAATCGGAGCTGTACCAGAAACCATATCGATGCAAAACTCAATCTCACGGTTAGGTGGTAATCCAGGCAATTCCTCTGGAAACACATCAGTGAACTCATTCACTATCGGAACACTATGCATATCACCACTATCAGCCTTTAATTCACGAACCACAGCAAGGAAACCCTGGCAAAACTTGCCTAACATCCGCTTCGCCTTGATGGCGGAAATCAGATTCTTAGGTGTCTCCGCCTTTTCTCCCTAAAAGGAAAAAGGTAGATCACCTAAAATCCTAAACTCGACTGACTTCCCTCGACAGTCAATAGAAGCAAAGTGGCGTGACAGCCAATCCATCCCCAAGATGACATCAAAAGAAAGGACGTCAAGCACAATCAAATCAGCATATAATTCTCTACCCTGAATAACCACTGGACAAGAAGAATAAACGACGTCCACTACTACACCTTCAGACATAGGTGTAGACACAACTAGAGGTTCACTCAAAACAGATGGTGCAATACCCAATTTTCCCGCAAAACAAGTAGAAACAAACGAATGGGTTGCACCCGCATCAAAGAACACCAGAGCACCAGTAAAAGAAATCGGAATGGTACCTTGCACCACAGCATTTGATGCACGCGCATCCTGAGGAGTAAGTGCGAACACTCTGGCCTAACCCTGCGGCTGCTGTTGATAACTCTGCCCAGTAGCATAAATGTTGAAACCTCTGCCACCGTTACCACGGCCACCAAAACCTCTGCCACCAAAACCTCGGCCCCGCTGGCCACCAAAAGATACTGCATGTTGAGAGTACCCTACAGACTGTGTAAACGCAGGTCTCTGCTGCTGGTAAGACGACTACGCCACACTGGAGTTAGACATCTGCTGTCCAGATGTCGGACACTCCCTGGAGAAATGACCCGGCTGGCCACAAGTAAAACAACCTCAAGGAGCTAATTGGCACTGTCCATAGTGCATGCGTCTGCAATTCTGGCAGAACGGAATGTTCGATCCACCACTATACCCGCGTCCTGAACCACGGTAACTCCCACTGCTACTAGAACTGTACGGAGCACTCCTAGTACTATGCCTCCCCTTGTTGTGAGTACGGCGACTCCCCCTATTGGCCTGAGAAGAGCCACTGTAGTAATTTCCACTACCATGCTGCGCTGGGGCCTTTTGCCCCCACTAGGAAGATCACTCTTTCCCTTCTGATTCTGGAAAGGGTCAGAGATCGTCCCAAACTGAATCAATGAATTTTCCATCCAACGAGCACTATCCACTACTCGAGCGAACTCCATGTCTGTCCCTATTAGCAAAGGAAGAAATTCCGAGCCTAAACCTCTGACATAGCGATCGTTCACTCACCCTCGATCACCCTGTAGATTTGTAGCAGACCGCCCCAAACGGACAAACTCTGTAGTGTAGTCTATCACTGATCCATCCCCTTTCTTCAAAATTAGCAGCTTTTCTCTGAAATTCTCAGTGACAGAGAAGGGTAGATAGTAACCTCTGAACCTGTTCACAAACTCAGCCCAAGTCAATATAGCCATCTTTGGCCTGATGTTATCGCGGAACCAGTCCTTAGCTGGACCCTTCAACGACATCTCCACGAGCATAACTGATTGGCGATCAGTAGCCTTAATCCTCTGACTGTTGTACTCAAACTCCTCCAAAAAGTCAAGAGCATCCCCAGTGCCATCAAATGAGTCGGAGTCAACTTCGTGTAGGTCATCACCACCTCTCTGTCTGTCGGAATGTGATTGACACCAGCAAGTCCACCCATACCAGCTACAGCACGAGCCTGAGGTTGCTGTTGCTGCGCTAACTGACCCAGTACAGTAAACTGATTCTGCAGAAGAGCCTGGTTGTTCTGTATCTCGACAATCCCAGCCAAGAAAGTAGTGCAGTCGAACGCCTGCATATTCGGTGCCTGTTGCACCTCCGGTGCCTGCTGCACATGCCTGAACACCTGCTGCACCACGTCCTCTAGCTCCACCTCTACCAGCACCAGCTCCTCTGCCTCTACCTCTACCTCTACCAGCACCTCTACCACGTCCAGCATTTGCCTGAACTGGTGGTACGTTCTGATCGACTTCCATGGAAATCGCATCATCAGCCTCAGCTTCTTACTCTGCCGCAGCACGAGCACGAGTACGAACAACGTTGTCTATATCCTAAGGATTGAACAAAAAAAATTTAAATAACACATAATTCATACCCAAGTATGAAACAAAACAAGTAACAATTAGGATTTCCCGAGAAATCAACAGCATTAAAATGTTCACCCAAGTGAAATAACAGCAATTATCAAATGCATTATATCAACATATAATGACTGACTCGACGCAATCCTATTGGTGTAGGAAGAATGTTTTAAGAATCAAAAGATGACGTTTCAAAAGACATGACAGAAACCTATATCCGCAGTAGTTCCTAAGACACAACCTTACTTAACAGAGTAAACACATAGCATGCAAATGGCCTTGGTTTGAAACCAAAGCTCTGAAACCAAGTTTGTCACGACCCATTTTCATGAATCGTGACCGGCGCTAGGGCATGGGTAATGTAGTACCAACACCCGTAGCTAGCCTTCCTTATACCATACAATTCAATTAAACCTGCAGAAAACCAATGCTCGGGGGAAACCGAGACTTCAGCCTAATTCTAGCAGTTTTAATATTCGACAGTTAATATAACATCTTATCCAATTCTGAGTCAAAAATAGACATAGCATAAACCAATGTAAATAATATAACATGCCAAAGCAATACATCCAGTCAGACCAATCCGACAAACAACTATAATAAAACTAAAGACGTCTAGTCAACTACTACGGTCTAAGAATAAAATAGTTTGATAGTTCTACTAAAATAAATAGAACCTCCGAGGAAAAGTAAATGCGGAGATCACCAGACTCTCTCAGATCATAACCCTGGGAAAAATTGGGAAAACAACGGGGTCAGATATACTGAGATAAGTTTATACCACTATTTACATTTATTAAGTGGAAAACATTTAAAACCGTTTAAAACATTGAATAACGATATTACGAATAAAAGTTGGAACCCTAATCCACAATTCTAAATAAATAACATAATCCAATAGGCCTGGTCCCGAGAGCTGAGCTACACCGAGTTACCACTGACCACACTTTATTATATCCAGAGTCCCGAGAGCTGTGCTACACCGAGTTACTCTATTTGGTCCCGAGAGCTATGCTCACACCGAGTTACCACATTTCCATATTTACCTTACCCAGATCATTACCGGTGCGCACGCAGTCCTAATGATGCCCATTAGGTAGCAAGTTCCAAATAAGAGCCATAATATAAAAACAGTTTGAAATATACGTACAATATATATTTAAATATTAAAATAACAATTTACTTAATAAAGCGGTAAATAGTAAGTACAAACTCACTGCTTGCTAATCCACGTGATAATCGCAAACAACTAATCCTGATTCGCCTCTGGAGCACGAACAATAGATGGGTCTAGACAAATAAAATTATTATTAAACAGACCCTAACTCTAGAGAGTACTAGACACCACATAGGACTAGCACATATAACACGTCGGGAATAAACAATCCAAAGCAACACAAAAATACCCAATAGGTAATAAAGCCTAATTAATACAAATCTATTGAGTTCTCGCTTAAAATTCGATTTACAAATATTATTTAATAATCTTTAAATAATAATTAATTTCCAAATACTGGGTTACCCGAGTTACAAATAACTACCAAGCTAACTCACTTGTCGGGTGACCCAAGTCTAACCCGACTCAAACGTTTATCAAATATAAACCCGAGTTTATATTTATAAAATAATTCGATAAAATAATAATCCATTTTAAAAGCAGAACTCAATAACTTCAATTTCAAGTAACCTAAGTTACAACCCAAAAACATAATTAAATAAGTCTTATAAAAGTTTAGGGACTAAATTGTACTTTAGCCAATTAGGGATTAAATTGTACTTTTGCCAATTAGGGACTAAATTGTACTTTAACCAATTTGATATCCGAAATCAAATTAATTGCTTTTGTTTATAATTAAAACCAAATATAAAGTTACTAATCAAGAATCCACTTAATTAAGTTATAAAATAAGTTCAGGGGCTAAATTGTAATTTAGCCAATTTCATGCCAATTTGATATTCTTAATTAATTATAATTACCCGAGTAATTATATTAACTAAATTTATAATTAACTATCGTTTTCAATATTTAATTTATAAATCAAAATAAAATCCAAGTTATTAGTTAAAGTTTAACCTTAAGGATTTATTTGTTTTAGACCAAAAAATTAATTGATCAAAATGACCTTTTGGCCATCTTCTTCAATTTGAAACAAAACACAATTCCCTCCATTAAACTGAAATTTACAGGTTCATCAACAAGCCATTCTTAAACATCATTCAAGCAACCTAGAAGTCTAAGCAACTCATATTCCATACATGATCTATGGTTCAGTAGCTATACTCATGAACAATACATAAAAGAAAACACCCCATAATGAACGGAAAAGATAACGACCCGAATGAAATAACCCCTCGCCTAACAAACTTAGGCAATGTCAACACGATTTTTAATTATCAACTAAACGTTCCAAGAGATTCATAAACATTAAACACAATAGAATCATAACCAAGAGAAAGAAAGAATTCGGCAGTAGGTAATTCATCTAGGAAGCAGTTTTTAACAACAAAAACGATAAACCGAAGGGCAATTAAAACGAGGTCAATTACGTACCGTTCAACAAAAACGAGGTGGGGAATCGAAGGTACACGAGTCTAGAACGTCTGGAAACAAACGGTTTCAATTTCGATCTAGAAACGAGAGAGAACTATCAAAAATACGGAACGCCGCTCATAAACCAAAACTGAAATTCAATGAATTAAGAAGCTTACCGGATCAGCCACTTTGAGGGATGATTTCCGCAGCGTTTCTTAGTGAAAATGAATGTTAAAGGTGCCTAGGGTTTGTTTGTAGTGTGGAGAATGAGTTAGGGTTAAATTAGAACGTACATTTAGTAAGGAATAGGAGGTACGAAGGTCTAAAATGCCCTTCTCGCAAGGGTTCTGCTAGTCTCGAACGAGACCAGCAAAACAGGTTGCATTCTCGTTCGAGAATGGTGATTCTCGAACGAGACTCAGCTCAAAATGCTGAGGGCTCGTTCGAGAATCAAAATTCTCGATCGAGACTTTCACCTTTGAGTCAGGTCTCTTTCGAGACCTGACTCAAAGGTGGTGGTTCAACCATTTTGGTTGAACCACCAAAATAAAAGACCACACAAAAATTCTGAAATTTGAACCGAACTAAAAATTAAACTACGAATCGAACCGCCACCCGAAAAACTCAATTTATTTCCGAAAACACATTTAGAAAAATTTTAAAAAATTTCTGGGGTATTACATTTTCCCCAACTAATCATAAATTCGTCCTCGAATTTAACACGATAAGCAATTAATACCAGAATAGCACGTAAGACAAGTAAAAATCATAAAAAACACAGAAAATCAAGATATCGTATCTCACAGAAAAATTAAACTACAAATCGAACCGCCACCCGAAAAACTAAATTTATTTCCGAAAACACATTTAGAAAAATTTTAATAATTTTCCGGGGTATTACAAAACATTAGGCTTAAATTTCTAAAAAGGTGAAACGTTTGGATTTGTTTCGTAAGTTTGTAAACGTTACGAAGCAAAACCAAATGTTTCACCTTTTTAGCGAATTAAGCCAAACATTTAAACGTTTGGAAGAAAATTCAAACGTTTAAAATGTTACGAAACAAATCCAAATGTTTAAAACATTACGAAACAAATCCAAACGTTTCACCTTTTTAGCTATTTAAGCCAAACGTTTAAAACTAATCCAAACGTTTAAAACGTTACGAAAACATCCTAACGTTTAACCTTTTTAGCAATTTAAGCCAAACATTTAAAATGTTACGAAACCAATCCAAACGTTTAAAACGATACGGAATAAATCCAAATGTTTCAGTTGTTTAGCAATTTAAGCCAAACGTTTACAAACGTTACGAAACAAATCGAAATGTTTCACCTTTTTAGCGATTTGAGCTAAACATTTACATACGTTATGAAGTAGATCCAAACGGTTCACCTCGTTAGCGATTTAAGCCAAATGTTTAAAACGTTACGAAACAAATCCGAAGGTTTCCAATTTTTAGCAAATTAAGCGAAACGTTTACAAACGTTCGAAACAAAACCAAAAGTTTCACCTATTTAGCGATTTAAACCAAACATTTACAAACGTTACGAAACAAATCCAAATGTTTCCCATTTTTAGCAATTTAAGCCAAACCTTTACAAATATTACGAAATAAATTCAAACGTTTCACCTTTTTAGCGATTTAAGCCAAACGTTTAAAATGTTACGAAACAAATGCAAACGTTCCACCTTTTTAGTTATTTAGGCCAAACATTTAAAATTTAGGAAACAAATCCAAACGTTTCGATTTGTTTCGTAACGTTTGTAAACGTTTGGCTTAAATCGCTAAACACTACTAAAACAGCGTTTTCGCGACAGATTTTAGTGATGGATATAATTTTCGTTGCTATTTTTTTTATTAGCGACGGACTTAAATTCTGTCGCTAACCACTCATTTAATTTGGCGGGAGTACTCCTGCCAACTTTAGCGACATTTTTTCTGTCGCGAAAGTTGGCGGGAGTAGTCCTACCAATTATTTTGGCATACTTTAGCGACGGATTTTAAAATCTGTCACTAAATCTAAGCGGGAAGTTCCCGCCTATTGTTTTGACACAATTAGCGACAGAATTTAAAATCCTTTGCTAAATTATGCGTGCGTTGTCAAAAAACATAATTAATTTTTTAAAAAAGATATTATTTAAAATAGTATTTATTAAAATATAGATATTAAATTTTATAATTAAATTTAATATTATCTCAATGTAACTTAATTATCTGTGAAATAATAATTAAAGATTATTTATTTATTTTAAGTATATAATTATTTATAAAATTATTAAAAAAACTTATCTTAAAATGCAAAATTAAATTATGAAAGAAAATATTAGTTGGTTTTAGTTACACTGAAGTATAATATACATAGATATATAACAAGCATTTGTGTTCGTCAAAGTGGAGCTGCGCGCGGAAGAACTACAAGGTTAAAGAGCTTTGAGTGGGAGCAATGGGAAGGATGCGTGACCTACTGGGAAGTTTGCAAAAATCGACATGTAAGTGCTGATTGATGATCTGTCGCGGAAGGGTGAGTGACGGAGGGCACGGGTGGGTGATTGATTAAATAAAGATTTGATTTTACGATTTAATTTAAAAAAAATATATTAAAATTAGCGACGGTCTAAATCCGGCAATAATTAGAGACAGATTCTAAAAATCCGTCGCTAAAATGGAGACCAAATCTGTCGCTGATTTTTTGTTTCCGTCGCTACAAAACATGGCGACGAAAGGCGTAGCGGCGAGCTGTTTCCATCGCAAATTCGTCGCTAAACATGTTTAGCGACGTATTTTGGCTATTTAGCGAAGGAAAAATCCGTCGCTAAATGGCTTTTTTCTAGTAGTGAAAAAGGTAAAACATTTTGATTTGTTTCGTTACGTTTTAACCTTTGGGATTTTTTTTCATAACATTTTGAACGTTTGGATTTTTTCCGAACGTTTTAAATGTTTGGCTTAAATCACTAAAAAGATGAAACGTTTAGATTTGTTTCGAAACGTTTTAAACGTTTGGCTTAAATCGCTAGAAAGGCGAAACATTTGGATTTGGTTTCTAACGTTTGGCTTAAATCGCTTAAAAAGTGAAAAGTTTAATTTTGATTCGTAACGTTTGTAAATGTTTGGCTTAAATTGCTAAAAAGATGAAACGTTTGGTTTTGTTTCATAACGTTTGTAAACGTTTGGCTTAAATTGCTAAAAATTGGAAACATTCGGATTTGTTTCGTAATGTTTTGAACGTTTGGTCTAAATCGCTAAAAAGGGGAAACGTTTGGATTTGTTTCATAACGTTTGTAAAAGGCTGTCTTATATCGCTAAAAACATGAAACGTTTGGATTTGTTTCGTAACGTTTCTAAACGATTGGCTTCAATCGCTAAAATGTGAAACCTTTGGATTTGTTTCGTAATGTTTGTAAACACTTGGATTAAATCGCTAAAAAGGTGAAACGTTTGGATTTGTTTCGTAGCGTTTGTAACGTTTTAAACGTTTAGATTAGTTTCATAACGTTTTAAATCGCTAAAAAGGTGTAACATTTGTAAACGTTAGGCTTAAATCGCTAAAAAGGTGATACGTTAGGATTTGTTTTGTAACGTTTTAAACGTTTGGATTTGTTTTGTAACGTTTGTAACGTTACTTCAATCGTTAAAAAGGTGAAAGGTTTTAAATCGCTAAAAAGGTGAAACATTTGGTTTTGTTTCGTTACTTTTGTAAACATATCGCTAAAAAGGGAAAACGTTTGGATTTGTTTCGTAAAGTTTGTAAACGTTTGCCTAAATTGCTGAAAATGTGAAACGATTGGATTTGTTTCAAAACGTTTAGCTTAAATTGCTACAAATGTGAAACGTTTGTATTTGTTTCATTGCGTTTGTAAACGTTTGGCTTAAATCGATAAAAAGGTGATATGTTTGGATTTGTTTCGTAATGTTTCAAACGTTTAAATTGGTTTCGTAACGTTTTAAACATTTGTCTTAAATCGCTAAAAAAGGGAAACATTTTGATTTGTTTCGTAACATTAGTAAACGTTTGTCTTCAACGCTAAAAAGGGGAAATTTTTAGATTTGTTTGGTAACATTTGTAAACGTTTGGCTTAAATCGCTAAAAAGGTGAAACGTTTGGATTTCTTTCGTAATGTTTTAAACGTTTGGTTTTGTTTCATAACGTTTTAAACGTTTGGTTTTGTTTCGTAACGTTTGTTAATGTTTGGCTTAAATCGCTAACAAGGTGAAACGTTTGGATTTGTTTTGTAACATCTGTAAACGTTTGGCTTAAATCGCTAAAAAGATGAAACATTTAGATTTGTTTAGTAACGTTAGTAAACGTTTGTAATAAATAGCTAAAAAGGTGAGACGATTCGTAACGTTTTAAATATTTGGATTGGTTTCGTAACATTTGAAACGTTTGGCTTAAATCGCTAAAAAGGCGAAATGTTTGGATTTGTTTCGTAACGTTTAAAACTTTTGGATGGGTTTTGTAACGTGTAAAACGTTTGGATTGGTTTCATAACGTTTTAAACATTTGGTTAAATCGCTTAAAAGGTGAAACGTTTGGATTTGTTTCGTAACATTTGTAAACATTTGGCTTAAATCGCTAAAAAGATGAAACGATTGGTTTTGTTTCGTAACATTTGTAAACGTTTGGCTTAAATCGCTAAAAAGGTGAAACGTTTAGATTTGCTTCGTAACGTTTGTAAACGTTTGGCTTAAATCGCTAAAAAGGTGAAACATTTGGTTTTGTTTCGTAACGTTTGGCTTAAATCGCTAAAAATACAAAATGTCTGTATTTCTTTCGTAACGTTTGTCTTAAATATCTAAAAAGGTGAAACGTTTGGTTTTGTTTCGTAACGTTTGTAAACGTTTGGCTTTAATCGCTAAAAATGGGAAACGTTTGGATTTGTTGCATAACGTTTGTAAACATTTGGCTTAAATCGCTAAAAAGGTGAAACGTTTGGATTTGTTTCGTAACGTTTGTAAACGTTTGGCTTATAACGCTAAAAAGGTGAAACGTTTGGATTTATTTCGTAACGTTCGTAAACGTTTGGCTTAAATCGCTAAAAATGGGAAACGTTTGGATTTGTTTAGTAACGTTTGTAAACGTTTGGCTTAAATCGCTAAAAAAGTGAAATATTTGGTTTTGTTTCTTAACGTTTTGCTTAAATCGCTAAAAAGGTGAAACATTTGGTTTTGTTTCGTAAGATTTGTAAACGTTTGGCTTAAATCGCTAAAAATGTGAAACGTTTGAATTTGTTTCGTAACGTTTTAAACTTTTCGATTGGTTTCGTAACGTCGTAAACGTTTGTCTTAAATCGCAAAAAATGTGACTCGTTTGGTTTTGTTTAGTAACGTTTGTAAATGTTTGGCTCAAATCGCAAAAAAAGTGAAACATTTGGTTTTGTTTCGTAACGTTTGTAAACGGTTGGTTTAAATCGCTAAAAAGGTGAAACAATTGGTTCCGTTTCGTAACGTTTGGCTTAAATCGCTAAAAATGTGAAACATTTGGATTTGTTTAGTAACGTTTTAAACGTTTTGATTTGTTTCGTAGCGTTTGTAAATGTTTGACTTAAATTGCTATAAAGGTGAAACGTTTCGATTTGTTTCGTAACGTTTTAAACGTTTAGATTGGTTTTTTAACTTTTTCAACTTTTGGCTTAAATCACTAAAAAGGTGAAACGTTTGATTTTGTTTCCTAACGTTTGTTAATGTATCGCTAAAAAGGTGAAACATTTGGATTTGTTTCGTAAAATTTGTAAACGTTTGGCTTAAATTGCTGAAAATGTGAAACGTTTGGATTTGTTTCGTAACGTTTATCTTATATTTCTACAAATGTGAAACGTTTGGATTTGTTTCATAACGTTTGTAAACGTTTGGCTTAAATCGCTTAAAAGGTGAAACGTTTGGATTTGTTTTGTAATATTATAAACGTTTGAATTAGTTTAGTAACGTTTTAAACTTTTGGCTTAAATTGCCAAAAAGGGGAAACGTTTGGATTTGTTTCGTAACATTTGTAAACGTTTGGCTTCAATCGATAAAAAGGGAAAACGTTTGGTTTTTTTGGTAGCGTTTGTAAACGTTTTGCTTAAATCGCTAAAAGGGTGAAACATTTGGATTTTTTTCATAACGTTTTAAACGTCTGGTTTTGTTTCGTAATGTTTGTAAATGTTTGGCTTAAATCGCTAACAAGGTGAAACGTTTGGATTTGTTTTGTAACATCTGTAAACGTTTGACTTAAATAGCTAAAGAGATGAAACTTTTAGATTTGTTTCGTGACGTTTGTAAACTTTGTCATAAATAGCTAAAAATGTGAAATTATTCGTCATGTTTTAAATAATTGGATTGGTTTCGTAGCGTTGAAACGTTTGGCTTAAATCGTTAAAAAGGTGAAACGTTTGGATTTGTTTCGTAACGTTTAAAACATTTCAATTGGCTTTGTAACGTTTAAAACGTTCGGATTGGTTTCATAATATTTTAAACATTTGGCTTAAATCGCTAAAAAGGTGAAACGTTTGGATTTGTTTCGCAACATTTGTAAACATTTGGCTTAAATCGCTAAAAAGATGAACGTTTGGTTTTGTTTCGTAACGTTTGTAAACGTTTGGCTTCAATCGTTAAAAAGGCGAAACGTTTGGTTTGGTTTTGTAAAGTTTGGCTTAAATCGCTAAAAATACAAAATGAGTGTATTTGTTTCGTAATGTTTGTAAACGTTTGTCTTAAATCTCTAAAAAGGTGAAACGTTTGGTTTTGTTTCGTAACGTTTGTAAACGTTTGGCTTCAATCGCTAAAAATGGGAAACATTTGGATTTGTTGCGTAACGTTTGTAAACATTTGGCTTAAATCGCTAAAAAGGTTTGGATTTGTTTCGTAACGTTTGTAAACGTTTGGCTTAAATTGCTAAAAAGGTGAAACGTTTGGATTTGTTTCGTAACATTCTTAAACATTTAGCTTAAATCGCTAAAAATGTGAAACGTTTGGATTTGTTTAGTAACGTTTGTAAACGTTTGGCTTAAATCGCGAAAAAAGTGAAACTTTTAGTTTTATTTCGTAACGTTTGTAGACGTTTGGCTTAAATCGCTAAAAAGGTGAAACGTTTGGTTTTTTTTCGTAACGTTTGTAAACGTTTGGCTTAAATAGCTAAAAATGTGAAACGTTTGGATTTGCTTCGTAACGTTTTAAACATTTGTATTGGTTTCGTAACGTCGTAAATGTTTGTCTTAAATCGCTAAATATGTGACTCGTTTGGATTTGTTTGGTAACGTTTGTAAAAGTTTGGCTTAAATCGCTAAAAAACTTAAACATTTGGTTTTGTTTCGTAACGTTTGTAAACGTTTGGCTTAAATCGCTAAGAAGGTGAAACAATTGGTTTTGTTTCGTAATGTTTGTCTTAAATCGCTAAAAATATGAAACGTTTGTATTTGTTTCGTAACGTGTTAAACGTCTGTATTGGTTTCGTAGCGTTTGTAAATGTTTGACTTAAATTGCTAAAAAGGTGAAACGTTTCGATTTATTTCGTAACGTTTTAAAGGTTTGGATTGGTTTTGTAACATTTTCAACTTTTGGCTTAAATCGATAAAAAGGTGAAACGTTTGGATTTGTTTCGTAACGTTTGTAAATGTTTGGCTTAAATTGCTAAAAAGGTGAAATGTTTCGTAACGTTTGTAAACGTTTGGCCTAAATTGCTAAATAGGAGAAACGTTTGGTTTTGTTTTCTTACGTTTGTCAACGTTTGGCTTAAAATATTACAAAAGGGGAAACGTTTGGTTTTGTTTCGTAATGTTTGTAAACGTTTGGCTTAAATCGCTAAAAAGGTGATACGTTAGGATTTGTTTCGTAACGTTTTAAACGTTTGGATTTGTTTCATAACGTTTGTAACGTTTCCTTCAATCGTTAAAAAGATGAAACGTTTTAAATCGCTAAAAAGGTGAAAAGTTTAGTTTTGTTTCGTTACGTTTGTAAACATATCTTAAAAAATGTGAAACGTTTGGATTTGTTTCGTAAAGTTTGTAAATGTTTGGCTTAAATTGCTGAAAATGTGAAACGTTTGGATTTGTTTCGTAACGTTTAACTTATATTGCTACAAATGTGAAACGTTTGGATTTGTTTCATAACGTTTGTAAACATTTGGCTTAAATCACTTAAAAGGGGAAATGTTTGGATTTGTTTCGTAATGTTTTAAACGTTTGAATTGGTTTCGTAACATTTTAATCGTTTGGCTTAAATCGCTAAAAAGGTGAAACGTTTGGATTTGTTTCGTAACATTTGTAAACGTTCGGCTTCAATCGCTAAAAAGGTGAAACATTTGGATTTGTTTTGTAATGTTTGTAAACGTTTGGCTTAAATTGCTAAAAAGGTGAAACGTTTGGATTTGTTTCGTAGCATTTTAAACGTTTGGTTTTGTTTCGTAACGTTTTAAACGTTTAGCTAAATCGCTATGTTTTAAACGTTTGGATTAGTTTCGTAACGTTTTAAACGTTTGGATTGGTTTTGTAGCGTTTTAAACTTTTGGCTTAAATCGCAAAAATGGTGAAACGTTTGGATTTGTTTCGTAACGTTTGTAAATGTTTGATTTAAATCGATAAAAAGGGGAAACGTTTGGATTTGCTTCGTAATATTTATAGACGTTTGGCTTAAATCGCTAAAAAGGTAAAACATTGGATTTGTTTCGTAACATTTGTAAACGTTTGGCTTAAATTGCTAAAAAGGGGAAACGTTTGGATTGGTTTCGTAATGTTTATAAACGTTTGGCTTTGTTTCGTAACATTTTAAACGTTTGGCTTATATCGCTAAAAAGGTGAAACATTTTGTTTTGTTTTATAACGTTTGTAAATGTTTGGATTGGTTTCATAACGTTTTAAACGTTTGGCTTAAATCGTTAAAAAGGGGAAACGTTAAGATTTTTTTTGTAACGTTTTAAACGTTTGGATTGGTTTCGTAACGTTTTAAACGTTTTGCTTAAATCACTAAAAAGGTGAAACCTTAGTAGTTGTTTCCTAACGTATTTAAACGTTTGGCTTAAATCGCTAAAAAGGTGAAAGGTTTGGTTTTGTTTTGTAACGTTTGTAAACGTTTGGCTCAAATCCCTAAAATTGTGAAACGTTTGGATTTGTTTCGTAACGTTTTAAACATTTGGATTGGTTTCGTAACGTCGTAAACGTTTGTCTTAAATCGTTAAGTATGTGACTCGTTTGGATTTGTTTAATAACGTTTGTAAACGTTTGGCTTAAATCGCTAAAAAAGTGAAACATTTGGTTTTGTTTCGTAACGTTTGTAAACGTTCGGCTTAAATCGCTAAAAATGTGAAACAATTGGTTTTTTTTCGTAACGTTTGGCTTAAATCACTAAAAATGTGAAACGTTTGTATTTGTTTCGTAACGTTTTAAAAGTTTGGATTGGTTTCGTAGCGTTTGTAAATTTTTGAATTAAATTGCTAAAAAGGTGAAACGTTTCGATTTGTTTCGTAACGTTTTAAACGTTTGGATTAGTTTTGTAACTTTTTCAACTTTTGGCTTAAATAGCTAAAAAGGCAAAAAGTTTGGATTTGTTTCGTTACGTTTGTAAACGTTTTCCTTAAATTGCTAAAAAGGTGAAATGTTTCGTAACGTTTGTAAACGTTTGGCCTAAATTGCTAAATAGGAGAAACGTTTGGTTTTGTTTCGTAACGTTTGTTAACATTTGGCTTAAATTTCTACAAAAGGGGAAACGTTAGGTTTTGTTTCGTAACGTTTGTAAACGGTTGGCTTAAATCGCTAAAAATTTGCAACTTTTTGTTGGTTTAATAACGTTTTAAACGTTTGGATTGGTTTCGTAACGTTTTAAATGTTTGGCTTAAATCGCTAAAAATGTGAAATGTTTGACTTAAATCACTAAAAAAGATGAAACGTTTGGTTTTGGTTCGTAACGTTTGTAAACTTTTGGCTTAAATCGCTAAAAAAGGTGAAATTTTTGGATTTGTTTCATAACGTTTGTAATCGTTTGGCTTAAATGGCTAAAAAGTGAAACATTTGGATTGGTTTCGTAACGTTTGGATTTATTTCGTAATGTTTTAAACGTTTGGCTTAACTCGCTAAAAAGGTGAAACATTTGGTTTTGTTTTGTAACGTTTGTAAACGTTTGGTTTGGTTTCGTAACGTTTTAAACGTTTGGCTTAAATCGCTAAAAAAGTGAAACGTTATGATTTTTTTATAAAGTCTTAAACGTTTGGATTGGTTTCGTAACATTTTAAACGTTTAGCCTAAATCGCTAAAAAGGTGAAACCTTAGGATTTGTTTCGTATCGTTTGCAAACGTTTGGCTTAAATCGCTAAAAATGGTGAAACTTTTGGATTTGTTTTGTAACTTCTGTAAACGTTTGGCTAAAATTGCTAAAAAGGTGAAACGTTTGGATTGGTTTCGTAACATTTTAAACGTTTAGCCTAAATCGCTAAAAAGGTGAAACCTTAGGATTTGTTTCGTATCGTTTGCAAACGTTTGGCTTAAATCGCTAAAAATGGTGAAACTTTTGGATTTTGTTTTGTAACTTCTGTAAACGTTTGGCTAAAATTGCTAAAAAGGTGAAACGTTTGGATTGGTTTCATAACGTTTGTAAACGTTTAGCTTTGTTTCGTAACGTTTTAAACGTTTAGCTAAATCGCTACGTTTTAAACGTTTGAATACATTTTAAATGTTTGGATTGGTTTTGTAGCGTTTTAAACTTTTGGCTTGAATCGCAAAAATGGTGAAACGTTTGGATTTGTTTCATAACGTTTGTAAATGTTTGACTTAAATCGATAAAAAGGGGAAACGTTTGGATTTGCTTCGTAATGTTTATATACGTTTGGCTTAAATCGCTAAAAAGGCAAAACATTGGATTTATTTTGTAACATTTGTAAATGTTTGGCTTAAATTGATAAAAAGGGGAAATGTTTGGATTGGTTTCGTAATATTTGTAAACGTTTGCTTTGTTTCGTAACGTTTGGCTTATATCGCTAAAAAGGTGAAACATTTGGTTTTGTTTCATAATGTTTGTAAATGTTTGGATTGGTTTCGTAACGTTTTACACGTTTGGCTTAAATCGCTAAAAAGGGGAAAAGTTAGAATTTTTTGTGTAACGTTTTAAATGTTTTGCTTTGTTTCGTAAGATTTTAAACTTTTTGCTTAAATCGCTACGTTTTTAACGTTTGGATTAGTTTCGTAACGTTTTAAACTTTTGGATTGGTTTTGTAATGTTTTTAACTTTTGTCTTAAATTGCTAAAAAGGTAAAATGTTTGGATTTCTTTCGTAACGTTTGTAAATGTTTCACTTAAATCACTAAAAAGGGGAAACATTTGGTTTTGTTTCGTAACGTTTGTAAACATTTAGCTTAAATCGCTAAAAAGGGGAAAAGTTTAGATTTGTTTCGTAACGTTTAAAACGTTTGGTTTTGTTTCGTAACCTTTGTAAAAAGGTGAAACGTTTGGATTTGTTTCGTAACATTTAAAACATTTGGTTTTGTTTCGTAACGTTTGTAAAAAGGTGAAATGTTCGGTTTTGTTTCGTATCGTTTGTAAACATTTGGCTTAAATTGCTAAAATAGGGAAACGTTTTGATTTGTTTTGTAATGTTTGTAAAGGTTTGGATTTGTTTCGTAACGTTTGGAAAAGTTTGGCTTAAATACCTTAAAATTTTAAACACTTGGATTTGTTTCGTAACGTTTGAAACGTTTGGATTGGTTTCGTAACGTTTTAAACGTTTGGCTTAAATTGCTAAAAAGGTTAAACGTTTGGATTTGTTTCGTAACATTTTAAACGTTTGGCTTGAATTGATAAACATGTGAAATGTTTGTTTGTTTTGTTACGGTTTACACGTTTGGCTTAAATCGCTACGTAACATTTTAAACGTTTTGATTTGTTTTGTAATGTTTGTTAATGTTTGGCTTAAATCACTAAAAAGGTGAAACGTGAAACGTTTAGATTTGTTTCGAAACGTTTTAAACGTTTGGATTGGTTTCGTAACGTTTTAAACGTTTGACTTAAATTGCTAAAAAGGGGAAACATTTGGATATGTTTCTTAATATTTGTTAACGTTTAAAACGTTACGAAACAAATCCAAACGTTTCACTTTTTTAGCGATTGAAGCCAAATTCAAACGTTTCACCTTTTTAGCGATTTAAGCAAAACGTTTACAAACGGTACGAAACAAATCCAAACGTTTCACCTTTTTAGCTTTTTCAGCCAAACGTGTACAAACGTTGCGAAACCAAAAACGTTATGAAACAAATCTAAACGTTTCACCTTTTTAGCGATTTAAGCCAAACGTTTGGATTAGCGATTTACGAAACAAATACAAACGTTTCACATTTTTAGCGATCTAATCCAAACGTTTACAAATGTTACGAAACAAATTCAAATGTTTTCCCTTTTTAGCGATTTAAGCCAAACGTTTACAAACATCACAAAACAAATCCAAACGTTTCCCCTTTTTAACGATTTAAGCCAAACGTTTATAAACGTTATGAAACCAATACAAACGTTTTCACCTAATTAGCGATTTAAGACAAACGTTTACAAACGTTACGAAACAAATCCAAATGTTCACCTTTTTAGCGATTTAAGCGAAACGTTTACAAACATTACGAAACCAACCCATACGTTTCCCCTTTTTAGCTATTTAAGCCGAACGTTTACAAATGTTACGAAACCAATCCTAACGTTTTCACTTTACTAGCGATTTAAGTCAAACGTTTACAAACGTTTCGAAATAAATCCAAAATGTGTCCCTTTTTTAGCAATTTAAGCCAAACATTTTAATCATTATCAAACCAATCCAAACGTTTCCCCTTTTTTAGCGATTTAAGCCAAACGTTTACAAACGTTACGAAACCAAAACAAACGTTTCCCCTTTTTAGCAATTTAAGCCTAAAGTCTCAAACGTTACGAAACCAATGCAAACGTTTAAAACGTTACGAAACCAATCCAAACATTTAAAACGTTAAGAAACAAAACCAAACGTTTGGATTTGTTTTGTAACGTTTTAAACGTTGGGCTTGGTTTCGTAAAGTTTTAAACATTTGGATTGGTTTCGTAACGTTTTAAACGTTCGGCTCAAATCGCTAAAAAGGTGAAACATTTGGATTTGTTTCGAAACATGTTAAACGTTTGGAATTGTTTTTTTAACATTTACACGTTTGGTTTAGTTTCGTAACGTTTGTAAACGTTTGGATTAAATCGCTAAAAAGGTGAAACATTTGGATTTGTTTCGCAATGTTTGTAAACGTTTGGCTTAAATTGCTAAAAAGGCAAAACGTTTGGTTTTGTTTCGTAACGTTTATAATCGTTTGGCTTAAATCGCTAAAACGGTGAAACGTTTGGATTTGTTTTGTAAAATTTGTACCAAATGTTTCACCTTTTTAGCGATTTAAGCCAAACATTTTACGAAGCAAATTCTCATTTTTAGCAATTTAAGCCAAAGGTTTAAAACATTACGAAACAAATCCAAACGTTTCACCTTTTTAGCGATTTAAGCCAAATGTTGAAAACAAAAAAGGTGAAACCTTTGGATTTGTTTTGTAACATTGTTAAACGTTTGGATTGGTTTTGTAACGTTTTAAACGTTTGGCTTAAATTGATAAAAATGGGATACGTTTGGATTTGTTTCGTAAAGTTTGTAAAAGTTTGGCTTAAATCGCTAAAAGCTTTGTTTCGTAACGTTTGTAAACGTTTGGCTTAAATTGATAAAAAGGTGAAACATTTGGATTTGTTTCGTGGCGTTTTAAACGTTTGGATTGTTTTCGTGACGTCCTGAACGTTTGGCTTAAATCGCTAAAAAGGTGAAATGTTTGGATTTGTTTCGTAAAAGGTTGTAAACGTTTAGATTGGTTTCATTTGGTTTTGTTTCGCAACATGTTTAGCGATTGACACGTTTTGTTTTGGTTTCCTAACGTTTGTATACGTTTGTAATCGTTTGGCTTAAAAGGGGAATCATTTGGATTTGTTTTGTAGCGTTTGTAAATGTTTGGATTGGTTTCGCAACGTTTTAAATGTTTGGCTTAAATCGCTAAAAAGGTAACCAATCCAAACGTTTAAAACGTTACGAAACAAATCCAAACTTTTCCCCATTTTTAGCAATTTAAGACAAACGTTTACAAACGTTGCGAAACAATACCAAACGTTTCACCTTTTTAGCGATTTAAGCCAAATGTTTACAAACGTTATAAAACAAATCCGAACGTTTCACCTTTTTTAGCGATTGAAGCCAAACGTTTACAAACGTTTCAAAACAAATCCAACCATTTTACATTTAGAGCAATTTAAGCCAAACGTTTAAAACGTTACGAAACCAATCCAAACGTTTTAAATGTTACGAAACAAATCCAAACATTTAAAACGTTACGAAACCAATCGCCTTTTTTGTGATTTAAGCCAACCGTTTACAAACGTTACGAAACAAATCCAAATGTTACACTTTTTTAGCGATTGAAGCCAAACGTTTACAAATGTAACGAAACAAAACTAAACGTTTTGCCTTTTTATCAATTAAAACCAAACATTTGCAAAAGTTGCGAAATAAATCCAAACGTTTCACCTTTTTAGCGATTTAAGCCAAACGTTTACAAACGTTTCGAAAGAAATCCAAACGTTTCACCTTTTTAGCGATTTATGCCCAACATTTACAATCGTTATGAAACAAATCAAAACGTTTCACCTTTTTAGTGATTTAAGACAAACGTTTACAAACATTAAGAAACCAATCCAAATGTTTCCCCTTTGTAGCGATTTAAGCCGAACGTTTACAAACGTTGCGAAACAAATCCTAACGTTTTCACCTTACTAGCGATTTAAGTCAAACGTTTACAAACGTTTTGAAATAAATCCAAATGTTTCCCCTTTTTAGCAATTTAAGCCAAACGTTTAAATCATTATCAAACCAATCCAAACGTTTCCCCTTTTTAGCGATTTAAGCCAAACGTTTACTAACGTTACGAAACCAAACCAAACGTTTCCCCTTTTTAGCAATTTAAGCCCAACGTTTAAAACGTTGTGAAACCAATGCAAACGTTTATAACGTTACGAAACCAATCCAAACATTTAAAACGTTATGAAACAAAACCAAAGGTTTGGATTTGTTTTGTAACGTTTTAAACGTTAGGATTGGTTTCGTAACGTTTTAAACATTCGGCTTAAATCTTTAAAAAGGTGAAACGTTTGGATTGGTTTTTTAACATTTTATACGTTTTGCTTAAATCACTAAAAAGGTGAAACATTTGGATTTGTTTCGTAACGTTTGTAAACGTTTGGATTAAATCGCTAAAAAGGTGAAACGTTTGCATTTGTTTCGTAATGTTTGTAAACGTTTAGCTTAAATTGCTAAAATGGCAAAACGTTTGGTTTTATTTGGTAACGTTTATAATCGTTTGGCTTAAATCGCTAAAGCGGTTAAACGTTTGGATTTGTTTTGTTACATTTGTACCAAATGTTTCACCTTTTTAGTGATTTAAGCCAAACATTTTACGAAACAAATTCACATTTTTAGCAATTTAAGCCAAACGTTTAAAATATTACAAAACAAATCCAAACGTGTCACCTTTTTAGCGATTTAAGCCAAATGTTTAAAACTAAAAAGGTGAAACGTTTGGATTTGTTTTGTAACGTTGTTAAACGTTTGGATTGGTTTCGTAACGTTTTCAACGTTTGGCTTAAATTGATAAAAAGGTGAAATATTTTTATTTGTTTCTTAACGTTTGTAAACGTTTGGCTTAAATCGCTAAAAATGGAATACGTTTGGATTTGTTTTGTAAAGTTTGTAAAAGTTTGGCTTAAATCGCTAAAATTTTTTGGCTTTGTTTCGTAACATTTTTAAAAGTTTGGCTTAAATTGATAAAAAGGTGAAACGTTTGGATTGATTTCATAACGTTCTTAATGTTTAACTTAAATAGCTAAAAAGGTGAAACGTTTGGATTTGTTTCGTAAAAGGTTGTAAACGTTTAGATTTGTTTTGTTTGGTTTTGTTTCACAACTTTTTTAGCGATTGACACGTTTGGTTTTGTTTCCTAACGTTTGTATACGTTTGTAATCGTTTGGCTTAAAAGGTGAAACGTTTGCATTTGTTTTGTAGCGTTTGTAAACGTTAGGATTGGTTTCTTAACATTTTAAACGTTTGACATAAATCGCTAAAAAGGTAACCAATCAAAACATTTAAAACGTTACGAAACAAATCCAAACTTTTCCCCATTTTAGCAATTTAAGCCAAACGTTTACAAACGTTGCGAAACAAAACCAAACGTTTCACCTTTTTAGCGATTTAAGCAAAATGTTTACAAACGTTATAAAACAAATACAAACGTTTCACCTTTTTAGCGATTGAAGCCAAACGTTTAAAAACGTTTCGAAACAAATCCAAACGTTTTACATTTATAGCAATTTAAGCCAAACGTTTAAAACGTTACGAAACCAATCCAAATGTTTTAAACGTTACGAAACAAATCCAAACATTTAAAATGTTACGAAACCAATCACCTTTTTTGCGATTTAAGCCAAACGTTTACAAACGTTACGAAACAAAACCAAATGTTACATTTTTTAGCTATTGAAGCCAAACGTTTACAAATGTTACGAAACAAAACTAAACGTTTCGCCTTTTTATCAATTAAAGCCAAACATTTGCAAACGTTGCGAAACAAATCCAAATGTTTCACCTTTTTAGCGATTTAAGCTAAACGTGTACAACCGTTTCGAAACAAATCCAAACGTTTCACCTTTTTAGCGATTTAAGCCCAACATTTACAATCGTTATGAAACAAATCAAAATGTTTCACCTTTTTAGCGATTTAAGCCAAACGTTGACAAACAATAAGAAACCAATCAAAACGTTTCCCCTTTTTAGCGATTTGAGCCGAATGATTACAAACATTACAAAACCAATCCTAACATTTTCACCTTAATAGCGATTTAAGTCAAACGTTTACAAACATTTCGAAATAAATCCAAACGTTTCCCCTTTTTAGCGATTTAAGCCAAACGTTTAAAACATTATCAAACCAATCCAAACGTTTCCCCTTTTTAGCGATTTAAGCCAAATGTTTACAAACATTACGAAAGAAATCCAAACGTTTCCCGTTTTTAACGATTTAAGCCAAACGTTTACAAACGTTACGAAACCAATACAAACCTTTTCACCTAATTAGCGATTTAAGCCAAACATTTACAAACGATACGAAACAAATCCAAATGTTTCACCTTTTTAGCGATTTAAGCCAAACGTTTACAAACATTACAAAACCAATCCATACGTTTCCCCTTTTAAGCGATTTAAGCCGAACGTTTACAAACGTTACGAAACCAATCCTAACGTTTTCACTTTACTAGCGATATAAGTATAACGTTTACAAACGTGTCGAAATAAATCCAAATGTGTCTCTTTTCTAGCAATTTAAGTCAAACGTTTAAAACATTATCAAACCAATCCAAACGTTTCCCCTTTTTAGCGATTTAACCCAAACGTTTACAAACGTTACAAAACAAATCCAAACGATTCACCTTTTTAGCGATTTAAGCAAAACATATAAAATGTTAAAAAACCAATCCAAACGTTTAACATGTTACGAAACAAATCCAAATGTTTAACCTTTTTAGCAATTTGAGCCGAAAGTTTAAAACGTTACGAAACCAATCCAAACATTTAAGACGTTACGAAACAAATCCAAACGTTTGGTTTTGTTTCGTAACGTTTTAAATGTTTGGATTGGTTTTGTAACGTTTTAAACATTTGCATTGGTTTCGTAACGTTTTAAACGTTGGGCTTAAATCGCTAAAAAGGTGAAACGTTTGGTTTGGTTTGGTTTCATAACATTTGTAAACGTTTGGCTTAAATCGCTAAAAAGGGGAAATGTTTTGATTGGTTTGATAATGTTATAAATGTTTGCCTTAAATCGCTAAAAAAGGGACACATTTGGAATTATTTCGAAACGTTTATAAACGTTTGACTTAAATCGCTAGTAAAGTGAAAACGTTAAGATTGGTTTCGTAACGTTTGTAAACGTTCGATTTAAATCGCTAAAAAGGGGAAACGTATGGATTGGTTTTGTAATGTTTGTAAACGTTTGGCTTAAATCGCTAAAAAGGTGAAACATTTGGATTTGTTTCGTAAAGTTTGGACACATTTGGCTTAAATCGCTAATTAGGAGAAAACGTTTGTATTGGTTTCGTAACGTTTGGCTTAAATCGTTAAAAAGGTGAAACGTTTGGATTTGTTTCGTAATGTTTGTAAACGTTTGGCTTAAATCGCTAAAAAGGTGAAACATTTGGATTTGTTTCGTAACGTTTGTAAACGTTTGGCTTAAATCGCTAATAAGGTGAAAACCTTTGTATTGGCTTCTTAACGTTTGTAAATGTTTGGATTAAATCGCTAAAAATGGGTTACGTTTCGATTTGTTTCGTAAAGTTTGTAAAAGTTTGGCTTAAATCGCTAAAAAGGTTTGGATTTATTTCATAACGTTTGTAAACATTTGGCTTAAATTGATAAAAAGGGGAAACGTTTCGATTTGTTTCATAACGTTTTAAACGTTTGGATTGGTTTTCGTAAAAGGTTGTAAACGTTTAGATTGTTTCGTTTAGTTTTCTTTCTCAACATTTTTAGCGATTGACACGTTTGGTTTTGTTTCCTAACATTTGTATACGTTTGTAATCGTTTGGCTTAAAAGGTGAAACATTTGGATTTGTTTTGTAGCATTTGTAAACGTTTGGATTGGTTTCGTAACGTTTTAAACGTTTGGCTTAAATCGCTAAAAAGGTAATCAATCCAAACGTTCAAAACGTTAAGAAACAAATCCAAACTTGTCCCCATTTTAGCAATTTAAGCCAAACATTTACAAACGTTGCGAAACAAAACCAAACATTTCACCTTTTTAGCGATTTAAGTCAAATGTTTACAAACGTTATAAAACAAATCCAAAAGTTACACCTTTTTAGCGATTGAAGCCAAATGTTTACAAACATTTCAAAACAAATCCAAACGTTTTACATTTATAGCAATTTAAGTCAAACGTTTTACATTTATAGCAATTTATGCCAAACGTTTCAAACGTTACGAAACCAATCCAAACATTTTAAACTTTACGAAACAAATCCAAACATTTAAATCGTAACAAAACCAATCACCTTTTTTGCGATTTAACCCAAACGTTTAAAAACGTTACGAAACAAATCTAAATGTTTCACTTTTTTAGCGATTGAAGCCAAACGTTTACAAATGTTACGAAACAAAACTAAACGTTTCGCCTTTTTTTATCAATTTAAGCTGAACGTTTACAAATGTTGCGAAACAAATCGAAACGTTTCGCCTTTTTAGCGATTTAAGCCAACATTTACAAACGTTTCGAAACAAATCCAAACGTTTCACCTTTTTAGCGATTTAAGCCCAACATTTACAATCGTTATGAAACAAATCCAAACGTTTCACCTTTTTAGCGATTTAAGCCAAGCGTTTTAACGTTTCCTAGTTTTAGTGATTTAAGCCAAAAGTTTAAAATGTTACAAAACGAATCCAAACATTTAAAACGTCGTTTTTAGCGATTGAAGCCAAATGTTTACAAACGTTACGAAACAAATCCAAACATTTAAAACGTTACAAAACCAATCCAAACGTTTCACCTTTTTAGCAATTTAGGGCAAATGTTTAAAACGTTATAAAACCAATCCAAATGTTTAATAAGTTACAAAACCAATCCAAACGTTTAAAACGTTATGAAACAAATACAAAGATTTCACCTTTTTAGCGATTTGAGCCAAACTATTAAAATGCTACGAAACTAATCCAAACGTTTGGCTTAAATCGCTAAAAAGGTGAAATGTTTGGTTTTGTTTTGTAACGTTTGTAAACGTTTGGCTTAAATTGTTTGCATTTGTTTCGTAACGTTTGGTTATGTTTCTTAATGTTTTAAATGTTTGGATTGGTGTTGTTTGGTTTTTGTTTTGTAAAGTTTTTAGCGAATGAAACATTTGGATTTGTTTTTTAACGTTTGTAAACGTTTGGCTTAAATCGCCACAATGGTCAAAAGTGGTGATTTGTTTCGTAACGTTTGATTCAATGGGTTAAACTTAACTAATGTGGAAACCTAAGAATAGCATTAAGTACTTGGGGGTGAAAGCATTAGGAGCCTGAAATGATCGAACCTCATATGAGATATGATGAACAAGTAGTTGTTCACTTATATATCATTTTGATCCCAAGAATAGCATTAAGTACTTGAGGGAAAGATAAATGAATATAAGAATTCAATAACCCGCTTGAAATCTTTTTCAATAAAAATTCACGTTTCCTAGTTTGGAAGTGTAGGATTCGAAAAAGATAGTGGAAGGCCATTTTGATAAAGACCAAATCATTATGGTCTAAATATACAAAATAACATGAATACTAATTAGAGATCTTTGCTGTCTAAGGGATAATAAGATTAAATAGAATCCTTTAAAGTGACATTAACGATAGTAATCAGCTAGTGGTTTAAAATCATTTTTTTGATTGATTAAGATATTTAGATTCCTCCAAGGCTATTGCGAAAAAAATGCACATCGGTTAACAAAGAAAAGTATTTTCATTTGTTAAGATGTAGGAAAACATAAGTCATTGCCAGAAATATTTAGAATATTTAAGAGACTGATCGGTCAATAAAAGAAAGTGTTTCTTTTGTCAAACCGAAAGATATTGAAATGGAAATTGCATTAAGTATTGTGAATACTTAAAGGGCAATGACGAGAGGAACGACAATTCTTTCAAGAATGTGTCTATCTCATGTTCCAATGTCAATTGCTCTTTTAAAAGGTTGGGTATTGAATACCGATGCTAATTCTCACATTTGTTTATCTTTTACGGATCTAGTAAAAGTGATAAAGAAAGGAAAAACATGAAGTAATCTTACATCTCAGAAATGACGCAACCGTTGCGACAAGAGCTATAGGATCTTCTTCAATTTTCTTAAATAAGCATAAGTTGTACTTAAACAAGATTTTTGTACTTACCCAATATATATATAAAAATATCATGTCCGAATTTGTATGACAAATTTGGTAGTTGATATTCTATTTACAAAGGATGTTTGTAGTATTATGTTTGATAATACGGAGTTGGGTATGGATATGTACAAAATGGTCTTTATTATTTGATTAAAGATGTTTAATGCAAAACATGTTTTGGAAATTAATACCATAAGTTATCAAACTTCTAAACAACTTTATGATTAGGACATATTGCAAAAGATAGACATAACAAGTTAGATAGGATGGGAATCTTGAGCAATCAAGATTTTGCACCTCTTCCAATTTGTGAGTCGTATCTTAATAGCGGAATGACCTGGTCATTCTTTGTGGGAAAAGGAGGTAGAGCCAAATCCGTTTAAGAGATCATACATAGTGATGTAAATGGTACGTTTAAAGAAATGGACCAAGGTAGATACTTATACTTCATTTTCTACATCGATGATTTATAATGATATAGTTAAGTTTGTCTTATGAAGAACAAACATGAAGATTTTGAAAAGTTCAAAGACTTTAAGAATGAAGTAGAAAACCAAATTGGAAAAAGTATTAGGACTTTACAATGTGATCGAAAAGGAAAGAATACTTGAGTACATAATTTGGTACGTTCCTAAAAGAAATATGGTATTATTTTTCAACTTACTCCTTGGGAACACCATGGTTGAATGGTGCGTCTGTCAAGAAGGAGGTATCGTACATTGTGGGACATGATACGATCAATAATGAGCTAAATATTGACTTATCCATCTTGTTATGGGGTCATGCACTTCTTATTGCAAATAAAATTCTAAATTGAATTCCAACTAAATTCGCTACATAGATACCATATGAGATATGGTATGGAATCAAGCCTTAAGGAAGTTAAGATATGTTCGGAACATATCAGGAAACTGATATTCGATAAATTTGGAATCAAAATTAATCATGGAGAGGTTATGTTGGATATCCTAAAGACAGTTTAGGATGTTATTTCTATATTCTAACCGAATAAACAATCGTTGTTTATCGGTGGTAGTCTTTCTTAATAAAGTGTTTATTCAAGAGGGAGACTAAGAAAGGAGTATAGAATTAGATGAGGAGTCTCTAGTTACCAACAAAAGAATGAATCAATAAAGATTGATCAAATCCACTAACAGCTAGAGTTAGTAAAAGATGTATCTACATTAACATCTCGAAGATCAAGTAGAGTATCTCGTCCATCGGAGAGATATGGTTCTCCCACATGATAAACAAGAGTTGTTTAGTCATGGAGAAAAAGATCAAGTGTTGATCCCTCTACTTATAAGGAAGCTATATGTGATATATATTCTTCATAATTAGTTTGAAGGAATAAAATCTGAAATGGATTCCATATAAATTTTGGGAGCTAATTGATCCATCCAAAGGTATTATACCGATAAGGAATAAATGGATCATCAAGCGTAAAATTGGTGCTAATGGGAAGGTGAAGACCTTTAAAGCTAGGCTTGTTGCAATTTTTTTTTGCTAGGGGCAATAAGTCGTATTGTGAATACACTTTCTCGCCGGTAGCCATGCTTAAGTCCATCATGATTTTTCTTACCAAGGCTACACATTTAGATTATGTGGTTGGACATGTGGATGTAAGAACCACATTCCTTAATAGTTAAATTAAGGAGTATATCTGTATATAACAAGCCGAGGATTTTGAATCCAAAGAAGGTTCCAAGGCGTGTAAGATATAATGATCCACAATGGATGGAAAGAAAGGTTCGAGATTCGTCGTCTTGATAAAGCCGTAAGGAGTTACAAATTTATTAAAAACGATGATTAACCCAATGCTTACAAGAAGGTTAGTGGGAGCAGACTCACTTTCGTGATGTTGTATGAAGATAACATATTACTAATAAATAATAATATCAGAATGTTAACTTTTGTAAAACTTTGGTTTATCTAATACGTACTCCGTCAAAGACCTTAAATAAGTAGCCTAAATTCTCAATATTAGACTCTATGGAAATAGATCTAAGAGAATAATTTGTTTCTCCTAATGGTTATGATTAGAATAGATATTGAAGTAGTTCAATATGGAAGTTCTAAGAAGGATTGATACTAGTTAGACATGAAATTCTTCTTTCAAACGGAATGTCTTTTGGGACTTTTGAATAAAGAAAGAATCTAGCAAAGATACCACAAACTTACACAATTAGTAGTCTGATGTATGTGTTGTCACTTACAAAGCTAGAAATTGTCTATGCGGTTAGTGGGACTAATCGGTTTATATCCAATCCATGTTGAAAACATTGGATGGTTGTTAAGGATATCTTTTAAGTAGTTTTGAAGAACTAAAGATATGGTATTAAAAAATGGAGAACGAGTTTTTAAGTAGACCGTTTTACAGATTATGATTAATAATCAGATATGGATAGTAGAGAGTCTATCTCATGAAGGAGTAGTGAGCTAGAAGTATTCTAAACAAGAATCAACTCCAGATTCTATTACAGAAGCCGAGTATATTATGATATGAGATGTCGTAATATAAGGTGTTTGGATAAATTAGTTCGTAACTGAACTAACTATGGTTTTCTTCCATTAAGTCGACAGTTCTTCTTTTCTGCGACCACAATGGTGCTACTGCCCTAAGAAAAGAAACCGAGTCTCACAACTTATCCGAACATAAGGAAAGGCATTATCATATTATCTAAATAAAATGTTGGAAAGAGAAAAATGTTTCTCTAATAGATAGCATCAGCCACTAACAAGGTTGACCCACTGACAAAGCCCATGACATAGAGTCATTAAGATTTACATCTTGTGAAGATGGGGCTTAGATATAGTTGTCAATGGCACTAGTGCATGTGGGAGATTGTTAGTAGTATGTTCCCTAGGGCCATTTAATCATGTATATTTGTAGAACTAATCCCAATGGCAAAGATCTATATGTTTTATTTGAACTAAGTGTCTTATCAACTAAGTGTTAATTTATTACGTATTGTCCTTATCACATTGTGATAGAATCTATTTTTAAGGTGTTAAGAATATGAGTAATAGGTTCTATTATACAAGTGATCTAAATAACCGTTCACGATCGATGGGATCCTACGAATAAGGGCATTGCATTATCCCGAAAAGATCGTTACCTCTGTTTATACTATTGATTAGTAAAGAGTTACTAATTATAGGAAGTAGTGAGTCTCATACTACTTAATGGGGATCAGAATAAACATGTGGACACTCAAGGTGTTGAGTGAGTCGAACAAGTGACGCTAGATGACTTATACATGGTAATTCATCAAAGTCAATTTAATGTCATCTAGTTCATATTGTACATATGTCCTTTGACTTGCGGTGACACTATCTTGTATATAGGTGATTAGAGTTTGATACTCATTAACTCTAGATCTTTCATGAGCTAGGGCCGCAGGATATGTTGGCTCTAGTTAGTTGTATATGGAGATAGGGGTTTAACCTAGAAAGGACTCATCACTTTGGATGAACGGAGATAAGATTCTATGCTATCTCTAATTGTTCTTGATGGATGATAAAAACTTGCGCATGTGTATATGACTTACTTAGAAAGTTATTTCTAGTGGAAGTCATATTTATTAAGAATTAGAACTGAGAGATGAGGTCATATGATCAAGACAAATAGTGTTTGACTTAACCGTGATGCTGGTCGAGATTGGAATCTTAGATGAAGGGAATTTTGAGTATACGGTATTATGAATATTGGTTTATAAAGAATGCATCGAAACATTCATCTCTATTTGGGGGTCGTGATATGTTGCTAGACGTCACTCTCGATCTACGAGAATTAATAATTAAATGGGATTTAATTATTTAATATAAGAAAGGCGTTTCTTATGACTCTTGTTGCCATATAAATGTGAACCTAGTTAGTCACACACAATAGAGTGTGCAACCGATTGAGTTTATGAAAGATCAATTTCATATAGATACTAGCATATCTCGGAAATTAATCTAAGATGAAAAACATATACAAATTAGGGACTAATTTGTAATAGTTATAAATTAGTAGGAACCTAATTATATTTATCCAAGTTAATTAGGGACTAATTTATAAGAATTATAAATTAGTAGGAACCAAATTATATTTAACCTAATTTTATGATTAGAAGGCTTAAGTAATTAATTAGTGTAATTAATGATACTTAAAGCACTAATCATAAATTAGTGGAATGATGATGCAATATAGTGATGTCATGTCATGAAGATGATATCATGGAGATGATGTCATGAAGATGATGTCACAAGTGACCCATATGTAGCTAGGTGTCACATGGTGGCAATACCTTAACTACATATGCTGTAATACCCCGTATTTTTACGGCTTGTTCCGATGATTTTTTCGATGTGTTCTCGTTTGGTCTTTGGTGGTTTGGTTCCTTGAAACCATGGTTTGGTTTGCATAACCTTTTGTGTGTTGTTTTGATTAGTTTCTGAGCTTTATCGAATGAGTGTTTATGTGTTTTCTAGATGTGACATGCTTTAGTAAAATGTCCATATCTCTGTAATGCACCGTTGGATCGGGCTCCCTTTTGGATATGTCGTTCCTGAGATAATTTGCTAAAAACTGGTCGGTTCGGATCTTTTTCTTTCTGTCGCGAGCACGACATATGGAGGTCGCGGGCGCGACGTGTCCGTATCTTGGGCCCGACGCGACACTGTAGGGTTCGCTGTTTTTGTATAAAGAGGCTTTTAGCTCAATTTCTTCAGTCCCTTTTTACCCTTTCAGACCTAAAACGAACCTTTACTCAAATAAACTCAATTTCTATCATTCCTTTATGATTCATGGTGGTTTTTAACAGTTATTTGGTGATTGATTATCCGTTTCGCGGAATCTACGCAATTCCTTCTTCGTATGATCTGTTAGTGTGATTTGTGACTTCATTATTTCGGTCCAGACCCTTAACCTAGTGTTTATTATCTTTATTATCATATTCTTCATCACTCTAAGGTATTGTCTTCATCCCTTTTGTATTGGGTTATTGTTGTTGATGTGTTATGCGTAGAATTGCATGATTTAGGGTGTTTTAAGGATTGAAACCTTATGTTTGATGGTCCGAGTTTTATGATATGATATATGTGTTTAGATTGAAGTTTAGCATGATTATTTTATGATGTGTAATGATTGGAATTGGTTTGGCATTTTTTAAGCGATGATTATGCATTTTCAAGCTTTTTGCGTTATGGATTCGCTTAGTGATTTGTATATTATGTTAAATCTGATTTAGCATGACATTTTTATGTTTCTCACCTATATCTACTGATCTAAATAGTTTGTATTTGAATTTGGGATTTGAAATTAAGTTGTTATGTAAAATCTCTACGATTTGCGAAATTGTCAATTTTATGAAAGTTAAACCCTATGATTACAAAATGGTTTTCAAATGATATACCTACTGATATAATATATTCCAAGTGATGTTTTAAAGGTTTTAAATCAGTAGTAACATACTTTGGTTCATCGATTGTTAGTTTTGAGTCGTTTGGCTAGCTTAGGCAATTTTCGGCAAAATTGCCATATTTGATTATTTGAGTGCTTTGGCTTAATTTTGGTTTTGATCAAATTGTTAATGGCTGGAAACTTTGTTTATAAAATGGTACAAACATATTTAAAGGATGTTAGTCTTATTCTAGACTATGGTTAACATTGGTTAAATGAGATATAAGGCATGTAAGGTTTATATGGTTTGTTATGAGTTGATTAAATTATTTAGTTACAAGTTGTTAATTGAAAGATGTTGAATCTTGTTGATTCCATTTAAGGTGATATATTCAAGTGTACCCTGGGTGTTACTTGTCAAGTGTTGGCAAGCTTATTTGGATTTGTTGTTTTCTAAATTGTATCGTGGCATTATTAAGTTAGGGTATGAGTTCTTATTTAAAATAACGTTGGTTTCATTTGAGGTTTGATTTAAGACTTTGGTTTTCACTTTGGGTTATGGTTGAGTAGGGGTAGACGTCTGTTGCCCAACATCTTATGTTGAGCTATACTGCAGTAAGGCTAACACACTACTTGGGAACTGTTATTGTTTTGAAAAGACTATTTAAGTATTTAAAACTTTGGTTTTGTTTTAAAAAATAAGAACTCACCTAAGCTTAATTTGCATAGCTTTGTTATTTGGTTTGAATGAAATACTTTGGATATACTTTAGTTGTACTTTGGTTACCTTGGTTGATTCTTTGGTTGTGTTTTGAAATACTAGTCCTATGTGGAGTCTAGTATTCTTAGAGTTAGGGGTTGTTCGGATTTTAACTTGTATAATGTTTAAGCCCCGTCGACTGCTCGTGCTTCGGGGTCTACGCAGGTTTAGCTGTTTGCCAAGATTCACATGGATAATCAAGCAGTGAGTTTGTAGTGTTATTTACCGCTTTATTAAGTACCGCACATTATTTTAGTATATCAAATGTTTGTGAACCGTTTTAAGGATTATGGATCTGGATTGAAACGAGCTACTCGATATGCTTGTATCGAGACTGTGTGTACCGTTAAGTACTTTGGGATTGGCTGACCAATGTCTAGCCTACTTTGGGAATCGATGATGATTTGTTCCCATCTACTTTGGGTTAAATACTTTGGGATTTCATTTCAATGTTGTTTTCCATAATCAATATATATATCTTAGTATAAAAGGATTTGTTTTAAGGGTTTTAAACTTAATAAATGTAAAGAGCATTATGAACTCATCTCAGTATATATGACCCCGTTGTTTTCCAAACTTTCCAGGTTTATGATTTTGAGAGCATTGGTCATCTCCGATCTTTTGATTCCTCGGAGGTCTTTTTATGTTATCAGACTAATTTACTGTTTTACTTCTTAGACCGCAGTAGAACTAGTTGTCTCTTTTATTGTACTTTGTTTTGTCGTAGTGGTACGAATTTTATATTGTTATACTTTGGTATGTTACATTGGATTTTTATTATATGAGGCATGTTTCATAGTTTCGAATTGCTATTAAGTAATTATATTTAAACTGCTATATAAGTTGTTAGACTTAGGCTGAAGTCTCGGTTGCCCCCGAGCATTGGTTTTCTTGTAGGTTATATTGAATATAAGGTTTTCCGCGAGGCTTGCTACGGGTTTCGGTATGACCATACCCATACCCTAGCGCCGGTCGCGATCCATGAAATTGGGTCGTGACATATGCAATGCTTGTCTTGCCATGTGTCTTAAGGACACTAAACCTCCAAGCCTATATATAGTTCATGGAAGTTAAGGAAAAAGACACACCATAAGCAACATCTCACCACAACACTAAGTTGTAGAGAGAGAAAGATACTTGAAGGAGTTCAAGTAGTCATCAATCACGGGAAAAACTTGGCGACGTTTTTCATAGATCCGAGCAAGAACGTAATCGCGGCGAGAGTTTGAGCTTAGGGCTGCTCGACAAGAGGAACTCTTGCGAATTACTTCAAGGCGAAGATTTAATCAGACGCATACTCGTGTGGACGAGCTTGAGGTCGCCGTACTTTCGGGGCTACAAGAATCGTTGGAAAATCAACAGAGGTATTATTCTAACGATTCCTAGATGCGTGCTCTAATTACTAAATGATACGACGATCCAGTTGTTGTTGATATGATCAACTTAAGGATCCAGATTGTTGGAATTTCGATTTTGAATTGAAATATACGATTCAAAGCCTCGCGTCCCGCTGCGCCAACATGAAATTGCTAAAAATGTGAAACGTTTGATTTTGTTTCGTAAAGTTTTAAACGTTTGGATTGGTTTCGTAACATTTCAAATGTTTGGCTTAAATCGCTAAAAAGTTGAAACATTCGGATTTGTTTCGTAACGGTTTCGTAACGTTTTAAACGTTTGGCTTAAATCGCTAAAAAGGGGAAACATGGAACGTTTGGATTGTTTCATAACGTTTTAAATGTTTGGCTTAAATCGATAAAAAGGTGAAACGTTTGGATTTGTTTTGTAACCTTTTAAACGTTTGGATTTATTTCGTAACATTTAAAACGTTTGTCTTAAATCGCTAAAAAGGTGAAAAGTTTGGATTTGTTTCGTAACGTTTTTAAAATTTGGATTTGTTTCTTAATGTTTATAAACGTTTGGCTTCAATCGCTTAAAAGGTGAAACGATTTGATTTGTTTCGTAACGTTTGTAAACGTTTGGCTTATATCGCTAAAAAGGCTCCGGGAGAAAATGGTTTTGATTTCAATCTAAAAACGAGCAAGAACGACTCAAATTACGGAGATGCCGTTAATAGACTAATCTGAATTCAAGAGAATAAAACAACTTACCGGGGCAGCAAGTTTGGAGGACGATATATGCGTTGTTTCTGAGGGAAATCAAACGTTAAAGACGGCTAGGGTTTGCTTGTAGTGTGTAGAATGAATTAGAATTGAAGTTTGGATTTTAAAAGAATTCAAACTGAATTGAGGGAGTCCAAAATTACCCCTCCGGAAGCCTAAAGCTGGTCTCGAACGAGACCACAGCTTGGGTCTCGTTCGAGACCCGTTCGAGACCAGCTGAAATTTTATGGTTCAACCAATTTGGTTGAACCACAACCCAACCGAATCAGAATCCGGACCAGAAATTGAATCGAACCACCAATTGAAAACGACCCAATTTATTTCCGTAAACCCAAAAGAATAATAAAAAAATTAAAATTTTACGGGGTATTACATTCTTCCCAACTAATTATAAATTCGTCCTCGAATTTAACATGGTAAGCAAATAACAGCAGTACAACACGTATCACAAATAAAACTCATAAAATCACATTATATCAAAAATATCGTACCTCACGGAAAAAGAAAAGGATAAGGATTCCGCATATCCGACTCGGTCTTCCAAGTGCACTCCTCTACATAATGATTGCGCCAGAGATCTTTGACCATCGGAATCTCCTTGTTCCGCAACTTACGCACTTGCGTATCAACAACCTCAACTGGCTTTTCCTCATACGATAACTCTTGGTCAATCACAACACTCAGAGGCACAAGCACGTGCGAAGGATCAGAAATGCACTTCCTCAACATAGAAACATGAAACACAGGATGCACTAAAGACATGTCTGGCGGCAGAACCAGACGATAAGGCACAGCTCCAATCCTCTCTGAAATCTCGTACGGACCAATGTACCTCGGTGCCAACTTTCCCTTGACACCAAAACAAACCACGCCTTTCATAGGCGAAACCCGAAGAAACACGAAATCACCAACATGGAACTCAATGTCTTTCCTCTTCGGATCAGCATAACTCTTATGCCGACTAAAAGCAGTCTCTAACCTCCGTTTGATCAACGGTACCTTCTCTGAGGTAATCTGAATACTCTCTGCTCCCGAGAGTTTACGCTCTCCAACCTCCTCCCAACAGATAGGAGATCTACACTTGCGCCCGTACAAAGTCTCATACGGCGCTATCTCGATACTCGCGTGGTAACTGTTGTTGTAAGAAAACTCAATCAATAGAAAATGAGCATCCCAGTTACCCTAAAAATCGAGAACACACATCCTGAGCATATCCTCCAACGTCTGAATAGTCCTCTCAGACTGACCGTCAGTCTGAGGATGGAAAGCTGTACTGAAATCCAACCGAGAACCGAAAGATTCCTGTAACGCTTTCCAGAACCTTGAAGTAACACAGAACCTCTGTCTGAAACAATAGAAACCGGTACACCATGCAAACTGACAATTCTGTCGATGTACAACTGAGCCATCCTCGAAGCAGTATACGAAACCTTAATCGGAAGGAAATGAGCTGACTTGGTCATACGGTCAACTATCACCCAGATGGAATCGTACCCCTGCCGGGTACGTGGTAAGCCAACCACAAAATCCATAGCAATCCGCTCCCACTTCTACTCTGTAATAGGTAGTGGCTGAAGATAGCCAAAAGGTCTCTGATGCTCTAGCTTCACCTGCTGGCAAGTCAGACACTTAGAAACATACTCAGCGACATCCTTCTTCATCCCGCTCTACCAGTAGGTACCCTTAAGATAATGGTACAACTTAGTAGAACCCAGATGAACACGATAATCAGACTTGTGCGCTTCTTCCAGAATTTGGTCCCTCAAACCATCTGAATCTGGAACACACAGTCTCGAACCATGTCTCAGAACTCCATCCACAAATGCAAACTCAGAATTACCGTCCTGCTGAACCTCCTCAATAATCTGTTTCAACTGTGGATCCTCAGCTTGTAAAGCTTTGATCCGATCAATCAAAACAGGTCGCACTTGCAACTGTACCAACAAACTACCGTCCTTAGAAACCTGAAAACCATAGCCTGAAGCTATCAAACCATGCCACTCTCTAACCATGGGTCTACGCCCAACCTCAGTGATATGAGCTAAACTGCCCGAAGACTTGCGACTCAACGCATCGGCTACCACATTAGCCTTACCAGGATGGTACTGAATAGTACAGTCGTAGTCTTTCAGCAACTCTAGCCACCTCCTCTGTCTCAAGTTCACCTCTCTCTGATCAAAGATATACTTCAGACTCTTATGATCAATGAAAATATCACAAGTAGCACCATACAAATAATGCCTCCAAATCTTCAGCGCAAAAACCACAGCCGCCAACTCTAAATCATGAGTAGGGTAATTCACCTCATGCTTCTTCAACTGACGGGAAGCATAGGCGATCACCTATCCTTGTTGCATCAGAACGCAACCCAAACTAATACAAGACGCATCACAATACATAGTAAAACCGTCAATGCAAGAAGGCAATGCCAAAACCGGAGCTGTAGTCAAAATCTCCTTGAGCTTTTCAAAGCTCGCCTCACACTTGCCAGTCCACTCAAACTTAACACCCTTCTGTGTCAGTTTAGTCAACGATGCATATATTCTAGAGAAATCTTGCACGAAATGACGATAGTAGCCAGCTAAACCCAGAAAACTCCTGATCTCGGTAACTCATCTTGGCCTCTGCCAATCCATAACCGCCTCAATCTTCTTTGGATCAACCTTGATCCCATCTTTCGACACCACGTGTCCTAGAAAGGTAACCTGATCAAACCAGAACTCATATTTTGAGAACTTAACATACAACCGATGCTCACGCAACGTCTGTAATATAGTCCTCGAACGATAAGCATGCTCCTCCTCACTCTGAGAATAGATCAAATGTCATCAATGAAAACGATAACGAATTGATCCAAAAATGGCTTGAACACTCTGTTCATCATATCCATGAACGCTGCTGGTGCGTTAGTCAGACCAAAGGACATAACCAGAAACTCAAAATGTCCATACTGCGTCTGAAAAGCAGTCTTAGGCACATCTACATCACGGATCCGAAGTTGATGATACCCTGACCTTAAGTCGATCTTTGAGAAGCACTTCGCACCTTGCAACTGATCAAATAAGTCGTCGATGCGAGGAAGAGGATATTTGTTCTTGATAGTAGCCTTGTTCAACTGTCTGTAGTCAATGCATAGTCGAAATGAACCGTCTTTCTTCTTCAGAAACAGAACTGGAGCACCATATAGAGAAGTACTCGGTCTGATGAACCCACTATCCAACAACTCTTGTAACTGGTCCTTCAACTCTTTCAGCTTTGCAGGAGCCATCCGATATGGCGGTATCGAATTCAGAGTTGTTCCAGGAACCACGTCAATGCAAAACCCAATATCGCGATCAGGTGGTAATCCAGGCAATTCCTCTGGAAACACATCTGTGAACTCATTCACAATCGGTACACTATGCATGTAACTAACTTCCGCTTCCACATCTCGAACCACATCAAGAAAACCCTGGCAACCCTTGCCTAACATCCGCTTTGCCTTGATGGAGGAAATCAGATTCTTAGGTGTCTCCGCCTTTTCTCCTTGAAAGGAAAAAGGTAGATCACCTGGAAACCTAAACTCCACTGAATTCCCTCGACAGTCAATAGAAGCATAATGGCGCGACAGCCAATCCATCCTCAAGATGACATTAAAAGAAAGCACGTCAAGCAAAATCAAATCGGCACCTAACTCTCTACCATGTATAACAACAGGACAAGAAGGATAAACGACATCCACTACTAAACCTTCAGACATAAGTGTAGACACAGCTAGAGGTTCACTCAAAGTAAATGGTGCAATACCCAATTTTTCCAGCAAAAGAAGTAGACACAAACGAATGGGTTGCACCCGCATCAAATAATACCAAAGCACCAGTAAAAGAAATCGCAATGGTACCTTGCACCACAGTGTTTAATGCACGCGCATCCTGAGGAGTAAGTGCGAACACTCTGGACTGACATTGCGGCTGCTGCTGCGAACTCTGCCCAGTACCATAACAGTTGGAACCTCTGCCACCAAAACCTCTGCCACTAGTACCACGGCCCCGCTGGCCACCAAAAGATGCTGCAGGTTGAGAGTACCCTACAGACTGTGTAAACGCAGGTCTCTGCTGCTGGTAAGACGGCTGCGCCACACTGGAGTTAGACATCTGCTGCCCAGATGTCGGACACTCCGTGGAGAAATGACCCGGCTGGCCACAAGTAAAACAACCTCCTAGAGCTAACTAGCACTGACCATAATGCCTATGTCTGCAATTCTGGCAGAAGGGAATGTTAGATCCACCACTGTACCCGCTTCCTGAACCACGGTTACTCCCCCTGCTGCTAGAACTATATGGAGCACTCCTAGCACTATGCCTCCCCATGTTGTGCGTCCGAAGACTCCCCCTATTGGCCTGAGAAGAGCCGCTGTAGTAGTTCCCACTACCATGCTGCGATGGGGCCTGCTGCCCCCGACTAGTAAGACCACTCTTTCCTTTCTGAGTCTGAAAAAGGGTCAGAGATTGTCCCAAACTGAATCAATGAGCTCTCCAGCCGACGAGCACTATCCACTACTCGAGAGAACTCCATGTTTGCCTCTATCAGCAAAGGAAGAAATTCTGAGCCTAAACCCTAACATAGCGCTCATTCACTGGCACTCGATCACCCTGTAGATCCTCAGCAAAACAACCCAAGCGAACAAACTCCGTAGTATAGTTTGTCACTGATCTATCCCCCTTCTTCAAATGTAGCAGCTTCTCTCTAAAACTCTCAGTAACAAAGAAGGGTAGATAGAAGCCTCTGAACCTGACCACAAACTCAGCCCAAGTCACTATAGCCATCTCTGGTCTGATGTTATCGCGAAACCAGTCCTTAGCTGGACCCTTCAGCGACATCTCCACAAGCATCACTGATTGGCGATCAGTAGCTTGAATCCTCTGACAGTTGTACTCAAACTCCTCCAAAAAGTCAAGAGCATCTCCACTACCGTCAAATGAAGTCGGAGTCAACTTCGTGTAGGTCATCACCACCTCTCTGTCTGTCGGAATATGGTCGACACCAGCAAGTCTACCAATACCAGCTATAGCACCAGCCTGAGGTTGCTGTTGCTGCGCTAACTGACCCAGTAAAGTACACTGATTCTATAGAAGAGCCTGATTGTTCTGCATCTCTACAATCCCAGCCAAGAAAGTAGTGAAGTCGAACGCCTGCATGTTCGGTGCCTGATGCACATCCGGTGCCTGTTGCACATTCGGTGCCTAAACACCTGCTGCACCACGTCCTCTAGCTCCACCTCTACCAGCACCAACTCCTCTACCTCTACCTGTACCTCTACCTTTAATAGCACCTCTACCTCGACCACGTCCAGCATTATCCTGAACCTGTGGCACATTCTGATCGACTTCCATATGGAACAAGCCAAGGATTTTGAATCCGAAGAAGGTTCCAAGGCGTGTAAGCCATAATGATCCTTAATGGATGGAAAGAAAGCTTCGAGATTCGTCGTTTTGATAAAGCCGTAAGGAGTTACAAATTTATTAAAAAACGATGATTAAACCAATGTTTACAAGAAGGTTAGTGGGAGCAGACTCACTTTCGTGATCTTGTATGAAGATAACATATTACTAATAAATAACAATATCATGATGTTAACTTCGGTTTATCTAATACGTACTCCATCAAAGACCTTAGAGAGGTAGCCTAAATTCTCAGTATTAGACTCTATGGAAATAGATCTAAGATAATAATTGGTTTCTCCTAAAGGTTCTGCTTAGAATAGATATTGAAGGAGTTCAATATGAAAGTTCTAAGAAGGATTGATACTATTTAGGCATGAACTTCTTCTTTCAAACGGAATGTCTTTTGAGACTTCTAGAGAAAGAAAGAATCTAGCAAAGATACCACAGGCTTACGCAATTGGTGGTCTGATGTATGTGTTGTCACTTACAAAGCTAGAACTTGTCTATATGGTTAGTGGGACTAATCGGTTTCAATCCAATCCATGTTGAGAACAGGTGATGGTTGTTAAGGATATCTTTAAGTACTTTTGAAGAACTAAAGATATGGTATTAACAAATGGAGAACGAGATTTTTAAGTACATTGTTTTACAGATTATGATTAATAATCAAATATGGATAATAGAGAGTCTATCTCCGGATTCATATTTATCTATAATAAAGGAGTAGTGAGCTAGAAGTGTTCTAAGCAATAATCAACTCTAGATTCTATTATAGAAGCCGAGTATATTATGATATGAGATGTAGTAATATAAGGTGTTTGGATAAATTAGTTCGTAACTGAACTAAGTACGGTTTACTTCCATTAGGTCGACAGTTCCTCTTTTCTGCGACCACAATGGTGCTACTGCCCTAGCAAAAGAAGCCGGGTCTCACAACTTATCCAAACATAAGGAAAGGCATTATCATATTATCTAAAGAAATTGTTGGAAAGAGAAAATTATTTCTCTAAAAGATAGCATTAGCCAATAACACGGCCGACCCACTTACAAAGCTCATGACTTGGAGTCATTAAGGTTTACATGACTTAGAGTCATTAAGGTTTACATGACTTAGAGTCATTAATATTTACATCTTGTGAAGATGGGGCTAATATATAGTTATCAATGGCACTAGTGCTAGTGGGAAATTGTTAGTAGTATGTGCCCTAGGGCCATTTAATCACGTATATTTGTAGAACTAATCCCAGTGGCAAAGATATATATGTTTTATTTGAACTAAGTGTCTTATCAACTAAGTGTTCATTTATTACGTATTGTCCTTATCACATTGTGATAGAATCTATTCTTATGGTGCTAAGAATATGAGTGACAGATTCTATTATACAAGTGATCTAAATAACCATTCACGATCGATGGGGTCCTGCGAATAAGGGCATCGCATTATCCCGGAAAGATTGTCACCTCTGTTTATTCTCCTGATTAGTAAAGAGTTACTAATTATAGGAAGTAGTGAGTCTCACACTACTTGATGGGGATCAGAATAAACATGTGGACACTCAAGGTGTTGAGTGAGTCGAACAAGTGACGCTAGATGACTTATACATGGTAATTCATCAAAGTCAATTTAATGTCATCTAGTTCATATTGTACATATGTCCTTTGACTTGCGGTGACACTATCTTGTATATAGGTGATTAGAGTTTGATACTCATTAACTCTAGATCTTTCATGAGCTAGGGCCGCAGGATATGTTGGCTCTAGTTAGTTGTATATGGAGATAGGGGTTTAACCTAGAAAGGATTCATTACTCTGGATGAATGGAGACAAGATTCTATGCTATCTCTAATTGTTCTTGATGGATAGTAAAACCTGCGCAGGTGTATAAGACTTACTAAGAAAGTTGTTTCTAGTGGAAGTCATATTTATCAAGAATTAGAACTGAGAGATGAGGTCATATGATCAAGACAAACAGTGTTTGACTTAACCGTGAAACTAGTAGAGATTATAATCTTAGATGAAGGGAATTTTGAGTGTACGGTAATTATGAACATTGGTTCATTAAGAATGCATCGAAACATTCATTTCTATTTGGGGGTCGTGATATGTTGCTAGATGTCACTCTCGATCTACAAGAATTGTTAATTAATGGGATTTAATTTATTAATATAAGAAAGGCGTTTCTTATGAATTTCGTTGCCATATAGATGTGAACCTAGTTAGTCACACACAATAGAGTGTGCAACCGATTGAGTTTACGAAATATCGATTTCATATAGATACTAGCATATCTCGGAAATTTGTCTAAGATGAAAAACAAGTACAAATTAGGGACTAATTTATAAGAGTTATAAATTAATAGGAACCTAATTGTACTATGTCCAAGTTAATTAGGGACTAATTTATAAGAAATATAAATTAGTAGGAACCTAATTATATTTTAACCAAGTTTTATGATTAAGAGGCTTCAGCAATTAATTAGTGTAATTAATAATACTTAAATCACTAATCATAAGTTAATGGAATGATGATGTCATGGTGATGATGTAATGAGATAAGCTTAAGTCATATATGTGATGTCATATGATGACATCACCTATATGATGTCACCTATGTGATGTCACCACATGAAAAGTGTCATGTCGTTGCAACACTTTTGCTTGGTGTGTGACACCTAGCATGCAAGGTGTTTCATTCTTAAGACATGCTCTAGCCTATAATAGAGCATATCTCACTACAAAGTTATAGAGAGAGAAAGCACTTGAAGGAGTTCAAGTAGTCATCAATCACGGGAAAAACTTGGCGATGTTTTTCATACATCCGAGCAAGGTCGTGATCGCGGCGAGAGTTTGAGCTTAGGGTTGCTCGGCCAGAAGAACTCTTGGAAGATTACTTCAAGGCGAGAATTCAATCGGACGCATACTCGTGTGGACGATCTTGAGGTCACCGTACTTTTGGGACTACAAGAATCGTTGGAGAATCGACATAGGTATTCTTCTTACGATTCCTAGATGCGTGCTTTAATTACTAAATGATACGACGATCCATTTGTTGTTGAAATGATCAACTTCAGGATTCAGATTGTTGGAATTTCGATTTTGAATTGAAATATACGATCCGGACCCGCGCGTCTCGCTGCGCCAACAACGTTTCCCCTTTTTAGCGATTAATGTCAAACGTTTATAACGCTACGAAACAAATCCAAACGTTAAAAACATTATAAAAGAAATTCTAAGGTTTCACCTTTTAGCGATTTAATCCAAACGTATAAAACGTTAAATGTTTAAAACGTTAAACGTTTAAAATGTTACGAAAGAAATCAAAACGTTTAAAATGTTACAAAACTGATCCAAACGTTTAAAACGATACGAAAAAAATCCAAACGTTTTACCTTTTTAACGATTTAAGCCAAAAGTTTACAGACGTTACGAAACAAATCCAAACATTTCACCTTTTTAGCGATTTAAAGCAAACGTTTACAAACGTTACTAAACAAATCCAAATGTTTCACCTTTTTAACAATTTAATCCAAACGTTTACATATGTTACGAAACAAATCCAAATGTTTCCCCTTTTTAGGGATTTAAGCTAAACGTTTAAAACGTTACGAAACTAATACAAACAATTAAAACGTTACAAAACAAATCCAAATGTTTCACCTTTTTAGCGATTTAAGCCAAACGTTTAAAACATTATGAAACCAATACAAACGTTTAAAACATTACGAAACAAATCCAAATGTTTTACCTTTTTAGTATTTTAAGCCAGACGTTTAAAACGTTATGAAACCAATCAAAACGTTTCACATTTTTAGCGATTTAAGCCACACGTTAATAAAGGTTACGAAACAAAACCAAATGTTTCACCTTTTTAGTAATTTAAGCCAAACGTTACGAAAAAAGTCAAACGTTTCACCTATTTAGAGATTTAAACCAAACGTTACGAAACAAAGCCAAACGTTTCATGTTTTTAGCGATTGAAGCCAACCGTTACGAAACAAATCCAAACGTTTTCCCTTTATAGCAATTTAAGCCAAACGTTTACAAATGTTACGAAACAAATCCAAACTTTCCACATTTTTAGCGATTTAAGCCAAACGTTTACAAACGTTAGGAAACAAATCAAAATGTTTCCCCTTTTTAGCAATTTAAGCCAAACGTTTACAAACGTTACGAAACAAAACCAAACGTCTCACCTATGTAGCGATTTAAGCCAAACGTTTACAAACGTTAGGAAACAAATCCAAATGTTTCCCCTTTTTAGCAATTTAAGCCAAATGTTTACAAACGTCACGAAACAAATCCAAACATTTCACTTGTTCAACGATTTACACCAAAAGTTTACAAACTTATGAAAGAAAACCAAACATTTAACCTTTTTAGCGATTTAAGCCAAATGTTTACAAACGTCACGAAACAAATCCAAACGTTTCACCTTTTTAGCGATTTTAGCCAAACGTTTAAAATGTTACGAAACAAATCCAAACGATTAAACGTTAAGAAACAAATACAAACGTTTCACCTTTTTAGCAATTTATGCCGAACATTTAAAACGTTGCGAAACTAAGCCAAATGTTTACATATGTTACGAAACAAATCCAAATGTTTCCTCTTTTTAGCAATTTAAGCCAAACATTTAAAATGTTATAAAACCAATCCAAACGTTTAAAACGTTAGGAAACAAATCCAAACGTTTCACCTTTTTAGCGATTTAAGCCAAACGTTTAAAACGTTTCGAAACCAATCCAAACGTTTAAAACGTTACGAAACAAATCCAAACGTTTCACCATTTTAACGATTTAATCCAAACGTTTAAAACGTTAAGAAACTAATCAAAACGTGTACAAACATTACGAAACGAATCCAAACATTTCACCTTTTTAGAGATTAGAGCCAAACGTTTAAAAAATTACGAAACCACTCCAAACGTTTAAAACGTTATGATTTAAATCCAAACGTTTGACCTTTTTAGTGATTTAAGCCAGACGTTTACAAACATTACGAAACAAATCCAAACGTTTCCCCTTTTTAGCGATTTAAACCAAACGTTTACAAACGTTACAAAACCAATCCAAACGTTTGAAACGTTACAAAACAAATTTAAACATTTCACCTTTTTAGCGACTTAAGCCAAATGTTTAAAGCGTTAGGAAACCAATCAAAACGTTTAAAACGTTCTGAAACAAATCCAAACGTTTCCCCTTTTTGGAGATTGAAGCCAAACGTTTACAAACATTACGAACAAATCCAAACGTTTTGCTTTTTTAGCAATTGCAGCCACACGTTTACAAATGTTACGAAAAAAACCAAACGTTTCTCCTATTTAGCGATTGCAGCCAAACGCTTACAAACATTACGAAACAAATCCAAACCTTTCCACTTTTTAGCAATTTAGGCCAAACATTTACAAACGTTACGAAACAAATCCAAACGTTTAAAACCTTACAAAAGAAATCCTAAGGTTTCACCTTTTTAGCAATTTAATCTAAACGTATAAAACGTTTAACGCTTAAAACGTTACGAAAGAAATCCAAACGTTTAATATGTTACAAAATCAATCCAAACATTTAAAACGTTACGAAAAAGATCAAACGTTTCACCTTTTTAGCGATTTAAGCCAAAAGTTTACAGAAGTTACGAAACGAATCTAAACTTCACCTTTTTAGCGATTTAAGCCAAAGGTTTAAAACGTTATGAAACAAATCCAAACGTTTCACCTTTTTAGCAATTTAATCCAAACGTTTACATATGTTACGAAATAAATCCAAACGTTTCCCCTTTATAGGAATTTAAGCCAAACGTTTAAAACGTTACGGAACCAATACAAACAGTTAAAATGTTACGAGACAAATCCAAACATTTCACCTATTTAGTGATTTAAGCCAAACGTTTAAAACGTTATGAAACCGATCTAAACGTTTCACATTTTTGGCGATTTAATCCAAACGTTTACAATGGTTACGAAACAAAACCAAAGGTTTCACCTTTTTAGCGATTTAAGCCAAACGTTACGAAAAAAGCCAAACATTTTGCCTTTTTAGCAAATTAAGCCAAACGTTACGAAATAAATCCAAACGTTTCATCTTTTTAGCGATTGAAGCCAAACATTACGAAACAAATCCAAACGTTTCCCCTTTTTAGCAATTTAAGCCAAATGTTTACAAACTTTACGAAACAAATCCAAACCCTTCACATTTGTACCGATTTAAGCCAAACGTTTACAAACGTTAGGAAACAAATCCAAACATTTCCCCTTTTAAGCAATTTAAGCCAAACATTTACTAACGTTACGAAATAAAACCAAACGTTTCACCTATGTAATGATTTAAGCCAAACGTTTAAAATGTTATGAAACCAATCCAAACGTTTAAAACGTTACTAAACAAATCCAAACGTTTCACCATTTCAGCGATATAAGCCAAACGTTTACAAATGTTACGAAACAAATCCAAACGTTTCATATTTTTAGCGATTTAAGCCAAACGTTTATAAACTTATGAAACAAAACCAAACGTTTCACCTTTTTAGTTATTTAAGACAAATGTTTACAAACATCACGAAACAAATCCAAACATTTCACCTTTTCAGCAATTTACGCCAAACGTTTACAAACTTATGAAACAAAACCAAACGGTTTCTCCTTTTTAGCGATTTAAGCCAAACGTTTACAAACGTAACGAAACAAATCCAAACGTTTCACCTTTTTAGCGATTTCAGCCAAACGTTTTAAATGTTACGAAACAAATCCAAACGATTAAAACGTTACGAAACAAATACAAACGTTACACCTCTTTAACGATTTAAGCCGAACATTTAAAACGTTACGAAACCAAGCCAAACGTTTACAAATGTTACGAAGCAAATCCAAACGTTGCCTCTTATTAGCAATTTAAGCCAAAAATTTAAAACGTTACAAAACCAATCCACACGTTTAAAACGTTAGGAAACAAATCCAAAAGTTTCACCTTATTAGCGATTTAAGCCAAACGTTTAAAACATTACGAAACCAATCCAAATGTTTAAAACGTTACGAAACAAATCCAAACGTTTCACCTTTTTAACGATTTAAGCCAAACGTTTAAAACGTTACGAAACTAATCCAAACGTTTACAAACGTTATGAAACAAATCTAAACATTTTACCTTTTTAGCCATTAGAGACAAATGTTTAAAACATTACGAAACCAATCCAAACGTTTAAAACGTTATGATTTAAATCCAAACGTTTCACCTTTTTAGCGATTTAAGCCAGACGTTTACAAACATTACGAAACAAATCCAAACGTTTCCCCTTTTTAGCGATTTAAACCAAACGTTTACAAACGTTACAAAACCAATCCAAACGTTTGAAACGTTACAAAAAAAATTTAAACATTTCACCTTTTTAGCGACTTAAGCCAAATGTTTAAAGCGTTAGGGAACCAATCAAAACGTTTAAAACGTTCCGAAACAAATCCAAACGTTTCCCTTTTTTGGAGATTGAAGCCAAACGTTTACAAACATTACGAACAAATCCAAACGTTTTGCTTTTTTAGCAATTGCAGCCACACGTTTACAAATGTTACGAAAAAAACCAAACGTTTCTCCTATTTAGCGATTGCAGCCAAACGCTTACAAACATTACGAAACAAATCCAAACCTTTCCCCTTTTTAGCAATTTAGGCCAAACATTTACAAACGTTACGAAACAAATCCAAACGTTTAAAACGTTACAAAAGAAATCCTAAGGTTTCACCTTTTTAGCAATTTAATCCAAACGTTTAAAACATTTAACGCTTAAAATGTTACGAAAGAAATCTAAACGTTTAAAATGTTACAAAATCAATCCAAACATTAAAAACGTTACGAAAAAAATTAAACGTTTCACCTTTTTAGCGATTTAAGCCAAAAGTTTACAGACGTTACGAAACGAATCTAAACGTTTCACCTTTTTAACGATTTAAGCCAAAGGTTTAAAATGTTATGAAACAAATCCAAATGTTTCACCTTTTTAGCAATTTAATCCAAAAGTTTACATATGTTACGAAACAAATCCAAACGTTTCCCCTTTTTAGGAATTTAAGCCAAACGTTTAAAACGTTATGAAACCAATACAAACAATTAAAATGTTACGAGACAAATCCAAACATTTCACCTATTTAGTGATTTAAGCCAAACGTTTAAAACGTTATGAAACCGATCTAAACGTTTCACATTTTTAGCGATTTAATCCAAACGTTTACAATGGTTACGAAACAAAACCAAAGGTTTCACCTTTTTAGCGATTTAAGCCAACGTTACGAAAAAAGCCAAACATTTTGCCTTTTTAGCAAATTAAGCCAAACGTTACGAAATAAATCCAAACGTTTCATCTTTTTAGCGATTGAAGCCAAACATTACGAAACAAATCCAACCGTTTCCCCTTTTTAGCAATTTAAGCCAAACGTTTACAAACTTTACGAAACAAATCCAAACCCTTCACATTTGTACCGATTTAAGCCAAACGTTTACAAACGTTAGGAAACAAATCCAAACATTTCCCCTTTTAAGCGATTTAAGCCAAACATTTACTAACGTTACGAAATAAAACCAAACGTTTCACCTATGTAATGATTTAAGCCAAACGTTTAAAATGTTATGAAACCAATCCAAACGTTTAAAACGTTACTAAACAAATCCAAACGTTTCACCATTTCAGCGATATAAGCCAAACGTTTACAAATGTTACGAAACAAATCCAAACGTTTCATATTTTTAGCGATTTAAGCCAAACGTTTATAAACTTATGAAACAAAACCAAACGTTTCACCTTTTTAGTTATTTAAGACAAATGTTTACAAACATCACGAAACAAATCCAAACATTTCACCTTTTCAGCAATTTACGCCAAACGTTTACAAACTTATGAAACAAAACCAAACGGTTTCTCCTTTTTAGAGATTTAAGCCAAACGTTTACAAACGTAACGAAACAAATCCAAACGTTTCACCTTTTTAGCGATTTCAGCCAAACGTTTTAAATGTTACGAAACAAATCCAAACGATTAAAACGTTACGAAACAAATACAAACGTTACACCTTTTTAACGATTTAAGCCGAACATTTAAAACGTTACGAAACCAAGCCAAACGTTTACAAATGTTACGAAGCAAATCCAAACGTTGCCTCTTATTAGCAATTTAAGCCAAAAATTTAAAACGTTACAAAACCAATCCACACGTTTAAAACGTTAGGAAACAAATCCAAAAGTTTCACCTTATTAGCGATTTAAGCCAAACGTTTAAAACATTACGAAACCAATCCAAATGTTTAAAACGTTACGAAACAAATCCAAACGTTTCACCTTTTTAACGATTTAAGCCAAACGTTTAAAACGTTACGAAACTAATCCAAACGTTTACAAACATTATGAAACAAATCTAAACATTTTACCTTTTTAGCCATTAGAGACAAATGTTTAAAACATTACGAAACCAATCCAAACGTTTAAAACGTTATGATTTAAATCCAAACGTTTCACCTTTTTAGCGATTTAAGCCAGACGTTTACAAACATTACGAAACAAATCCAAACGTTTCCCCTTTTTAGCGATTTAAGCCAAACGTTTACAAACGTTACAAAACCAATCCAAACGTTTGAAACGTTACAAAAAAAATTTAAACATTTCACCTTTTTAGCGACTTAAGCCAAATGTTTAAAGCGTTAGGGAACCAATCAAAACGTTTAAAACGTTCCGAAACAAATCCAAACGTTTCCCTTTTTTGGAGATTGAAGCCAAACGTTTACAAACATTACGAACAAATCCAAACGTTTTGCTTTTTTAGCAATTGCAGCCACACGTTTACAAATGTTACGAAAAAAACCAAACGTTTCTCCTATTTAGCGATTGCAGCCAAACGCTTACAAACATTACGAAACAAATCCAAACCTTTCCCCTTTTTAGCAATTTAGGCCAAACATTTACAAACGTTACGAAACAAATCCAAACGTTTAAAACGTTACAAAAGAAATCCTAAGGTTTCACCTTTTTAGCAATTTAATCCAAACGTTTAAAACATTTAACGCTTAAAACGTTACGAAAGAAATCTAAACGTTTAAAATGTTACAAAATCAATCCAAACATTAAAAACGTTACGAAAAAAATTAAACGTTTCACCTTTTTAGCGATTTAAGCCAAAAGTTTACAGACGTTACGAAACGAATCTAAACGTTTCACCTTTTTAACGATTTAAGCCAAAGGTTTAAAATGTTATGAAACAAATCCAAACGTTTCACCTTTTTAGCAATTTAATCCAAAAGTTTACATATGTTACGAAACAAATCCAAACGTTTCCCCTTTTTAGGAATTTAAGCCAAACGTTTAAAACGTTATGAAACCAATACAAACAATTAAAATGTTACGAGACAAATCCAAACATTTCACCTATTTAGTGATTTAAGCCAAACGTTTAAAACGTTATGAAACCGATCTAAACGTTTCACATTTTTAGCGATTTAATCCAAACGTTTACAATGGTTACGAAACAAAACCAAAGGTTTCACCTTTTTAGCGATTTAAGCCAAACGTTACGAAAAAGCCAAACATTTTGCCTTTTTAGCAAATTAAGCCAAACGTTACGAAATAAATCCAAACGTTTCATCTTTTTAGCGATTGAAGCCAAACATTACGAAACAAATCCAAACGTTTCCCATTTTTAGCAATTTAAGCCAAACGTTTACAAACTTTACGAAACAAATCCAAACCCTTCACATTTGTACCGATTTAAGCCAAACGTTTACAAACGTTAGGAAACAAATCCAAACATTTCCCCTTTTAAGCGATTTAAGCCAAACATTTACTAACGTTACGAAATAAAACCAAACGTTTCACCTATGTAATGATTTAAGCCAAACGTTTAAAACGTTATGAAACCAATCCAAACGTTTAAAACGTTACTAAACAAATCCAAACGTTTCACCATTTCAGCGATATAAGCCAAACGTTTACAAATGTTACGAAACAAATCCAAACGTTTCATATTTTTAGCGATTTAAGCCAAACGTTTATAAACTTATGAAACAAAACCAAACGTTTCACCTTTTTAGTTATTTAAGACAAATGTTTACAAACATCACGAAACAAATCCAAACATTTCACCTTTTCAGCAATTTACGCCAAACGTTTACAAACTTATGAAACAAAACCAAACGGTTTCTCCTTTTTAGCGATTTAAGCCAAACGTTTACAAACGTAACGAAACAAATCCAAACGTTTCACCTTTTTAGCGATTTCAGCCAAACGTTTTAAATGTTACGAAACAAATCCAAACGATTAAAACGTTACGAAACAAATACAAACGTTACACCTTTTTAACGATTTAAGCCGAACATTTAAAACGTTACGAAACCAAGCCAAACGTTTACAAATGTTACGAAGCAAATCCAAACGTTGCCTCTTATTAGCAATTTAAGCCAAAAATTTAAAACGTTACAAAACCAATCCACACGTTTAAAACGTTAGGAAACAAATCCAAAAGTTTCACCTTATTAGCGATTTAAGCCAAACGTTTAAAACATTACGAAACCAATCCAAATGTTTAAAACGTTACGAAACAAATCCAAACGTTTCACCTTTTTAACGATTTAAGCCAAACGTTTAAAACGTTACGAAACTAATCCAAACGTTTACAAACGTTATGAAACAAATCTAAACATTTTACCTTTTTAGCCATTAGAGACAAATGTTTAAAACATTACGAAACCAATCCAAACGTTTAAAACGTTATGATTTAAATCCAAACGTTTCACCTTTTTAGATTTAAGCCAGACGTTTACAAACATTACGAAACAAATCCAAACGTTTCCCCTTTTTAGCGATTTAAGCCAAACGTTTACAAACGTTACAAAACCAATCCAAACGTTTGAAACGTTACAAAACAAATTTAAACATTTCACCTTTTTAGCGACTTAAGCCAAATGTTTAAAGCGTTAGGGAACCAATCAAAACGTTTAAAACGTTCCGAAACAAATCCAAACGTTTCCCTTTTTTGGAGATTGAAGCCAAACGTTTACAAACATTACGAACAAATCCAAACGTTTTGCTTTTTTAGCAATTGCAGCCACACGTTTACAAATGTTACGAAAAAAACCAAACGTTTCTCCTATTTAGCGATTGCAGCCAAACGCTTACAAACATTACGAAACAAATCCAAACCTTTCCCCTTTTTAGCAATTTAGGACAAACATTTACAAACGTTACGAAACAAATCCAAACGTTTAAAACGTTACAAAAGAAATCCTAAGGTTCCACCTTTTTAGCAATTTAATCCAAACGTTTAAAACATTTAACGCTTAAAACGTTACGAAAGAAATCTAAACGTTTAAAATGTTACAAAATCAATCAAAACATTAAAAACGTTACGAAAAAAATTAAACGTTTCACCTTTTTAGCGATTTAAGCCAAAAGTTTACAGACGTTACGAAACGAATCTAAACGTTTCACCTTTTTAACGATTTAAGCCAAAGGTTTAAAATGTTATGAAACAAATCCAAACGTTTCACCTTTTTAGCAATTTAATCCAAACGTTTACATATGTTACGAAACAAATCCAAACGTTTCCCCTTTTTAGGAATTTAAGCCAAACGTTTAAAACGTTATGAAACCAATACAAACAATTAAAATGTTACGAGACAAATCCAAACATTTCACCTATTTAGTGATTTAAGCCAAACGTTTAAAACGTTATGAAACCGATCTAAACGTTTCACATTTTTAGCGATTTAATCCAAACGTTTACAATTGTTACGAAACAAAACCAAATGTTTCACCTTTTTAGCGATTTAAGCCAAACGTTACGAAAAAAGCCAAACATTTTGCCTTTTTAGCAAATTAAGCCAAACGTTACGAAATAAATCCAAACGTTTCATCTTTTTAGCGATTGAAGCCAAACATTACGAAACAAATCCAAACGTTTCCCCTTTTTAGCAATTTAAGCCAAACGTTTACAAACTTTACGAAACAAATCCAAACCCTTCACATTTGTACCGATTTAAGCCAAACGTTTACAAACGTTAGGAAACAAATCCAAACATTTCCCCTTTTAAGCAATTTAAACCAAACATTTACTAACTTTACGAAATAAAACCAAACGTTTCACCTATGTAATGATTTAAGCCAAACGTTTAAAATGTTATGAAACCAATCCAAACGTTTAAAACGTTACTAAACAAATCCAAACGTTTCACCATTTCAGCGATATAAGCCAAACGTTTACAAATCCAAACGTTTCATATTTTTAGCGATTTAAGCCAAACGTTTATAAACTTATGAAACAAAACCAAACGTTTCACCTTTTTAGTTATTTAAGACAAACGTTTACAAACATCACGAAACAAATCCAAACATTTCACCTTTTCAGCAATTTACGCCAAACGTTTACAAACTTATGAAACAAAACCAAACGGTTTCTCCTTTTTAGTGATTTAAGCCAAACGTTTACAAACGTAACGAAACAAATCCAAACGTTTTACCTTTTTAGCGATTTCAGCCAAACGTTTAAAATGTTACGAAACAAATCCAAACGATTAAAACTTTACGAAACAAATACAAACGTTTCACCTTTTTAACGATTTAAGCCGAACATTTAAAACGTTACCAAACCAAGCCAAACGTATACAAATGTTACGAAACAAATCCAAACGTAGCCTCTTATTAGCAATTTAAGCCAAAAATTTAAAACGTTACAAAACCAATCCACACATTTAAAACGTTAGGAAACAAATCCAAAAGTTTCACCTTTTTAGCGATTTAAGACAAACGTTTAAAACGTTGCGAAACCAATCCAAATGTTTAAAACGTTACGAAACAAATCCAAACATTTCACCTTTTTAACAATTTAAGCCAAACGTTTAAATCGTTACGAAACTAATCCAAACGTTTACAAACGTTATGAAACAAATCTAAACATTTTACCTTTTTAGCCATTAGAGACAAATGTTTAAAACATTACGAAACCAATCCAAACGTTTAAAACGTTATGATTTAAATCCAAACATTTCACCTTTTTAGCGATTTAAGCCAGACGGTTACAAACATTGCGTAACAAATTCAAACATTTCCCCTTTTTAGCGATTTAAGCCAAACGTTTACAAACATTACAAAACCAATCCAAACCTTCGAAACGCTACGAAACATATCCAAACATTTCTCCTTTTTAGCAATTTAAGCCAAATGTATAAAACGTTACGAAACCAATCAAAACATTTAAAACGTTACGAAACAAATCCAAATGTTTCCCCTTTTTAGCGATTTAAACCAAACGTTTACAAATGTTATGAAACAAATCCAAATGTTTCACCTTTTTTGCGATTTAAGCCAAACGCTTACAAATGTTACGAAACAAATCCAAACATATCACCTTTTTAGCGATTTAAGCCAAACGTTTATAAACGTTACGAAACAAATCCAAGCGTTTCGCCTTTTTAGCAGTTTAAGCCAAACGTTTAGAAACGTTATGAAACAAATCCAAACGTTTCCCCTTTTTAGCAATTTAAGCCAAACTTTTACAAACGTTATGAAACAAATCCAAAAGTTTTACCTTTTTAGCGATTTAAGCCAAACTTTTACAAACATTACAAAACAAATCCAAATGTTTTAACTTTTTAGTGATTTAAGTCAAACATTTACAAACGTTACATATCATATCTAAACGTTTCCCCTTTTTAGAGATTGAAGCCAAATGTTTACAAACGTTACGAAACAAATCCCAACGTTTCACCTTTTTAGCGATTGCAGCCAAACTTTTACAAATATTACGAAACAAAACCAAACATTTCAACTATTTAGCGATTTAAGCAAAACGTTTACAAACGTTACGAAACATATCCAAACGTTTCACCTTTTTAGCGATTTAAGCCAAACATTCACAAATGTTACGAAACAAAACCAAACGTTTCCCCTTTTTAACGATTTAAGTCAAACGTTTACAACGTTACGAAACAAATCCAAACGTTTAAAACGTTATGAAATAAATCCTAAGGTTTCACCTTTTTAGCGATTTAATCCAAACGTATAAAATTTAAAACGTTACAAAAGAAATCCAAACGTTTAAAATGTTACAAAACTAATTCAAACATTTAAAACATTACAAAAAAAATCCAAACGTTTCACCTTTTTAGCGATTTAAAGCAAATGTTTACAGACGTTACTAAACAAATCCAAACGTTTCACCTTTTTTAGCAATTTAATCCAAATGTTTACATATGTTATGAAACAAAGCCAAACGTTTCCCGTTTTTAGCGATTTAAGCCAAACGTTTAAAACGTTACGAAACCAATACAAAAATTTAAAACGTTACGAAACAAATCCAAACGTTCCATTAAATATTAATTCTCGTATATCGTGAGTGACGTCTAGCAACATATCACGACCCCCAAATAGATATGAATGTTTCGATGCATTCTTTATGAACCAATGTTCATAATTACCGTACACTCAAAATTCCCTTCATCTAACATTCCGATCTCGACTAGTGTCACGGTTAAGTCAAACACTGTTTGTCTTGATCATATGACCTCATCTCAGTTCTTATTCTTGATAAATATGACTTCCACTAGAAACAACTTTCTAAGTAAGTCATACACACCTGCGCAAGTTTTATCATCCATCAAGAACAATTTGAGATAGCATACAATCTTTTCTCCGTTCATCCGGAGTGATAAATCCTCTCTTGGTTAAACCCCTATCTCCATATACAACTAACTAGAGCCAACACATCCCGCGACCCTAGCTCATGAAAGATCTAGGGATAAGGAATATCAAACTCTAATCACCTATATACAAGATAGTGTCACCGCAAGTCAAAGGACATATGTACAATTATGAACTAGATGACATTAAATTGACTTTGATGAAATACCATGTATAAGTCATCTAGCGTCACTTGTTCGACCCACTCAATATCTTGAGTGTCCACATGTTTATCCTGATCCCCATCAAGTACTATGGGACTCACTACTTCCTATAATTAGTAACTCCTTACTAATCAAGAGAATAAACAGAGGTGACAATCTTTCCGGGATAATACGATGCCCTTATTCGTAGGACCTCATCGATCGTGAACTGTTATTTAGATCAATTGTATAATAGAATTTGTAACTCATATTCTTAACACCTTAAGAATAGATTCTATCACATTGTGATAAGGACAATATGCAATAAATAAACACTTAGTTGATGAGGTACTTAGTTCAAATAAAACATATATATCATTGCCAATGGGATTTGTTTATACAAGTATAAATACATAATTGCCCTAGGGCACATACTACTAACAATCTCCCACTTGCATTAGTGCTATTGGCTACTATATCTAAGCCCCATATTCTCAAGATGTAAATGAAATTGACTCTGGATCATGGGCTTTGTCAGTGGCTCAGCCGTGTTATCGGTTGATGCTATCTTTTGGAGAGACACATCTCCCTTTCCAACAACTCCCGGATGATATGATAGCGCCTTTCTATGTGTTTGGATTTATGGTGAGATCGGGATTCCTTTGCCTGGGCTATAGCACCATTGTTGTCGCATAAAAGAGGAACCGCAGTCTCAATGGTAGGAACCACATCAAGTTCAAAAACGGACTTCTTAATCCAAACAGCTTCCTTTCCAGCGTCTGATGCCGCAATATACTCGGCTTCTGTGGTGGAATCCGCAGTGGTTTCTTGTTTGGAACTCTTCCAACTCACTGCTCCTCCATTACATGTGAATACGAATCCGGATATAGACTTACGATCGTCTATATCTGATTGAAAATCAGAATCTGTAAAGCCATCTATTTGTAGATCTCCTCCATATGTTAATATCATATCTTTAGTTCTTCTCAAGTACTTAAAGATATTCTTAACTGTCATCCAGTGTTCCGAACCTGGATTGGATTGATATCGGCTAGTCAAACTAACCGCATAGGCAATATCCGGCCTAGTACACAACATAGCGTACATAAGACTACCAATTGCCGAAGCTTATGGTATCTTTGCCATTTCATCTCTTTCCTCAGATGTGTTTGGAGACATATCCTTTGAAAGGTGAATTCCATGCCTAACGGGAATCAGTCCTCTCTTAGAATTTTCCATATTGAACTTCTTCAACATATTTTCTAAGTAGAGCCTTTGGGAGAGACCTATTATTCTCTTAGATCTATCTCTATAGAGTCTAATACCAGAGAATGTAAGTCGCTTCTCCGAGGTCTTTCATGGAGAAAGTTTTGGATAGCCAAAGCTTTACAGAGGTTAACATACCGACATCATTTCCTATTAGTAAAATATCATCTACGTACAAGACTAGTAACGTGATTGCGCTCCCACTAACCTTCTTGTAAACACATGGTTCATCTTCGTTTTTGATAAACTCGTAACTCTTTATGGATTCCTCAAAACGACGATTCCAACTTCTCGAAGCTTGCTTCAATCCATATATGGATCGTTTAAGCTTACACACCTTTGAACCTTCTTCGGATTCAAAACCCTTATGTTGTTCCATATAGATTTCCTCCTCAATATATCCATTAAGGAATGCGGTCTTGACATCCATTTGCCAAACGTCATAATCTAAATGTGCAGCTATGGCAAGAAGAATCTGAATGGACTTAAGCATGGCTACAGGCGAGAAAGTCTCTTCATAATCGACTCCTTGCCTTTGGCGAAACCCTTTCGCAACAAGCCTAGCTTTAAAAGTCTCAACTTTTCCATCAGCACCAATTTTACGCTTGAAGATCCATTTGTTCCCTATTGGTATAATACCATTGGGTGGATTCACTAGCTCCCAAACTTGGTTATTGTACATGGAATCCATTTCGGATTTCATAGCTTCAAGCCATCTTGAAGAATCTATATCACATATAGCTTCCTCATCAGTAGAGGGATCAACAATTTGATCCTTTTCTCCATGAATAAACAACTCTTGTATATCATGAAGAAAACCATATCTTTCTGGTTGATGAGATACTCTACTTGATCTTCGAGGTGTTTCTGTAGATTTTACTAATTCTGGTTCACTATGGGTTTGATCAATTTCCATTGTATCATTTTGTTGGTCTTTAGACGACTCCTCATCTAATTCTATATTTCTTCCTTTGCCCCCTTCTTGAATAAATTGTTTTTCAAGAAAGACTACATCTCGACTAACAACAATTGTTTGTTCGGATGGAATATAGAAATAATATCCTAAACTGTCTTTAGGATAACCAACGAATCTTCTCATGATTGATCTTGATTCCAACTTGTCGGTTATCAATTTTTTGATATATACCAAACATCCCCAAATCTTAATATGCTTAAGACTTGGTTCCTTACCATACCATATCGCATAAGGTATTCTCGGAGCGGATTTAGTTGGTACTCGATTTAGAATATAATTTGCACTAAGAAGTGCATGACCCCATAATGAAATGGGTAAATCAATATAGCTCATCATTGATCGTACCATGTCTAACAATGTACGATTCCTCCGTTCCGATACACCATTCAACTGTTGTGTTCCTGGAGGAGTCAGTTGGGAAATAATACCGAATTCTTTTAAGAATGTACCAAATCCCATACTCAAGTATTCACCTCCTCGATCAGATCGAAGAATTTTAATACTTTTTCCAATTTGGTTTTCTATTTCATTTTTAAAGTCTTTAAATTTTTCAAAAGCTTCACTTTTGTTCTTCATAAGAACAACATACCCATACCATGATAAATCATCGGTGAAGGTAATGAAGTATAAATAACCACCTCGTGTCATTTCTTTAAATGGACCATATACATCACTATGTATGATTTCCAAAACATTTTTGGCTCTACCACTTTGTCCCATAAAAGGTGATCGGGTCATCTTGCCTTTAAGACATGACTCACAAGTTGAAATTGATGAGGAATCAAGATTACTCAAGATTCCCATCTTATCCAACTTGTTAAGTCTATCTTCCGTAATATGTCCTCATCGTAAGTTCCAAAGTTGTTTCGAGGTTTGATCACTGACGGTATTAATTTCTAAAACATTATTTGTATTGCGAAAAACTTCATTTAAGCAATAAAGACCATTTTGTACATAACCATAACCAACAATTTCATTATTATAGATCGTGAGTGACGTCTAACAACATATCACGACCCCCAAATAGATATGAATGTTTCGATGCATTCTTTATGAACCAAAACTCCCTTCATCTAAGATTCAGATCTCGACTAGTGTCACGGTTAAGTCAAACACTGTTTGTCTTGATCATATGACCTCATCTCAGTTCTTATTCTTGATAAATATGACTTCCACTAGAAACAACTTTCTAAGTAAGTCATACACGCCTGCGCAGGTTTTATCATCCATCAAGAACAATTTGAGATAGCATACAATCTTTTCTCCGTTCATCCGGAGTGATAAATCCTCTCTTGGTTAAACCCCTATCTCCATATACAACTAACTAGAGTCAACACATCCCGCGACCCTAGCTCATGAAAGATCTAGGGATAAGGAATATCAAACTCTAATCACCTATATACAAGATAGTGTCACCGCAAGTCAAAGGACATATGTACAATTATGAACTAGATGACATTAAATTGACTTTGATGAAATACCATGTATAAGTCATCTAGCGTCACTTGTTCGACCCACTCAATATCTTGAGTGTCCACATGTTTATCCTTATCCCCATCAAGTAGCGTGGGACTCACTACTTCCTATAATTAGTAACTCCTTACTAATCAAGAGAATAAACAGAGGTGACAATTTTTCCGGGATAATACGATACCCTTATTTGTAGGACCTCATCGATCGTGAACTGTTATTTAGATCACTTGTATAATAGAATCTGTAACTCATATTCTTAACACCTTAAGAGTAGATTCTATCACATTGTGATAAGGACAATATGCAATAAATAAACACTTAGTTGATGAGGCACTTAGTTCAAATAAAACATATATATCATTACCAATGGGATTTGTTTATACAAGTATAAATACAAAATGGCCCTAGGGCACATACTACTAACAATTCTTATTAAACGTTTGGTTTTTTTTCGTCACATTTGTAAACAATTGGTTTAAATCGCTAAAAAGATAAAACGTTTGGATTTGTTTTAAGACATTTGTAAACGTTTGTCTTAAATCGCTAAAAAGATGAAACGTTTAGATTTGTTTTGTAACGTTTTAAACGTTTGTATTGGTTTCATAACGTTTTAAATGTTTGGCTTAAATCGCTAAACCAATCCAAACGTTTAAAACGTTACGAAACAAATCCAAATGTTTCACCTTTTTGGCAATTTAAGCCAAACGTTACAAACGATACGAAACAAATCCAATCGTTTCCCCTTTTTAGCGATTGAACCCAAACGTTATGACACAAATCCAAACGTTTCACAGTTTTAGCGATTTAAGTCAAACGTTTACAAACGTTAAGAAATAAATCCAAATATTTCACCTTTTTAGCAATTTAAGCCAAACGTTTACAAACGTTACGAAACAAAACCAAATGTTTCACCTTTTGGCGATTTAAGCCAAATGTTTAAAAACGTTACGAAACAAATCCGAACGTTTCCCCTTTTTAACAATTTATTCCAAAAATTTAAAACGTTAAATGTTTAAAATGTTACGAAACAAATCCAAACCTTTCACATTTTTAGCGATTTAAGCCAAACGTTTACGAACGTTACGAAACAAAACCAAACGTTTCACCTTTTTTTAGTGATTTAAGCCAAATGTTTACATACCTTACGAAACAAATCCAAACGTTTCATATTCTTAGCAATTTAAGCCACACGTTTACAAACGTTACGAAACATATCCAAACCAAATGTTTCTCTTTTTCAGCGATTTAAACTAAACGTTTACAAACATTACGAAACATATCCAAACCAAACGTTTCACCTTTTTAGCGATTTAAGCCAAACGTTTAAAACGTTACAACACCAATCCAAATGATTCAACTTTTTAGCGATTTAAACCAAACGTGTACAAACGTTACGAAATAAATCCAACCGTTTCATATTTTTTAGCGATTTAAGCCAAAAGTTTAAACAGTTACAGCACCAATCCAAACGTTTAAAACGTTACGAAACAAATCCAAATGTTTCACCTTTTTATTTATTTATGACAAACGCTTACAAACGTTACGAAACAAATCCAAACGTTTCACCTTTATAGCGATTTAAGCCAAACATTGAAAACGTTACGAAACCAATCCGACGTTTACAAATGTTACGAAACAAAACCAAACGTTTCACCTTTTTAGCAATTTAAGCCAAACAATGTTACGAAACAAAACAAAACATTTCACCTTTTTAGCGATTTAAGCCAAATGTTTAAACATTACGAAACCAATCCAAACGTTTCACCTTTTTATCGAATGAAGCCAAACGTTTAAGAACGTTACGAAACAAATCCAAACGTTTCACGTTTCACCTATTTAGTAATTTAAGCCAAACATTTACAAACGTTTTGAAACAAATCCAAACGTTTTCCATTTATAGCGATTGAATCCAAACGATTAAAACGTACATAATAAATCCAAAACTTTCACTTTTTTTAACAATTTAAGCGAAACATATACAAAATTTACGAAACAAATATAAACAAAACAAAACATTTGTAAACGTTTGGCTTAAATCGCTAAAAAGGTGAAACGTTTGGATTTTTTTCTTAAAGTTTTAAACATTTGGATTCGTTTTGTAACGTTTTAAACTTTTGGTTTAATTCGTTAAAAAGGTGAAAACTTTTGGCTTAAATCGCTAAACAAGTGAAACGTTTGGATTTCTTTTGTAATGTTTTAAACGTTTGGATTTATTTCGTAATGTTTGTAAACATTTGGCTTAAATCGCTAATAATGTGAAACGTTTGGTTTGGTTTTGCAATGTTTTAAACGTTTGGCTGAAATCGCTAAAAAGGCGAAATATTTGGATTTGTTTCGTAACGTTTTAAAAATTTGGATTGGTTTTGTAACGTTTCTAAATGTTTGGATTAAATCGCTAAAAAGGTGAAACATTTGGATTTATTTCGTACCGTTTGTAAAGGTTTGGCTTAAATCGCTTAAATGGGGAAATATTATGACTTGTTTCATAACATTTGTATACGTTTGGCTTAGATTGCTAAAAAAGTGAAATGTTTGCATTTGTTTTGTAACGTTTTAAACATTTGGCTTAAATCGCTAAAATGGTGAAATGTTATGATTTGTTTCGTAACCTTTGTAAACGTTTTGCTTAAATTGCTAAAAATGTGAAACATTTGGTTTTGTTTCGTAACATTTGTAAATGTTTGGCTTATATCGCTAAAAAGGGGAAACATTTGGTTTTGTTTCGTAACGTTTGTAAACGTTTGGCTTAAATCGCTAAAAAGGCGAAACGTTTGGATTTGTTTTGCAACGTTTGTAAACATTTGGCTTAAATCGTAAAAAGGTGAAACATTTGGATTTTTTTCGCAACATTTTTGGTTTCTAACGTTTGTAAATGTTTGGCTTAAATCGATAAAAAGGTGAAACGTTTTGATTTTTTTCGTAATGTTTTAAACGTTTGGATTGGTTTTGTAACGTTTTAAACTTTTGGCTTAAATCGCTAAAAGGGTGAAACATTTGGATTTGTTTCGTAACATTTGTTAACGTTTGGCTTAAATCGCTAAAAAGGGAAAACATTTGGATTTGTTTTGTAATGTTAGTAAACGTTTGGCTTAAATCACTAAAACGGTGAAACGTTTTGTTTTGTTTCGTAACGTTTGGATTTGTTTTGTAACGTTTTTAATTGTTTGTTTTAAATTGATAAAAAGGGGAAACGTTTGGATTTGTTTCTTAACGTTTGTAAACGTTTGGCTTAAATCGCTAAAAAGGTGAAACATTTGGATTTGTTTCGTAACGTTTGTAAACCTACGGCTTAAATTGCTAAAAAAGTGAAACGTTTGGTTTTGTTTTGTAACGTTTGTAAACATTTGGCTTAAATCGCTAAAAGAGTGAAACAGTTGGATTTGTTTCGTAACATTTTAAACGTTTGGATTGGTTTCTTAACGTTTTAAACGTTTGGCTTAAATCGCTAAAAAGGTGAAACATTTGGATTTGTTTCGCAACATTTTTTGTTTCACAACGTTTGTAAACGTTTTGCTTAAATCGCTAAAAAGGTGAAACGTTTGGATTTGTTTCGTAACATTTTAAACGCTTGGATTGGTTTTGTAACGTTTTAAACGTTTGGATTTGTTTTGTAAAGTTTGTAAACGTTTGGCTTAAATTGCTAAAAAGGTGAAACGTTTGGATTTGTTTCGTAACATTTTAAACGTTTGGATTGGTTTTGTAATTAAAACCTTGGCTGAAATCGCTAAAAAGGTGAAATGTTTGGATTTGTTTCGCAAAGTTTGTAAACAAGGCTTAAATCGCTGAAAAGGTGAAACATTTGGATTTGTTTTGTAACGTTTGTAAACGTTTTGTTTAAATCGCTAAAAAGGTAATACGTTTGGTTTGTTTCGTAACATTTGGATTTGCTTCGTAACAATTTTAATGTTTGGCTTAAATTGATAAAAAGGGGAAACATTTGGATTTGTTTTTTTACGTTTGTAAACGTTTGGCTTAAATCACTAAAAAGGTGAAATCTTTGGATTTGTTTCGTAACGTCTCAAACGTTTGAATTGGTTTCGTAACGTTTCCAATGTTTGTCTTAAATTACTAAAAAGGTGAAACGTTTGGTTTTGTTTCGTAACATTTGTAAACGTTTGGCTTTAATCACTAAAAATGTGAAACGTTTAAAACGTTACAAACTAAATCCAAACGTTTCACATTTTTAGCGATTTAAGTCAAACGTTTACAAACGTTAGGAAACAAATCCAAACGTTTCACCTTTTTAGCGACTTAAGCCAAACGTTTACAAACATTACGAAACCAATCCAAACGTTACACCTTTTTAGCGATTTAAGCCAAACATTTAAAACGTTACAAAACCAATCCAAACGTTTAAATATATTATGAAACAAAACGAAACGTTACAACGTTTTAGCAATTTAAGCCAAACGTTTACATACGTTAAGAAACAAAACCAAACGTTTCCCCTTTTTTGCGATTTAAGACAAAAGTTTAAAACGTTCCGAAACCAATCAAAATGGTTAATACGTTAAGAAAAAAATCCAAATGTTTCACCTTTTTAGCGATATAAGCCAAGCGTTAACAAACGTTAAGAAACAAATCCAAATGTTTCGCCTTTTAGGCGATTTAAGCCAACCGTTTACAAACGTTACAAAACAAATCCAAACATTTCGCCTTTTTAGCGATCTAAGCCAAAAGTTTACAAACGTTATGAAACAAATCCAAACATTTCACATTTTTAGCAATTTAAGCCAAACATTTACAAACGTTACGAAACAAATCCAAATGTTTCACCTTTTTAGCGATTTAAGCCAAACATTTAAAACATTACGAAACCAATCAAAATGTTCAAAACATAACGAAACAAATCCAAATGTTTCACCTTTTTAGCAATTTAAGGCAAACGTCTACAAACGTTACGAAACCAGTCCAAATGTTTAAAGTGTTACAACCAAATTCAAATGTTTCACATTTTTAGCGATTCAAGACAAACGTTTACAAACGTTATGAAACAAATCCAAACGTTTCACCTTTTTAGCGACTTAAGCCAAATAGTTACAAACGTTACGAGACAAATTTAAAAGTTTCCCCTTTTTAGCGATTTAAGCCAAACGTTTACAAATGATACGAAACCAATCCAAACGTTTCCCATTTTTAGAGATATAAGCCAAATGTTTACAAACGTTACGAAACAAATTCAAACATTTCCCCTTTTTAGCGATTTAAGCCAAACGTTTAAAACGTTACAAAACCAATCCAAACGTTTAAAACGTTACGAAACAAATCCAAACGTTTCACCTTTTTAGCGGTTTAAGCTAAACGTTTACAAACGTTAAGAAACAAATCCAAACGTTTAAAACGTTATAAAACCAATCAAAACGTTTAAAACGTTATTAAACAAATCCAAACGTTTCACCTATTTAGCGATTTAAGCCAAATGTTTACAAACGTTACAAAATAAATGTAAACGTTTTCCCTTATAACGATTTAAGCCAAACGTTTACAAACGTTACGAAACAAATCCAAACGTTTCCCCCTTTTAACGATTTAAGCCAAACATTTAATTTTATAAAACCAATCCAAACGTTTAAATACGTTATGAAACAAAATCAAACGTTTAAATACGTCATGAAACAAAACCAAACAGTTCACCTTTTTAGCAATTTAAGCCAAACGTTTACATACGTTAAGAAACAAAACCAAACGTTTCACCTTTTTTGCGATTTAAGCCAAACATTTAAAACATTACGAAACCAATCAAAATGTTCAAAACGTTACGAAACAAATCCAAACGTTTCACCTTTTTAGCGATATAAGACAAACGTTTACAAACGCTGTGAAAAAAATCCAAATGTTTCGCCTTTTTAGCGAATTAAGCCAAACGTTTACAAACCTTACAAAACAAATCCAAACATTTCACCTTTTTAGTGATTTAAGCTAAACGTTTACAAACGTTATGAAACAAATCCAAACGTTTCACCTTTTTAGCGATTTAAGCCAAACATTTAAAACATTACGAAACCAATCCAAACGTTTAAAACGAAACGAAACAAATCCAAACGTTTGGCCTTTTTAGCGAGTTAAGCCAAACTATTACAAACGTTTTGAAACCAATCCAAATATTTAAAACTTTACAACCAAATCCAAACGTTTACAAATGTTACGAAACAAATCCAAGCGTTTCACCCTTTTAGCGATTTAAGCCAAACATTTAAAACGTTATGAAACCAATCCAAATGTTTAAAAAGTTATGAAACAAATCCAAATGTTTCACCTTTTTAGCGATTTAAGCCAAATATTTACAAACATTACAAAATAAATGCAAATGTTTCACCTTTTAACAATTTAAGCAAAACATTTACAAATGCTACGAAAGAAAACCAAACGTTTCCCCTTTTTAGCGATTTAAGCCAAACGTTTACAAACGTTACGAAACAAATCCAAACGTTTAACCTTTTTAGCGATTTAAGCCAAACATTTAAAACGTTAAAAAACCAATCCAAACGTTTACAAACATTATGAAAGAAAACCAAACGTTTCACCTTTTTATGAATTTAAGTCAAACGTTTACATACGTTAAGAAATGTTTGTAAACGTTTTGATTGGTTTCGTAACGTTGTAAACGTTTGGCTCAAATCGCGAAAAAGGTGAAACATTTGAATTTGTTTCGTAACTTTTTAAACTTTTGGATTGGTTTTGTAAACGTTTGCCTTAAATCGCTAAAAACATTTGGTTTAAATCGTTAAAAAGGGGAAACGTTTGGATTTGTTTCGTAACATTTTAAACGTTTGGATTTGTTTGTAAAGTTTTAAATGTTTGGCTTAAATCGCTAAAAAGGGGAAACGTTTGGATTTATTTCGTAACGTTTTAAACGTTTAGCTTAAATCAGTAAAAGGGGAAATGTTTGTTTTTGTTTTGTAACGTTTGTAAATGTTTGGTTTAAATCCCTAAAAATATGAAACGTTTGGATTTGTTTTGTAACGTTTTAAATGTTTCGATTGGTTTTGAAACTTTTTAAACGTTTGGCTTAAATCGATAAAAAGGTGAAACGTTTGGATTTGTTTAGTAACGTTTGTAATGTTTGTAAATGTTTGTAACGTTTTTAAACGTTTGGCTTAAATCGCTAGGGTATGCGTATGGTTGTACCAAAACTCGTAGCAAGCCTTGCGGAAAACCACTAATCATATAAACCTGCAGAAAATCCAATGCTCAGGGTCAACCGAGACTCAAACTTAAACTAACAGTTAAAATATAAGTACTTCCATTAAATAAAAGTAACCAGAGTTAAACAATAATAATACCAAAGCATAAAATAATGCCTGTCAGACGAATCTTACAAACAGACTAGGATAATACAGACTCCTAGTTTACTACTGCTGTCTAACAATAAAAGTAGTTTGACAATTTATTAAATGACAATAAACCTCCGACGAATAAAGATTCGGAGATCTGCAGACTCGCTCAAAATAATAAACCTGGAAAATTTGGGAAAACAACGGGGTCAGATATACTGAGATGAATTCGCAATATTATTTACATTTATTAAGTTTAAAACCCTTAATCAAAACCTTTTATACTAATAATAATATGATTATGGAATAACAGTATTGAAATGATCCCAGCGTAAGTATGACATAGCATACTGAAAAACCCAAAGTGGACATGAACAAATCCTCGTCAAATTACCAGCGTAAGCAAGACCTTAGTCTGCCGATCCCAGAGTACTTACCGGTGCACACAGTCTCGATATAAGTCTATCGAGCAGTTCGTTTCAATCCAGATCCATAATCGCTTAAAACACTTCAAAAACATTTATAATATTAAAATAAAATGCGGTACTTAATAAAGCTGTAAATAGCACTACAAACTCACAGCTTGCTTATCCACGTGAATCTTGGGAAACAACTAACCATGCATAACTCCGAAGCACGAGCAGTCGACGGGTCTAAAACAATATATAAGTTAAAATTCATTTAACCCCTAACTCTAAGAATACTAGACACCACAAAGGACTAGCACAATACCAAGCCTCACACAAGCATAGCCAAAGCGAAAAGAACAATTAATTACATAATGACCGGATCAAAATACAAACCACATCGAGTAACACAATACTCAAATAATTAATAAGTCAAGCCTATTGAGTTCCCGCTTTAAAATCCGTTTCAGAAAATATTATTTAAATAATATTAAAATAATGACTTAATTAGGTTCTGATGATGGTTTTTTCTCTCTCCTGATTCTCTCGGCAAACGTTAGCTTGCTATACTACGCTGTTCTCCTATGGCGAAGAAACAAGGGAAACACACTAACCCTAATCAGTCCAAAGTGGTTATAAAGGTTATTCAAGAAATTAATGCTAAAGAGGTACAAAACGAGCTGTCTACAGAGGTTAACAAAGATGAAGAAACCATTGAAGTTGTGACTGAATCTCAAAAGGATAATAAAGTTGATAATGGAGTTGCTTCTAGACAAGATAACAAGAAGGGGGAAAAGAAATGGGTAGATCTGGTGAAAACCAATCGGATAAATCCAGGAAGTCCTCTAAAATACATACCTGCCGTGATTACAAATGGTATCCGTATTGCTAAGATTGAAGAGGAGGATATCTTAGAAGAAGAAGATAGATGGAAAAATGCCATTTTAGGTTGTGTTTATGGGTTATCCCCAAAGTTCTACAAATTGCATAATTTCAGTAAGAATAGATGGGGTAAAATTGGATTGATTGATTTTCTTCAGATTAAACCCAATTTGTATGCGTTCGTCTTTAAATCCGAAGAGGGCAAGCTTCAAGATATGGCAGATGGCCCAATAACGTTTGACAGACACCCATTAATTCTCCAAGAATGGAAAAGGAATATGTCCTTTGATCTATCAGAAGTTGCATCTGTTCCTGTTTGGGTAAAACTTCCCCTGCTCCCATAAGAATTTTGGAGTCCCAATTCCTTAAGTTCTATAGCTAGCACCTTAGGAAAACCGTTGTTTGCTGATAGGTGTACCAGGGAAAGATCTAGACTAGCTTATGCTAGAATCCTGACTGACATGAGATTGAAAGGTGTTTTTCCTGATATTGTTGTAATTGACGACGCTGATGGTAACCAACACACCCAGTTTGTGGAGTATGAATGGAAGCCAATCCTATGTGAATCCTGCAACAAATTAGGGCATCGTAATTGTGAGCAAAAACAAATCTGGATTGCAAAGACATCTGATAATGAGGCAGTTCAGGTTATGGAGGAAAAAGGGAAAGATAGGGGTGACATGAAGAATCAAGCAGGGGACCTCCATGAAGAAGAATCTATTATAGATACTGTGGGAGGTAAAAAGGACCTTGTGCAGATAAGCCAGACTCTTTACAGCTATTCCAGACCCTTCCCAATACTCAGGAGGATGGATTTCAACTTGTCACTAGCAAGAAACAGAAGAACAAACAAGTAATAAGAAGAACTGAATATGTTAAAGCAGATAACAAGAGTGGAGGTAATTCTAAAGCTCAAACTACCATTATTGATAAAATTCCCACCAAGAGGCTCATAAAGCCCTTGGACAGAGGAAGATGAAATGTGCTACCTGGAACATCAGGGGGCTTAATGAACCCCTGAAACAAGCTGAAGTCAAGAGACTGCTTGCTAAGAATAATATAGCTTTGGCTGGAATTATTGAAACCAGAGTTAGATTTGCTATTAAAGATAAAGTTTGGAGGAAGATGAATCTGCAAGGATGGGATAAAATTGATAATTATACTCATTCTAGTTTAGGCAAAATTTGGATTATCTGTGATAGGTCGAGAGTTAAAGTTAGTTTTATTGACTCCACAGATCAGGTGATTCATTGCAGTATTGAGAGTGATGATAATAAGATTACTTGGACTGTGATTTATGGTTCAAACCATTTAAATTATAGACAAAAGCTTTGGCACAAGATTACTGATATGTCCAGGAATACTGAAGGGGCTTGGATAGTACATGGAGATTTTAATGCTATCATGAACAACTTTCACAGGCTAGGAGGAAACAACCTTGATGATGATCACTCAGCTAAGTTACTTAACTGCATTACTGCAGCAGACATTACTGAATTAAGAAGTACTGGATGATTTTACACTTGAAATAATAACCAGCTTGGCAATAGCAGAATCCGGAGAAGATTGGATAGGGTTTTTGCTAATGGGGACATTTGTGATACCTTCCAACATGCTTACTTTGAATCCCTCCCCAATGCAATTTCTGATCATAGTCCCATCATCACCTACCTGCATAACAGCCAGTGCAAGGGAAAGAATAGTTTTAAATTCTTTAACTTTTGGTCTATCCACCCTGAGTTTAGGAAAATTGTTGAAGATGAATGGAGCAAAAGTTATAATGGGCACTACATGTACCAATGTGTGGAAAAGCTTAAGGCTATGAGCTTTAGTCTCAGCAAGTTAAACAGACAACACTTTTCTGATATATCTCAAAAAGTTAACATTAAGAGATCTAATCTAGAGAAGCTGCAGATTGATATTCAAAGAGATCCTTCAAATTACCTGCTTATTGATGAAGAGAGAGCTATGGCTGTCCATTTCAGATTCTTACTTAGTTGTGAGGAAAGATTCTATAAACAGAAGTCAAGGATCCAATGGCTTAATCTTGGAGACTCCAACACAAAGTACTTTCACAATTCAGTTAAGCGGAGAATGATTACAAACTGTATTCCTCTTATCAAGTTAGAAGATGGTAGTATTATCAGTAGTAAAGAGGAGATTCATAAAGAAATTACTAGATTCTACTCTAACCTGTTCAGGAGAGAGGATACTACTAGAAGTCACATTGACAGCAACAGGTTCAGAAATGGAATCACCCTTACTGATGATGAAGGGACAAATTTACTGAACAGAATTACTGAAATGGAAGTAAAGAATGCAGTCTTTTTCATTGGCTCTGACAAAGCAGCTGGTCTAGATGGCTTCAATGGCCATTTCTTCAAAGTTACTTGGGATATTACTAAAGATGATTTGGTGAAAACTGTCCAGGAGCCCTTAAATTCAGGTACTATTCTCAGACAACTTAACTCCACTGCTATTACAGTTATCCCTAAAACCTCTAATGCTGATAGTTTCCCTGATTTCAGACCAATTGCATGCTGTAATGTTTTATATAAGATTATTTCCAAAGTCATTATTGGCTTAGCCCTTTGCTTTGTAAAATTGTGGCCCCAAACCAGTTTGCCTTTGTTCCAAATAGGTCCATATCTCACAATATCATGTTGGCTCATGAACTTGTCAAAAACTACCACACAAACAAAGAATACCCTAGATGCCTTCTTAAAATATACCTTAAAAAAGCATATGACTCTATTTCCTGGGATTTTATAGAGGAAATTCTTATATCTCTTAATTTTCCTGATAAATTCATTGCCCTTATCATGAGTTGCATCAAAACCCCTAGTTATTACATTGCTTGGAATGGTTGTAAAGGAGATAGGTTCCATTCTGGCAAAGGGCTCAGACAAGGAGACTCCATCTCCCCCCTCCTATTTGTCTTGTGTATGGAATATCTATCTAGGAATTTGAACATGATCACCCCTGACTTCAAATTTCACCAAGGTTGTGGTTATCTTAGAATAAACCACTTGATGTTTACTGATGACCTATTACTCTTCTGTTATAGTGATATAAAATCTGTTAGTTTTCTTATGAACAAGCTTAATGATTTTAAAGATACCTCTGGTCTCCAAATTAACAACAACAAGAGTCAAATCTTTTTCTGTAATGTGGAGGATAATGTTAAGCAGAACATTACCGGTATTTTGAAGTTTAAAGAAGGGACTCTTCCATTAAGATATTTGGGAATTCCATTGATTTCTTCTAAGCTCTCCAAGGAAGACTGTAAAGGGATTACTGAAAAATTTACAGGCATAATTCACTCTTGGACTAGCAAGTTTCTTTCATATGCTGGAAGGGTTCAATTAATTCAATCTGTGCTCCTCAACATGCATATTTTCTGGGCTTCTATTATGATCCTGCCTAAGAGTTTCATCAAAGATATCCAAAGTATTTGTTCTAAGCTCCTTTGGTCTAGTAATTTAGAAGGTAAAAGCAAAGCCATGGTAGCCTGGAAAGAAGTCTCCAAGTTAAAAAAGGAAGGAGGCCTGAGTTTTAAAGACTTGAATGTGTGGAATAGAGCTGCTAATTGCAAGCATGTGTGGTTTATTCACAACAGTCCTAACTCCCTTTGGGTTAAGTGGATCAAGCAGAACAAGATTAAAAGAAACAGCTACTGGAATACTAAAGCTGATAACTTCACTAGCTGGATTTGGACAGGGCTAATTAACATCAGAAATGATGTTAAAAAAATCATTGATTTCAAATTAGGGGATGGTACCAAAGTGGATTTCTGGAGTGACCCATGGATCCATGGCTACTCTGTGTTAGAAAAATTTCCAAGAATTAAGATGAGAAGTGTTGGCATTCCCAAGAAGACTTTAGTTGCAGATTTATGGAGAGACGACTCTTGGGTTCTCCCTGACCCCAATGATGAAGCTACTGAAGAGGCTTGGCAATTAATAAAGGAGAATTTCAAAGTAGAAAACATGGAGGATTCTATAATTTGGTGTAGTACTAAAGGAGACAAATTCTCTATCAACAAAACTTGGGATTTTCTGAGAGATAAGCACAATCAAGATCCTTGGTTTAAATTGTCTGGGGTAAGAAGTCTATCCCTAGGTACAACGTCAATTTTTGTGGCTGGCTATCAAAAGAAGACTTAGAACCAAAGACAAACTTAAAGCTTGGGGAGTTATTAATGAAGACTGTTGTGGGCTTTGTGGGGAAGCTACTGAAACTTTGGATCACTGCTTGTTCAACTGCAGATGCTCTTGTACTATTTGGAGGACCATTCTTCCTATTTGCAGGTGTACTGTTAGAATCAATTCATGGAAGAGATTGATCAGCTGGTTTTGTAGGAAAGCCTCTGGCAATAGTGCTATGGCTGGGTTCAGAAGGCTTATGCTTAGTACTACAGTGTATATGATATGGACAGCCAGAAATAGAAAGGTTTTTCTGAATGAAGCTTCAACTACTGAAAGTACTATCAATAGAATCAGGAAATTCATGCTGGATAAATTCAGCAACACCAACCTCCATAGTTCCATTTACGCTATGATAAATGAAGTGCAGAGGCTATAGCTGAGAAGGCTTTTATGGTTTTTGAGCATCTTCCCCTGAGGTTTTTGTAACGGGGGTTATGTTTAGTTGCTTGTTTTCTGGGTCTTCAGATTTCCTGAGGCTTTTGTATTAGGATTTCCTGTTTTCCTTGCCTTCTGGCTTTTTGCTTTTTGTTAGTTTTTGTTTGTTTTTAGGCTGTGAGAGCTATCCCTGAGGCTTTTGTAACAGGGCTCTCTCTAGGCTTTAGCTTGTTGGTTCCCCTGTTTCTTTTAAGGGTGAACTTAGGTGTATTCTCATTTGATGTCTTTCAATTGAGCTTTTGGTTGTTTTTCTGCCTAAAAAAAATAATGACTTAAACCAATTCCTCAAATAGTGGGTTAGCCGAGTTACAAATAACTACCAAGTTAACCTCACATGTCGGGTGACCCAAGTCTAACCCGACTCGAAATATTATACCAAAATATAAATCAGAGTTTATAATTCCCAAAATAACTTTGATAAATTAAATATATTTAAATCCAATTATAAACCACAATTTATAATTATAGAAATAACTTTGATAAAATAATAATCAAAATTTAAAACGGAACTCAATAACTTAAAACGCAAGTAACCAATAGTTACTAACAATTTACTTAATTAAAATAAATTAAGAAATCGTTTAAAATATTAAAACGTCAAATTGACACGTCGAGTCAATAAATTCCAAAATATAATAATTATCCGAGTAATTATAAATTATAGGTTATAAATAAAATTATCGTTTTCAAATTATAATACTGTAAACAATTTAAATTAGAATCAAAACCAATATTATTTCCATTCATGAATTTTTTTTATTAAATAGTAATTTAGAATTCAAAACGATAATCGAAAGTCCGATTTCAAAATCGATAAATAAAAATACATAGTCTTAGATTAATATAATAATAACCAACATAATGAACCAATTAAATGGCCAATAAATTTCAAAGTTGGCACCGCCGCCATAATTATTGTTCAAAACAATAAGAAATCCAAACAATCACCAATTCCATTACACATTTGAACAAATGATCATTAACATGGCCAATTCATCACATTTAAGCAATAAAACGATAATGAAAAAATCAACCTTAATCCAATAATTTGATTCAACTTAACAGTGGAAATATTCATCTCAACATTCAATTCTCAAACCACATAACAATCTCCATTACAAACTATTCAAAACCTTTTATTTATATAAAGTAATAACCAATCACCATGATAAATCAACGTGCCATGTAATTTGAACAAGTACCATGCGGCCAAAAAGAAACTTGATAACAATATAGATTGTACAAGCGTATAAGGTTAAAGATATAGAGTAATATTCCCAAGTCTAAACTCTAAGGTCAAAGTCCAACAGTACATAATAGCAAGCATAACTGTCAAACGCCGAGCAAACTAGAGTTACCGAGCATAACCTCCTAACTCATACCATTGATCGCTAATAACAAGTCATAACATGGTAAGTATTTAACCGAGCATAACCAATCTCGGCATACCAAGTATACACCAACATTCTGACAATAAACATTTTGTGACACTAAGTCGGCGTATCCGACTAGAGAAAATAGTACAAGTAAATTAACTTTGTCCCCTACCAACACATGTGATAATATTTCCTATAAATACTCCTTCACAAGGTAAGTTTAGGGTAATACTCTTTTTATACTCTTACTCATTTCTCTTCTCTATTCTTTCTCTTACACAAATATTGACTTGAGCGTCGGAGTGAACGCCCGGAGACCCACTTCCGGCGTTCCTTCTGACCGTTCTTTGATGTTTTCATGTGAGTTTTGACGATTCTTGAAGCCAAGATCTCCTCTGATAACTTGCGTGTTATCATTTGGCGCCATCCGTCAGAATCGATCCCACGACCACATGGCAAACATTTTATAAATCTAAAAAACTTGGTTTGAAGATCTACTCGCAGGTCTCTGTGCAAATCAGATCTCCCAACTCCATAGCTTTTGAAGCTATGAAATCAAGTTTTGGGAGACGACAAACATCTACGGTGGAATCAAGAAAATAATAGGTTAATGCAATACAATAATAAACATTAATATTGGCTAATGCAATACAATTGCATGAGTTAATGCAATCTTTGATTTTCAAAAGCTGAAAATGAGGAAAAGAAAGTTAGAGTGCAGAGTTGTATAAGACATAAATATTTGAAGAGCTAATTATTTTGCATTTACGCTGAAAATGAGGAAATTTAAAAGACATTAGTATTGACTGGTGTTCCAGAAGAGACATTTAAGTACAGACTAGAGTTTTGGCCTAGTTATAACAAAATTTTGTTGGATTATTGATCAATCTCTCAAAACAAAAAGAGAAGATACATTCAGTGATTGCCAAATAAAAAAATTAGAACCACTTTTATAGCAGTTTTTACGTTTTATACTCATCAAAATTAACCAATCAAGTCGGTTAATTTTTTGTGATCAATTAAATTCAGTTTGCACCAAAGGTGCAAATACTTCCAAACCCGAATAAGAAAATCAATACTTATTTATAATCTCAAACCGAAACAATTCAATTAAGTTCAGTTTTTAACATTCACTAAATAACAGTGAGGCAAAATGGCATAAAAAAATTGAGCAATAGACTACAAGTACCCTATATCTTAAGAAAATTCATCAAAAATTTGTATGCATGAATCTAAAAATTGTATATTTCTTAACCGTCACGAATAAGTTGCACAAATTTTACAGTTTGCTTATAAAAATGACCTCTCCGTAATACATAAATTGTATATCTCTCATGTGCTTATGAAGGAATAAGCATCTGTTAAGATATGAAAAGTGAAACTAGTTAAGTGGGATCAAAAAGTAGATCATGTTTAGATTCAGAGCATAATTGTTTTCTTAATACAAATGTCATTACAACTGAATCTTTTGCCAGTTGTAGAAGATAATTTACAAATTCCTTAAGTAATTAAATATTACAATTCGGGATAAAAGAAACAAGTTTTACGTTGGTCCATATCATCCAAGATAGAGTTAAAAAAAATTATTCCACCAACTAAATACAATTTATCTCAAATATAAACTATGAAGATTGCAAAAGAAAAAACGGAAAATGAGTTTTAAGATCGAGGAGTTTGTGCAATCTTGTTTGCACTTCATATTGTAAAGAAGCTAACACTCTACAGCCTAATTAAGCCTATTAATTAAATTTTCTTTTGAGAATTACATCTAATTAATTGACTTCAACTATATACGATAATCAATAATTTAAAGCTCAGTACGAATAGAGGCTATCATTTTAGTGTTTAGATAGTTGTTCTTGATTATTGAATAGATAACAAATTATCTAAGTGGTCATTCCCTCTTTCTATTTATAGTGCTACATACTCAAATATTCAACTGTTGGCTCTCTTTATGGAAACGTGATGATGGAAACTTTATAAATAGAAAGGTTTAGGCATAAGAACTAGGTCATATTTTATTTGTGTAGAAAAAGCCTCAGGAGTTCATTTTCGTGATAACGGGGGCATAAGGTGTTCAAAAAAGTGATATATGTCTCAGCGTAAGAAATCAATTTTAGTGGATAACTTTGAATTTACCATAATAAACAAAATTATACATACGAGCAAACCAAATATATGCAACTAATCATAGAAAAGCCCAAACTTAGTAAAAGGCAAATCTGAATTATCTTAAACACATTTATTAACATAAAAACAGTTGTCGAGACAAGTTCCGAGATAAGCTATTTAGTTATCGCTTATAAAATATCCGAGATAAGCTATAGCTTAAGAAATTAAGCTATCGCCTAACCGAGATAAGCTAGTGCTAATAAAATTAAGCTATTGCTTAATCGAGATTAAGCTATCGCTTATCTGAAGTAAGCTATTGCTTGTAAATTTCCAAGTTAAGCCATCGCTTAAAACTTTAAGTTATCAGTTATCGCCTAAAAATTTAAGCTATCGCTTAGAACTCCGAGTTAACCCATGGCTTAAAACTTTAAGTTATCGCTTAGAATCCCGAGTTAAGCCATCACTTAAAATTTTAAGCTATCCCTTAGAATTCTAAATTAAGCTATCCCTTAAAACTTTAAGCTATCGCTTAAACTCCAAGCTAAGTTAACGCTTAAAACTTTAAGCTATCGCTTAGAATTTCGAGTTAAGCTATCGCTTGAAACTTTAAGCTATCGCTTAGAATTTCGAGTTAAGCTATCGCTTGAAACTATAAGCTATCGCTTAAGACTCCAAGTTAAGCCATCGCTTATCACTTAAAAATTTAAGCTATCGCTTAAAACTTCGAGTTAAGCCATCACTTAAAACTTTAAGCTATCGCTTAGAATTCCGAGTTAAGCCATCGCTTAAAACTTTAAGCTATTGCTTAGAATTCTGAGTTAAGCTATCGTTTAAAACCTAAGCTATCGCTCGAAACTCTGAATTAAGCTACCGCTTAAAAATCTGACCTATGCTATTGCTTATAAAATTAATCCACTGATTATAATTACCTAGTATAAGAAATCGCTTATAAAATTAAGCTATTGCTCATGATTACTGAGTTTAAGCCATCGCTAAGCTATTGCTTATTATAAGATGTCGCTTAGAATTACTGATTATAAGCTATTGCTTATAAACTGAAGCTATTGCTTATAGTTACTGACTATAAGCTATTGCTTATAACTACCGAGTATAAGTTATCGCTTATAAAATTAAGCTATTGCTTACAATGACTGAATATAAGCCATTTGTTCAAAAATTAAGCTATTGCTTATAATTACCGAGTATAAGCTATTGCTTATAATTACCAACCATAAGATATTGCTTAAGTTATTGCATATAATTACTGAGTATAAGCTATGGCTCATAAAATTAAGCCTTCTCTTATAGAATAAAGCTATCGCTTATAGAATAAAGTTGTCGCTTAAAAAATCCAAGTAAACTATCGCTTATAAATTTGCTGAGACAAGTGACAGCCTATTGAAGCAAGCTATAGCTTAAGAATTCGCGTAAGCAATCGCTTAAATCTCCGACTTGAGCGATCTCTTAAATCTCCGACTTGAGCGACCGCTTAAATCTCCGACTTGAGCGACCGCTTAAATCTCCGACTTGAGCGACCGCTTAAATCTCCGACTTGAGCGACCGCTTAAATCTCCGACTTGAGCGACCGCTTAAATCTCCGACTTGAGCGACCGCTTAAATCTCCGACTTGAGCGACCGCTTAAATCTCCGACTTGAGCGACCGCTTAAATCTCCGACTTGAGCGACCGCTTAAATCTCCGACTTGAGCGACCGCTTATATCTCCGACTTGAGCGACCGCTTATATCTCCGACTTGAGGTATCGCTTAAATCTCCAAGTTAAGCTATTGCTCAAAATTCTGACCTCAGACATCGCTTAAAACTTTAAGCAATCGCTTAGAACTTTGACCTAAGCCATCGTTTAAAATTCCGACTTAAGTTATCGCTTAAAACGGTAAGTAATCGCTTAGAATTCCGACCTAAGCTATCACTTAAAACTTTAAGCCATCACTTAATATTTCGACCTAAGCTATGGCTTAATAATTTAACTCATCGCTTAGAACTTTGAGCTAAGCTATCACTTAGAACTCTGATTTAAGCTATCGATTAGAAATCCGACCTAAGCTATCGCTTCGAACTCCGAGCTAAGCTATCGCTTACAATTTTGAGCTAAGCTATCGCTTAGAGCACCGACCTAAGCTATCGCTTAAAACTTTAAGCAATCTCTTAGAACTCCAACCTAAGCTATCACTTAAAAACTTTAAGCTATTGCTTATAACTCCGACCTAAGCAAGTGCTTAAAGCAATCTCTTATAACTTCGACCACAACTATTGATTAAAATTTTAAGTTTAGAACTCTGAGCTAAGCTATTGCATACAATTTTAAGCAATCGCTTAGAACTTTGATCTAAACTATCGCTTAAAACTTTAAGCAAAAGCGTAGAACTCTGACCTAAGCTATCGCTTAAAACTTTAAGCTGTCGTTTAGAACTCCGACTTAATCGTTTAAAACTTTAAGCTATCGCTTAAAATTTTAAGCTATCCAAACTTTAAGCAATCGCTTAGAACTCCGACCTAAGCTATCGCTAAAAACTGTAAGCTATCGTTTAGAACACCGACTCCATCGCTTAAAAACTTCGAACTAAGATGTTGCTCAAAAATTCAAATTAGGCTATCGCTTATAGAATAATGTATCTCTTTAAAATCAGAATTAAATTATTGTTTATAATGACCAAGACTAAACTATTGGTTATAAAATTAAGCTACTGCTAAACTAAGACTAAGCTACCGTTTAATCGAGACTAAATTACCAAGATTAAGCTATTGCTTATCCGATATAAGGTACTTCTCATAAAATCAAGCTACCGCTTAACCGAGATAAGCTATTGCTTATAAAATTAGGTTATTGCTTATAAAGTCTGAGATAAGCCATGACTTATAAAATTAAGATATCGCTTACAACATTCTAATAATAAGCTGTCATTTATAACATCCTGAAATTAAACTATCTTTTAAAATTCTGACTCTAAACCATTCTCTTAAGACTCCAAGCTAAGTTTTCGCTGAAAAATACTATTCAATCTATCGCTTAAAATTTGAGATATAATGTTGCTTAAAAATCCTACTTAAAATATCGCTTAAGTAATTCAAGTCAAGATATCGCTTAAAAATTGGAAATAAATCATTACGTAAAAAAACTAGTGCTTAAAGGTGGTGAGAATAGCTATTACTTATTGCTTCATTCCGAGATTAAAAAGATAAGTTATTGCTTAAATTCTAGTACATACAATCATTTAAAAGACCCAAGATAAAGCTATTGCTTAAATTCCGAGAACAGGCTATTGCTTGAATCCCGAGATCAAAATATAAGTTTTCGCTTAAACACCAAGAATAAAAAAATTGGGTATGGATGAAAAATCAATAATACCAATAAAAAGAGAAACGACATCCCAATATAAAAGATAGAGAAATATGCTCGGACATAAATATCCAATACCCAAAGGAGGGGACTTGTGATACTAATATATAATTGGAACAGCTACAAAAGCTCAACACCAAAGTTCAACCCCAAGACTAAAACCGAAATTACTTGCCCTTTATAAACAAAGACTAGAAAAGTCGATAGGGCATCGTCGGCTAATCTCAGTGAAAATCCGAGATAACACTCTTTACAGAATAAACCATCTAAACCGAGATAACTATCAATTGAAATACGATATCTCAATCCCAAGTGAATCCACAATGTTGACTGCCGAAATTACAATACAAGCTACAACGTTAATATTACAAAAGAAACATAAAGGTGTAAATGAAAAAGAAAAAGGAAAAAAGCGCACATTCAATGGTTATTATAGTGAAGAAAAAAATCAAATGACGCGGGCTGATTGACAACTAGAAGGCATACCTACCAAAAATGCAAATCGTCGACTCATCAATTTCAGTTAATTCCGCACACCCAACCGAAAACAAAAGAACTTAGACCAAATTGGCCGAACAAACATCATAAGACAAGTACCACCAAACAAAAACAAGCTCGGACATAAATATCTGATACCCGAAGGAGGGGGACTTGTGATAACAATATAGATGGTACAAGCGTATAAGGTTAAAGATATAGGGTAATATTCCCAAGTCTAAACTCTAAGGACAAAGTCCAACAGTAAATAATAGCAAGCACAACGGTCAAACGCCGAGCAAACTAGAGTTACCGAGCATAACTTCCCAATTCATACCATTGATCGCTAATAACAAGTCATAACGAGGTAGGTATTTAACCGAGCATAACGAATCTCGGCATACCAAGTATACACCAACATTCTGACAATAAACATTTTCTAACACTAAGCCGACTAGATAAAAATAGTACAAGTCAATTAACTTTGTCCCCTACCAACACATGTGATAATATTTCCTATAAATACTCCTTCACAAGGTAAGTCTAGGGTAATACTCTTTTAATACTCTTACTCTCTTCTCTTCTCTATTCTTTCTCTTACACAAATATTGACTTGAGCGTCGGAGTGAACGCCGTGAGACACACCTCCGACGTTCCTTCTGACCGTTCTTTGAAGTTTTCAGGTGAGTTTCGTAGATTTTTGAAGCCAAGATCTCCTCTAATAACTTGCGTGTTATCAAAACTCAAGGCAATAAGTATTATTATCAGATGTTAAAACTACTTCTAACAGTAAATCATCAATTAAGAACAAACCAAGAACAAGCATATATATATATGGCAGCCCTAATAATTCAATATTTATACCTACAAACATCACAACAATCTCACTTAACCATCAATCAAACACTAAGAATGAACAACGTGAATCACGGCATGAGCAGGAACAAGAACAGATGCTGTCATGGTTGTTTCAGTCGACCAACCGAAGCAAAACGACGAGTCATCAACGAAAAAAATATAAGAATGAAAGCAATGTGATAAACAATCAGAAATATATAAGTTCATGGCCTTCCAAACAACACAAATCACGCCAGAAATCATGGTAAAGGATTTGGCAGCACATAACAATAACAAGGCAACCATAGAATAACAAAACGATGAAACGACAGCGGTTAGGACGAAGAGATTTATGTACCGTTTAACGATTTCAAGGTATAGAACTGACGAGAAATGAGTGAAACTTGATTCGGTGCAAAAACGAAAAAGACATCGATAAGAAACGGGACGTGACGAATATCGAACATAAACAGAAAAAGGGACGGGGAACTTACCAAATACAAGATCGATCTAAAGGAGTTTAGGCGAGTGATTTTAGAGCGTTTGAATTTATAAGAGACGGCTAGGGTTTAATAAAAAGTGAATAGTGCATTAGGTAAAATAAAACGTATTAATATAGGAAATAAGGAATAGCTACGCTGCTGCTGAATTCAAATGCAAAAAGAAGTTAGTTCATCCAATTTTTGCATGGGCTTTATGAATCATGGGCCAAAGAAGTCAAATAAATAATGAAGCATGCATGGGCTCCTAATTTCTAACTAAATGCATGGCTTACGTTGGCCTATTGCATGGGCTATATTACTTCAACAAACCGGGGTATTACACTTAAATCGCTAAAAACGTGAAATGTTTGGATTGGTTTCGTAATGTTTGTAAACGTATGGCTTAAATTGCTAAAAAGGGGAAACGTTTGGATTGGTGTCGTAATGTTAGTTAACGTTTGGCTTAAATCGCTAAAAAGGTGAAACGTTTGGTTTTGTTTCTAACGTTACAAACGTTTACAAACGTTACGAAACATTAGGTGACAAAACAAACGTTTCAAAACCAATCCAACGTTTCGGGTATTTATCTTTCCTTTCTTTCCGCTTTACATTTTCTATGTTTTCGCAATCTCATACTTAGGTAAATACCAATCATAGGTATCTTACCGACACCCTTCATGCCTTACATCGACCATCTCGACGTTACCTTATTATTATAAAGGCTGAATGCTTATATTGGGGTGTGTTTTATCACATACATTTATTCTTGTTTTAAAAGAATCTCTTATCTTTATTTTCGCAGAGCTTTACATATGGGTTTCTTACAAAAAAAAATACATTTCAAACATTTCTGACTTTGCTAACCGGTTAGTCTTTCAATCTCTTCTTTCCTTTTAAATCATTTAAAATATCAGTACAATGTAGCTAAGATTGATGACACCTCTCATAACTACAGAGTTGCTCGATAAAATCACGTTTCTTTCACTACTTGTGAAGATATGATGCATGATGTTTTTTGAAAATCATGTTTTATATGCATTGTTTAACGTGATCATAACATATCATATGCGAGGTCTGAGCACAATTGCACTGTTTAAAATCATGAGATTTTCTCTTTTTGTTTTTTGAAAATCACAGTAAGTCCCTCCAGATTACACACCTTGCGACATTAACAGCTTTTTATTATTCTTTATTGGGGTTTTATGATAATTTCGATATTGGACTTATCGTTTTCCTTTAACACTTATCGAAGTGTTTTACAACCAATGCTATTCTTTTATTATTGCTAACCGAATCTTTCACTTCCCCGTTTCAATACTCTTTTATCTTTACCGTTCACTATCTTGACCATACTTTGATACCACGTAGCTCTCAGGCTCACAGATCAATCTTTCATAGCATTCCTTTTTTAATATCGCTTACCATTTTCATGGTAATGGAAACGTAATATAGGGGATTACAACGTTACGAAACAAATCCAAATGTTTCCCCTTTTTAGAAATTTAAGCCAAACGTTTACAAACGCTATGAAACATATCCAAACGTTTCACCTTTTTAGCGATTCTTACCAAACATTTACAAACGTTACGAAACAAAACCAAACTTTCACATTTTTAGCGATTTAAGCCAAACGTTTACAAACGTTATGAAACAAATACAAATGTTTCCCCTTTATATCGATTTAAGCCAAACATTTACAGATGTTAAGAAACAAAAACAAAAATTTCACCTTTTTAGTGATTTAAACCAAACGTTTAAAAACGTTACAAAACAAATCCAAACATTTCACCTTTTTAGCGATTTAAGCCAAACGTTTAAAACGTTACGAAACCAATCCAAACGTTTAAAACGTAATGAAACAAATCCAAATGTTTCACCTTTTTAGCGATTTAAGCCAAAAGTTTACAAATGTTACGAAACCAATCCAAACGTTTAAAACGTTACAAACGAAATCCAAACGTTTCACGTTTTTAGCGATTTAAGTCAAACGTTTGCAAACATTATGGAACAAATCCAAACGTTTCAGCTTTTTAGCTACTTAAGCCAAACGTTTACAAACATTACGAAACCAATCCAAACGTTACACCTTTTTAGCGATTTAAGCCAAACATTTAGAACGTTACAAAACCAATCGAAACGTTTAAATACATTATGAAACAAAACCAAACGTTTCACCGTTTTAGCAATTTATGCCAAACGTTTACATACGTTAAGAAACAAAATCAAACGTTTCACCTTTTTTGCAATTTAAGATAAACGTTTAAAACGTTACGAAACCAATCAAAATGGTTAAAACGTTAAGAAACAAATCCAAACGTTTCACCTTTTTAGCTATATAAGACAAGTGTTAACAAACATTACAAAACAAATCCAAACGTTTCGCGTTTTTAGCGATTTAAGTCAAACGTTTACAAATGTTACGAAAAAACCAAACATTTCGCCTTTTTAGCGATTTAAGCCAAACGTTTACAAATGTTACGAAACAAATCCAAACATTTCACCTTTTTAGCAATTTAAGCCAAACGTTTACAAACGTTACGAAACAAATCCAAAGGTTTCACCTTTTTAGCGATTTAAGCCAAATATTTAAAACTTCACTAAACTAATTTAAACATTTAAAACGTAACGAAACAAATCCAATTTTAGCGATTTAAGCCAAATGTTTACAAACGCTACGAAACCAGTCCAAATGTTTAAAACGTTACAACCAAATTCAAATGTTTCACATTTATAGCGATTTAAGCCAAACGTTTTCAAACGTTATGAAACAAATCCAAACGTTTCACCTTTTTAGCGATGTAAGCCAAACAATTACAAATGTTACGAAACAAATCCAAACGTTTCCCCTTTTTAGCGATTTAATTTAAACGTTTATAAACGTTATGAAACATATCAAAATGTTAAATGTTTGGATTTTTTTTCGTAACGTTTGGCTTCAATCGCTAAAAAGGTAAAACGTTTGGATTTGTTTCGTAATGTTTGTAAACGTTTGGCTTAAAACGCTAAAAAGGTGAAAAATTTGGATTTGTTTTGTAAATTTGTTTTGTTACGTTTTAAACGTTTAGATTGGTTTTCAAACGTTTTAAAAATTGGCTTAAATAGCTAAAAAGGGGAAACGTTTGGTTTTGTTTCGGAACGTTTGTAAACGTTTGGCTGAAATAGCTAAAAAGGGGAAACGTTTGGTTTTGTTTTGGAACGTTTGTAAACGTTTGGCTGAAACCGCTAAAAAGGGGAAACGTTTGGTTTTGTTTCAGAGCGTTTGTAAACGTTTGGCTGAAATCGCTAAAAAGGGGAAATGCTTGGTTTTGTTTCGTAACGTTTATAAACGTTTGGCTTAAATTGCTAAAAATGTGAAACATTCGGATATGTTTCATAACATTTTAATTTTTTGGTTTGATTTCGTAACGTTTGTAAACGTTTGGCTTAAATCGCTAAAAAGGTGAAAAGTTTGGATTTGTTTCGTAACGTTTGTAAACATTTGGCTTAAATCGCGAAAAAGGGGAAACGTTTCGATTTGTTTTGTGACGTTTGTAAACATTTGGCTTAAATAGCTAAAAAGGTGAAACGTTTGGAGTTGTTTCGAAAATTTGTAACCTATTACACGTTTGGATTGGTTTCGTAACATTTCAAACGTTAGGCTTAAATCGCTAAAACGGTGAAATTTTTCGTTTTATTTCGTAACATATGTAAACGTTTGGCTTAAATCGCTAAAATGGGAAACGTTTGGTTTTGTTTCGTAACATTTATAAACGTTTGGCTTAAATTGCAAAAAATGTGAAATGTTTGGATTTAATTCGTAACGTTTTAAAAGTTTGGTTTTGTTTCGTAACGTTTGTAAACGTTTGGCTTAAATCGCTAAAAAAATGAAATGTTTGGATTGGTCTCGTAACGTTAACGTTTGGCTTAAATCGCTAAAAAGGGGAAATGTTTGGATTTGTTTCGTAACGTTTCAAATGTTTGGTTTTGTTTCGTAATATTTGTAATGTTTAGCTTAAATCGCTAAAAATGTGAAATGTTTAGTTTTATTTCGTAACGTTCGTAAATGTTTTGCTTAAATCGCTAAAAATGTGAAACGTTTGACTAAATTGCTAAAAAGGGGAAACGTTTGGTTTTGTTTCGTAATGTTTGAAAACGTTTGGCTTAAATCACTAAAAATCGGAAACGTTTGGTTTGTTTCTTAACGTTTTAAACGTTTGAATTGGTTTCGTAACGTTTTAAATCGTTTGGATTTGTTTTGTAACGTTTATAAAAGTTTGACTTAAATCGCTAAAAAGGTGAAAATTTTGGATTTGTTTCGAAACGCTTGTAAACTTTTGGCTTTAATCGTTAAAAAGGTGGAACGTTTGGATTTGTTTCGTAACGATATAAATGTTTGGATTGGTTTCATAACGTTTGTAAACGTCTGGCTTAAATGGCTAAAAAGAGGAAACGTTTGGATTTGTTTTGTAACGTTTGGCTTAAATCGCTAAAAAGGTGAAATGTTTGGATTTGTTTCGTAACGTTTAAAACAAGTCCAAACATTTGGCTTAAATCACTAAAAATGTGAAACGTTTTGTTTTGTTTCGTAACGTTTGTAAACGTTTGGCTTAAATAACTTAAAATGTGAAACGTTTTGTTTCGTAACGTTTGTATACGTTTGGCTTAAATTGCTAAAAATGTGATACGTTTGGATTTGTTTCGTAACATTTTATACGTTTGGTTTTGTTTCGTAACGTTTTTATACGGTTGGCTTAAATCGCTAAAAAGGTGAAATTTTGGATTTGTTTCGTAACGTTTGTAAACGTTTGGTTTAAATCCCTAAAAAGGGGAAACATTTGGATTTGTTTCGTAATGTTTGTAAACGTATGGCTTAAATCTCTAAAAAGGTGAAATGTTTGGATTAGTTCGGTTAATTTATTTCGTACCATTTTAAACATTTAGAATTGTTTCGTAACGTTTTAAATATTTGCCTTAAATAGCTAAAAAGGTGAAACGTTTGGTTTTGTTTCGTAGCGTTTGTAAATGTTTAGCTTAAATCGCTAATAATGTGAAACATTTGGTTTTGTTTCATAACGTTTTGCTTACATCGCTAAAAATGTGAAATGTTTGTTTTGTTTTGTATCGCTTATAAACGTTTGGCTTCAATCGCTAAAATGGGGAAACGTTTTGTTTTGTTTCGTAATGTTTAAAGGATTAGCTTAAATCGCTAAAAATGGGAAATGTTTGAGTTTTGTTTCGTAACGTTTTAAACATTTGGATTGGTTTTGGAACGTTTTAAATCCATTGGCTTAAATCGCTAAAAGCGTGAAACGTTTGGGTTTGTTTTCTAACGTTTGTAAACGTTTGGCTTAAATCGCTAAAAAGGTGAAATGTTTGGATTTGTTTCGTAACGTTTGTAAACGATTGGCTTATATCAGTAAAATGGGGAAACGTTTGTATTAGTTTTGTAACGTTTGTAAACGTTTGGCTTAAATCGCTAAAAAGGTGAAACATTGAGATTTGTTTCGTAACATTTTGAACGTTTGGATTGGTTTCGTAACGTTTGTTAACGTTTGGATTAAATCGTAAAAAGGTGAAACGTTTGGATTTGTTTTGTAACGTTTTAAACGTTCGGATTGGTTTCGTAACGTTTGTAAATGTTTGGCTTAAATTTCTAAAAAGGTGAAACGTCTTTATTTGTTTCGTAACATTTGTAAACGTTTGGCTTAAATCGCTAAAAAGGGGATTCGTTTGGATTTGTTTCGTAACGTTTGTAAAGGTTTGGTTTAAATCGCTAAAAAGGTGAACATTTTTAACGTTTTGATTTCATTCATAACGTTATAAATGTTTGGATTTGTTTCGTAACGTTTTAAACGTTTGGATTGTTTCATAACGTTTTAATTGTTTGGTTTTGTTTCGTAACGTTTGTAAACGATTGGCTTATATCAGTAAAATGGGGAAACGTTTTTATTTGTTTTGTAACGTTTGTAAACGTTTGGCTTAAATCGCTAAAAAGGAGAAACATTGAGATTTGTTTCGTAACATTTTGAACGTTTGGATTGGTTTCGTAACGTTTGTTAACGTTTGGATTAAATCGTAAAAAGGTGAAACGTTTGGATTTGTTTTGTAACGTTTTAAACGTTTGGATTGGTTTCGTAACGTTTGTAAATGTTTGGCTTAAATTTCTAAAAAGGTGAAACGTCTTGATTTGTTTCGTAACATTTGTAAACGTTTGGCTTAAATCGCTAAAAAGGGGATTCGTTTGGATTTGTTTCGTAACGTTTGTAAACGTTTGGTTTAAATCGCTAAAAAGGTGAAAATTTTTAACATTTTGATTTCATTCATAACGTTTTAAATGTTTGGATTTGTTTCGTAACGTTTGTAAACATTTGGATTTGTTTCGTAATGTTTGTAAACGTATGGATTTGTTTCATAACGTTATAAAGGTTTGGATTTGTTTCGTAAAGTTTGTAAAAGTTTTGTAAACGTTTGGGTTATATCACTAATAAGGGGTAATATTACGGAACAAAACCAAACGTTTACAAACTTTACGAAACAAATCCAAACGTTGAACCTTTTTAGAGATTTAAGCCAAGGACAAACGTTTGGATTGATTTCGAAAAGTTTAAAACGTTTGGATTGGTTTTGTAACATTTGTAAACGTTTGGCTTAAATCGCTAAAATGGTGTAAGACGTTCGATTTATTTCCAAACATTATAAATGTTTGAATTGGTTTCCTTCGGCTTAAATCCTAAAAAGGCGAAACGTTTTGATTTGTTTCGTAACGCTTGTAAGCATTTGGCGTAAATCGCTAAAAATGTGAAACATTGGGATTTGTTTCGTAACGATTGTAAACGTTTGGCTTAAATCGCTAAAAAGGTTTAAAACGTTTGGATTTGTTTCCTAACATTTTAAACGTTTAGAATTGTTTTGTTTGGCTGAAATCACTAAAAAGGTGAAAAGTTTGGATTTGTTTCGTAACGTTTGTAAATATTTGGCTTAAAACGCAAAAAAGGGGAAACGTTTGGATTTGTTTCGTGACGTTTGTAAACATTTGGCTTAAATAGCTAAAAAGGTGAAACGTTTGGATTTGTTTCGAAAATTTGTTTTGTAACCTATTACACGTTTTGATTGGTTTCGTAACATTTCAAACGTTAGGCTTAAATCGCTAAAAAGGTGAAATTTTCGTTTTATTTCGTAACATATGTAAACGTTTGGCTTAAATCGCTAAAATGGGAAACGTTTGGTTTTGTTTCGTAACATTTATAAACGTTTGGCTTAAATTGCTAAAAATGTGAAATGTTTGGATTTATTTCGTAACGTTTTAAACGTTTGGTTTTGTTTCGTAACGTTTGTAAACATTTGGCTTAAATCGCTAAAAAGGTGAAATGTTTGGATTGGTTTTGTAACGTTAACGTTTGGCTTAAATCGCTAAAATGGGGAAATGTTTAGATTTGTTTCGTAACGTTTCAAATGTTTGGCTTAAATCGCTAAAATGGGGAAATGTTTAGATTTGTTTCGTAATGTTTGTAATGTTTGGCTTAAATCGCTAAAAATATGAAATGTTTAGTTTTATTTCGTAACGTTCGTAAATGTTTTGCTTAAATCGCTAAAAATGTGAAACGTTTGGACTAAATTGCTAAAAAGGGGAAACGTTTGGTTTTGTTTCGTAATGTTTGAAAATGTTTGGCTTAAATCACTAAAAATGGGAAACGTTTGGTTTGTTTCTTAACGTTTTAAACGTTTGAATTGGTTTCGTAACGTTTTAAATCGTTTGGCTTAAATCGCTAAAAAGGTGAAAAGTTTGGATTTGTTTCGTAACGTTTGTAAACATTTGGCTTAAATCGCGAAAAAGGGGAAACGTTTCGATTTGTTTTGTGACGTTTGTAAACATTTGGCTTAAATAGCTAAAAAGGTGAAACGTTTGGAGTTGTTTCGAAAATTTGTAACCTATTACACGTTTGGATTGGTTTCGTAACATTTCAAACGTTAGGCTTAAATCGCTAAAACGGTGAAATTTTTCGTTTTATTTCGTAACATATGTAAACGTTTGGCTTAAATCGCTAAAATGGGAAACGTTTGGTTTTGTTTCGTAACATTTATAAACGTTTGGCTTAAATTGCAAAAAATGTGAAATGTTTGGATTTAATTCGTAACGTTTTAAAAGTTTGGTTTTGTTTCGTAACGTTTGAAAACGTTTGGCTTAAATCGCTAAAAAAATGAAATGTTTGGATTGGTCTCGTAACGTTAACGTTTGGCTTAAATCGCTAAAAAGGGGAAATGTTTGGATTTGTTTCGTAACGTTTCAAATGTTTGGTTTTGTTTCGTAATATTTGTAATGTTTAGCTTAAATCGCTAAAAATGTGAAATGTTTAGTTTTATTTCGTAACGTTCGTAAATGTTTTGCTTAAATCGCTAAAAATGTGAAACGTTTGACTAAATTGCTAAAAAGGGGAAACGTTTGGTTTTGTTTCGTAATGTTTGAAAACGTTTGGCTTAAATCACTAAAAATCGGAAACGTTTGGTTTGTTTCTTAACGTTTTAAACGTTTGAATTGGTTTCGTAACGTTTTAAATCGTTTGGATTTGTTTTGTAACGTTTATAAAAGTTTGACTTAAATCGCTAAAAAGGTGAAAATTTTGGATTTGTTTCGAAACGCTTGTAAACTTTTGGCTTTAATCGTTAAAAAGGTGGAACGTTTGGATTTGTTTCGTAAAGATTTAAATGTTTGGATTGCTTTCGTAACGTTTGTAAACGTCTGGCTTAAATGGCTAAAAAGAGGAAACGTTTGGATTTGTTTTGTAACGTTTGGCTTAAATCGCTAAAAAGGTGAAATGTTTGGATTTGTTTTGTAACGTTTAAAACAAATCCAAACATTTGGCTTAAATCACTAAAAATGTAAAACGTTTTGTTTTGTTTCGTAACGTTTGTAAACGTTTGGCTTAAATAACTAAAAATGTGAAACGTTTTGTTTCGTAACGTTTGTATACGTTTGGCTTAAATTGCTAAAAATGTGATACGTTTGGATTTGTTTCGTAACATTTTATACGTTTGGTTTTGTTTCGTAACATTTTTATGCGGTTGGCTTAAATCTCTAAAAAGCTGAAATTTTGGATTTGTTTCGTAACGTTTGTAAACGTTTGGTTTAAATCGCTAAAAAGGGGAAACATTTGGATTTGTTTCGTAATATTTGTAAACGTATGGCTTAAATCTCTAAAAAGGTGAAATGTTTGGATTAGTTAGGTTAATTTATTTCGTACCATTTTAAACATTTAGAATTGATTCGTAACGTTTTAAATGTTTGCCTTAAATTGCTAAAAAGGTGAAACGTTTGGTTTTGCTTCGTAACGTTTGTAAATGTTTAGCTTAAATCGCTAATAATGTGAAACATTTGGTTTTCTTTCATAACATTTGGCTTACATCGCTAAAAATGTGAAATGTTTGTTTTGTATCGCTTATAAACGTTTGGCTTCAATCGCTAAAATGGGGAAACGTTTTGTTTTGTTTCGTAATGTTTAAAGGATTAGCTTAAATCGCTAAAAATGGGAAATGTTTGATTTTGTTGCGTAACATTTTAAACGTTTGGATTGGTTTTGGAACGTTTTAAATCCATTGGCTTAAATCGCTAAAAGCGTGAAACGTTTGGGTTTGTTTTCTAACGTTTGTAAACGTGTGGCTTAAATCGCTAAAAAGGTGAAATGTTTGCATTTGTTTCGTAACGTTTGTAAACGTTTGGCTTATATCAGTAAAATGGGGAAACGTTTGGATTTGTTTTGTAACGTTTGTAAACGTTTGGCTTAAATCGCTAAAAAGGTGAAACATTTAGATTTGTTTTGAACGTTTGGATTGGCTTCGTAACATTTGTTAACGTTTGGATTAAATCGTAAAAAGGTGAAACGTTTGGATTTGTTTTGTAACGTTTTAAACGTTTGGATTGGTTTCGTAACGTCTGTAAATGTTTGGCTTAAATTTCTAAAAAGGTAAAACGTCTTGATTTGTTTCGTAACGTTTGTAAACGTTTGGCTTAAATCACTGAAAAGGGGATTCGTTTGGATTTGTTTCGTAACGTTTATAAACGTTTGGTTTAAATCGCTAAAAAGGTGAACATTTTTAACGTTTTGATTTCATTCATAACGTTTTAAATGTTTAGATTTCTTTCGTAACGTTTTAAACGTTTGGATTGTTTCATAACGTTTTAATTGTTTGGTTTTGTTTCGTAACGTTTGTAAACGTTTGGCTTAATTCGCTAAAAATATGAAACATTTGGATTTTTTTTCGTAAACTTTGTAAACGTTTGGCTTAGTTTGGTTTTGTTTCGTAACGTTTGAAGGTGAAACGTTTGGATTTGTTTCGTATCGTTAGTAAACATTTGGATTTGTTTCGTAATGTTTGTAAACGTATGGATTTGTTTCATAACGTTATAAAGGTTTGGATTTGTTTCGTAACGTTTGTAAATGTTTTGTAAACGTTTGGGTTATATCGCTAATAAGGGGTAATGTTACGAAACAAAACCAAACGTTTACAAACTTTCGTAACGTTTGAAGGTGAAACGTTTGGATTTGTTTCGTGACGTTTGTAAACATTTGGCTTAAATAGCTAAAAAGGTGAAACGTTTAGATTTGTTTTGTAACGTTTTAAATGTTTGGCTTAAATCGCTAAAAAGATGAAACGTCTTAACGTTTGTAAACGTTTGTCTTAAATCGCTAAAAAGGCGAAACGTTTGGTTTTGTTTCGTAATGTTTGTAAACATTTGGCTTAAATTGCTAAAAAGGGGGAACATTTGGATTTGTTTTGTAACGTTTGTAAACGTTTGGCTTAAATCGCTAAAAATGTGAAACGTTTGGATTTGTGTCGTGATGTTTTAAACGTTTGGATTGGTTTCGTAACATTTTTTTAAACGTTTGGATTTGTTTCGTAACGTTTTAAACGTTTGGATTAGTTTTGCAACGTTAGTAAACGTTTGGCTTGAATCGCTAAAAAGGTGAAACGTTTGGATTTGTTTCGTAATGCTTTAAACGTGTGGATTTATTTCGTAACGTTTTAAACGTTTGGCTTAAATCGCTAAAAAGGTGAAAAGTTTGGATTTTTTTCGTAACGTTTTAAACGTTTGGATTTGTTTCGTAACGTTTGTTAACGTTTGGCTTAAATCGCTAAAAATGCGATACGTTTGGATTTGTTTCGTAACGTTTTATACGTTTGGTTTTGTTTCGTAACGTTTTTATACGGTTGGCTTAAATTGCTAAAAAGGTGAAACTTTTGGATTTGTTTCGTATTGTTTGTAAACGTTTGGCTTAAATCGCTAAAAAGGTGAAATATTTTGTTTTGTTTCGTAACGTTTGTAAACGTTTGGCTTAAATTGATAAAAATGGGAAACATTTGGATTTGTTTCGTACGTTTGCAAACGTTTGACTTAAATCGCAATAAAGGTGAAACGTTTGCATTTGTTTCGTAACGTTTTAAACGTTTGGATTGTTTTCGTAAAGTATTGAACGTTTGGCTTAAATAGCTAAAAATATGGAACGTTTGGATTTGTTTTGTAACCTTTGTAAACGTTTGGCTTAAATTTAAAAAAAATTGAAACATTTGGTTTTGTTTCGTAACATTTGTAAACTTTTGGCTTATATAACTAAAAAGGTGAAAATTTTGGTTTTGTTTCGTAACGTTTGTAAACGTTAGGCTTAAATCGCTAAAAAGGCGAAACATTTGGATTTGTTTTGTAACGTTTGTAAATGTTTGGCTTCAATCGCTTAAAAGGTGAAACGTTTGGATTTATTTCGTAACGTTAGTAAATGTTCGGCTTAAATCGCTAAAAAGGTGAAACGTTTGGATTTATTTCGTAAAGTTTCTAAACTTTTGGCTTTAATTGCTAAAAAGGTGAAACGTTTGGTTTTGCTTCGTAACGTTTGTAAAGGTTTGGATTGGTTTCGTAACGTTTTAAACGTTTGGCATAAATCGCTAAAAAGGTAAAATGTTGGGTTTTGTTTTGTAACGTTTGTAAACGTTTGGCTTAAATCGCTAAAAATGTGAAACATTTGGATTTGTTTCGTAACGTTTGTAAATGTTTGGCTAAAATTTCTAAAAAGGTGAAACGTTTGGATTTGTTTCGTAACGTTTGTAAACGTTTGGCTTAAATCGCTAAAAAGGTGAAACCTTTGGATTTGTTTCGTAACGTCTTAAACTTTTGGATTGGTTTTGTAACGTTTGGCTTAATTCGCTAGAAAGGCGAAACGTTTCGATTTGTTTCGTGACGTTTGTAAACGTTTGGCTTAAATCGCTAAAAAGGTGAAAAGTTTGGTTTTGTTTCTAACGTTTGTAAACGTTTGGCTTAAATCACTAAAAAGGTGAAATATTTGGATTTGTTTCGTAATGTTTGTAACCTTTGGCTTAAATCTCTAAAAAAGGGAAACGTTTGGATTTGTTTCGTATCGTTTCTAAACGTTTCGCTTAAATTGCAAATGGAGAAACGTTTGGATTAGTTTCGTAATGTTTTAAATATTTGGCTTAAATCGCTAAAAAGGTGAAACGTTTGGATTTGTTTCGTAACGTTTGTAAACATTTTGATTAAATTACTAAAAAGGTGAATCATTTGGATTTGTTTCGTAATGTTTGTAAACGTTTGGCTTAAATTTCTAAAAATGTAAAACGGTTGGTTTTGTTTCGTAACGTTCGTAAACGTTTGGCTTAAATCGCTAAAATTTTAAAACGTTTATATTTGTTTCGTACAGTTTTAAACGTTTGGATTTGTTTCATAACATTTGGCTTAAATCGCTAAAATGGGGAAACGTTTAGCTTTGTTTCATAACCTTTGTAAACGTTTGGCTTAAATCTCTAAGAAGGGGAAACGTTTGGATTTGTTTCGTAACGTTTGTAAACTTTTGGCTTAAATTGCTAAAAGGGAGAAACGTTTCGATTTGTTTCGTAACGTTTGTAGATGTTTGGCTTGAATCGTTAAAAAGGTTAAATGTTTTGATTTTTTGGTAACGTTTGTAAATATTTGGCTTCAATCGCTAAAAAGGTGAAACGTTTGGATTTCTTTCGTAATGTTTGTAAACGTTCGGTTTAAATTGCTAAAAAGGTGAAAAATTTGGATTTGTTTTGTAAATTTGTTTTGTAACGTTTTAAACGTTTGGATTGGTTTTGTAACGTTTTAAAAATTGGCTTACATCTCTATAAAGGGGAAACGTTTGGTTTTGTTTGAGAACTTTTGTAAACGTTTGGCTTAAATCGCTAAAAAGAGAAAATATTTGGTTTTGTTTCGTAACTTTTGTAAAAGTTTGGCTTAAATTGCTATAAATGTGAAACGTTCGGATATGTTACATAACATTTTAAACGTTTGGTTTTGTTTCATAACGTTTGTAAACGTTTGGCTTAAATCGCTATAAAGGAGAAAAGTTTGGATTTATTTCGTAACGTTTGTAAATATTTGGCTTAAATCACTAAAAAGGGGAAATGTTTCGATTTGTTTCGTAAGATTTTGTAAACATTTTGGCTTAAATTGCTAAAAAGGTGAAACATTTGGATTTGTTTCTTAAATTCGTTTCGTAACCTTTTAAAAATTTGGATTGGTTTCGTAATGTTTCAAACGTTATGCTTATATCGCTAAAAAGGTGAAACGTTTCGTTTTGTTTCGTAACGTTTGTAAGCATTTGGCTTAAATCGCTAAAAATGGAAAACGTTTGGTTTTGTTTCGTAACATTTCTAAACGTTTGGCTTAAATCGCTAAAAATGTGAAACGTTTAAATTTATTTCGTAAAGTTTTAAACGTTTTGTTTTATTTCATAACGGTTGTAAACGTTTGGCTTAAATCGCTAAAAAGTTGAAACTTTTGGATTTGTTTCATAAGGTTTACGTTTGGCTTAAATCACTAAAAAGGGAAATGTTTCGTGACGTTTGTAAACGTTTGGTTTAAATCGCTAAAAAGGTGAAACTTTTGGATTTGTTTCGTAACGTCAAAACGTTTGGATTCGTTTCGTAATGTTTTAAACGTTTGGTTTTGTTTTGTAACATTTGTAATGTTTGGCTTAAATCGCTAAAAATGTGAAACGTTTAGTTTTATTTCGCAAAGTTTGTAAATGTTTTGCTTAAATCGCTAAAAATGTGAAACGTTTGGTTTTGTTTTGTAACGTTTGGAAACGATTGGATTAAATCACTAAAAAGGGGAAACGTTTGGTTTTGTTTTGTAACGTTTGCAAACGTTTGGATTTGTTTCGTAACGTATGAAAACTTTTGGCTTAAATCGCTAAAAAGGTGAAACGTTTGGATTTGTTTCGTAAAGTTTTAAACGTTTGGATTGGTTTTGTAATGTTTGTAAACGTTTGGCTAAAATCGCTATAAAGATGAAACGTTTTGATTTGTTTCGTAACGTTTGTAAACGTTACACTTAAATGACTAAAAAGGGGAAACATTTGGATTTGTTTGGTAACGTTTGGCTTAAATAGCTAAAAAGGTGAAATGTTTGGATTTGTTTCATAACGTTTAAAGCATTTGAATTGGTTTCGTAACGTTATAAGGATTTGGCTTAAATCACTAAAAAGGTGAAACGTTTGGTTTTGTTTCGTAAAGTTTGTAAATGTTTGACTTAAATCGCTAAAAATGTGCTACGTTTAGATTTATTTCGTCTCGTTTTATACGTTTGGTTTTGTTTCGTAACGTTTTTATACGATTGGCTTATATTGGTAAAAAGGTGAAACGTTCGGATTTCTTTCGTAACGTTTGTAAACGTTTGGCTTAAATCGCTAAAAAGGGAAAACATTTGGATTTGTTTCGTAACGTTTGTAAACGTTTGGCTTAAATCGCTAATAAGGTAAAATGTTTGGATTAGTTCCGTAAATTCATTTCGTACCGTTTTAAACATTTAGAATTGTTTCGTAACGTTTTAAATGTTTACCTTATATCGCTAAAAAGGTGAAACGTTTGGTTTTAGTTCCTAATGTTTGTGAATGTTTGGTTTAAATTGCTAGTAATGTGAAACACTTGGTTTTGTTCATAACGTTTGTAAACGCTTGGCTTAAATCGCTAAAAATGTGAAACATTTGGTTTTGTTTTGTAACGCTTGTAAACGTTTGGCTTCAATCGCTAAAAAGGGGGAACATTTTGTTTTATTTCGTAACGTTTTAAATGTTTGGCTTAAATCGCTAAAAAATGAGAAATGTTTGGATTTGTTCCGAAAGGTTTTAAACGTTTGGATTAGTTTCGTAACGGTTTAAATCGTTTGGCTAAAATCGCTAAAAACATGAAACGTTTGGATTTGTTTTCTAACGTTTGTAAACGTTTGGCTTATATCGCTAAAAAGGTGAAATGTTTGGATTTGTTTCGTAACGTTTGTAAACGTTTGGCTTATATCAGTAAAATGAGGAAACGTTTGGATTTGTTTCGTAACGTTTGTAAACGTTTGGCTTAAATCGTTAAAAAGGTGAAACGTTTGGATTTGTTTCGTAACGTTTTAAACGTTTGGATTAGTTTCATAACGTCTGTAAATGTTTGCATTATATCGTAAAAAGGTGAAACGTTTGGTTTTGTAACATTTTAAAGGTTTGGATTGGTTTCATAACGTTTGTAAATGTTTGGCTTAAATCGCTAAAAGGTGAAACGTCTTGATTTGTTTCGTAACGTTTGTAAACGTTTGGCTTAAATCGCTAAAAAGGGGACACGTTTCGTTTTGTTTCGAAACGTTTGTAAACGTTTAGCTTAAATCGCTAAAAAATTGAACATTTTTAACGTTTTTATTTCATTCGTAACCTATTAAATATTTGGATTTGTTTCATAACGTTTTAAACATTTGGATTGTTTCGTAACGTTTTAAACGTTTGGTTTTGTTTCGTAACGTTTGTAAACGTTTGGCTTAAATCGCTAAAAATATGAAACATTTGGATTTGTTTCGTAACGTTTGTAAATGTTTGGCTTAAATCGCTAACAAGGCGAAACGTTTGGATTTGTTTCGTAACATTTGTGAACGTTTGGATTTGTTCGTAACATTTGTAAACGTTTGGATTTGTTTCGTAATGTTTATAAACTTTTGGATTTGTTTCGTAACATTATAAACGTTTGGATTTGTTTCGTAACTTTTGTAAATGTTTTGTGAACGTTTAGGTTAAATCACAAATAAGGGGAAATGTTACGAAACAAAACCAAACGTTTACAAACGTTATGAAAGAAATCCAAACGTTTCACCTTTTTAGTGATTTAAGCCAAGGACAAACGTTTGGATTGGTTTTATCATTTGCAAATATTTGGCTAATATCGCTAAAAAGGTTTAAAATGTTTGATTTATTTCCAAACATTTTAAACGTTTGAATTGGTTTCGTTTGGCTTAAATCCAAACAAGGCGAAACATTTGGATTTGTTTCGAACGCTTGGAAACGTTTGGCATAAATCTCTAAAAATGTGAAACGTTTGGATTTGTTTCGTAACGTTTGTAAGCGTTTGGCTTAAATCGCTAAAAATATTTAAAACGTTTGGATTTGTTTCCTAACGTTTTAAACGTTTGTAATTGTTTTGTTTGGCTTAAATACTAAACAGGGGAAACATTTGGATTTGTTTCGTAACGTTTGTAAACATTTGGCTTAAATTGCTAAAAAGGTAAAACGTTTGGTTTTCTTTCCTAACGTTTGGCTTAATTCTCTAAAAATGTGACACGTTTAGATTTCTTTTGTAACGTTGTAAACGTCTGGATTGATTTTGTAACGTTTTAAATGTTTGGATTAAATCACTAAAAAGGTGGAACGTTAGGATTTTTTTCGTAATGTTTGTAAACGTTTGGCTTAAATCACTAAAAAGGTGAAACGTTTGGATTTGTTTCGTAACGTTTAAACTTTTGGATTGGTTTTTGTAACGTTTTAAACTTTTGTCTTAAATCGGTAAAAAGGTGAAACGTTTGGATTTGTTTCGTAACGTTTGTACACGTTTTGCTTAAATCACTAAAAAGTTAAAATATTTCATAACGTTTGTAAACGTTTGGCTTAAATCGCTAAAAATGTGAAACGTTTGGATTTGTTTTGTAATGTTTTAAATGTTTGGCTTAAATCGCTAAAAAAGTGAAATGTTTGGATTTGTTTCGTACCGTTTGTAAAAGTTTGGCTTAAATCGTGAAAAAGGTCCAACTGTTGGATTTGTTTCGTAACGTTTGTAAACGTTTGGCTTAAAACGCTAAAAAGGTGAAACGTTTGGTTTTGTTTCGTAAAGTTTAAAAACGTCTGGCATAAATTTCTAAAAAGATGAAACGTTTGGATTTGTTTTGTAACGTTTGTAAACGTTTGGCTTAAATCGCTAAAAAGATGAAACTTTTGGTTTTGTTTCGTAACGTTTTTATTTTTTTGTAACGTTTGTAAACGTTTGGCTTAAATCGCTAAAAATGTGAAATGTTTGGATTTGTTTCGTAACGTTTGTAAACGTTTGGCTTAAATTGCTAAAAAGGTGGAATGTTTGGTTTTGTTTTGTAACGTTTGTAAACGTTTGGCTTAAATCGCTAAAAAGGGGAAACGTTTGGTTTTGATTCGTAACATTTGTAAACGTTTGGCTTAAATTGATAAAAATGGGAAACGTTTGGATTTGTTTCGTAGGTTTGCAAACGTTTGGCTTAAATCGCTAAAAAGGTAAAACATTTGGATTTGTTTCGTAACGTTTTAAACGTTTGGATTGGTTTTGTAATGTTTTAAACGTTTGGCTTAAATCGCTAAAAATGTGGAACATTTGGATTTGTATTGTAACTGATGGATACCGAATCCTATTGTAAATATAATGGAGCCGAGTCACAGGAGATCCACACTCAGGTGATACCGGACTCCCCCTGAAGATCCGAAGATATGAAGGAGACGCCGAATCCCTTAAGATTCGGTGATATGCTAATAAAGACCGAATCCTTAGAGATTCGGAGATATGCCAGTAAAGACCGAATCCCACATGATCCGCCCAAAGCGCGTTAGGTCCGGGATTCGGGTAATCGACTAAGAATGGAAGTATTGTCCTATTTGGACACAAACACTATATATGGAAGGATAAGCTCTACTTTAGGAAGATAAGACTATTTAGGAAGACGTTCCTAAATAGGACTCTTATCAGATTAAGGTAGATCACGACAAATCAGGAGAATCCCTACGATATCGCCGAATCCCTACAAAGTAGGATTCACCTGCCTAATACAACTCTACTAGGTATATTCGACTACTATAAAAGGAGCACGAGGTATGCCTAGAATCACAATTACATTCATATACACAAAACGCTGCTCAAAGCTCTAAATTGACTTTAGCATCGGAGAGTTAATCGGACAACCACCGTCCAGTTAGCTTCTACCTTGTTTTGCAGGTCTTACTCACCGGTTCAGAAGGCAGACTCCATCAATTGGCGCCGTCTGTGGGAAAAGCTTAACTAAACTTCAAAAAGAAGGAGCTTTTCTGAACTCAAAAACAAATCTCATTGAAGAAGATGACTTCTGAAAGAGTAAACCTGAAAGACAAACAACCAATGGACCCAAAAAACACTCCGGAGATAATCAACGTGACAGAAGACGGGCTTCACAACTCCGGGGAAAAAAGCAATACCGGAGGGCCCTCCTTTTCAACACCGCAATACCAAACTAATCCGATGAGGGGAAGCAACCCAATTGCTTTCAATCTGGGCACTGAAGAACAACAAGCACCAAGCGTAGCAGCACAAGATTCGTACAACGAAATGCTGAAAAAGGTACTAGAATCAGTACAGGCAAATCTAGACAGATTGGCTAGCGAAGCCAAAAGAACGAACGATAGGCACGAAGAAACCATGAAAATCCTAAGGGAAAATTTCAGCCCTACAGCTCCCAGAAGAAGAGGAAGAACAGAAAACACAAACCCAAGCCGTCGAGAGACAAGAGCAGAAAACAATAAGAGCAAGGAACCCCGAACCAGAGGGAATGGAGAAAGAAACGAAGCAAGAAACCAGCGAGAAAATAGAACAAGCGACGAGGAAAGTCCGAATAGAGACAAATCTAACGAAGAATCGTCAGAAACACCCCAAAAAAGCAAGGCCAAATATGTAGTAGAAGAAGATTTGGAAGAGAAGATCGCCAAAGCACTCAAAAAACTAAAATCTGAAGAGTTGGACATAGACGATCTCAGGTTGAAAGGATCCCCCCTCTCGCCCGAGATCATGGAGGAAACCATCCCACACAGCATGAAGCTACCAATCCTGCCAATTTTCAATGGGGAAGGAGACCCCCGAGACCATACATCTAGATTCACAGCGACCATGGGGCTACTCAGCGTATCAGACGCCATTCTCTGCAGGGTTTTCCCTACCACACTCACGGGCACGGCCCAGAGATGGTATAACAAATTAAAACCAGGATCAATCAAAAGCTTCGCTTCGCTTTCAACAGAGTTCCTCAATAGATATCTCACAAACATCCCAGCAAAAACCACTACTAGCATCCTAAGATCCTGCATCCAAGAAGAAAGAGAAACCCTACGAAGCTACATCGAACGATTCAACAAGCAAGCTATGAAGATTGACAACCTGAACGTCGACATGGCGACAGAAGCATTGCGAGAAGGGACGCGATTCGGAAAACTGGTGAACAAGCTACTAGTCAATAAGCCCACGACTTTCTCGAACTTAATGGGCATAGCCCAGAAATACTTCGAGTTAGACGAAGGGCGATCCGTGGAAAGGAAGCAAAAGGAAAAGAGTCAAAAGAGAAATCCAGCGAAAAGACCAAGTCCAAACCTGATGACATGAGAGGAAGGCCAGAGGAGAACAGACAATTCGCCCCCCAGACAAGATATGAATCGAGATATGATCCCAGAGATGACGAGAATAACTTCACTCCGCTAAACACCAGCCGAACTAATGTCCTCATGTGGATCAAAGAAAATGTCAAAAACGTGGTATGGCCACCAAAGATGAAAGCAGAGATAAGAGACACCAGAAAATACTGCAAATTTCACGACGATTCCGGACATGAAACGGATAGCTGCAGAGACTTAAAGGTCGAGATCGAAAGGATGATCGACACAGGCGAGCTGAGGAAATTTATGGCCCGAAAAGAGAAGAGCAATGACAAAGGAGAAAAAAGAAGCAGAGAAGACAAGCCAAAAGAGAAAGAAGACGAACGCCCATCCAAAATACTGGGAACCATTCACATGATTAATGGAGGAGGACATAGCAGCTCCACGATCAGGAGAAAGCAGAGGAAAGAAGTGATGAACATAAGAGAAACTCACATGCCACCGGTGATCTTTGATGTAGAAGACTATGAATACGTCAAAGCACCCCACAACGATGCTTTGGTAGTAACTACTATCATTGAAAATTGGAACATGGAGCGAATCTTAATCGACGAAGGAAGCGCGGTAAACCTTATGACAAACGCAGCATACAAAATGCTTGGAGGAACGGCGTCAAGGCTACGCCGAGTCCCAATTCCGCTATCAGGACTCGGTGGACCTTCCATCACTCCATTGGGAGCAGTCACCTTGGAAGTAATAATTGGCCCAGATAGAGGAATCAACAAGAAAGTCATGTCACTATTTAACATAGTAGACATGGAATTAACATACAACGCCATCCTAGGAAGACCTTTCCTCCATGATTCGGCGGCAGTAACTAGCATAAGAGCGTTGGCAATGAAAATACCAACTGAAAAGGAGTAGTGACGCTGAGAGGAGACCAAGGGATAGCCAAGAAATGCTATGACGAGTCAGTAGTGGATCTCCAAGAGAACAAGACCGAAAAGAAGGAAGAATAGGAAAGGAAAATGACCCATCGTCGGTAACGACTTTATGTCTTACCAGATGGCGTCAAATCTATCTTTAATATTTTGTATGCCGTCTTTTTATCAATAAAAGTTCAATTTTCCTACTATATGATTAGCCAGACGAACCAATAAAGAAATAAAAATCAAGAACAGCTACGAACGATTAAACCAAAGGTGAAAGATGAAAAAATAAGTTAAAGATCAAACTCAAGAAAGGCAAAATCACCAAACAAGGCGAATCAACACGAAAAGGCTGATAGCCAAGAAAATGAGTTTAAATTAACTCAAGGCAAAATCGCCAAACAAGACAAATCGCCACAAAAGGAGGATAGCCAAGAAAACGAGTTTAAATTAACTCAGAAAAGGCAAAGCGCCAAAAAAAAGTTTAGATTAACTCAAAACACAAAGATAAAGAGTTTAGATTAACTCGAAATAAAAACAAAAATAAAAGAGTTTAGATTAACTCTATAAAAAAGCAACGCCAAGAACAGGGTTTAGAATAACCCTCGAGGCAAGACAAGTACATAAACAAGAAATTGATATAAGGCGAAAGCGCACTTTCGAAGAACCACGAAGAAAATATATTCATAAATAGCGAATTACAAAAAACAAAATTCGTACATTAACAAATACAATCAAAAGAAAAACTACTGGAAACGGTCCTTAGATATCTTGGCAAGAAGGTCACGAGCGATGGCCTGGGGATCCAACCCATTAACTCCAGAAAGATCAATATTAGGATTCTGCTCCAGAAGTTTCCTCCCAATCGCAAGGCGATACTCGCTTATCAGAGCAGAATAAAAAGCTTTCGTATCCAGTAAACGGATGTGAAGACCTTCAACCTCCGACCTTAGTTTATCCCTCTCCCCACCAACAAGGGAATTGATTCGAATAAGCTCCTCAATCTCTTGAGTCAAGTCATCGGTTTTCTTCTCGATCACTTTAACTTGGCGATCGTTAATCGCATCATGCGCCTTAAGTTGCGCCAAAAGGGAATCATGCTCTTCCAAAGATGCCTTCAATTTTGCCCTTTCAGACTCGGAAGTCGCCAAAAGAGAAGATAGACGCTCGACCTCCTCCTCGGCACACTGTCGGCGGTCGTTCAATACCAGAACAGATTGAAGAGCCTACAAACACCAAAAACAGATAAGTAAGGAAACAACAGAATAAAAAAAATATATTATATTCAAGAAAGAAAACACTTACAGAGAAACCATGAAAACAAGCCAGATCGGAAAGCTCCTGACCCGGCCTAGAACAAAACCATGTGACATCATCAGGAATCGCCAAAGTTCGGATATATTCCGCCAACACTCTAGGATTCAGCAAACTAGCGGGATCCTGACCTTCGACCCACTGCACCAAATCCGGGGCAGAAGAAGAGCTTCCAAGAAGACTCTCCCTCGATGGAGAACCATCACCAACTCGACGTCTCTTCCTAGACGGAGAATCCAGGTTTCGACCCAAGGAAATCTCTCCCGAATCAGCAACAGCCAGCCCGTCTGAATTCACATCCCCAACTCCCCCTGAGACAGTAAATGATGCTAGAGGGGGAGGTAGCGATGGAACCGCCTCGTCACCTACTGGATCAGCCGAGTCATCATCATCTACAACGATAACCTCATCACCCGCAGGCAACGCTATCTCGACGGGAGCGATGGGAACATCAGCAGGAACTACATCCACATCAACGTCGTCAGGAATAATGTTGGCGATGTGAGCGTCAGGACCGCCCATCGGAACGTCCAAATCTACTTGAAATTTGGAAAGGAAATCGTCAGAAGAAGAAGACATCCTACAAAAGAAACATCAAAAAGAACTTAAGCAAATTAATATAACTTGAATAAAGGAGTAGCAAAAATCCGCCAAGCCTCGAGGAGGATCCTCCAAAGGAAACCATCGATGCCGAAGATGACTATTAACCAAGACATCTAGAACAGGACGCTGAATAGCACCATAGAAAGATATGTCGAAAGCAAGTGTTGACTCAGATAAACTTAAAGGAGACGGACAACTCTGAACTGGGTGGGAAGAAAAACCGTCCGAAAAATGAAGAAAAGCAAATTTATGGTAAACAATAAAGAAACGCCTCCGCCAGCGACTGGTTAGGCAAGGAAGATAAATACGAGATCGCCCTTCTCTGCCAAGGGCGAAAACGAAGCAACCATCGCACTTCCTAAAGTCTACGAAATAGTACAACACGTTAAGAGAAGGGGCACAACCCCGAAGCCTACACGCCTCCGAAAAGGCGAGCACTACTTTAATCGTACCGGGATAAAGTTGTCCCAGAGCAACCTTTAAATCCCTACACACTTCTACTAAAAACGAGTCAAAAGGAAACCGAAGACCAGCAGCAAACTGCTCCTCGAAAAGAACCGCCCTACAAGAAGAACCCGGAGAATCGGAGGCAGCCATATCGGCACCAGGTAATATTACCCTATAATCGAAAGGAAAGCTATACTTAAAATAGATATCTAAGACTTCACTCCTACGAAGCTTTGATCTGGTAAAAGCCATAGTAGCGCGTGCATCTTCCACTCGACTAAGAGGCATCCTAGAACAGGAAATCACAAATATAAATACAAAATAAAGATCAAACAAGAAATATATCAAAGAACACATTGAAGAACACATTGAAGAACACCAAGAACAGAAAAGGAATTTCCAGAACAACGATGATGAAGAACACATACAAGTAAGAAAACCATATTTAACATCCAAGTAACAAAAAGGGAACATACCTGAAGATCTGGATAAAACAAGTCACGAAGAACCAAATGATCAGACAAAGAACGAAGAGGAAATAGTTGCAGAAATAAGAACAAATTCGAAAAGCAAGTGAGAGGGAAAAGAAGAAATGCAAAGAGATTAAATATGAAGAGTTTTAAATAAATCATTAATCGTTAGATCACTAAATGTTGACACGTGGCAACACAGAATCTTACTAAAGAAGAAACGTCACCCAAAAACATATGAAACGACTCGCCCAGAATACAAAGCGACTCGCCCGTATAAGAGGACTCAGCTCCAAAAGAGCTAAAATCCACTAAGGCATGAATACCAACTACTTTCGTTCACTTGCGGGGGGGGCTAATGATGGATACCGAATCCTATTGTAAATATAATGGAGCCGAGTCACAGGAGATCCACTCTCAGGTGATACCAGACTCCCCCTGAAGATCCGAAGATATGAAGGAGACGCCGAATCCCTTAAGATTCGGTGATATGCTAATAAAGACCGAATCCTTAGAGATTCGGAGATATGCCAGTAAAGACCGAATCCCACATGATCCGCCCAAAGCGCGTTAGGTCCGGGATTCGGGTAATCGACTAAGAATGGAAGTATTGTCCTATTTGGACACAAACACTATATATGGAAGGATAAGCTCTACTTTAGGAAGATAAGACTATTTAGGAAGACGTTCCTAAATAGGACTCTTATCAGATTAAGGTAGATCACGACAAATCAGGAGAATCCCTACGATATCGCCGAATCCCTACAAAGTAGGATTCACCTGCCTAATACAACTCTACTAGGTATATTTGACTACTATAAAAGGAGCACGAGGTATGCCTAGAATCACAATTACATTCATATACACAAAACGCTGCTCAAAGCTCTAAACTGACTTTAGCATCGGAGAGTTAATCGGACAAGCACCGTCCGGTTAGCTTCTACCTTGTTTTGCAGGTCTTACTCACCGGTTCAGAAGGCAGACTCCATCAGTAACCTTTGTAAACCTTTGGATTAAATTTCTAAAAAGGTGAAACGTTTGGTTTTGTTTCGTAACATTTCACTACAAAAAATTTGGCTTGTTGTGACAAAAAAATATGTGACAAACTATATTTTGTCATAATAAATAGGTTAATTGTGACAAAAAAAAAATTTGTCACAATGAGAGTTCAACGAAATGATATTGTGACAAATACATATTGTGTCAACCATTTTTGTCACTATAAACATTAATTATGTTTGTTATGACTAACTATTTTGACAAAAAAATATTTTATCGCCGTAATTTAAAATATTTTTATTATGACAAAATAAATTTTATCATAATATTTGCAAAAATGGTGACAAATTTTATTTTGCAGCAATTAGATATATTTTGTCACTATAAAAATTAAATATGTTTATTGTGACAAAGTATTTTGCCAAAAAAACCACATTTTGTTATTGTATATTAGAAATGAAGTTATGATGATAAAATGAATTTTATCATAATTTATAAAAATATTGTGACAAATTTATTTTTACAGCAATTGAGTGAAATTAAATGATATTATAATAAATTAATATTGTCTCAAATTTATTTGTCACTACAAAAAAAGTAAATATGTTTTTGTGACAAAGTATTTGCCGAAACAAATATTTTGTTCCCGTATTTTAAAAATACAGTTATAATGACAGAATATGAACCTGATGTCAACCTTATGAAACACAAAATAAACACAAAATAGAGAATGAAAAAGAAATTGCAGAAAATATATGTTAAAGAATAACTCGAAAAACAATCTTTCCACTAGTGTTTATTGTGTCAAATTTATTTGTCACTACAAAAAAAGTAAATATATTTTTGTGATAAAGTATTTTGCCAAAACAAATGTTTTGTGCTCGTATTTTAAAAATACAGTTATAATGATAGAAAATGAACCTTATGTAAACCTCATGAAACACAAAATAAACACAAAATAAAGAAAGAAAAAGGACTTGCAAAAAATATATGGTAAAGAATAACTCGAAAAATAATATTTCCACTATAGTTTATTGTGTCAAATTTATTTGTCACTACAAAAAGAGTAAATATGTTTTTGTGACAAAGTATTTTGCCAAAATAAATATTTTGTGCCCGTATTTTAAAAATAAAGTTATAATGACTGAAAATGAACCTTATTTCGACCATATATCAACCTAAAGAAACACAAAATAAACACAAAATAGAGAAAGAGAAACGAATTGCAGAAAAAAAATGGTAAATAAGAAAATATATACAGTTATAATGATAAAATAAATTTTAGCACAATGTTTAAATACAGTGGTGACAAATTTTATTTTGTAGCAATTAATTAAAATTAAATGATGTTGTGATAATTAAATATTATGTCAAATATTTCTGTAACTATAAAAATTAATTATGTTTGTTGTGACAAAGGGTTTTGACAAAAAACGTTTTGTCACTGTATATTAAAAATACAATTATTATTGATGGAGTCTGCCTTCTGAACCGGTGAGTGAACCTGCAAAACAGGGTAGAAGCTAACCGGACGGTGGTTGTCCGATTAACTCTCCGATGCTAAAGTCAGTTTAGAGCTTTGAGCAGCGTTTTGAGTATATGAATGTAATTGTGATTCTAGGCATACCTCGTGCTCCTTTTATAGTAGTCGAATATACCTAGTAGAGTTGTATAAGGCAGGTGAATCCTACTTTGTAGGGATTCGGCCGTATCGTAGAGATTCTCCTGATTTGTCGGGATCTACCTTAATCTGATAAGAGTCCTATTTAGGAACGTCTTCCTAAATAGTCTTATCTTCCTAAAGTAGAGCTTATCCTTCCATATGTAGTGTTTGTGTCCAAGTAGGACAAGATTTCCATATTTAGTCGTTCACCCGAATCCCGGGCCTGACGCGCTCTTGGCGGATCATGTGGGATTCGGTCTTTATTAGCGTGTTACCGAATCTTAGAGACTCGGCATCTACTTCATACCTTTTCGGTCTTCAGGGGGAGTCCGGTGTCACCTGAGAGTAGTTCTCCTGCAACTCGGCTCCATTATACTTACAGTAGGGTTCGGTATCCATCATTAGCCCCCCGGCAAGTGAGCTGAAGTAGTTTGGCATTTATGCCTTAGTGGATTTTGGCTCTTTTGGAGCTGAGTTCTCTTATACGGGCGAGTCGTTTTGTATTCCGGGCGAGTCGTTTCATATGTTTGTGGGTGACGTTTCTTCTTTAGTAAGATTCTGTGTTGCCACGTGTCGGCATTTAATGATTTCAACGGTTAATGATTCAAAAGCGTTTTGTATTTAATCTCTTTGTATTTCTTCTTTTCCCTCTTACTTACTTTTCGAATTTACTCTTATTTCTTGTAGCTTTTCCCTTTTCGTTCTTCGTTTGATCATTTGATTCTCCGTGACTTGTTTTCTCCAGATTTTTCAGGTATGTTTTCTTTCGTTGTTTGGATGTTAATATGGCTTTCTTCTTTGTATATATTCTTCATGGTTTATATTCTGGAAATTCCTTTTCTGTACTTGGTGTTCTTCGATGTGTTCTTCAACGTGTTCTTCAATATATTTTTTGTTTGATCCTTATTTTGTGTTTATGTTTGTGATTTCCTGTTCTAGGATGCCTCTTAGTCGAGTGGAAGATGCATGCGCTGCTATGGCTTTTACCCGATCAAAGCTTCGTAGGGATGAAGTCTTAGATATCTATTTTAAGTATAGTTTTCCTTTCGATTATAGGGTAATATTACCCGGTGCCGATATGGCTGCGTCCGATTCTCCCGGATCTTCTTGTAGGGCGGTTCTCTTCGAAGAGCAATTTGCTGCTGGTCTTAGGTTTCCTTTAGATTCATTTTTAGTAGAAGTGTGTAGGGATTTAAAGGTTGCTCTGGGGCAACTTTACCCTGGTACGATTAGAGTAGTGCTTGCCTTTTCGGAGGCATGTAGGCTCCGGGGCTGTGCCCCTTCTCTCAAAGTGTTATATCATTTTGTAGACTTTAGGAAGTGTGATGGCTGCTTCGTTTTCGCCCTTGGTAGAGAAGGGCGATCTCGTATTTATCTTCCTTGCCTAACTAGTCGCTGGCGAAGGCGTTTCTTTATTGTCTACCATAAATTTGCTTTTCTTCATTTTTCGGATGGTTTTTCTTCTCATCCAGTTCGGAGCTGTTCTTCTCCTTTAAGTTTATCCGAGTCAAAACTTGCTTTCGACATATCTTCCTGTAGTGTTGAATCGCGTCCTATTTTAGATGTCTTGGTCAATAGTCATCTTCGGCGTCGATGGCTTCCTTTGGAGGATCCTCCTCGAGGCTTGGCGGATCTTTGCTACTCTTTTGTTCAAGGTATATTAGTTTGCTTAAGTTCTGTTTAATGTTTCTTTTGTAGGATGTCTTCTTCTTCTGACGATTTCCTTTCCGGATTTCAAGTAGATTTGGACGTTCCGATGGGTGGTCCTGACGTTCCTATTGCCAACATTATTCCTGGCGACATTGACGTGGATGGGGCTCCTGTTGATATTCCCATAGCTCCTGCCGAGATGGCGTTGCCTGAGATTATTATTGTAGATGATGATGATGGATCGGCTGATCCTGTAGGTGACGAGGCGGTTCCGTCACTACTTCCCCCTCTAGCATCATCTATCGTCTCGGGGGGAGTTGGGGGTGTGGCCTCAGAGGGGCCTGTTGTTGCTGATTCGGGAGAGATTTCTCTAGGTCGAGACCCGGATTCTCCGTCTAGAAAAAGACGTCGAGTTGGCGATGGTTCTCCAACAAGGGAGAGTTTTCCTGGAAGCTCTTCTTCTGCTCCAGACTTGGTTCAGTGGGTCGAAGGTCAGGATCCTGCCAGTTTGCTGAATCCGAGAGTGCTAGCGGAATATATCCGGACTTTGGCGATTCCTGCTGATGTCACGTGGTTTTGTGGTAGGCCGGGTCAAGAGCTTTCCGATCTGGCTTGTTTTCATGGTTTCTCTGTAAGTGCTTTCTTTCTTGAGTATAATATGTTTTTTGTATTCAGTTGTTTTCTTATTTGTTTATTTCTGGTGTGTGTAGGCTCTTCAATCTGTTTTGGTATTGAACGACCGCCGACAGTGTGCTGAGGAGGAGGTCGAGCGTCTGTCTTCTCTTTTGGCGACTTCTGAGTCTGAAAGGGCGAAATTGAAGGCCTCTTTGGAAGAGCATGATTCTCTCCTGGCGCAGCTCAAGGCGCAGGATGCGATTAATGATCGCCAGGTGAAAGTGATCGAGAAAAAGACCGATGACTTGACTCAAGAGATTGAGGAGCTCATTCGGATCAATTCCCTTGTTGGTGGGGAGAGGGACAATCTAAGATCAGAGGTTGAGGGTCTTCACATCCGTCTGCTAGATACGAAGGCTTTCTACTCTGCTTTGATAAGCGAATATCGCCTTGCGATTGGGAGGAAGCTTCTAGAGCAGAATCCTAATATTGATCTTTCTGGGGTTAACGGGTTGGATCCCCAGGCCATCGCCCGTGATCTCCTCGCCGAGATGTCTAAAGACCGCGTTTAGTAGTTTTTCTTTTGATTATATTTGCTGATGTATTGATTTTGCTTTTTGTAATTCGCAATTTATGAATATATTTTCTATGTTTCTTCGAAATGTGCTTTCACTTTATTTTTATGTACTTGATTTGCCTCGAGGGTTACTCTAAACCCTGTTCTTTGCTTTTTATAGAGTTAATCTAAACTCTTTTTATTCTTGTTTTTGTTGAGTTAATCTAAACTCTTTTTATTTTTGTTTTTGTTGAGTTAATCTAAACTCTTTGTTGGCGATTTGCCTTTTCTGAGTTAATTTAAACTCATTTTTTAGCCTTTTGTGGCGATTTGCCTGGTTCGGCGATTTTGCTTTGAGTTAATTTAAACTCTTTTTCTTGACTCTTAACCTTTGGTGGCGATTCTCCTATTCCGGCGATTTTGCCTTGAGTTAATTCATTTTCTTGGCTCTTAGCCTTTCTTGAATTTGATCTTTATTTTTTCTTCTTTCATCTTTGATTTAATTTGTTCGTGGCTGTTCTTGATTTTCATTTCTTTATTGGTCCGTCTGGCTAATCAAATAGTAGCAAAATTGAACTTTTATTGATAAAAGATGGCATACAAAAATTAAAGATAGATTTGACGCCATCTGGTAAGACGTGAAGTCGTTACTGATGATGGGTCTTTTTTCGTTCCTATTCTTCCTTCTTTTCGGTTTTGTTTTCTTGGAGATCCACCACTGACTCATCATAGCACTTCTTGGCTATTCCTTGGTCTCCTCTCAGCGTCACTACTCCCTTTTCAGTCGGTACCTTCATTGCCAGTGCTCTGATGCTGGTTACCGCTGCCGAATCATGGAGGAAAGGTCTTCCTAGGATGGCATTATATGTCAATTCCATGTCCACTATGTTAAATAGTGACATGATTTTCTTGTTCATTCCTCTTTCTGGGCCGATTATTACTTCCAAGGTGACTGCTCCCAGCGGGGTGATGGAGGGTCCACCGAGTCCTGATAGCGGAATTGGGACTCGGCGTAGCCTCGACGCTGTTCCTCCCAACATTTTGTATGCTGCGTTTGTCATGAGGTTTACTGCACTTCCTTCGTCGATAAGGATCCGCTCCATGTTCCAATTTTCAATGATAGTAGTCACTACCAAAACATCGTTGTGAGGTGCTTTGACGTGTTCATAGTCTTCTACATCGAAGATCACTGGCGGCATGTGAGTTTCTCGTATGTTCATTACTTCCTTCCTCTGCTTCCTCCTGATCGTGGAGCTACTATGCCCTCCACCATTAATCATGTGTATGGTTCCCAGAATTTTGGATGGGCGCTCGTCTTCCTTTTCTTTCGGCTTGTCTTCTTTGTTTCTTTTTTCTCCCTTGTCATTGCTCTTCTCTTTTCGGGCCACAAATTTCCTCAGCTCGCCTGTGTCGATCATTCTTTCGATCTCGACCTTCAAGTCTCTGCAGCTATCCGTTTCGTGTCCGTAATCGTCGTGAAATTTGCAGTACTTTCTGGTGTCTCTTACTTCTGCTTTCATTTTTGGTGGCCATACCACGTTTTTGATGTTTTCTTTGATCCACATGAGGACATTAGTTCGGCTGGTGTTTAGCGGAGTGAAGTTATTCTCATCATCTCTGGGATCGTATCTCGATTCATATCTTGTCTGGGGGGCGAATCGTCTGCTCTCTTCGGGTCTTCCTCTCCTGTCATCAGGTTTGGATTTGGTTTTTTCTCTGGATCTCTCTTTTGATTCTTTTCCTTTTGCTTCCTTTCCGCGAATCGCCATTCGCCCTTCGTCTAACACGAAGTATTTCTGAGCTATGCCCATTAAGTTTGAGAAAGTCGTGGGTTTGTTGACTAGCAGCTTGTCCACCAGCTTTCCGAATCGCGTCCCGTCTCGCAATGCTTCTGTCGCCATGTCGACGTTCAGGTTATCTATCTTCATAGCTTGCTTGTTGAATCGTTCGATGTAGCTTCGCAGGGTTTCTCCTTCTTCTTGGATACAGGCTCTTAGGATACTGGTAGTGGTTTTAGCTGGGATGTTTGTGAGATATCTGTTGAGGAATTCTGTTGAAAGCGAAGCGAAGCTTTTGATCGAGCCTGGTTTTAATTTGTTATACCATCTCTGGGCTGTGCCCGTGAGCGTGGTAGGGAAAACCCTGCAGAGGATGGTGTCTGATACGCTGAGTAGCCCCATGGTTGCTGTGAACCTAGAGGTATGGTCTCGGGGGTCTCCTTCCCCATTGAAAATTGGCAAGGTCGGCAGCTTCATGCTGTGCGGGATGGTTTCCTCCATTATCTCGGGCGAGAGGGGTGATCCTTTCAACCTGAGGTCATCTATGTCCAATTCTTCAGATTTTAGTTTTTTGAGCGCTTTGGCGATCTTCTCTTCTAAATCTTCTTCCACCACATATGTGGCTTTGCTTTTTTGGGGTGTCTCTGACGATTCGCCCTCTCCTTCTTGGTGTTTTTTCTTATTTTGTTCTTTCCCTGCATCTCTTTCTTGTTGCTTACTCCTTGGTGGGGCGTCTTCTTTTTCCTTCTCCCTTCGTTCGTCTCTTTTCGTATTCAGACCGCTTCGGGCGTCCTCCTGGTTGTGCTCATTTCTGGGTGCCTCCGGCGATTCCTCGTTAGATTTTTCTCTGTCCGGACTTTCCTCGTCGCTGGTTTTATTTTCTCGTTGGTTTCTTGCTTCGTTCCTTTCTTCGTTTCCTCTGGTCCGAGGTTCCTTGCTTTTGTTGTTTTCTGCCCTTGTCTCTCGTCGGCCTGGGTTTGCACTTTCTGTTCTTTCTCTTCTTCTGGGAGCTGTAGGGCTGAAGTTTTCCCTTAGCATTTTCATAGTTTCTTCGTGCCTGTCGTTTGTTCTTTTGGCTTCACTAGCCAATCTGTCAAGATTTGCCTGTACAGATTCTAGTATCTTTTTCAGCATTTCGCTGTGTGGATCTTGTGCCGCTGCATTTGGTGTTTGTTCTTCAGTGCTTAGGTTGAAAGCAATTGGGTTGCTTCCCCTTATCGGATTAGTTTGGTACTGAGGTGTTGAGAAGGAGGGTCCTCCGGTGTTGCTTTTTTCCCCGGAGTTGTGAAGCCCGTCTTCCGTCACGTTGATTATCTCCGGAGTGTTTTTTGGGTCCATTGGTTGTTTGTCTTTCAGGTTTACTCTTTCAGAAGTCATCTTCTTCAATGAGATTTGTTATTCGAGTTCAGAAAAGCTCCTTCTTTTGAAGTTTAGTTAAGCTTTTCCCACAGACGGCGCCAATTGATGGAGTCTGCCTTCTGAACCGGTGAGTGAACCTGCAAAACAGGGTAGAAGCTAACCGGACGGTGGTTGTCCGATTAACTCTCCGATGCTAAAGTCAGTTTAGAGCTTTGAGCAGCGTTTTGAGTATATGAATGTAATTGTGATTCTAGGCATACCTCGTGCTCCTTTTATAGTAGTCGAATATACCTAGTAGAGTTGTATAAGGCAGGTGAATCCTACTTTGTAGGGATTCGGCCGTATCGTAGAGATTCTCCTGATTTGTCGGGATCTACCTTAATCTGATAAGAGTCCTATTTAGGAACGTCTTCCTAAATAGTCTTATCTTCCTAAAGTAGAGCTTATCCTTCCATATGTAGTGTTTGTGTCCAAGTAGGACAAGATTTCCATATTTAGTCGTTCACCCGAATCCCGGGCCTGACGCGCTCTTGGCGGATCATGTGGGATTCGGTCTTTATTAGCGTGTTACCGAATCTTAGAGACTCGGCATCTACTTCATACCTTTTCGGTCTTCAGGGGGAGTCCGGTGTCACCTGAGAGTAGTTCTCCTGCAACTCGGCTCCATTATACTTACAGTAGGGTTCGGTATCCATCAATTATGATGAAATAAATTTTATTATAATATGTAAAAATATTGTGAATAATTTATTTTTCCAGCAATTAAGCGAAATTAAATGATATTGTGATTAATAAATGTTATGTCACTATGCAATTGGAAAACAATTGATGATAACAAGATTAAATGGGTCATGAAATTATATTTTATTTTGATAAAAAAGGTATGTGACATTTAAGATTAAAATATCCAAATTAGGTTAACTTTTTATTTTATCAAAGCACTCTTCATTCTTTAAAACAAAAATAAAGATAGGGCAAAACTTTTTTTGCTGAATATTGACACCATACTACCGCATCAATTCCTTTATTGTACTTCTGCCGCCGTCGCACTTTCATCGTTGTTGTGTTTGTTGCTGCTTATTTTTTCAGGTATTTTTTTGACTTTAGGAAAAAGACTAAATTGATTAATTAAGAATGAATTGCACATTCAAATTGCTTCTTTTTTCAGTTGATAATTTAAATTTTCAACTGATTCATACAAATTCGAGGTAGGGCTTTTAAATTCGACGAATTACCTCCTTTCCTCGAGTTTTTCGTCTCCTTTTAAGCACAAAATTGAGGTATGTAGTCAATTGGACAACTGTTGTGGTCAAATATCAGAAGAATTAAATAAAATGGCATTATTTTCTCAATTGAGTTTGAACTCAGGACCTTCCTTTCCTAATCCAAGTGCCTAACCACTAAGGAAAGACTCGTTTATTGTCTATATTTACTCGGTATTATATATACACATACTCAGCTAAAAAATTGATAATGCAAGTAAACTAAACGTAAATCCATTGTCAACCTGTTGTCAACCAAAAATAAATTATATATTATTTTAAAATAACTTATTTTTTAATAAACTGATTACAAATTGATAATTTATTAACGATAAACATGCAAATGAATATTACATTATAATATATTTTCTTATGATATTTTATCAATCTTCTTTTATCAATCATTTTTTAGAATTTACTTTACTTCGATGTCATTCAAGGAATACTTGAAGCAACAGACTCAATTGCCGATTTGTCATTCCGTTTCAAACACACTGTGAAATCAACTTTTCGTTTCAAAATCAACCACGCCAAGACAAAGACTAAGAAGCAAGATGTCAATCTTTAAATCGTATATTTTCTTCCTAAAAAATAGAGAAAAAACAAATTAAATAAGTGAAGTGAAACAAAATAATAATGAAAATAAAATAAGTTGAGGTACGAACTAAATAAATAAAGAATGTAAAACATAGACAAATAAAAATAACTAAACAAATAATGAATGGGCACTGGACTGAATAGGCTTTCTATCTTATGATAACTATAGAGATGTAAATCAAACAACTTCAGCAAAATGCAAATTGGATATGTAAATAGGTAAGCAACAAATATGGCCATTAGATAATAACCATAGAATATAGAATCATTTCTATGCAGATTTGACACTCCTAATCTAAAATCGTTAAATTAAATCTTCATTAGATGATAACCATAGAAATGCAACCATTTTTATTCAGATTTGACTTACAAGAATAGGAACCATGGCCACTTTCAGTAAGGGTTCCCAAAGCAAAATCTTTCGACTTTTGAAATCCGATTATAAATCGTAATCCCTAATCCTTAGGCCCAATAGGACAAGAAAAGAAAAACAAACTCTAAGTATACTAATCTGATCCAATGCTTCCTCACTTTATATCCTAATTCTTGAATCAATCTATGAATCAAATTTAGGTTAACCCTAAAAAAGAACCCAAAAAAGATGCATATTTCTATATAGAAAATCAACAAAAACATAAAAACAGCAAAAAGAATTAATAAATAAACGATAAAGGATAAATTGTTTTACTGAAATTTCAGATCTGGAAGAATCTAATAACAAAGAAAGAAAAACAAAACCAACAGAAAACCCTAGAATTTATAATTTAATTTAAATTTACAATTTAAAACATAAAGTAACATGAATAATAACAGAGACAGCACAGGACATGGTTACGCACTTGTAATTGAAGAAAGAAACTAAAAGAGCTGCCGCTGCGACGGCGGAGACGGCGGCGATAGGGTGGCTGGAGGGCGTAGATTGGTGTAAGGCTTAGTTTTAATTAGAGTAGCAACAGATCATTTACTTGACACCATGGGTAAAAGTAAGAAGAGCATGCTCATGAGTCGGACCAGAGGAAGAACGGACAGCGGCAGCAGGTCCTAGCCGGCGGCAGCAGATCCTAGCCGGCGGCAGCAGGTCCTAGCCGGAGGAAGAGAGAAGAGGGCATCAACAGGTCCAAAATGGCAACAGGGAGTCAAAAACATCAGCAGGCGGCCTGAGCAAAAGAGAAAAGGGCGAGGAGCGGAGGAAAGTGGACGCTGATGATTTGGGACAGTGGAAATCGGAGCAAAACGGGCATTAACGGCGTAAAGGCTTGAGTTTTTGCCCTAAGTTTAGGTAGAAATTAATTTTCAAAATCTATTTTATTAATTTGAGGGGCATGTTTAACCATCAGTTAACAGAGAATGAGTGTAGTATTAGGCCAAAGAATCTTCTTTAGAGGGAACATTACGTAATAATTTTAGTTTTTTTTAATTCTAATTTCGTTTCCCTCCTATTTTAATTTTGTTTCCCTCCTATTGTAATTTAATTTTTTTTTCTAATTTAATTTACCATGATTTTAGCAAATCAAATCAGTTTCAGATCTGATAAGATTTTATTTTAGGTTTTTTTATAAAAAAATTGTAAATTTGATATCTAATAAGTAATAAATTTTAAATTTTATAAACAGTAAATTAATTTTAAATATAAAAATTAAGTAAAAAAATTCATTTATAAACTTATAAATTATCATCTTGATCAATCTTTTATTTTGTATTTTTTAAATTTTATTTATCTGTTTGGTTTGTTTTGTTAGAGAAGCTACATTTGAAATAAATAAAAAAAATTACCACTTTCGTCCATTCTTATTATTTTTTAATATTTTAATTAATATAATTTGAAATTTTATAATAGCTGAATTTATTCAATTTAATTTAATTTTACTCGTATAAGCATTATTAAAATTGTTTTTTATTTATTTATTTAGGGTTTAGGATTTAATAGGTCTTGATGGAGTCTGCCTTCTGATCCAGTGAATGAGACCTGCAAAACAGAGCAGAAGCTAATCGGACGGTAGAAAGAACTAACAGATGAATTGGTAGAAGGAATGACCTGTAAAAACAATGAAACCCAAATAAAATTAGACCAAACATGCCACATATATACATAATCATGAAAAAGACTTCAATCTTACTAAATGAAATAACAAATAATCACTTGTTCAGTTTTTTCTCTTTCTTCTGAACCAATTGAAATAGCAAATTGGGTCCTGTTTGTTTTTAGTTTTCTGATCTAAACAGAGACTTGAGGTGGGATAATAAATTAGGGCAATAAAAAATGAGAGTGAGACACAAATTAGTGATTGGAAAGGAAATACGAATCAACGATGGATGAAAGTAGTGGACAACATTGTTGTATTAACGATGATAGGAATCTGGTGACTGATACAACGTTGGTCCAGCGACGGAAACAAACTGAGAGTGAGATGGAGGACATGAGAGGGAATGGAAGGGAATAACTGAGACAATTAGGTTAGAAAACAGAGAGTCATATGAGATAGAGCAAAATTAAACGAACAGATATAATTCTGGTCGCTGTTAATGTCGTATTGAAACTGGTTATTGTTCTGGTCATGAAAAATGGTAGCTAATGACCTTTCTCTTGTAGTGTAGGCTTATGCCTGACTTCGAAATTGGAATGGTTTTGAAAAATGTGGAGTCACCACCTAACTCAGTTAGGAATTCCTTTTCTACCAACTGGATAACTTTACTCACCTCCGGGAAGGTTATCGTATGACAGAAGTTCTTTTTCTTGTCAATACGGTTCCACTAGTTTAAAGCGGAGTCGATTTCGAGTTCGGGTGAACCTGGAATTCCTTCTAGAAATCGTTGGTTGCTCGCGGACTGGGCTTCTAAGCCCAATTGATTGGCTGATTAAAAATGTGAGGCCACCACGACGCCTTTGGGAGTACTGGAATTGAAATATTATGTTTAAAACTGATTTAAACACCCTAAATACATATTTAAACACGTACCCAGTGTGTCGGGGTCAAAACCCACGTAGTTTGTAAAGAACTTCAAATCCTAAATGATTGAGTGCGACACTTTAATTTTTGTTATTATTTAGGTGTCTTATCCAAGATACCATATTTTTTGTATATAATATTTTTTAGTGCAAATTAGACAGAAATAAAATTTAGAATCCAAGTAAATAGAAATATTTTATAACAGAAAATGCGAAACCGACAAAATATAAAGATAATTAATGAAAATTAAATAAATAACTAATGATGATAATAATAATCAAAATAAATAAAAGTAAATACAAAATTAAATACAAAAAAGATATTTATTATTTATCATTGCATAATTATTGATTATTATATATTATAAATATTGAATCAATTGTATGTTAACTTACTTTGTGAATTTTAAAATGTGCAAATAAATTACGGGTCATAATTTAAAAGTCAATCCCAAAATAGAAAAAAAGGGAAATCCCACTTTTTCTTTAGCTTATGTTTTCATGGAGAATAATAATCATTAGATTAAAATATAAGAAAGATCTGGACCATTAATTCCTATACACTACACCTAAACAAAATCAATCCTATTTCTTCATATCATCACTCCATCTCCTTCTCTCTACCCGCGAGAGCCTCTATCAACCATTCCTAACCCTAATTCTTTTAATTCTCCAAATAGGTAATTACACACATCATGTTCCCAACACATTCTTTTATATTTTCTTCTTGGTCTGACTCTACTTCATGCGAAACCCCTAATTTTTCTGTGGATTGCGGTTCAAATTTAAAGGAGTTAGACTTTAGAGAATGAATTTTTGGTTGCGTTTCCGTGTAGTGGTTCAGGCGGGTTCGATTGAATCCTACCGATTATGGATGGTGCCGCTTAACCGAGCAAAAGTAAGTATTTTCTATATCCTTCTGATTTTGATTATTTTGTTTTGGGTTAGAGATTGTAGGGATTAAAATGCTTGGTTCAGTTTAATGGATCCGACGTATAGAATGTGTCGTAGTTTATCGAATTCTGTTATTCATTATTTGAGATGATATCCACCCATCTTAAATATATTAATATGACTCATATTAATATGACTCAAATTATGCATAGTGACGAGGCACTTTAATAGAATTTAGGATAAAGCAGCATAACAAAAATAAGATATGTTAATAGAACAGATGTCTGACGGAAAATAATTAATGCATAGTATCAGAGCATAAATCAGTTTAAGATTGTAAAAGTAGTGTTACTGCTATAAAGAAGAATAAATCCGTGTGGTACATGAAATATAATGGCAAATTTTCTGTTTTGGTGGAACAGTTCTTACAGTAACTTTGTTTAGTTAAAATCTAACTTGTCTTCGGACACAATTTACTTGTTTTGACGCTCAAAGAGTAATTTTATGGTTCTTATCATTTATTATCATATTGCTGGCAAGAAATAGCAATTCTAATAAATTTCTTATATGTCACATGCTTGTCTCTTTATATCTACAATTGTACTTCTTATCAGCTAATAAATTATTCAGTGCCATTTCCTTGAGATAGTCTCAGCTTTCCCTAATATGAATAGTTATTTCCTCTCCTCTCCTACATCCAGAGGTTCAATTTCAATAGAAGAGTATATGTCTTTATTTTTGTGCTATAGTAAGTAGTGACTGGCTTAACTTGAATTCAAATAACATCAAAGTATCTATAAACTTAGAAACTATACCATATTTCATAAATAATTAGGATTGTTTTATCTGTTCATTAATTATTATATTGCTGCTCTCTTATTATTATCATCAATAACATCCGTTCTTGTTTATGGGATATTTAGTTATCATCAATAACTTCTTATTATTCAAATTAGTAGGGGCTGGTCTAATTTTAGAAGTGTCAATTTTGTCTTTACTTTGGAGTCTTTTTTGCATAATGAATCTCTCTGATGAAATTTTGGAACATGATGTAGAAAATCTAGATTCATAGGAACTCAAATTAGTGATTTTAAATATTATTGCATAATGCATTGGACTTTTCCGGAGAGCCTTTTGCAATCTGTAATCATTTTTCAGATTTGTTTTATGTATAAATGCCATGTGAATGAAGTCTTATGTATGAACTAATTTTTTTGCGTGTTTATAGATAAGAGAGAAAGAAATAAAGGCGCAAGAAGAGCGAGATCCAACTATCTCGCAAGCAAAGAGACAGAAACAAATGATTGGCTGCCTGCCAAGCTATTCAACATGATGCATTTCTTGTTTCAATCAATAAAGCGATCAGTTATCACGAAAGACGAGCTTGTAAATTGCATATATTGGAAAACATAAAAATTCATATATTGCTCAATGAAGTAGCCCCTAGACCTCATAACAGCGGTCATCACACAATTGAATCTCGCTATACCTCACAGTATGTAAGTTTCTTTCTTTTTCAGATTTGATTTTTTCTTGCAACTAAAAAAATGAAACAGCTCTAATGAGAAGTTTTGTGCAATATCTTTCTAGTTCAGCTAAAGTTGTGAATTGTCATGCATCTAATTTACACAAACTCATAGAAAGTATATGTGGTATATGATTACTCATAGCTTAAAAAGTGTGTGCCGTTTCAAAATTGATGCACATAAGTTGCTCGACTTGAGTTAACAGTTATAATGCTAATGTTTTAATCATTGATATTATCTACTAAAATGTGTAGTGTAATCAAATCATACTTTTTGAATGATTAGTGATGGCATTTCTCTCCTTTTGCTTTGTTGTGAAATTTTTGTCATGATCCCTCATCTCTACAGAAGTTTGGAAAAATTTGAACATTAATTTATGCTATATTGAAAGGTTTTGGCCATTCTTTTCTTGTTGAAGGCAGGAAAATGCAAGTTCCATTCACACGAACCTCATAGTGGTTAGTTCTCTTAATCTTTTTCTAAATTGATCCTAGTTCTCAAACTTTCTTATTAATGAGTAGGATTTATGTGTAAAAGTTGTTAATGAAGATTTTTGTTTGTCTTCAAAATTCAGTTGCATGCCAAAAGGTTTATGTTTTTGCAGCATTGGTAAAAAATTGTGTAATCAAACAAGATAGATCTACAATGATTGTTTTTTTCATTGTTGATAAATAATCCATGTTAGTCTGCAAAATTTGATTGAGTACAGGAAACTCAAGGACGAAGATAAAGATAATGATGGCAAAACAGCTGACGACATTGAAAATTAAGGTACTTTATTTTCTTTCCTCAAGATCTAGTTCTCTCAATTTTTCATTTTTCTGATCCCTAATTTCGCTTTCAAATTTGAAGTGTTTGTTAGTAAAGTGGCCGCCTCAAATAAACGATCCAAGTGGAAATGCAAGTAAAGATATACATTGACTGCTTTTAATTTCAATTATTTCAAATTATTGCTTCGCATGTTAATGTGTTTGTTCTTGATTCAGATAGGGGTATTGTTACGCTTGCATTGACTGTTCTTACAGGCTAACAAGCTATACTTATTGTTTGGTCTAGGAGAGCTGGCAAATACGAGTATAGTGTTACTACTGCAAAAATGTTGGTAATTTTGGTACTAATTACTGTAAATAGCTCTGCGTAAACTTCTAGTATGTTAATTCTTCGGTTATTTGTTTGTTTAGGTGGAAACTTTGAAATGTTTGTTGTCGCTTGTAGCCTTAGCTAGAACCTGGCATAATGAAGGTGTTAGTATTACCGATGATAACATGTTTTACTTAGTTGTTACTCTTCTTTGTTAAATTTGTGATTATACATTTCGCTGTTGTAACTAGCTTTTGGAAAATCATAATAATAATCGGTGATTTTCAGATTTCGACTGCTCATTTAGTGTTTGATTATCCTATAATAGGTGTAGTGGCCATTCTAGTTGGCCAGTGTGTTACTGATGTTTTATTACTGTTATTCTTTAAATAGTGGAGTTATTAATGCCATATTTGTTATTTAATGGTTCGTCAATTAGAAATTTTAAACATTTGGGCTCCTGTATAGGAGAAGTATTATCTTGGTTGATTTTGGAATTCCACATGATTTTCCATGCTTATCTTTTCAATGTTCGGTAGCTATGTTCTTTAAATTAACGAAGTATTGTGTAATATATGTTGCTTTTGAATCTTGCTATTTGTCCACGTTGCGTACAACGTTAGATGAAGTTATTGTGTACATACGCCTTAGTAATGCCTCTTCTCTTTTACTGGTTATGAAGTTATATTAGCGTTTTACCACTCGTTAAATGTACGAAACATGTAATCATCTACTATTTAACTATTTGATTTCTTGATGATAAGCTTATATGCTTATGTTATATGAACTTGTGCAACTGTTGATACTAATTAATTTTGAGACTTGATAAAGAGTAATTTATTGAGCTGCCTAGGTGTAGGTAAATGTTATATAATTCAAAACAGGAATGAAGTATGTCTCTGTAAAATCTTTCCAGGATTAATTAAGATTTAGTATTCAGATACACTATGCTTCATTTCCTTTTGGTTCTGCTGTTAAAGTTTCTAACTTTAAATAATGATTGTTGCCTTTTGCATGCAATAGTTGGTGGAATCAGTACTAAGTAAGGTTGCAGAAGAGTTCAAGCAATGTATTACAAGTCAATATGACCTGGTATTGTTTAGAACTTCACATATCTGCTTTTTTTTGGTTTTCTGCAGTGTACTTTTTGTTAACATATTGATCTTGTTACTTAAAGATAAAAACAAGTACTAAAGACATGGCTGTTTCCCCGGGCAACAAATTTCCATCTAAATTGATAAAAGAGTAATCCTTTGACTAATCGCATCTCCTTGTTAGACCAAAGTTACCACTAAAGCAAACATAACATTTTCACAATTCATAAAGTTATGAATGTAGGTTTGAAATGATTTCACTCTTCTGAATCTCTTTTACTATTTTATAAAATCATTTTAGATTGAAGCAAAAACCACCAGAGCAATAAAGAAAGAGTAATGCTTTCATAAGAACCATATTTCTTACAAGGAACTTAAATTTTAAAATTATTAATTTAAATATGTTAGTTTAAAAATAAATATGTATATTATTTCATTAATTTTTTTTCTTGCAGATGAGAATTGTCGGGATGAAAGAAGATGGACGTCTACCTATATTAAAAGTTAGGCTTAATTTAGTTTCTTTTCTTTTTAGAAAATATTTTACATGTTTGCATACGATCGGTTATTTTAGTATTATTGAAGACTTATTCATTTATAATTTTATGTAATATTTGAATTGATTTAGTTTTTTATTAATTAATTTTAGCAACAATTTACCGTATTCAATTTTTTTAGTATCGATAAAATTAAAAATAATATAATAAAATAGCGATTATAATGACAATTACTTTTGTCACAGCTATCTAATTATAATGACAAATAATATCGTCACGTTATGATAAATTACTTGTTGTGATAAATTAAATTTATCACCGTTGACAAATTATAATGACAATTAATTTCGTCACATTATGATAAATTACTTGTTGTGATAAATTAAATTTATCACCGTTGACAAATTATAATGACAATTAATTTTGTCACATTATGATAAATTACTTGTTGTGATAAATTAAATTTGTCACCGTTGACAAATTATAATGACAATTAATTTTGTCACGTTATGATAAATTACGTGTTGTGATAAATTAAATTTATCACAACTAACTAATTATAATGACAATTAATTTCGCCACGCTATGTTAAATTACTTCTTGTGATAAATTAAATTTATCACAGCTAATTGATTATTATGACAATTAATTTCGTCACATTATGATAGATTACTTGTGATAAATATTTTTTTGTCACTTTATAATCTTGTTGTCACTAATAACTCGGTGTATGTAGTGACAAATTTTTATTAATTGTGATAAATATGGTTTTGTCACTGCATAATATTTTTGTCACTAATAACTCGGTGTATGTAGTGACAAATTTATATGAATTGTGATAACTATTTTTTTGTCACGTTATTAGCGTTTTGTCACTAGAAGTCGATGTATATTACAACAAATTTTGACAACATTGGATTACTTGTGATATACATTTTCGTCACAATAAATATGTATGTGACAAAACAATTTTATCACAATAGGAAATTTATGGTGACAAACTATAAAATAGACTTATTGTACTTGTTTGTTTTGACCAACGAAATTTGTCACAAAGTAGTCACAATAACGTTGTTGTGACAAATTTTGGGTTTAACGTGATAAATTTCGTTCGTCCTAACAAGCCAATTTTTTTGTAGTGTTTGTAAACTTTTGGCTTAAATAGCTAAAAAGGTGAAACGTTTGGTTTTGTTTCGTAACATTTGTAAATGTTTAGCTTAAATCATAAAAAGTGGAAACGTTTGGATTTGTTTTGTAATGTTCGTAAACGTTTAACTTTAATCGCTAAAAAGGTGAAACGTTTGGATTTGTTTCCTTACGTTTGTAAATGTTCGGCTTAAATCGCTAAAAAGGTGAAACGTTTGGATTTTTTTTGTAACGTTTGTAAATGTTTGGCTTAAATGCTAAAAAGTAGAAACGTTTGGTTTTGCTTCGTAATATTTGTAAAGGTTTGAATTGGTTTCGTACCGTTTTAAAATTTTGCTTAATCTCTAAAAAGGTAAAACGTTGGGTTTTGTTTAGTAAGGTTTGTAAATGTTTGGCTTAAATCGCTAATAATGTGAAACGTTTGGATTTGTATTGTAACGTTTGTATATGTTTGGCTTAAGTCGCTAAAAAGGCGAAACGTTTGGATTTGTTTCGTAACGTTTGTAAACGTTTGGCTTAAATTGCTAAAAAGGTCAAACATTTGGATTTGTTTTGTAACGTTTTAAACGTTTGGATTGCTTTCGTAACGTTTGTAAACGTTTGGTTTATATCGCTAAAAAGGGGATTCGTTTGGATTTGTTTCGTAACTTTTGTAAACGTTTGGTTTAAATCTCTAAAAAGATGAACGTTTTTAACGTTTTGATTTCATTCGTAACTTTTTAAATGTTTGAATTTGTTTTGTAACGTTTTAAACGTTTGGATTGTTTCATAACGTTTTAAACGTTTGGTTTTGTTTTGTAACGTTTGTAAACGTTTGGCTTAAATCGCTAAAAATATGAAACATTTTGATTTGTTTCGTAACCTTTGTAAACGTTTGGCTTAGTTTGGTTTTATTTCGTAACGTTTGAAGGTGAAACATTTGAATTTGTTTCGTAACATTTGTAAACGTTTGGATTTGTTTCGTAATATTTGTAAACGTTTGGATTTCCTTCGTAACGTTATAAACGTTTGGATTTGTTTCTTTATGTTTGTAAATGTTTTGTAAACGTTTGGGTTAAATCGCTAATAATGGAAAATGTTACAAAACAAAACCAAACGTTTACAAAATTTATGAAACAAATCCAAATGTTTCACGTTTTAAACGTTTGGATTTGTAACCTTTGTAAACGTTTGGATTAAATTTCTAAAAAGGTGAGACGTTTGCTTTTGTTTCGTAGCATTTGAAAACTTTTGGCTTAAATAACTAAAAAGGTAAAACGTTTGATTTTGTTTCGTAACGTTTTGCTTAAATCACAAAAAGTGGAAACGTTTAGATTTGTTTGCTAAAAAGGTGAAACGTTTGGATTTGTTTACTAACGTTTGTAAATGTTCGTCTTAAATCGCTAAAAAGGTGAAACGTTTGGATTTGTTTCGTAACGTTTATAAACGTTTGGCTTAAATTGCTAAAAAGGGGAAACGTTTGGTTTTGCTTCGTATCGTTTGTAAAGGTTTGGATTGGTTTCGTAACATTTTAAACGTTTAGCTTAAATCGCTAAAAAGGTAAAACGCTGGGTTATGTTTTCTAAGGTTTGTAAATGTTTGGCTTAAATCGCTAATAATGTGAAACGTTTATATTTGTTTCGTAACATTTGCAAATGTTTGGCTTAAATCGCTAAAAAGGCAAAACATTTGCATTTGTTTCGTAAAGATTGTAAACGTTTGGCTTAAATCGCTAAAAAGGTGAAATCTTTGGATTTGTTTCGTAACGTTTGAAACATTTGGATTGGATTTGTAACGTTTTTAAACGTTTGGCTTAAATTGCTAAAAAGGTGAAACGTTTGGATTTATTTCGTGACGTTTGTAAACTTTTGGCTTAAATTGTTAAAAAGGTGAAAAGTTTGGTTTTGTTTCGTAACGTTTGTCAACTTTTGGCTAAATCGCTAAAAAGGTGAAACATTTGGATTTGTTTCGTAACGTTTGTAAATGTTTGGCTTAAATCTCTAAAAAAGTGAAACGTTTGGATTTGTTTCGTATCATTTGTAAATGTTTGGCTTAAATTGCTAAAAAGGAGAAACATTTGGAATAGTTTCGTAATGTCTTAAATATTTGGCTTAAATTGCTAAAAAGGTGAAACATTTGGATTTGTTTCATAACGTTTGTAAACGTATGGATTAAATTGCTAAAAAGGTGAAACATTTGAATTTGTTTTCGTAATGTTTGTAAACGTTTGGCTTAAATCGCTAAAAATGGAAAATGTTTGGTTTTGTTTCGTAACGTTTGGTTTAAATCGTTAAAAATGTGAAACGTTTTGATTTGTTTCATAACGTTTTAAACGTTTGGATTTGTTTCATAACGTTTGGCTTAAATCGCTGAAATGGTGAAACGTTTGGTTTTATTTCATAACCTTTGTAAATGTTTGGCTTAAATCGCTAAGAAGGTGAAACGTTTGGATTTGTTTCGCAATGTTTGTAAACCATTGGTTTAAATCGCTAAATAGGAGAAATGTTTGGATTGTTTCGTAACATTTGTAAACGTATTGCTTAAGTCACTAAAAACGTGAAGCGTTTGGTTTTGTTTCGTAACGTTTGTAAACCTTTGGCTTGAATCGCTAAAATGTTAAATGTTTGGATTTCGTTCGTAACGTTTGTAAACGTTTGGCTTCAATCGCTAAAAAGGTGAAAGGTTTGGATTTTTTTCGTAATGTTTGTAAACGTTTGGCTGAAATCGCTAAAAAGGGGAAACATTTGGATTTGTTTCGTAACGTTCTAAATGTTTGCATTAAATCGCTAAAAAGGTGGAACGTTTGGTTTTGTTTCGGAAGGTTTATAAATGTTTTGCTTAAATCGCTAATAATGTGAAACATTTGGTTTTGTTTCATAACGTTTGTAAACGTTTGGCTTAAATTGCTAAAAATGGGAAACGTTTGGTTTTGTTTTGTAACGCTTGTAAACGTTTGGCTTCAATCGCTAAAATGGGGAAACTATACATTTTGTTTCATAACGTTTTAAATGATTGGCTTAAATGGCTAAAAATGGGAAATGTTTGGTTTTATTTTGTAACGTTTTAAACGTTTGGATTGGTTTCATAACATTTTAAATCGATTGGCTTAAATCACTAAAAGCGTGAAACGTTTGGATTTGTTTTAAAACGTTTGTAAACGTTTGGCTTAAATCGCTAAAAAGGTGAAATGTTTGGATTTGTTTTGTAACGTTTGTATACGTTTGGCTTATATCATTAAAATGGGGAAAAATTTGGATTTGTTTCGTAACGTTTGTAAACGTTTGGCTTAAATCGCTAAAAAGGTGAAACGTTTGGATTTGTTTCGTATCATTTGTAAATGTTTGGCTTAAAGTGCTAAAAAGGAGAAACGTTTGGATTAGTTTCGTAATGTTTTAAATGTTTGGCTTAAATCGCTAAAAAGGTGAAACATTTGGATTTGTTTCATAACGTTTTTAACGTATGGATTAAATTGATGAAAAGGTGAAACATTTGAATTTGTTTCGTAATGTTTGTAAACGTTTGGCTTAAATCGCTAAAAAGGGAAAATGTTTGGTTTTGTTTCGTAACGTTGTAAACGTTTGGCTTAAATCGTTAAATATGTGAAACGTTTTGATTTGTTTCCTTACGTTTTAAACGTTTGGATTTGTTTCATAACGTTTTGCTTAAATTGCTGAAATGGTGAAATATTTGGTTTCATTTTATAACCTTTGTAAACATTTGGCTTAAATCGCTAAGAAGGTGAAACGTTTGGATTTGTTTCGTAATGTTTGTCAACCTTTGGCTTAAATCGCTAAAATGGAGAAATGTTTGGATTTGTTTCGTAAATTTATTTCGTACCGTTTTAAACATTTAGAATTGTTTCGTAATGTTTTAAATGTTTGCCTCAAATCGTTCAAAAGGTGGAACGTTTGGTTTTGTTTGGTAACAGTTGTAAATGTTTAGCTTAACTCACTAATAATGTGAAACATTTGCTTTTGTTTCATAACGTTTATAAACGTTTGGCCTAAATTGCTAAAAATGGGAAACGTTTGGTTTTGTTTTGTAACGCTTGTAAACGTTTGGCTTCAATCGCTAAAATGGGAAAACGTTTCGTTTTGTTTCGTAACGTTTTTAATGATTGGCTTAAATGGCTAAAAAATAGGAAATGTTTGGTTTTGTTTCGTAAGGTTTTAAACGTTTGGATTGGTTTCATAATATTTTAAATCGATTGGCTTATATCGCTAAAAGCGTGAAACGTTTGGATTTGTTTTATAATGTTTGTAAAGGTTTGGCTTATATTGCTAAAAAGGTGAAATGTTTGGATTTATTTCGTAACGTTTGTAAACGTTTGGCTTATATCATTAAAATGGGGGAAACGTTTGGATTTGTTTCGTAACATTTGTAAACGTTTGGCTTAAGTCGTTAAAAAGGTGAAACGTTTGGATTTGTTTCGTAACGTTTTAAACGTTTGGATTGGTTTCGTAACGGTTGTAAACATTTGGATTAAATCGTAAAAAGGTAAAACATTTGGATTTGTTTTGTAACGTTTTAAACGTTTGGATTGGTTTCGTAACGTTTGTAAACGTTTGGCTGAAATCGCTAAAAAGGGGAATCGTTTGGATTTGTTTCGTAACTTTTGTAAACGTTTGGTTTAAATCGCCAAAAAGGTGAACGTTTTTAACGTTTTGATTTCATTCGTTATGTTTTAAATGTTTGGATTTGTTTCGTAACGTTTTAAACGTTTGGATTGTTTCTTAGCGTTTTAACGTTTGGTTTTGTTTCGTAACGTTTGTAAACTTTTGGCTTAAATCGCTAAAAATATGAAACATTTAGATTTGTTTCGTAACCTTTGAAAACGTTTGGCTTAGTTTGGTTTTGTTTCATATTTGAAGGTGAAACGTTTGGATTTGTTTCGTAACGTTTGTAAACGTTTGGATTTATTTTGTAATGTTTGTAAACAGTTGGATTTGCTTTGTAACGTTATAAACATTTGGATTTGTTTCGTAACGTTTGTAAATATCTTGTAAACGTTTGGGTTAGATCGATAATAAGGGGAAATGTTACGAAACAAAACAAAACGTTAACAAACTTTACGAAACAAATCCAAATGTTTCACGTTTTTAAAGATTTAAGCCAAGGACAAACGTTTGGATTGATTTCGTAACGTCTAAAACGTTTGGATTGGTTTTGTAACATTTGTAAACGTTTGACTTAAATCGCTAAAGAGGTTTAAAACGTTCGATTTATTTCCAAACATTTTAAATGTTTGAATTGGTTTCGTTTGGCCTAAATCTTAAAAAGGCGAAACGTTTGGATTTGTTTCGTAACGCTTGTAAATGTTTGGCATAAATCGCTAAAAATGTGAAACATTTGGATTTGTTTCGTAACGTTTGTAAACGTTTGGCTTAAATCGCTAAAAAGGTTTAAAACGTTTGGATTTGTTTCCTAACATTTTAAACGTTTGGAATTGTTTCGTTTGGCTTAAATCACTAAAAAGGGGAAAGTTTGGAATTGTTTCGTAACGTTTGTAAACGTTTGTCTTAAATCGCTAAAAAGGTAAAACGTTTGGTTTTGTTTTGTAAAGTTTGTAAACGTTTGGCTTAAATCTCTAAAAATGTGAAACGTTTAGATTTGTTTTGTTACATTGTAAACGTTTGGATTGATTTCATAACGTTTTAAAGGTTTGGTTTAAATCGCTAAAAAGGTGAAACGTTTGGATTTTTTCGTAACGTTTGTAAAGCTTTGGATTAAATCACTAAAAAGGCGAAACGTTTGGATTTGTTTCGTAACCTTTTAAACGTTTGGATTGGTTTTGTAACGTTTTAAACTTTTTGCTTAAATCGGTAAAAAAGTGAAACGTATGGATTTGTTTCGTAACGTTTGTAAACGTTTGGCTTAAATCCCTAGACTTTCTAGATGAAGTTGAGCAGAATGCTCAGAGATTGCAGGCTACTGAGAGGCAAACTGTTATGTTAGTGGAAATGTCCTTGAAGGGTATTGCAAGTGATTGGTTTGGTGGTGCCATTCGTGCTGAAATGGCTACTATTACTTGCCTTTTTCAGTGACTGAAGGTCATAGGGACAAATTGCTGGTTTTGAAAAGGGGAGATAGGTCGGTGAACGAGTACACTACTGAATTCGTGAGGCTGTGTCGTTTTTCTCCAGATCTGCAGACTGAGCAGTAGAGGGTGAACGACAGGTATGTGAAAGGTTTAGGCTCAGATTTTATCAGTCTTCTAACTGAGACGAGCAAGGAATTTCCGGTTCTAGTGGATAGTGCCATCGGATGGAGATAAATTTACTACACTTTGGGAAAATGACTGAGACCAAGAAGGCGGGCGGTGTTGTTCAGAGTAGCGGGCAGCAGAGTGGTAGTAGCAGCTATCAGTCCAAGTCTTCCCAGTACAAGAGTAAGAAAGGGGGTGAACAGAGGGGATATCAGCCGTATTCCTACAGTTCTAGTTACAGCGGTGGTAGCCGTAGTTTTAGGCAGGGTAATAGTGGAGCATCCAGTGTTCCTTTTTGTCAGAACTGTAGGCGCATGCACTTTGGAGTTTGTACAGTAGCACCGGGTAGCTGCTATGCTTGTGGCCAACCGGGCCATTTTGCGAGAGAGTGTCCGACATCTGGGTAGCAGTTGTCGTCGGCTAGTGTTGCTCAGCCGTCTTTTCAGCAGCAGAGAACTGCTTTTACTCCTTTGGCGGGGTATTCTCAACCCGCCGCTTCGTTTGGTGGCCAACGAGGCTGTGGTTCAGGAGGACGTGGTTTTGGTTGCCGTGGTAACGGTGGTAGAGGTTCGGGTAGTTTCATTTCTGCTTAGGCACCGCAGCAGGGACAGGGTCAGGCTACAGTGTTTGCTTTGACTCCTCAGGATGCTCGTGCATCAAACGCCGTGGTGCAAGGTACTATTCCGATTTCTTTTGTAGATGCAGTGGTTTTGTTTGATGCGGGTGCAACTCACTCTTTTGTTTCTTCGAGTTTTGCTGCTAAATTTAGTGTGACACCATCTAGGTTGCTAGAGCCTTTATCTGTATCTATACCTTTGTGTGACTGTGTTGTGGTGGCCGTGGTTTATCTGTCTTGTTCTGTGGTTATGCATGGTATTGATCTTAGGGCTAATTTGATTGTACTTGACGTGTTATCTTTTGATTTTATCTTGGGGATGGATTGGCTTTCACGCCATTTTGCTTCTATCGACTGTCGAGGGAAGTCGGTTGTGTTTGGGGTTCCTGGTAATGTACCTTTTTCTTTCCATGGGAGAAGGTAGAGACACCAAAGTATCTTATTTCAACGATCAAGGCCAAGCGCATGATGGGCAAGGGTTGCCAGGGTTTCTTAGCGGTGGTTCGTGACTTAGAGGCTGTCAGTGGTAATGTGCATAGTATCTCGATAGTGAATGAGTTCACTGATGTGTTTCCAGAAGAGTTACATGGATTACCACCTGACCGTGATATTAAGTTCTGTATCGATATTGCTCCTGGAACAGCTCCTATTTTAATACCTCCGTATCGGATGGCTCCTGCAGAGCTAAAAGTGTTGAAGGAACAGTTGCAAGAGTTGCTGGATAATGGTTTTATCAAACCGAGTACTTCTCTGTAGGGTGCTCCTGTGTTGTTTGTCAAGAAGAAGGATGGTTCTTTACGGTTGTGTATTGACTATAGACAACTGAACAAGGTTACTATCAAGAACATGTATCCTCTTCCTCGTATTGATGATTTGTTCGATCAGTTAGAGGGTGCTAAGTGCTTTTCGAAGATTGACTTGAGATCCGGGTATCATCAACTTCGGATCCGAGACGTCGATGTTCCTAAGACTGCTTTTAGAACGCGTTATGGGCATTTCGAGTTTCTATTCATGTCTTTTGGGTTAACTAACGCACCAGCAGCGTTTATGGATATGATGAACCGGGTGTTCAAGCCTTTTCTGGATTAGTTCATTATTGTGTTTATTGATGACATACTGATTTACTCTCGGAGCGAGGAGGAGCATGCTTTCCACTTGAGGACAATACTGCAGACTTTGCGTGAGCATCAGCTGAATGCTAAGATCTCAAAGTGCGAATTCTGGCTGGACGAAGTTACTTTCTTTGGACACGTGGTGTCAAAAGATGGGATCAAGGTCGATCCGAAGAAGATTGAGGCGGTTATGGATTGGCAGAGACCGAGGTCAGTAACCAAGATCAAAAGTTTTCTGGGTTTAGCAGGCTATTATCAGCGGTTCGTGCAGGATTTCACCAGAATATCTGCACCGTTGACTAAACTGACACAGAAGGGTGTTAAGTTTGAGTGGACTAACAAGTGCGAGGCGAGCTTTGAGAAGCTCAAAGAGATTTTGACTACAGCTCCTGTGTTGGCTTTGCCATCTGGCATTGAGGGGCTCATTGTATATTGTGATGCTTCTCGTATCGGTTTGGGTTGTGTGTTAATGCAACATGGTAAAGTGATTGCCTATGCTTCTCGTCAGCTGAAGAAGCATGAGGTTAATTATCCTACTCATGATCTGGAGTTAGCAGCTGTGGTTTTTACTCTTAAGATTTGGAGGCACTATTTGTACGGTGCGACTTATGAGATCTTTACGGATCATAAGAGTCTGAAGTACATCTTTGATCAGCAGGAGTTGAATCTGAGGCAGCGAAGATGGTTGGAGTTACTGAAAGACTACGATTGTTCTATTCAGTACCATCCGGGTAAGGCTAATGTGGTAGCCGATGCGTTGAGTCGCAAGTCTTCGGGCAGTTTGGCCCATATTTCTGAGGTTGGACGGAGACCCATAATTCGTGAGTGGCATAGTTTGTTAGCTTTGGGATACGGATTTCAGGTTTCGCAGAGAGATTGTTTGTTGGCACAGTTACAGGTGCAGCCGGTTTTGATTGATAGGATCAAAGCTTCACAAGCTGAGGATCCATAATTGAAACGGATTATGGACGAGATCCATCTGGATGGGAATTCTGAGTTTGTTCTGGCGGATGGAGTTCTCAGGTACGGTTCTCGACTTTGTGTTCCGGATTCAGATAGTTTGAGAGACCAGATTCTGGAGGAAGCATACAAGTCAGCTTACAGTGTTCATCCGGGTTCTACAAAGATGTATCATGATCTCAAGGGTACGTACTGGTGGAGGGCAATGGAAAAGGATGTTGCAGAGTTTGTGTCTAAGTGTTTGACTTGCCAGCAGGTAAAGTTAGAACATCAGAGACCGTTTGGATATCTGAAACCGCTACCTATTCCAGAGTGGACAATGGCAGCGGATCGCTATGCATTTTGTGGTTGGTTTTCCACGTACCCGACAGGGGTATGATTCGATTTGGGTGATAGTTGACCGTTTGACCAAGTCAGCTCACTTCTTACCGATCAAGGTTACTTATCAGGCTTCGAAGTTGGCACAATTGTACATCAATCGGATTGTTAGTCTCCATGGTGTACCAGTGTCGATAGTTTCAGACAGAAGTTCGATTTTCACCTCTCGGTTTTGGAAGGCATTGCAGGAATCTTTAGGTTCGAAGCTGGATTTAAGTACTGCATTTCATTCTCAGACTGACGGTCAGTCTGAGAGGACGATTCAGACTTTGGAGGACATGCTCAGGATGTGTGTTCTGGATTTTCAGGGTAGCTAGGATACTCATTTGCCTTTGATTGAGTTTTCCTACAACAACAGTTATCACGCTAGTATTGAGATGGCACCTTATGAGGCTTTGTACGGGCGCAAATGTCGATCTCCTATATGTTGGGAAGAGGTCGGCGAGCGTAAACTTTCTAGAGCTGAGATCATCCAGATTACCTCTGAGAAGGTACCTTTGATCAAGCGTAGGCTTGAGACTGCTTTTATTTGTCACAAAAGCTATGCTGATCTTAAGCGGAAGGACTTTGAGTTTCAACTTGGCGACTATGTATTTCTTCGAGTTTCGCCTATGAAGGGCGTTGTGCGTTTTGGTGTTAAGGGAAAGTTAGCACCTAGGTTTGTTGGTCCGTATGAGATTACTGAGAGAGTTGGGGCAGTTGCTTATCGTTTATCTTTGCCGCCAGACATGTCCTTGGTGCATCCAGTGTTTCATATATCGATGTTGCGGAAGTGCGTTTCTAACCCTTCTCAAGTGATTGTACCATAGAGTGTTGAGGTTGACCAAGAGCTGTCTTATGAGGAACAGCCTGTTGAGATTGTCGATACGCAGGTGCGTAGGTTGCGAAACAAGGAAATGCCGATGATCAAAGTTCTGTGGCAGAATCACTCTGTAGAAGAATAAACTTGGAGACGGAGTCCGACTTGAGGAACCGTTATCCTTTCGTCTTTTCTTGAGGTACGTTGGTATTGTTGGTTGCTTTTATGATATGTTAGTACTTTTGGTTATGGGTGTATTTATGTGCTACTTGGTGATTGATATTTCGGGCATTGCACTATGTGCATCACTTTCGTGTGTTTATGTGAGTTGTTGTTTAATTTCGTTGTAGTAAAATCGAGGACGATTTTTTTTTAAGTTGGGGAGAATGTAACACCACGCATTTTTCTAACTTGTTCCGTTAAGCCTAAACGGTACCTTGAGTTTGTTTGAGAGGTTCGACCACTTGGATTCGCGTTTCGAAGGTTCCAAACCTTCTAAAATGTGTTTTAAGATGTATTAGAAGTAATCTCGGAGTTTGAAACGTTTTCAATTTCAATTTCAAAATTTCAAATTTTGATCGGAGGCAGTAGCATTTCGCGGGAGCGACATGCATGAATCACGGGCGCGATTCATGTATCGCGGGCGCGATATAGGTGTAGCGGGCGCGACGCGTGCACTGTTTTGTTCGCTGATTTCTATTTAAACTCACCTTAACTCGACCTAAATCATATTTTAAACACTTTTAACTTCTCTAAATATCCGAATTCAGCTGAGACTCTATCTTAGGTCATTCCTCCATTCTTTCCTCTCAATTTTGATTCTTGGTAAGTGTTCCTAATCATTCCTTTGTGATTTCATCAATAGTTCATCAATTCTAGTAATTCTAAATCCTATAGCCTATATAAATTGGTTGTAGGCTGATTGTGGATCAATATTTCTGAGTTTTCTCATGATTGTTGTTCTTAATCCATCTCAAGAGGTTAGTGGCTTAAATCGCTTGTTTTTATTTGTAGAGATTGCTATATATTCAATTGCTTCGATACCTTGGGTGGTTTGATTGTAATTTCTATGTTTCTTTGAATTATAAATTCTGGAAATCTTAATTTGATGTTATATTAGTCTCTTGAATTTCATTTGTACTTAGGGTGATTTGGTTTTAATGTTACAATAGATGGACTTATCGAATTGGTAAAGATTTTGGGTTATAAACTGTTTTTGATGGTTATTTAAAAATCTGAAAATTTCTTAAAAGCTAATCTTAGGTTGTTTAGACAACAAACGTACATTGGGTGTGTTGGGGGAATCTTGTGAATGAATTTTAGTATCGTTTGATTAATGCTTTTGAGATAAAATTTTGTTTTATGATTAAACTAAAATCTGGGAATTTCAAAGTAATGGATCATAGGGTATTAGATGCTAAAAAATACATTGGGTGATTTTGAGAAATCGTTTAAATGGAATAGCCTATAGTTTGGTTAATATTTTTGAATTTAAACTCGGTTTTGAACTTATTACTAAGGGCTGAAAGTTGTTTAGAAGATTGTTTAAAACTTGTTAAAAGAATGTTAGATTATCTTAGGATGTGGTTTGACTTGAATTAAATAATATAAGGCGTACAAGGCATTATATGTCATGTAGGGATTCAGTTGAACTATTTTAACTTCAAGTTGATGCTTGAAGGATGTTGAATCTTATTGATTCTATTTGAGGTGATATACTTAAATGTACCTGGGGTGCTACTTGCTAAGTGTTAGCAAGCTTAATTGTTTATGGCATTATTAAGTTGCGGCGTGAGTTCTTATTTAAAATTGACTTTGGTTTCATTTAAGGTTTGATTAAAGACTTTGGTTTAAACTTGGTTTATGGTTGGGTCGGGTTAGACGTGGTCTCCCGACATGTTGTGTTGAGCTATACTGCATTAAGGCTAACACATTAAATTTGGAACTGTAATTGTTTTAAAAGGAGTATATAAGTATTTAAGTACTTTGTTTTTGTTTTAAAAGATAATAACTCACCTAAACTGAAGTTGCCTTATTTGTTAATTAGTTGTATGGATTCTTGGTTGTATTTTGATTACCTTGTTTGATTCTTTGGTTGCGTTTTGAAATTCTAGTTCTTTGTGGAGTCTAGTATTCTTAGAGTTAGGGGTTGTTCAGATTTTGACTTATATAATGTTTTAGACCCGTCGAATGCTCGTGCTACGGAGTATACGCAAGGTTATCTGTTTGCCAAGATTCACATGGATAAGCAAGCAGTGAGTTTATAGTGTTATTTACCGCTTTATTAAGTACCGCAAATTATTTTAGTATATCAAATGTTTGTGAGCTGTTTTAAGGATTATGGATCTGGATTAAAACGAGCTACTCGATAGGCTTGTATCTGTAGGTGCAACGGGACGTGAGGGTCCGAATCGTATATTTCAATTCAAAATTGGAATTCCAACAATTCGGATCCAGAAATTGATCATATCAATAACAAATGGATCGTCGTATCATCTAGTAATTAAAGCACGCATCTAGAAACCGTAAGAAGAATACCTATGTCGATTCTCCAACGATTCTTGTAGTCCCGATAGTACGGCGACCTCAAGCTCGTCCACACGAGTATGCGTTCAATTGAATCCTCGCCTTGAAGTAATCTGCCAGAGTTCCTCTTGCCGCGCAGCCCTAAGCTCAAACTCTTGCCGGGATTACGTCCTTGCTCGGATTTATGAAAAACGTCGCCAAGTTTTTCCCGTGATTGATGACTACTTGAACTCCTTCAAGTGCTTTCTCTCTCTAAAACTTTGTAGTGAGATGTGTTTTGTTGTGTTAAATGAGCAAAGGCAACCTCTATTTATAGGGTAGAGCTTTGCTTAAGAATGCAACACCTCACATGCTAGGTGTCACACACCAAGCAAAGGTGTTGCCACCATTCGACACCTCACATGCTAGGTGTCACGCACCAAGCATAGGTGTTACCACCATCTGACACATCACATGCTTGGTGTCACACATCAAGCATAGGTGTTGCCACCTTCTGACACGTCGGATGCTAGGTGTCACACACAGAGCCATACATGACATCATCACATGACATCATCATATGACATCATCGTGACATCATCACATGACATCATCGTGACATCATCACATGACATCATCGTGACATCATCGTGACATCATCACATGACATCATCACATTAACTTGGTTAAAATACAATTAGGTGCCTACTAATTTATAACTCTTACAAATTAGTCCCTAATTTATACTTGTTTTTCATCTTAGATTAATTTCCGAGATATGCTAGTATCTATATGAAATCGATCTCTCGTAAACTCAATCGGTTGCACACCCTATTGTGTGTGACTAACTAGGTTCACATCTATATGGCAACGAGAGTCATAAGAAACGCCTTTCTTATATTAAATAATTAAATCCCATTAATTATTAATTCTCGTAGATCGTGAGTGACGTCTAGCAACATCTCACGACCCCCAAATAGATATGAATGTTTCGATGCATTCTTTATGAACCAATGTTCATAATTACCGTACACTCAAAATTCCCTTCATCTAAGATTCTGACCTCAACTAGTGTCACGGTTAAGTCAAACACTGTTTGTCTTAATCATATGACCTCATCTCAGTTCTTATTCTTGATAAATATGAATTCCACTAGAAACAACTTTCTAAGTAAGTCATATACACCCGCGCAGGTTTTATCATCCATCAAGAACAATTTGAGATAGCATAGAATCTTTTCTCCGTTCATCCAGAGTGATAAATCCTCTCTTGGTTAAACCCCTATCTCTATATACAACTAACTAGAGCCAACACATCCCGCGACCCTAGCTCATGAAAGATCTAGGGATAAGGAGTATCAAACTCTAATCACCTATATACAATATAGTGTCACCGCAAGTCAAAGGACATATGTACAATTATGAACTAGATGACATTAAACTGACTTTGATGAAATACCATGTATAAGTCATCTAGCGTCACTTGTTCGACCCACTCAATATCTTGAGTGTCCACATGTTTATCCTTATCTCCATCAAGTAGTATGAGACTCACTACTTCCTATAATTAGTAACTCCTTACTAATCAGGAGAATAAACAGAGGTGACAATCTTTCCGGGATAATACGATGCCCTTATTCGTAGGACCCCATCGATCATGAACTGTTATTTAGATCACATGTATAATAAAATCTGTAACTCATATTCTTAACACCTTAATAATAGATTCTATCACAATGTGATAAGGACAATACGTAATAAATGAACACTTAGTTGATGAGACACTTAGTTCAATTAGAACATATATATCTTTGCCATTGCGATTAGTTCTACAAATATACATGATCAAATGGCCCTAGGGCACATACTACTAACAATCTCCCACTTGCACTAGTGCCATTGGCAACTATATCTAAGCCCCATCTTTACAAGATGTAAATCTTAATGACTCTATGTCATGTAAACCTTAATGACTCTAAGTCATGGGCTTTGTCAGTGGGTCAGCCGTGTTATCGGCTGATGCTATCTTTTAGAGAAACAATTTTCTCTTTCCAACAATTTCTTTAGATAATATGATAATGCCTTTCCTTATGTTCGGATAAGTTGTGAGACCCAGTTTCCTTTGCTATGGCAGTAGCACCATTGTGGTCGCAGAAAAGAGGAACTGTCGACTTAATGGAAGAAACCGTACTTAGTTCTATTAAGAACTATTTTATCCAAACACCTTCTATTACAACATCTCATGCCATAATATACTCGGTTTCTATAATGGAATATGGAGTTGATTCTTGCTTAGAACACTTCTAGCTCACTACTCCTTCATTATAGATAAATATGAATCTGGAGATAAACTCTCTATTATCCATATCTGATTATTAATCAAAATCTGTAAAACGGTCTACTTAAAAATCCCGTTCTCCATTTGTTAATACCATATCATTAGTTCTATAAAAGTACTTAAAGATACCTTTAACATCCATCCAATGTTCTCGACATAGATTGGATTAAAACCGATTAGTCCCACTAACCGCATAGATAATTTCCAGCTTTGTATGTGGCAACACATACCTCACACTACCAATTGCCGAAGCTTATGGTATCTTTGCTAGATTGTTTCTTTCTTAAGAAGTTTCGGAAGACACTCCCTTTGAAAGATTTATTTTATGCCTAACTAGTATCAATCCTCTCTTAGAACTTCCATATTGAACTACTTCAATATCTTTTCTAAGAAGAGCCTTTAGGAGAAACCAATTATTCTCTTAGATCTATCTCCATAGAGTCTAATACTGAGAATTTAGGCTACCTCTCCGTGGTCTTTGATGGAGTACGTATTAGATAAACCAAAGTTTTACAAAAGTCAACATTCCGATATTATTATTTATTAGTAATAAGTTATCTACATACAAGATCATGAAAGTGAGTCTGCTCCCACTAACCTTCTTGTAAACATTGGGTTTATCATCGTTTTTAATAAATTCGTAACTCCTTGCGGCTTTATCAAGACGGCGAATCTCGAAGCTTTGTTTCCATCCACTAGGGATCATTTTAGCTTACACGCCTCGGAACCTTCTTCGGATTCAAAATCCTCGGCTTGTTCCATATAGATATACTCCTTAATTTAACTATTAAGGAATATGGTTCTTACATCAACATGTCCAACCATAGAATCTACATATGTAGATATGGCAAGAAGAATCTGGATGGACTTAAGCATGGCTACCAGCGAGAAAGTGTATTCACAATACAACTTCTTGCCTCTAGCAAAAATCTTTTGCAACAAGCCTAGCTTTAAAGGTCGCCACCTTTCCATTAGTATAAATTTTACACATGAAGATCCATCTAATCCTTATCGGTATAATACCTTCGGATGGATCGACTGGCTCCCCAAATTTGGTTACTATAAATGGAATCCATTTCAGATTTTATTGCTTCAAACCATTTTTTTTTAAGAATCTATATCATATATAGTTTCCAAATAAGTAGAGGGATCAACATTTGATCTTTTTCTCCATGACTAAACGACTTTTGTTTATCATGTGGGAAAACCATATCTCTCTGGTTGACGAGATACTCTACTTGATCTTCGAGATGTTAATGTAGATACATCTTTTACTAACTCCGGCTTTTAGTGGGTTTGATCAATCTTCATTGATTCATTATTTTGTTGGTAACTAGATGACTCCTCATCTAATTCTATATTCCTTTCTTAGTGTCCCTCTTGAATAAACGCTTTATTAAGAAAGACTACCACCGTTAAACAACGATTGTTTGTTCGGTTCAAATATAGAAACAATATCCTAAACTGTCTTTAGGATATCCAACATAACCTTTCCATGATTGATTTTGATTCCAAATTTATCGGATATTATTTTCCTGATACGTTCCGAACACCCTCAAATCTTAACATCCTTAAGACTTGATTCCATACCATATCTCATAAGATATCTATGGTGGAAATTTAGTTGGAATTTAATTTAGAATTTTATTTGCGGTAAGAAGTGCTTGACCCTATAACGAGATGGATAAGTCAGTATATAGCTCATTATTGATCGTATCATTTCCCACAATGTACGATACGTCCTTCTTGACAGACGCACCATTCAACCATGGTGTTCCCAAAGAGTAAGTTGAAAAATAATACCACATTCCTTTTAGGAACATACCAAATTCTGTACTCAAGTATTCTTCCCTTTTCGATCACATCGTAAAGTATTAATACCTTTTCCAATATGGTTTTCTACTTCATTCTTGAAGTCATTTGAACATTTCAAAATCTTCATGTTTGTTCTTCATAAGACAAACTTAACTATATCGTGATAAATCATCGATGTAGAAAATGAAGTATAAGTATCTACCTTGGTCCGTTTCTTTAAACGTACCATATACATCACTATGTATGATCTCTTAAACGGCTTTGGCTCTACCACTTTGTCCCACAAAGAATGACCAGGTCATTTTGCCTTTAAGATACGACCCAGAAATCGGAAGCGATGCAAAATCTTGATTGCTCAAGATTCCCATCCTATCTGACTTGTTATGTCTGTCTTTTGCAATATGCCCTAATCATAAGTACCAAAGTTGTTTAAAAGTTTGATAACTTATGCTATTAATTTTCAAAACATCTTTTGCATTAAACATCTTTATTCAAGTCATAAAGAATATTTAGTACATCCATACCCAACTCTGTATTATCAAACATAATACTACAAACATCCTTTGTAAATAGAAAATCAACTACCAAATTTGTCATACAAATTCGGATATGATATTCCTATATATATTGGGTAAGTACAAAAATCTTGTTTAAGTACAACTTATGTTTATTTAAGAAAATTGAAGTTGATCCTATAGCTCTTGTCGCAACGCTTGCGTCATTCCCGAGATTTAAGATTACTTCATCTTTTTCCTTTCTTTCTCACTTTTACTAAATCCATAAAAGATAAACAAATGTGAGAATGAGCATCGGTATTCAATACCCAAGCTTTTAAATGAGCAATTGACATTGGAACATGAGATAGACACATGTTCTTGATGGAGTTGTTCCTCCAGTCATTGCCCTTTAAGTATTCACAATACTTAATGCAATTTCCATTTCAATGTCTTTCGGTTTGACAAAAGAAACACTTTCTTTTATTGACCGAACCGCCTTTCAAATATTCCAAATATTTCCGGCAATGACTTATATTGTCCTACATTTTAACAAATGAAAACATTTTTCTTTGTTAACTGATGTGCATTTCTTTTTCGCAATAGCCTTGGAGGCATCTAAATATCTTAATCAAACAAAAATGATTTTAAACCACTAGCGGATTACTATCGTGAATGTCACTTTAAAGAATTCTATTTAATCTTATTATCCCTTAGATAGCAAAGATCTCTAATTAGTATTCGTGTTATTTTGTATATTTAAACCATAATGATTTGGTCTTTATCAAAATGGCCTCCCACTATCTTTTTCGAATCCTACACTTCCAAAATAGGAAACGTGAATCTTTGTTGGAAAAAGATTCAAGCGGGTGATTGAATTCTTATACTCATTTATCTTTCCCTCAAGTACTTAATGCTATTCTTGGGATCAAAATGATATATAAGTGAACAACTACTTGTTCATCATATCTCATATGAGGTTCAATCATTTCCGGCTTCTAATGCTTTCACCCTCAAGTACTTAATGCTATTCTTGGGTTTCCACATTAGTTAAGTTTAACCCATTGAATCAACTAAGATGTATCGATTTGAATAATATACGACTCAGGTACGCCTAATTGCCTTTCTCGCCGTATATTATATCGACTACACCCGCAACATCGCATGCTTAACAATAAACTCGACAACATCTCTTGACGATATCATCTCACCCCTATGTATCCATAGCCGACAAGATGATAACTCAAAGCGTGTTAGTTTATTGCTCCAATGGAGATCCATTGATAAATTAATTTAATGATTATTCAATATAAACTTAATCTTTTTACTTTTAGGAAGATTTCTTAGGGAATTAAGTTATTCCGGTCTCACTAAGCCCACAACACATTTTAGCATGCATCTCATACATATTAGAGCTAAAATGAATCATGCAATCACACATGTATGATCATGGACGTCCTAGGTCTCATTCTTTAGCCACAAAAGAATGAGCAAACTATTATTTGTTCCGCATGTTTTGTTGACGACAACATAATGCACAAGCGAGTCACGTATTGTGTTAAATAATCACATTAGAAAAATTCCCAGGATAGATTGGAGGGTCACGAGCGGACCACTTAAGTACCAATCTTCTAGACAGAATTTAATCAAATGTAATTAATGTCACAATACCGTTTGCTCGTTTTTGCAAACAAGACCTAAGCCCTCGGAATTATAAATTACATGCCAACTAATAATTCCTAAGTCCATGATTATTAATACATGCATTCAATCGTAAAGCTTTAATACTTGGTGATACGGTGGCTCTGATACCACTGTTGGTGCAGCGGGACATGAGGGTCCGAATCGTATATTTCAATTCAAAATAGGAATTCCAACAATTCGGATCCAGAAATTGATCATATCAATAACAAATAGATCGTCGTATCATCTTGTAATTAAAGCACGCATCTAGAAACCGTAAGAAGAATATCTATGTCGATTCTCCAACGATTCTTGTAGTCCCGATAGTACGGCGACCTCAATCTCGTCCACACGAGTATGCATTCTATTGAATCCTCGCCTTGAAGTAATCTGCCAGAGTTCCTCTTGCCGAGCAGCCATAAGCTCAAACTCTTGCCGGGATTACGTCCTTGCTCGGATTTATGAAAAATGTCGCCAAGTTTTTCCCGTGATTGATGACTACTTGAACTCCTTCAAGTGCTTTCTCTCTCTACAACTTTGTAGTGAGATGTGTGTTGTTGTGTTAAATGAGCAAAGGCAACCTCTATTTATAGGGTAGAGCTTTGCTTAAGAATGCAACACCTCACATGCTAGGTGTCACACACCAAAGAAAGGTGTTGCCACCATTCGACACCTCACATGCTAGGTGTCACACACCAAGCATAGGTGTTACCAACATCTGACACATCACATGCTAGGTGTCACACATCAAGCATAGGTGTTGCCACCTTCTGACACGTCGGATGCTACGTGTCACACAGAGACATACATGACATCATCACATGACATCATCATATGACATCATCGTGACATCATCACATGACATCATCGTGACATCATCATGACATCATCACATGACATCATCACGTGACATCATCATATGACATCATCGTGACATCATCACATGACATCATCGTGACATCATCACATGACATCATCACATTAACTTGGTTAAAATACAATTAGGTGCCTACTAATTTATAACTCTTACAAATTAATCCCTAATTTATACTTGTTTTTCATCTTAGATTAATTTCCAAGATATGCTAGTATCTATATGAAATCGATCTCTCGTAAACTCAATCGGTTGCACACCCTATTGTGTGTGACTAACTAGGTTCACATCTATATGGCAACTTAAATAATTAAATCCCATTAATTATTAATTCTCGTAGATTGTGAGTGACGTCTAGCAACATATCACGACCCCCAAATAGATATGAATGTTTCGATGCATTAGTTATGAACCAATGTTCATAATTACCGTACACTCAAAATTCCCTTCATCTAAGATTCCGATCTCGACTAGTGTCACGGTTAAGTCAAACACTGTTTGTCTTAATCATATGACCTCATCTCAGTTCTTATTCTTGATAAATATGACTTCCACTAGAAACAACTTTCTAAGTAAGTCATATACACCCGCGCAGGTTTTATCATCCATCAAGAACAATTTGAGATAGCATAGAATCTTTTCTCCGTTCATCCGGAGTGATAAATCCTCTCTTGGTTAAACCCCTATATCTATATACAACTAACTAGAGCCAACACATCTCGCAACCCTAGCTCATGAAAGATCAAGGGATAAGGAGTATCAAACTCTAATCACCTATTTACAAGATAGTGTCACCGCAAGTCAAAGGACATATGTACAATTATGAACTAGATGACATTAAATTGACTTTAATGAAATACCATGTATAAGTCATCTAGCGTCACTTGTTCGACCCACTCAACATCTTGAGTGTCCACATGTTTATCCTGATCTCCATCAAGTAGTATGAGACTCACTACTTCCTATAATTAGTAACTCCTAACTAATCAGGAGAATAAACAGACGTGACAATCTTTCCGGGATAATACGATGCCCTTATTCGTAGGACCCCATCGATCATGAACTGTTATTTTGATCACATGTATAATAAAATATGTAACTCATATTCTTTACACCTTAAGAATAGATTCTATCACAATGTGATAAGGACAATACGTAATAAATGAACACTTAGATGATGAGACACTTAGTTCAATTAGAACATATATATCTTTGCCATTGGGATTAGTTCTACAAATATACATGATCAAATGGCCCTAGGGCACATACTACTAACAGTATCGAGACTGTGTGCACCGGTAAGTACTTTGGGATTGGCTGACTAATGTCTGGCCTACTTTGGAAATCGATGAGGATATGTTCCCATCTACTTTGGGTTAAATACATTGGGATTTCATTTCAATACTGTTTTCCATAATCAAATATATATATCTTACTATAAAAGGATTTGTTTTAAGGGTTTTAAACTTAATAAATGTAAATAGCATTATGAACTCATCTCAGTGTATCTGACCCCGTTGTTTTCCAAACTTTCCAGGTTTAGAACGTTTGTAAAAGTTTGGCTGAAATTGCTAAAAAGGGGAAACGTTTGTTTTTGTTTCGTAACGTTTGGAAACGTTTGGCTTAAATTGCTAAAAATGTGAAATGTTCGGATATGTTTCATAACGTTTTAATTGTTTGGCTTGGTTTTGTAACGTTTGTAAACGTTTGGCTTATATCGCTAAAAAGGTTGTCACGACCCATTTTCGTGAATCGCGACCGGCGCTAGGGTATGGGTAATGTAGTACCAAAACCTATAGCTAGCCTTTCAATTAACATATAAACACATAAACCTGCAGAAAACCAATGCTCGAGGGTAACCGAGACTTCAGCCTAAATCTAGCAGTTATAATATTCAACAATTAAAATAACATGCTTTCCAATAATGGTATTAAACCAATGCTCGAGGGTAACCGAGACTTCAGACTCTCTCAGATCATAACCCTGGGAAAAATTGGGAAAACAACGGGGTCAGATATACTGAGATGAGTTTATACCACTATCTACATTTATTAAGTGGAAAACCTTTAAAACCGTTTAAAATATTTAATAACGATATTACGAATAATAGTTGGAACCCTAATCCACAATTCTAAATAATAAACATAATCCAATAAGCCTGGTCCCGAGAGCTGAGCTACACCGAGTTACCACCGACCACACATTACCATATCCAGAGTCCCGAGAGCTGTGCTACACCGAGTTACTCTATTTGGTCTTGAGAGCTACGCTCACACCGGGTTACCACATTTCCATATATACCTTACCCAGATCATTACCAGTGCGCACGCAGTCCTAATGATGCCCATTAGGTAGCATGTTCCAACTAAAAGCCATAATATAAAAACAGTTCGCAATATACGTACAATATATATATTTAATATTAAAATAACAATTTACTTAATAAAGTGGTAAATAGTAAGTACAAACTCACAGCTTGCTAATCCATGTGATAACCGGCAAGCAACTAATCCTGGTTCGCCTCTGAAGCACGAACAGTAGACAGGTCTAGACAAATAAAATAATTATTAAAAATAGACCCTAACTCTAGAGAGTACTAGACACCACATAGCACTAGCACAAATAACACGTCGGGAATAAACAATCCAAAACAACACAAAAATACCCAATAGGTAATAAAGCCCAATTAATACAAGTCTATTGAGTTCTCGCTTTAAAATCCAATTTATGAATATTATTTAATAATCTTTAAATAATAATTAATTTCGAAATAGTGGGTTAGCCGAGTTACCAATAACTACCAAGCTAACCTCACTTGTCGGGTGACCCAAGTCTAACCCGACTCAAAACGTTTATCAAATATAAACCCGAGTTTATATTTATAAAAATAATTGGTAAAATAATAAACCATTAAAACAGAACTCAATAACTTCGAATTCAAGTAACCCAAGTTACTAACCAAAAACTTAATTAAATAAGTCTTATAAAAGTTTAGGGACTAAATTGTACTTTAGCCAATTAGGGAGTAAACTGTACTTTAGCCAATTAGGGACTAAACTGTACTTTAGCAAATTTGATTTTCAAAATCAAATTAATTATTCGATCTCAATACTAATTTATAATTCAATCAAAAATCCAAAAGTTATCTAATAGATAAAACTTAACTTGAATAAGTCTATTAGAAACTTTAGGGGATAAACTACAATTTAGTCAAATTGACATTACAATTAAAATTACATATAATTACCCGAGTAATTATATTAATTTAAGTTATAAAAATTTACGTATACAAATTGTCTATTTAAAATCAAAGTTATTATCGAAACAAAATGAAAATAACTTAAAGGATCTAATTAATTCAAACAAAACAATTTAATGATCAAAGTGGCTAATAAGCCATCTTCTTCTTCTTTTAAAAAGGACCATCCCCGCCCATGCCTCTCTTCATGCCAACAATGCAGTAGCCAAACATATCAAACCAAATCTTAAATATTTCATCACCAAACTCAATCAATCCATACCTAAAGACCATTTATAGCCAATCTCATCAACAAGAGATGGCAGTAAGGCCATGAACAATTGAAACCAAGAAAATATACAACACCACGAAGGAGGACGACAATCACCGAAGCCAAACAACGTATCAATTACAGTAGACCACGATATACAACCTAATAACCTCTTAACACACAACAAGTCACTCATATAATATCGGCACTTAACTGATGATAGACGGCAGCAACAATGAAATCCCGAAAACAGTGCAAAACAACTTAAAACGATAAACCGTACAGCGAATAAAACGAGATTGATAGCGTACCGTTTAACAAAAACGAGGTGGGTAATCGAAGGTACGCGAGTCTAGATCGTCTGGAAACAAACGGTTTTGATTTCGATCTAGAAACGAAAGAGAACGGTCAAAAATACGGAATTTCCGTTTAAACCAAAAACTGAAATCTTATAATATAACTTACCGAAGTTTTTCTGAAACTTTGAGAGGGATTTGATCAGCGAATTCTTAGCGAAAACGGAAAGGAATGGTGGCTACGGTTTCTTTGTATAATGAAGAATAGATTAGGGTAAAAAGTTACGTATTTAAGTAGGTCGAAATAGGTTAGAACAAAGGACGAAACTGCCCCCTCCGTTGGTGAAGTAAGTCTCGAACGAGAACAACCAAATTGGCCTGGTTCTCGTTCGAGAATGCCTGGTCTCGTACGAGACCAGGCACCAAACGAGGTTCTCGTACGAGACCTGTTAGTCTCTTACGAGACCTCACATAATTTTGTTGGAATCAGGTCTCTTTTAAGACCTGATTTAAAAGTGTGGTTCAACCCTTTTGGTTGAACCACAAACCGAACCGAGTATTCCCAAATTCTAACTATTCACGAATCGAACCGCAAAACCGGAATCACCAACAATTACTGGAAAATTTAAACGAATAATTTAAAATTTTACGGGATATTACAAAGGTATAACTATTGGATTTGTTTTGTAAATTTGTTACGTAACCTACTACACATTTTGATTGGTTTCGTAGCATTTCAAACGTTAGGCTTAAATCTCTAAAAATGGGAAACGTTTGGTTTTGTTTCGTAGCATTTATAAACGTTTGGCTTAACTTGCTAAAAATATGAAACGTTTGGATTTGTTTCGTAACGTTTTAAATATTTGGTTTTGTTTCGTAACGTTTGTAAACGTTTGGCTTAAATCGTTAAAAAGGAAAAATGTTTGGATTTGTTTCGTAACGTTTACGTTTGGCTTAAATCGCTAAAAAGGGGAAATGTATGGATTTGTTTCGTAACGTTTTAAATGTTTGGTTTTGTTTCGTAATATTTGTAATGTTTGGCTTAAATCGCTAAAAATGTGAAATATTTAGTTTTATTTTGTAACGTTTGTAAATGTTTTAGATAAATCGCTAAAAATATGAAACGTTTGGATTAAATCGCTAAAAAGGGGAAACATTTGGTTTTATTTCGTAAAGTTTGTAAACGTTTGGCTTAAATCACTAAAAATGGGAAACATTTGGATTTGTTTGTTAACGATTTAAACGTTTGGATTGGTTTCGTAACGTTTTAAATCTTTTGGATTTGTTTTGTAACGTTTGACTTAAATCACTAAAAAAGGTGAGACGTTTGGATTTGTTTCGTAAAATTTGTAAACGTTTGGCTTAAATGGCTAAAAAGGGGAAACGTTTCAATTTGTTTTGTAACGTTTGGCTTAAATCGCTAAAAAGGTGAAATGTTTGGATTTGTTTCATAACGTTTAAAACGTTTTGATTGGTTTTGTCAATATTTAAAGATTTGGCTTCAATCACTAAAAAGCTGAAACGTTTGGTTTTGTTTCATAACATTTGTAAACGTTTGTCTTAAATTAATAAAAATGGGACACGTTTTATTTCATAACGTTTGTAAACGTTTAGCTTAAATCGCTATAAATGTGATACGTTTGGATTTGTTTCGTAACGTTTTATACGTTTGGTTTTGTTTCGTAACATTTGTTTATGGTTGGCTTAAATCGCTAAAAAGGTGAAACGTTTGGATTTGTTTCGTAATGTTTGGCTTAAATCCCTAAAAAGGGGAAACATTTGGATTTGTTTCGTAACGTTTGCAAACATTTGGTTTAAATCGCTAAAAAGGTGAAATGTTTGAATTAGTTCCGTAAATTTATTTTGTACCGTTTTAAACATTTAAAATTGTTTCGTAACGTTTTAAATGTTTGCCTTAAATCGCTAAAAAGGAGGAACGTTTCGCTTTGTTTCGTAACGTTTGTAAATATTTAGCTTAAATAGCTAATAATGTGAAACATTTGGTTTTATTTCATAACGTTTGTAAATTTGGCTTAAATTGCTAAAAATGGGAAACGTTTGGTTTTGTTTTGTAACGCTTCTAAACGTTTGGCTTCAATCGCTAAAATGGGAAAACGTTTCGTTTTGTTTCATAACATTTTAAATGATTGGCTTAAATCGCTAAAAATGGAAAATGTTTGGTTTTGTTTCGTAACCTTTTAAACGTTTGGATTGGTTTCGTAACATTTTAAATCGATTGGCTTAAATCGCTAAAAGCGTGAAACGTTTGGATTTGTTTTCTAACGTTTGTAAACGTTTGGCTTAAATCGCTAAAAAGGTGAAATGTTTGGATTTGTTCATAATGTTTGTAAACGTTTGGCTTATATCAGTAAAATGGGGAAACGTTTGGATTTGTTTCGTAACGTTTGTAAACGTTTGGCTTAAATCGCTGAAAAGGTGAAACGTATTTGTTTGGTAACGTTTTAAACGTTTGGATTTGTTTTAACGTTTGTAAATGTTTGGATTAAATCGTAAAAAGGTGAAACATTTGGATTTGTTTTGTAACGTTTTAAACATTTGGATTGGTTTCGTAACGTTTGTAAATGTTTGGCTTAAATCGCTAAAAAGGTGAAACGTTTGGATTTGTTTTGTAACGTTTTAAATATTTGCCTTAAATCGCTAAAAGAGTTAAACATTTGGATTTGTTTCGTAACCTTTGTAAACGTTTGGCTTAAATCGTTAAAAAGGTCAAACTGTTGGATTTGTTTCGTAATGTTTGTAAACGTTTGGCTTAAATCACTAAAAAGGGGAAACGTTTGGTTTTGTTTCATAGCGTTTATGAACGTTTGGCATAAATTTCTAAAAAGGTGAAACATTTTGTTTCGTAAGGTTTATAAACGTTTGGCTTAAATCACTAAAAAGGTGAAATGTTTGGTTTTGTTTCGTAACGTTTGTAAACGTATGGCTTAAATCGCTAAAAAGGTAAAACGTCTGGATTGGTTTCGTAACGTTTGTAAACGTTTGGCTTAAATTGCTATAAAGGTAAAACGTTTGGATTTGTTTCGTAACATTTTAATTGTTTGGATTGGTTTTGTAACTTTTGTAAACGTTTGGGTTCAATAACTAAATGGTGAGATGTTTGGATTTGTGTCGTACGTTTTAAATGTTTGGATAGGCTTCTTAACCTTTTAAACGTTTGGATTTGTTTCGTAACGTTTCTAAAAGTTTGGCTTAAATTGCTAAAAAGGGGAAACGTTTGGATTTGTTTCATAGCGTTTGTAAACGTTTGGCTTAAATCGCTAAAAATGTGAAATGTTTTTATTTGTTTTGTAACGTTTGTAAACGTTTGGCTTAAATAGCTACAAAGGGGAAACTTTTGGTTTTTTTTTTGTAACGTTTGTATATGTTTGGCTTCAATTGCTAAAAATGTGAAACGTTTGGATTTGGTTCTTAACGTTTGAAACGTTTGGATTTGTTTCGTAATGTTTAAAAGTTTTGATTGGTTTCGTAACGTTTTAAACTTTTGGCTTAAATCGCTAAAAAGGTGAAACGTTTCGATTTGTTTCGTAACGTTTTTCAACGTTTGGCTTAAATCGCTAAAAAGGTGAAACGTTTGGAATTATTTCGTAACGTTTGTAAACGTTTGGCTTAAATCGCTAAAAAAGGTGGAACGTTTGGATTTTTTTCATAATGTTTTAAACGTTTGGATTACTTTTGTAACGCTTTAAACTTTTAGCTTAAATCGCTAAAAGGTGAAACGTTTGGATTTGTATTATAATGTTTGTAAACGTTTGGCCTAAATCGCTAAAAATTGGAAACGTGTGGCTTGGTTTCGTAAGGTTTTAAATGTTTAGATTAGATCGCTAAAAAGGTGAAACGTTTGCATTTTTTTCGTAGCGGCTTAAATTGCTAAAAATGTGAAACGTTTGGATTTGTTTCGTACCGAATTAAACGTTTCGATTGGTTTTGTAACGTTTTAAACTTTTGGCTTAAATCACTAAAAAGGTGAAATATTTGGCTTTGTATCGTAACGTTTTAAACGTGTGGATTGGTTTCGTAACGTTTGTAAACGTTTGGCATAAATTGCTAAAAAGGGGAAACGTTTGGATTTCTTTCGTAATGTTTGTAAACGTTTGGCTTAAATCTCTAAAAAGGTGAAATGTTTGGATTTGTTTCGTAATGTTTATAAACGTTTGGCTTCAATCGCTAAAAAGGTGAAATGTTGGGATTTGTTTCGTAACGTTTGTAAACGTTTGGCTTAAATCGCTAAAAAGGGGAAACCTTTGGATTTTTTTCTTAACGTTTGTAAACGTTTGGCTTAAATCGCCAAAAAGGCGAAAAGTTTGGATTTGTTTCGTGAGGTTTTAGGCGTTTGGCTTAAATCGCTAGAAAGGGGAAACATTTGGATTTATTTGGTAACGTTAGTAAATATTTGGCTTAAATCGCTAAAAATGTGAAAAGTTTGGATTTATTTCGTAACGTTTGTAAGCTGTTGGTTTAAATTGCTAAAAAGGTGAAACTTTTGTAAACGTTTGGCTTAAATCGCTCAAAAAGGGGATTCGTTTGGATTTGTTTCGTAACTTTTGTAAACGTTTGGTTTAAATCGCTATAAAGGTGAACGTTTTTAACGTTTTGATTTCATTCGTAACGCTTTAAATGTTTGGATTTATTTCGTAACGTTTTAAACGTTTGGATTTTTTGTAACGTTATAAACGTTTGGTTTTGTTTCATAACGTTTGTAAACGTTTGGCTTAAATCGCTAGAAATATGAAACATTTGGATTTGTTTCTTAACCTTTGTAAATGTTTGGCTTAGTTTTGTTTTATTTCGTAATGTTTGAAGGTGAAACGTTTGGTTTTGTTTCGTAACATTTGTAAACATTTGAATTTGTTTCGTAATGTTTATAAATGTTTGGATTTGTTTCGTAACGTTATAAACATTTGGATTTGTTTCGTAACGTTTGTAAATGTTTTGTAAACGTTTGGGTTAAATCGCTAATAAGGGGAAATGTTACGAAACAAAACCAAACGTTTACAAACTTTACGAAACAAATCCAAATGTTTCACGTTTTTAGGGATTTAAGCCAAGGAAAAATGTTTGAATTGATTTCGTAACGTTTAAAACGTTTGGATTGATTTTGTGACATTTGTAAACGTTTGGCTTAAATCACTAAAAAGGTTTAAAATGTTTGAATTTGTTTCGTTTGGCTTAAATCCTAAAAAGGGGGAAACGTTTGGATTTGTTTCGTAATGCTTGTAAAAGTTTTGGCATAAATCGCTAAAAATGTGAAACATTTGGATTTGTTTCGTAACGTTTGTAAACGTTTGGCTTAAATCACTAAAAAGGTTTAAAACGTTGGATTTGTTTCCTAATGTTTTAAACGTTTGGAATTGTTTCGTTTGGCTTAATCACTAAAAAGGGGAAACGTTTGGATTTGTTTCGTAATGTTTGTAAACGTTTGGCTTAAATCGCTAAAAATGTAAAATGTTTGGTTTTGTTTCGTAAAGTTTGTCAACGTTTGGCTTAAATATCTAAAAATTTGAAACGTTTAGGTTTGTTTTGTAATATTTTAAACGTTTGGATTGATTTTGTATCGTTTTAAATGTTTGGTTTAAATCGCTAAAAAGGTGAAACGTATGGATTTTTTCGTAACGTTTGTAAACGTTTGGCTTAAATCGCTAAAAAGGCGAAACGTTTGGATTTGTTTCGTAACGTTTTTAATATTTGGATTGGTTTTGTAACGTTTTAAACTTTTGGCTTAAATGGGTAAAAAAGTGATACGTTTGGATTTGTTTCGTAACATTTATAAACGTTTGGCTTAAATCGCTAAAAATGTGAAACGTTTGGATTTGTTTTGTAACGTTTTAAATATTTGGCTTAAATCGCTAAAAGAGTGAAACGTTTGGATTTGTTTCGTAACATTTGTAAACGTTTGGCTTAAATCGTTAAAAAGGGCAAACTGTTGGATTTGTTTTGTAACGTTTGTAAACTTTTGGCTTAAATCGCTAAAAAGGGGAAACGTTTGGTTTTGTTTCATAATGTTTACGAACGTTTGGCATAAATTTCTAAAAAGGTGAAACGTTTGGATTTGTTTCGTAAGGTTTGTTAACGTTTGGCTTAAATCGCTAAAAAGGTGAAACGTTTGGGTTTGTTTCGTAACGTTTGTAAACGTATGGCTTAAATCGCTAAAAAAGTAAAACGTCTTGATTGGTTTCATAACGTTTGTAAATGTTTGGCTTATATCGCTAAAAAGATGAAACGTTTAGATTTTTTTCGTAACATCTTAATTGTTTGGATTGGTTTTGTAACGTTTGTAAGCGTTTGGCTTCAATCACTAAAAGTGTAATACCTCGTAATTTTACGGGTTGTTTCGATGATTTTTTCGATGTGTTCTGGTTTGGTCTTTGGTGGTTTGGTTCCTTGAAACCATGGCTTGGTTTGCATAATCGCTTCAATCACTAAAAGTGTAATACCCCGTATTTTTACGGGTTGTTCCGATGATTTTTTCGATGTGTTCTGGTTTGGTCTTTGGTGGTTTGGTTCCTTGAAACCATGGTTTGGTTTGCATAATGTCACGACCCAAATTATTGAGCCGAGACCGGCGCTAGGGAATGGGAGTGGTAGCTCCGAAACCCGTAGCAAGCCTAAAACCACTCTAACTTTTTCGCGGAAATGCAAACACAACTATCCTATAATCATAACATAACATCATATATAGACACATCATCGATACAACCATAGTGGGCATTTCACTTCCGTAACTTGTACGTACTAGCCCGTCTATCGATCAATACAAAAACTGACAACCAAAAGATGTCACATCAAACAAACATTAAACACGTACACAACCTATAAGACCTAACTATACTAGGCTAAGACTCGTCACACGTATACTACTGCAGCACCAAGGGGACTTGTACCCAGCACACCAAAGACGGTCTGTCTGATCCGACTCTATACACCTGAAAAACATCAATGTGAGGGGTCAGTATTTGGGGAAATACTGAGTGAGATAACACATTACTAAGGTATTATAGAAAATAACATCGCATTTAAAACAAAACACATATATACAAACATATTATACTTCAAGCATTTGATCCGATCGAAACCCTAATATCTTAGCATGCATACTGAACACCATCACAACATTTAACGATCGATCGATATGAGTCCGGGATAGTTCAACCAGCCGACTCGCAGATACAGGCCCCGGGATAGTTCAACCAGATAGGCTCTGTATCGCATGCACAAACAAGTATGATAGACGACCCATGAAATCTCTATCTATGACTTACCCGGACGCTGGTGATCACACAGCCTATTGACACCCAATAGGTAGCTTGTTTCCCCCGGATCATATACTAGTTTTCACAATCTATATATGTTCGATAATACGATGTACAAATTCATTTCTATCGATAAAATACTATAGCATGCGATGTAGTTTAATATTATATTTATAATATAAAAACTATCTATTGCGTAATAATACTCAAAGTAAAGTTTAACTCACAACGATCGCTATTCCTTATATCCAAACGTAAGCTCCACACGTCATTCACTCTTTTAACTATTCCAGCTCGTCGATCTCGTACCTCGTCGATGTATTCACTTCCTATTCAAATCATACGTACGTTTAATTCATAAACGTAGGCTTAATATCAAAACTCTAAGTTATAAACTTAGGTTAATATGATCGTATTCCCAATACGTCTCTTAATATTTACTTTTAATGTCCGACGTACTTAAAGTCGGAAATATTAACATCCGATCCGATTAAGGCTAAAAGTCCGTTTTGGTCCTTCAGGCAAAAAGTCCGTTTTGGTCCCTGTGTGCCTTCACAGGGTGGTGTGCGTTCGCACACCTAGTGTGCGTTCGCACACCTAGTGTGCGTTCGCACACCTAGTGTGCGTTCGCACACTTCGGTGTGCGATCGCACACCGTGCGCGATCCACACACAGTGCCCGGAAACTTCGTTTCTGGGCTTCCCGTCATGCTTAAACTCGATTCCGACATGCCCCTATCTCGTTTTCACCTAAACTCAACTCCAAATACATCAAAAACGATAATAGAAACGCGATTATAATTCGTTTAATTCGTTAAAACGAATTAACCCTAATCCAATCATTTCAATCTCAAAAATCACCAAATTACCTCGATTTGAAGCTTGACGATGATAGAGAATCAAATTCTGAACAAATCGATATAAAGAACTCGTGATTTGAGCGAGAAACGGCGAAACGGCGGCGGATCGACGATAATCGTCGTTTTCCTTCATCTGCTCCTGATTCTCTCTTCTGTTCTTCACATTTCCTTATTCTTAAGGAAAGGATATATATATATCCTGGTTAAATGTCCATTTCAATCCTTCATTTCTTTTACTCAAACCATTTCTCTTTTAAACTTTCAATTTTAACCGGACGATTAATTATTCACTTAAACTCGAATATCTATGTATTATTTATATCCAAATAAATAATACTACTCCAAAAATAGTTATTTCCGTCGATAATCTTCCAATTTCTATTCTCGAGGCTAAATTGGCTAATTTGCACTTTGGTCCTTGAATTCTTCAAAATTGACAATTTAGCCCAAAATGAATCCGCGTCCAAATTTTAAAAGGTCTCCGATTGACCTGAAACTTTTACCACCAATACTATAAAACATTTCGCGGACCTTGGCGAAATAATTCCATTTTCGGACTTAACTGGTTAAATTACCACTTTAGTCCCTGAACTCTAGTTTGTGACTTTTCTTAATATTTTTCCTTATTTTCTTATTCTAATCCTCAAACATACACGTCTTACTCCATATTATTCTTTTCTTTAATATCCAATATCTTTATCTCTGCAACTCCGGTCCTTCTCTGCCGGACACGTTGCACTAAACGGTACCTGAACTTACGGGGTATTACATTCTTCCCCCCTTATAAAAATTCGTCCTCGAATTTTCATACTACCTTTTTACTTATCTTAAACCCTTGACCTTTTCATTTGTTCCTTGTTTGACCTTCAATACTATATACTTTGTATTCCATCACACACTTTCTTGACTCGTCGCTCCTATCCTTGTACGTCTATCATCGATATCCTTATTAAACCCGACGTCTTTCTAATATCACACAATATTCACCTCCTCTTATCATAAGGGCAATCTCCTATCTCCAAAGCATAACTATAAATCGATTCCTATACTCAACTATCCTCTTTTCATACTACTATCATACAGTATGAACGTCCTAGTTCACCGTCCAATCATTTTCATTCCGCTATTCACGCACATCTATCATTCACTTCTCGTATACAAACTTCATCCTTCATATCCACTTCTTCTCTTATATCGTCATTTAAAATCTTTGACATCCCGTCAAAGAGATACTTACTTTCTAACACATCACTAATCAGGTACATATCACTGTCCAACGTATTCACGATCTTAGCTATATTCTTGCTCGTTAACTCGAAACTAAGTTCATATCCTAGAAGCATAACGTCTATGTTTTCGCAACGATACGTATTCATTCGTCTCATGGTCTTGATTGCAGCTTGCTCGCGAGCACTTTACTTCCGTTACAGAGTTCTGGTCTAGGTATACTTACATGAAAACAAAACTCTTTTAAAACTCTTTCGATAAAACGATTCATTTTGAATTCCAAATCAAATTCCATTTTCATTTTAGCAAAATTGTGCACTAGGGTGATGACGTCTCTCATCCCCAAAGAGTTGCCACATCTTACCTCTTCATTTGAACATAATGCATATGATGCATGTCCTATCGATGTATGTACAGATATATGTAGTGATGCATTTCTATCGATGTCGTGGCACTTATCGATGACTATCGCGGGTCTAGGCACAATTATGTTTTCAAAATCGTTTAAACAAACAACTTTCAAAAAGTTTTAAACTTCGAGTTTTGTAAGTTCTCTAGACCTTTAAACTCTGCACACGATAAGTTCTTCCACTTCTGTAACTTCATACTTCTTCTTCATGCATACCATAACCCTTCGATCGATTTCGATAACTCAATTTCGATACCATCTATACATCGTATTTTGCAAAGGAACAGACAAAGATTTCACAAATCTATCGATTATATTTATCATAATGGAACAAACAAGAATTTCACAATCCATCGATCATACTTATCATAATGAAACGAACAAAAATTCTCGATTAATCAATAATTTACTATCAATCAATTCGATCTTTCACAATCCATCGATAATTCACTATCAATCAGCTCGATCATAAAACAAATAATACAAACGACTTGGATCAGACATGGCTCAATTCTATAGCTGCAGTAGTTCCTAACTTAGTCTAATGACCTAATACCTAGGAACAAACAAACATCAATCACAGACTCGCAGTGGTATCATGGATCAACTGCACTCAAATCACATATTAGCAGAGGTAACTGGACCAACTGCTCTGATACCAACTTTGTCACGACCCAAATTATTGAGCCGAGACCGGCGCTAGGGAATGGGAGTGGTAGCTCCGAAACCCGTAGCAAGCCTAAAACCACTCTAACTTTTTCGCGGAAATGCAAACACAACTATCCTATAATCATAACATAACATCATATATAGACACATCATCGATACAACCATAGTGGGCATTTCACTTCCGTAACTTGTACGTACTAGCCCGTCTATCGATCAATACAAAAACTGACAACCAAAAGATGTCACATCAAACAAACATTAAACACGTACACAACCTATAAGACCTAACTATACTAGGCTAAGACTCGTCACACGTATACTACTGCAGCACCAAGGGGACTTGTACCCAGCACACCAAAGACGGTCTGTCTGATCCGACTCTATACACCTGAAAAACATCAATGTGAGGGGTCAGTATTTGGGGAAATACTGAGTGAGATAACACATTACTAAGGTATTATAGAAAATAACATCGCATTTAAAACAAAACACATATATACAAACATATTATACTTCAAGCATTTGATCCGATCGAAACCCTAATATCTTAGCATGCATACTGAACACCATCACAACATTTAACGATCGATCGATATGAGTCCGGGATAGTTCAACCAGCCGACTCGCAGATACAGGCCCCGGGATAGTTCAACCAGATAGGCTCTGTATCGCATGCACAAACAAGTATGATAGACGACCCATGAAATCTCTATCTATGACTTACCCGGACGCTGGTGATCACACAGCCTATTGACACCCAATAGGGAGCTTGTTTCCCCCGGATCATATACTAGTTTTCACAATCTATATATGTTCGATAATACGATGTACAAATTCATTTCTATCGATAAAATACTATAGCATGCGATGTAGTTTAATATTATATTTATAATATAAAAACTATCTATTGCGTAATAATACTCAAAGTAAAGTTTAACTCACAACGATCGCTATTCCTTATATCCAAACGTAAGCTCCACACGTCATTCACTCTTTTAACTATTCCAGCTCGTCGATCTCGTACCTCGTCGATGTATTCACTTCCTATTCAAATCATACGTACGTTTAATTCATAAACGTAGGCTTAATATCAAAACTCTAAGTTATAAACTTAGGTTAATATGATCGTATTCCCAATACGTCTCTTAATATTTACTTTTAATGTCCGACGTACTTAAAGTCGGAAATATTAACATCCGATCCGATTAAGGCTAAAAGTCCGTTTTGGTCCTTCAGGCAAAAAGTCCGTTTTGGTCCCTGTGTGCCTTCACAGGGTGGTGTGCGTTCGCACACCTAGTGTGCGTTCGCACACTTCGGTGTGCGATCGCACACCGTGCGCGATCCACACACAGTGCCCGGAAACTTCGTTTCCGGGCTTCCCGTCATGCTTAAACTCGATTCCGACATGCCCCTATCTCGTTTTCACCTAAACTCAACTCCAAATACATCAAAAACGATAATAGAAACGCGATTATAATTCGTTTAATTCGTTAAAACGAATTAACCCTAATCCAATCATTTCAATCTCAAAAATCACCAAATTACCTCGATTTGAAGCTTGACGATGATAGAGAATCAAATTCTGAACAAATCGATATAAAGAACTCGTGATTTGAGCGAGAAACGGCGAAACGGCGGCGGATCGACGATAATCGTCGTTTTCCTTCATCTGCTCCTGATTCTCTCTTCTGTTCTTCACATTTCCTTATTCTTAAGGAAAGGATATATATATATCCTGGTTAAATGTCCATTTCAATCCTTCATTTCTTTTACTCAAACCATTTCTCTTTTAAACTTTCAATTTTAACCGGACGATTAATTATTCACTTAAACTCGAATATCTATGTATTATTTATATCCAAATAAATAATACTACTCCAAAAATAGTTATTTCCGTCGATAATCTTCCAATTTCTATTCTCGAGGCTAAATTGGCTAATTTGCACTTTGGTCCTTGAATTCTTCAAAATTGACAATTTAGCCCAAAATGAATCCGCGTCCAAATTTTAAAAGGTCTCCGATTGACCTGAAACTTTTACCACCAATACTATAAAACATTTCGCGGACCTTGGCGAAATAATTCCATTTTCGGACTTAACTGGTTAAATTACCACTTTAGTCCCTGAACTCTAGTTTGTGACTTTTCTTAATATTTTTCCTTATTTTCTTATTCTAATCCTCAAACATACACGTCTTACTCCATATTATTCTTTTCTTTAATATCCAATATCTTTATCTCTGCAACTCCGGTCCTTCTCTGCCGGACACGTTGCACTAAACGGTACCTGAACTTACGGGGTATTACACATAACCTTTGGTGTGTTGTTTTGATTAGGTTATGGGCTTTATCGAATGAGTGTTTATGTGTTTTCTAGATGTGACATGCTTTAGTAAAATATCCATATCTCCCTAATGCACCGTTGGATCAGGCTCCATTTTGGATATGTCGTTCCTGAGAGAATTTGCTAAAAACTGGTCGGTTTGAAACGTTTTCATTCTGTCGCGGGTGCGACATATGGAGGTCGCGGGCGCGACATATGGAGGTCGCGGGCGCGACATATGGAGGTCGCTGGCGCGACATTTGTCGCGGGCGCGACGTGTCCGTATCTTGGGCGCGACGCGACATTGTAGGGTTCACTGTTTTTGTATAAATAGGATTTTAACTCGATTTCTTCAGCCCCTTTTCACCCTCTCAAACCTAGAACGACCCTTTACTCAAATAAACTCAATTTCTGTCATTCCTTTATGATTCATGGTGGTTTTTAACAATTATTTGGTGATTGATTATCCGTTTGGCGGAATCTATGCAATTCCTTCTTCGTATCATTCGTTGGTGTGATTTGTGACTTCATTATTTAGGTCCAGACCCTTAACCTAGGGTTTATTATCTTTATTATATATTCTTCATCACTCTAAGGTATTGTCTTCATCCCTTTTGTATTGGGTTATTGTTGTTGATGTGTTAAGCGTAGAATTGCATGATTTAGGGTGTTTTGAGGATAGAAACATTATGTTTGATGGTCCGAGTTTTATGATCTAATATATGTGTTTAGATTGGAGTTTAGTATGATTATTTTCTGATGTGTAATAATTGGAATTGGTTTGGCATTGTTTAAGCGATGATTATGCGTTTTCAAGATTTTTGCGTTATGGATTCGCTTAGCGATTTGTATATTAGGTTAAATCTGATTTGGCATGATATTTTTATCTTTCTCACCTATATATACTGATCTAAATAGTTTGTATTTGAATTTGGGATTTAAAATTAAGTTGTTATGTAAAATCTCTACGATTCGCGAAATTGTCAATTTTATGGAAGTTAAACACTATGATTGCAAAATGGTTTTCAAATGATATACCTACTAATATAATATATTCTAAGTGATGTTTTAAAGTTTTAAATCAGTAGTAACATACTTTGATTCATCGATTATTGGTTTTGAGTCGTTTGGCAAGTTTAGGCAATTTTCGGCAAAATTGCCATATTTGATTATTTGAGTGCTTTGGCTTAATTTTGGTTTTGATCAAATTGTTAATGGCTGGAAATTTTGTTTATAAAATGGTTCAAACATGTTTAAAGGATGGTAGTTGCATTCTAGGTTGTGGTTAACATTGGTTAAATGAGATATAAGGCATGTAAGGTTTATATGGTTTGTTATGAGCTGATTAAATTATTTAGTTTCAAGTTGTTACTTGAAAGATGTTGAATCTTGTTGATTCCATTTAAGGTGATATATTCAAGTGTACCCTGGGTGTTACTTGCCAAGTGTTCTAAATTGTATCGTGGCATTATTAAGTTAGGGTATGAGTTCTCATTTAAAATAACTTTGGTTTCATTTGAGGTTTGATTTAAGACTTTGGTTTTAACTTTGGGTTATGGTTGAGTAGGGGTAGACGTCTGTCGCCCGACATGTGATGTTGAGCTATACTGCAGTAAGGCTAACACACTACTTTGGGAACTATTATTGTTTTGAAAAGACTATTTAAGTATTTAAAACTTTGGTTTTGTTTTCAAAAATAAGAACTCACCTAAGCTTAATTTGCCTAACTTTGTTATTTGGTTTGAATGAAATACTTTGTATATACTTTATTTGTACTTTGGTTACCTTGGTTGATTCTTTGGTTGTGATTTAAAATGCTATTCCTATGTGGAGTCTAGTATTCTTAGAGTTAGGGGTTGTTCGGATTTTAAATTGTATAATGTTTTAGACCCGTCGACTACTCGTGCTTCGGAGTCTACGTAGGGTTAGCTGTTTGCCAAGATTCATGTGGATAAGCAAGCAGTGAGTTTGTAGTGTTATTTACTGCTTTATTAAGTACCGCACATTATTTTAGTATATCAAATGTTTATGAACTGTTTTAAGGATTATGGATCTGGATTGAAACGAGCTACTCGATAGGCTTGTATCGAGATTGTGTGCACCGGTAAGTACTTTCGGATTGGCTGACCAATGTCTAGCCTACTTTGGGAATCGATGAAGATTTGTTCCCATCAACTTCGGGTTAAATACTTTGGAATTTCATTTCAATACTGTTTTCTATAATCAAATATATATATCTTAGTATAAAAGGATTTGTTTTAAGGGTTTTAAACTTAATAAATGTAAATAGCATTATGAACTCATCTCTGTATATCTGACCCCATTGTTTTCCAAACTTTCCAGGTTTATGATTTTGAGAGCGTTGGTCATCTCCGATCTTTTGATTCCTCGGAGGTCTTTTTATGTTATCAGACTAGTTTACTGTTTTACTTGTTAGACCGCAGTAGAACTAATTGTCTCTTTTATTGTACTTTGTTTTGTCATAGTGGTACGACTTTTATATTATTATACTTTGGTATGTTACATTGGATTATTTATTATATGAGGCATGTTTCATAGTTTCGAATTGCTATTAAGTAATTATATTAGAACTGCTATATAAGTTGTTAGACTTAGGCTGAAGTCTCGGTTGCCCCCGAGCATTGGTTTTCTTGCAGGTTATATTGAATATAAGGTTTTCTGCAAGGCTTGCTACAGATTTCGGTATGACCATACCCATACCCTAGCGCCGGTTGCGATCCATGAAATTGGGTCGTGACAAAGTTGGTATCGGAGCTTTAGTTTCGAACTAAGGCCAGATTTTTGCATGTTATGTGTTTATCGCTTTAAGGCATGTTAAGTGTTGTTGTTGTGTCATAGGATCTGCTGCGGAATTAGGATTCAAGTCTTGTCTTTTGAAACGTCATCATTTGTTTTCAAAACTTTCTACCTTCATCTATAGGGATGTTGAGTGTTGGTCTTATGTGTTATTGATGCTTTGCTTTTGAATGTTTACTGCTTATACATTGGGTGATTGTTGGCTGTGGTGCCATATATGAGCTATACTTTGAGTGATTTTTGTTGGCTGTTGTGCCATATATGAGATATACTTCGAGTGACGTTTTGGTTGGCTGTTGTGCCTTATATGGTGTTTACTTCGGGTGATGCTTTGTAGGATGTTGTTCCTTATATGATTTTACCTTGGGTGATTAGTTCTTGGCTTTTACGCCTTGGATGATTTTGATTATAATTGGATTGTTTTCACCTTGTTGGTGAGTATAGTTGTAACACCCCGCATTTTTCTAACTTGTTACGTATAAGCCTAAACGGTACCTTGGGTTCGTTTGAGTGGTCCGACCACTTAGATTCCCGTTTCGAAGGTTCGAAACCTTTTAAAATGTGTTTTAACATGTATTAGAAGTAATCTCGGAGTTTGAAACGTTTTCAATTTCAATTTCAAAATCTCAAATTTTCATCGGAGGCAGTAGCATTTCGCGGGCGCGACATGCATGAATCACGGGCGCGATTCATGTATCGCGGGTGCTATATAGGTGTAGCGGGAGCGACGCGTGCACTGTTCAGTTCACTGATTTCTATTTAAACTCATCTAATTCGACCTAATTTGATTTTACACTTTCTCTAAAACCCTAAAACGGCTGTAGCATTTCTCTTAGTCATTGTCTATCATTCCTAAGCCTATTTCCATCAATTGTAAGTATTTCTAATCCTCTCCTTATGGTTTAATCCATTGATTACATATTTATCAATTATAAATTCATTAGCTATCGTATGAATTGGTTGTAGGCTGATTGTGGATCAATATTTTTCTAAGTTTTCTCTTGATTGTTGTTCTCAGTCCATCTCAAGAGGTTAGTGGCTTAAATCCCTTGTTTTGATTTGTAGAGATTGCTATATATTCAATTGCTTCGATAGCTTGGGTGGTTTGATTGTAATTTATGTGTTTCTTGAATTATAAATTCTGGAAATCTTAATTTGATGTTATATTAGTCTCTTGAATTTTATTTGTACTTTGGGTGATTTGGTTTTAATGTTACAATTGATAGACTTATCGAATTGCTAAAGATTTTGGGTTATAAACTGTTTTTGCTGGTTATTTAAAAATCTGGAAATTTCTTAAAAGCTAATCTTAGGTTGTTTAGACATCAAACGTACATTAGGTGTGTTGGGGGAATCTTGTGAATGGATTTTAGTATCGTTTGATTAATGCTTTTGAGATAAAATTCTGGTTTAAGATTAAATTAAAATCTGGAAATTTCAAAGTAATGGATCATAGGGTATTAGATGCTAAACAATACATTGGGTGATTTTGAGAAAACATTTTTGAATTTAAACTCGGTTTCGAACTTATTACTAAGGGCTGGAAATTGTTTAGAAGATGGATTAAAACTTGTTAAAAGTATGTTAGATTATCTTAGGATGTGGTTTGACTTGAATTAAATAATATGAGGCATACAAGGCGTTATATGTCATGTAGGGTTTCAGTTGAACTATTTTAGCTTCAAGATGATACTTAAAAGGTGTTGAATCTTATTGATTCTATTTGAGGTGACACAATTAAATGTACTTGGGGTGCTACTTGCTAAGTGTTAGCAAGCTTAATTGTTTATGGCATTATTAAGTTACGGTGTGAGTTCTTATTTAAAGTACTTTGATTTCATTTAAGGTTTGATTAAATACTTTGGTTTTAAACTTTGTTTATGGATGGGTCAGGTTAGACGTGGTCTCCCCACATGTTGTGTTGAACTATACTGCAGTAAGCCTAACAACACTACTTTGGGAACTGTAATCGTTTTAAAAGGACTACATATGTATTTAAGTACTTTGGTTTCGTTTTAAAAAATAAGAACTCACCTAAGCTTAATTTGCCTTATTTGTTATTTGGTTGTGTGGATACTTGGTTGAATTTTGGTTACCTTGTTTGAATCTTTGGTTGCGTTGTGAAATGCTAGTCCTATGTGGAGTCTAGTATTCTTAGAGTTAGGGGTTGTTCGGATTTTGACTTATATAATATTTTAGACCCGTCGACTGCTCGTGCTTCGGAGTCCACGCCGGGTTAGCTGTTTGCCAAGATTCACGTGGACAAGCAAGCAGTGAGTTTGTAGTATTATTTACCGCTTTATTAAGTACCGCAAGTTATTTTAGTATATCAAATATTTGTGAACTGTTTTAAGGATTATGGATCTGGATTGAAACGAGCTACTTGATAGGCTTGTATCGAGACTGTGTGCACCGGTAAGTACTTTGGGATTGGCTGACCAATGTCTTACCTACTTTGGGAATTGATGAAGATTTGTTCCCATCGACTTTGGGTTAAATACTTTGGGATTTCATTTCAATACTGTTTTCCATAATAAATTATATATATTAGTATAAAAGGTTTTGTTTTAAGGGTTTTAAACTTAATAAATGTAAATAGCATTATGAACTCATCTCGGTATATCTGACCACGTTGTTTTCCAAACTTTCCAGGCTTATGATTTTTGAGAGCGTTGGTCATCTCCGATCTATTGATTCCTCGAAGGTCTTTTTTTAGGTTATCATACTAGTTAACTGTTTTACTTCTTAGACCACAGTAGAACTAGTTGTCTCTATCATTGTACTTTGGTTTGTCGTAGTGGTACGACTTTTATATTGTTATACTTTGGTATGTTAAATTGGATTATTTATTATGTGAGGCATGTTTCATAGTTTTTAATTGGTATTAAGTAATTATATTAGAACTGCTGTATAAGTTGTTAGACGTAGGCTGAAGTCTCGGTTGCCCCAGAGCATTGGTTTTCTTGCAGTTTATGTTGAATATAAGGTTTTTCGCGAGGCTTGCTACGGGTTTCGGTACGACCATACCCATACCCTAGCGCCGGTCGCGATCCATGAAATTGGGTCGTGACGGTAGTTTGGTTTTGCTGTGTTGTTGGGTGCTAAATAGGTTGGCACGTACTATGATATGTTAGGCGTATGCTTTATGTGGTTCTTAAAGGATTATTTTTTGATGAATCTTTAAGCATGGTTTGTGGCTTTATGATTGTTTGACCACACGTTGGTTTTATAATTACTATTGAGAAAATTGTCTAAATTTGATTTGTATTTTGACATAAGAGCCAGATGACTGGTATGGTCATCACACTTCAAAAATATGATTTTAATTACTTTTCAAGTTAAATGAATTTCTCGTATCTCAGAATCTTACATTTGACTTGGTGTTGACAAACAGGTGTTTTCAAAATAGTATTATTTATGAGATTTTCCACCGTATTAAGAGTTTAATATTTTGGCTGTTATTTTACCATGTTGTGGTATGTCGACGTATGAAGCGTTGCTTGGCCATATGTTTGTTAATTATGTTTGGCTTGCTTAGATGTTTACAGAGTGATTGTTTGAGATTAAAGATTTTCTCACTTAAGTTTTTGAGTTGATTTTTGATACTTGGGTTGCTTGAGCTCTTATTTTGAAAGGATTGGGATTTTTTTTTTATTTAAAAGACTTTTTCTGGATTTTTAAATATTTTTACGTTTTTATAAATGGTGTTTTTTGGATTGACCTGGGTCACCCAAATTTGGAAGTTGAGCTTGGTAGTTGTAATGACTCGGCTAGCTCGATGGTTTTATGGATTGAGATATTTTAGAAATTTTAATGCAATTGATTTAATTGAGGAGATACTTTCGGATATTGATTTTGCTTTTAACCGTGGGGCTTAACTAAATTTCAGAAGTCTTCTGGTTGACTTTCAACTTCAAAATGAATTTTGATACGTACTTTTGAAAGATGATATGTATTATAGGTTGATTTTGTTACGGAGATTCAAAAGCTTGTTGTAGCATGTCTTGATTTTGTCCTTTAAGTATGTTTGGATTATTTTGGCCTAATGACATGCTTTGTTGGTTTATGGTTGTATAATTTGTAATCTTTTGGTTTTGATTTGCGTTGTATACCTCGCATGTTTGGTTGGACTATGTTGATTGTTTTTGTATTACCTCGTCGTGCGGAGTAGCACGTGGGGTAATTTCTTTCAAGCGTTCTTTTGGCCTACTCTTGATGTTTAGTTTTGATTTGTTAGTCGAACCTTCGTTTAGACCCTGTATTGCTTTAGTTGGTTTCGGATTACGTTGGGTTTGGTGTTTTGTTTTGCTGATCGAGGTCTTAGGGTTTCGATATTAGTAAGATGAAGAAAGTGTTTCTTTGGTGGTTTTAGATTATCCTGAACAAGGATGTTGGAAATTCTTATTCGAAGAGATAAATTGTGTATTAATACATTAGTGTTGTCATCAAGATTGGATGATGCGATGCGGGAACTTATGGTTTGTTTAGTAGAAACGTATGTGATGTATTTTTTTTCTTTGAGTTAAGTTTAAGCTTAGTGGGAGTTTATTGTCGCATAAGAGATTTTATAATGGTTATCGGCTTAAATTGTTATGCTAGTATCATATGATTTGGTGGATTGCAAGTATGGAGTTTGACAAATATTTTGAGGCTATCGAGTGCACATCTCACAGTGGGTAATGTCTAGCAAATGTTTTATCAGAAAATTAATTTAAAACGTTAATTTGTTAAACGTATTTGAAATGTTTTTATCACGTGATTGTGCCCAGACATATCATGAACATGCATTTTTGTATGTCACGAATAGGAAATTGCATTGAGCACTGAGTATGTGTAACCCAATAGAAACTAGAAGTGGGGGGGGGGGGGTTGAATAGTTGCCACTAAAACTTTTTGCGGATTAAGAATTGATTTCAACTAATCTAATGGAGGTTGAGAAGGAAGAACACACAAGATTTATAGTGGTTCGGTGATTAACACATTCACCTACATCCACTTCCCTCGAACTAGAGGTTTCCAATTGGAGTTTTTACAAGTTCACTCCCAACTTAAGTTTTCAAAGGCTCAACATAAACAAACAACTAACAACAACAACCTATAGTTTTTCTAGGAAAAATTACAAACCAAAAAATAACAAGAATTTCTAGGGTTCACTCTTAAACCAACAAATTAAAAGCTTTTTCACACAAAATTTGAAGATTGCTTGAGAGGTTTGAAAGCTTTAGTTGTCCACCCTTTTCCATTCACAATAGTATGATATATATAGGCCTCCAAACAATTCTTCCCGTTACTCTTTTTGTGTGAAGCAAAAGAGTAACAAATCAGCTTTTTGAAATAAACTTGCCAGACAACGTTCGCGCCCGCCAACTATGGTTCGCGCCCGCGAACGGCTCCTTTGTAACATCCCGCATTTTTCTAACTTGTTCCGTTAAGCCTAAACGGTACCTTGGGTTCGTTTGAGTGGTCCGACCATTTAGATTCGCGTTTCGAAGGTTCCAAACCTTTTAAAATGTGTTTTAAGATGTATTAGAAGTAATCTCAGAGTTTGAAACGTTTTCGATTTCAATTTCAAAATCTCAAATTTTCATCGGAGGCAGTAGCATTTCGCGGGCGCGACATGCCTGAATCACGGGCGCGATTCATGTTTCGCGGGCGCGAAGGAGGTGTAGCGGGCTCGACGCGTGCACTTTGCAGTTTGCTGATTTCTATTTAAACTCACCTTAACTCGACCGAAAAGAGATTTTAAACACTTTTAACTTCTCTTAAAACCCTAATTGTGCTGAGGCTCTATCTTAGGTCATTCCTCCATCATTTCATCTCAATTTTGATTCTTGGTAAGTGTTCCTAATCAATCCCTTATAATTTCATCTATAGTTCATCAATTCTAGGAGTTCTAAATCCTATAGCCTATATGTGTGTTATTGTAGGCTGATTTGGTTTGGTTGATTGAGTTTTATTGCTATTAGCCTAATCAAGAGGTATGTTGTTCAATTTCCTTGTTTTGATTTGTAGATATTGCTATATACTCAATTGTTTCGATACCTTTGGTGATTTGATTATATTTTTTGTTTTGTATTAATCTAAAATCTGTAAACAATCTTGCTATGTCGTTTTTAGTTTATGTTTGGTGTTTGTTTCTTGGGTGGATGAGTGTAATCGTTATAATTGAAAGACTAATCAAATTGTGGGATTTGTGATGGAGTATTCTATTTTTATGATTAAATTAAATCTGAAAATTTCAAAGAAATGGACCATAGAGTATTAGGTGATAAACAATACATTGGGTGGCTTTGAGAAATCGTTTAAATGGAATAGTGTATCGTTTGGCTATCATTTTTGAATCTAAATTCTGTTTTGAACTTATTACTAAAAGCTGGAATTGTTCTTTGATAATTAAAAGGGTTGTTAGATAACCACTCCTACCTTGGGTGATTTAAGATAAATTGACCAAAGCTAAATCATAGATTAATTAAGGTTTTACAAAGGTTAAATTTGCTATTTTGAATAAGCAACTTTGCTGGAAACTATTTTTAATATGGTTTAAAACTTGTTAAAGGAATGCTAGTTCATCTTAGGTTGTGGTTTAATGTAAATTGAGTAATATATAACATACAAGGTGTTATATGTCATGTAGGGTTTCAGTTGAACTATTTTAGCTTCAAGTTAATACTTGAAAGGTGCTTAATCTTATTGATTCTATTTGAGATGACATAATTAATGGTGCTTGGGGTGCTACTTGCTAAGTGTTAGCAAGCTTAATTGTTTATGGAATTATTAAGTTATGGTGTGAGTTCTTATTTAAAATTGACTTTGGTTTCATTTTAGGTTTGATTAAAGACTTTGGTTTTAAAATTGGTTTATGGATGGGTCGGGTTAGACGTGGTCTCCCGACATGTTGTGCTGAGCTATACTGCAGTAAGGCTAACACACTACTTTGGGAACTGTAATTGTTTTGTAAAGATTATTTAAGTATTTAAGTACTTTGGTTTCGTTTTAAAAGATAAGAACTCACCTAAGCTTAACTTGCCTTATTTGTTAATTAGTTATATGGATACTTGGTGGTATTTTGATTACCTTGTTTGAATCTTTGGTTGTGTTGTGAAATGCTAGTCCTATGTGGAGTCTAGTATTCTTAGAGTTAGGGGTTGTTCGGATTTTGACTTATATAATGTTTTAGACCCATCGACTGCTCGTGCTTCAGAGTCTACGCAGGGTTAGCTGTTTGCCAAGATTCACATGGACAAGAAAGTAGTGAGTTTGTAGTGTTACCGCACATTATTTTAGTATATCAAATGTTTGTGAACTGTTTTAAGGATTATGGATATGGATTGAAACGAGCTACTCGATAGACTTGTATCGAGACTGTGTGCACCGGTAAGTACTTTGGGATTGGTTGACCAATGTCTGGCCTACTTTGGGAATCGATGAGGATTTGTTCCCATCTACTTTGGGTTAAATACTTTGGGATTTCATTTCAATACTGTTTTCCATAATCAAGTATATATATTAGTATAAAAGGATTTGTTTTAAGGGTTTTAAACTTAATAAATGTAAATAGCATTATAAACTCATCTCAGTATATCTGATCCCGTTATTTTCCAAACTTTCCAGGTTTATGATTTTGAGAGCGTTGGTCATCTCCGATCTTTTGATTCCTCAGAGGTCTTTTTATGTTATCAGACTAGTCAACTGTTTTACTTCTTAGACCGCAGTAGAACTAGTTGTCTGTATTTTTGTGCTTTGGTTTGTCGTAGTGGTACGACTTTTATATTATTATACTTTGGTATGCGACATTGGATTATTTATATATGAGGCATGTTTCATAGTTTTTAATTGCTATTAAGTAATTATATTAGAACTGCTATATAAGTTGTTAGACTTAGGCTGAAGTCTCAGTTGCCCCCGAGCATTAGTTTTCTTGCAGGTTTATTTTGAATATAAGGTTTTCCGCGAGGCTTGCTACGGGTTTCGGTACGACCATACCCATACCCTTGCGCCGGTCGCGATCCATGAAATTGGGTCGTGACAGTTTGTAAAGGTTTGGCTTAAATCGCTAAAAAGGTGAAACGTTTGGATTTGTTTCATAACGTTTGTAAACATTTGGCTTAAATCGCTAAAAAGGGGAAACGTTTGGATTTGTTTCGTAACGTTTGTAAACATTTGGCTTAAATAACTAAAAATGTGAAACATTTGGATTTGTTTCGTAAATTTGTCTCATAACCTATTACACGTTTGGATTGTTTTGTAACATTTCAAACGTTAGGGTTAAATCGCTAAAAAGATGAAACGTTTCGTTTTGTTTCGTAACGTTTGTAAACGTTTGGCTTAAATCTCTAAAAATGGGAAACGTTTGGTTTTGTTTCGTAACATTTATAAACGTTTGGCATAAATTGCTAAAAATGTGAAACGTTTGGATTTCTTTCGTAACGTTTTAAACGTTTGGTTTTGTTTCGTAACGTTTGTAAACATTTGGCTTAAATCGCCAAAAAGTTGAAATGTTTGGATTTGTTTCGTAACGTTTACGTTTGTCTTAGATCGCTAAAAAGGGGAAATGTTTGGATTTGTTTCGTAATTTTTTAAATGTTTGGTTTTGTTACGTAATGTTTGTAATGTTTGGCTTAAATCGCTAAAAATGTGAAATGTTTGTTTTATTTCGTAACGTTTGTAAATGTTTTGCTTAAATCGCTAAAAATGTGAAATGTTTGGATTAAATCGCTAAAAAGGGGAAACTTTTGGTTTTGTTTCGTAACGTTTGTAAACGTTTGGCTTAAATCACTAAAAATGGGAAACGTTTGGATTAAATCGCTAAAAAGGGGAAACGTTTGGTTTTGTTTCGTAACGTTTGTAAACGTTTTGCTTAAATCACTAAAAATGGGAAACGTTTGTATTTATTTGTTAACGTTTTAAACGTTTGGATTGGTTTCGTACCGTTTTAAATCGTTTGGATTTATTTTGTAACGTTTGTAAAAGTTTGACTTAAATCGCTAAAAAGGCGAAACGTTTGGATTTGTTTCGTAACATTTGTAAACGTTTGGCTTAAATGGCTAAAAAGGGGAAACATTTGAATTTGTTTTGTAACGTTTGGCTTAAATCGCTAAAAAGGTGAAATGTTTGGATTTGTTTCGTAACGTTTAAAATGTTTGGATTGGTTTTATAAAGTTTTAATGATTTAGCTTAAATCACTAAAAAGGTGAAACGTTTGGTTTTGTTTCATAACGTTTGTAAACGTTTGGCTTAAATCACTAAAAATGGGAAACTTTTTGTTTCGTAACATTTGTAAACGTTTGGCTTAAATCGCTAAAAATGTGATACGTTTGGATTTGTTTCGTAACGTTTTATACGTTTGGTTTTGTTTCGTAACATTTTTATACGGTTGGCTTAAGTCGCTAAAAAGGTGAAACGTTTGGATTTGTTTCGTAACGTTTGTAAACATTTGGCTTAAATCCCTAAAAAGGGGAAACATTTGGATTTGTTTGTTAACATTTGTAAACGTTTGGCTTAAATCGCTAAAAAGGTGAAATGTTTGAATTAGTTCTGTAAATTTATTTCGTACCGTTTTAAACATTTAGAATTGTTTCGTAACGTTTTAAATGTTTGCCTGAATTCGCTAAAAAGGTGGAACGTTTGGTTTTGTTTCACAACGTTTGTAAATGTTTAGCTTAAATCACTAATAATGTGAAACATTTGGTTTTGTTTCATAACGTTTGTAAACGTTTTGCTTAAATTGCTAAAAATGGGAAACGTTTGGTTTTATTTTGTAACGCTTGTAAAGGTTTGGCTTCAATCGCTAAAATGGGGAAACATTTCGTTTTGTTTCATAACGTTTTTAAATGATTGGCTTAAATCGCTAAAAATGGGAAATGTTTGGTTTTGTTTCGTAACGTTTTAAACGTTTTGATTGGTTTCGTAACGTTTTAAATCGATTGGCTTAAATATCTAAAAGCGTGAAACGTTTGGATTTATTTTCTAACGTTTGTAAACGTTTGGCTTAAATCGCTAAAAAGGTGAAATGTTTGGATTTGTTTCGTAACGTTTGTAAACGTTTTGCTTATACAGTAAAAAGGGGAAATGTTACGAAACAAAACCAAACGTTTACAAACTTTACGAAACAAATCCAAACGTTTGGATTGATTTCGTAACGTTTAAAACGTTTGGATTGGTTTTATAACATTTGTAAACGTTTGGCTTAAATCGCTAAAAAGGTTTAAAACGTTCGATTTATTTTCAAACATTTTAAATGTTTCAATTGTTTTTGTTTAGCTTAAATCCTAAAAAGGTGAAACGTTTGGATTTGTTTCATAACGCTTGTACACGTTTGGCATATATCGCAAAAAATGTGAAACATTTGGATTTGTTTCGTAACGTTTGTAAACGTTTCGCTTAAATCGCTAAAAAGGTGAAACGTTTGGATTTGTTTCGTAACGTTTGTAAACATTTGGCTTAAATCCCTAAAAAGGGGAAACATTTGGATTTGTTTCTTAACATTTGTAAACGTTTGGCTTAAATCGCTAAAAAGGTGAAATGTTTGAATTAGTTCCGTAAATTTATTTCGTACCGTTTTAAACATTTAGAATTGTTTCGTAACGTTTTAAATGTTTGCCTGAAATCGCTAAAAAGGTGGAACGTTTGGTTTTGTTTCACAACGTTTGTAAATGTTTAGCTTAAATCACTAATAATGTGAAACATTTGGTTTTGTTTCATAACGTTTGTAAACGTTTTGCTTAAATTGCTAAAAATGGGAAACGTTTGGTTTTATTTTGTAACGCTTGTAAAGGTTTGGCTTCAATCGCTAAAATGGGGAAACATTTCGTTTTGTTTCATAACGTTTTTAAATGATTGGCTTAAATCGCTAAAAATGGGAAATGTTTGGTTTTGTTTCGTAACGTTTTAAACGTTTTGATTGGTTTCGTAACGTTTTAAATCGATTGGCTTAAATATCTAAAAGCGTGAAACGTCTGGATTTATTTTCTAACGTTTGTAAACGTTTGGCTTAAATCGCTAAAAAGGTGAAATGTTTGGATTTGTTTCGTAACGTTTGTAAACGTTTTGCTTATACAGTAAAAAGGGGAAATGTTACGAAACAAAACCAAACGTTTACAAACTTTACGAAACAAATCCAAACGTTTGGATTGATTTCGTAACGTTTAAAACGTTTGGATTGGTTTTATAACATTTGTAAACGTTTGGCTTAAATCGCTAAAAAGGTTTAAAACGTTCGATTTATTTTCAAACATTTTAAATGTTTCAATTGTTTTTGTTTAGCTTAAATCCTAAAAAGGTGAAACGTTTGGATTTGTTTCATAACGCTTGTACACGTTTGGCATATATCGCAAAAAATGTGAAACATTTGGATTTGTTTCGTAACGTTTGTAAACGTTTCGCTTAAATCGCTAAAAAGGTGAAACGTTTGGATTTGTTTCGTAACGTTTGTAAACATTTGGCTTAAATCCCTAAAAAGGGGAAACATTTGGATTTGTTTCTTAACATTTGTAAACGTTTGGCTTAAATCGCTAAAAAGGTGAAATGTTTGAATTAGTTCCGTAAATTTATTTCGTACCGTTTTAAACATTTAGAATTGATTCGTAACGTTTTAAATGTTTGCCTGAAATCGCTAAAAAGGTGGAACGTTTGGTTTTGTTTCACAACGTTTGTAAATGTTTAGCTTAAATAACTAATAATGTGAAACATTTGGCTTTGTTTCATAACGTTTGTAAATGTTTTGCTTAAATTGCTAAAAATGGGAAACGTTTGGTTTTATTTTGTAATGCTTGTAAAGGTTTGGCTTCAATCGCTAAAATTCAAGTAACCCAAGTTACTAACCAAAAACTTAATTAAGTAAGTCTTCTAAAAGTTTAGGGACTAAATTGTACTTTAGCCAATTAGGGACTAAACTGTACTTTAGCCAATTAGGGACTAAACTGTACTTTAACCAATTAGGGACTAAAGTGTACTTTAGCAAATTTGATTTTCGAAATCAAATTAATTATTCGATCTCAATACTAATTTATAATTCAATCAAAAATCTAAAAGTTATCCAATAGATAAAACTTAACTTGAATAAGTCTATTAGAAACTTTAGGGGCTAAACTGCAATTTAGTCAAATTGACATTACAATTAAAATTGCATATAATTACCCGAGTAATTATATTAATTTAAGTTATAAAAATTTACGTATACAAATTGTCTATTTAAAATCAAAGTTATTATCGAAACAAAATGAAAATAACTTAAAGGATCTAATTAATTCAAGCAAAACAATATAATGATCAAAGTGGCTAATAAGCCATCTTCTTCTTCTTTTAAAAAGGACCATCCGCGCCCATGCCTCTCTTCATGCCAACAATCCAGTAGCCAAACATATCAAACCAAATCTTAAATATTTCATCACCAAACTCAGTCGATCCATACCTAAAGACCATTTATAGCCAATCTCATCAACAAGAGATGGCAGTAAGGCCACGAACAATTGAAACCAAGAAAATATACAACACCATGAAGGAGGACGACGATCACCAAAGCCAAACAACGTATCAATTACAGTAGACCACGATATACAACCTAATAACCTCTTAACACACAACAAGTCACTCATATAATATCGGCACTTAACTGATGATAGAAGGCAGCAACAATGAAATCCCGAAAACAGTGCAAAACAACTTAAAACGATAAACAGTACGGCGAATGAAACAAGATTGATAGCGTACCGTTTAACGAAAACGAGGTGAGGAATCGAAGGTACGCAAGTCTAGATCGTCTGGAAACAAACGATTTTTATTTCGATCTAGAAACGAAAGAGAACGGTCAAAAATACGGAATTGCCGTTTAAACCAAAAACTGAAATCTTATAATATAACTTACCGAAGTTTTTCTGAAACTTTGATAGGGATTTGATCAACGAATTCTTAGCGAAAACGGAAAGGAATGGTGGCTACGGTTTCTTTGTAGAATAAAGAATAGATTAGGGTAAAAATTTACGTATTTAAGTAGGTCGAAATAGGTTAGAACAAAGGACGAAACTGCCCCCTCCGTTGGTGAAGTAAGTCTCGAACGAGAACAACAAAATTGGCCTGGTTCTCGTTCAAGAATGCCTGGTCTCGTACGAGACCAGGCACCAAACGAGGTTCTCGTACGAGACCTCCCATAATTTTGTTGGAATCAGGTCTCTTTTAAGACCTGATTCAAAAGTGTGGTTCAACCCTTTTGGTTGAACCACAAACCGAACCGAGTATTCCCAAATTCTAACTATTCACGAATCGAACCGCAAAACCGGAATCACCAAAAATTACTGGAAAATTTAAACGAATAATTTAAAATTTTACGGGATATTACAAAGGTATAACGATTGGATTTGTTTTGTAAATTTGTTACGTAACCTACTACACATTTTGATTGATTTCGTAACATTTCAAACGTTAGGCTTAAATCTCTAAAAATGGGAAACGTTTGGTTTTGTTTCGTAGCATTTATAAACGTTTGGCTTAACTTGCTAAAAATATGAAACGTTTGGATTTGTTTCGTAACGTTTTAAATGTTTGGTTTTGTTTCGTAACGTTTGTAAACGTTTGGCTTAAATCGTTAAAAAGGAAAAATGTTTGGATTAGTTTCGTAACGTTTACGTTTGGCTTAAATCGCTAAAAAGGGGAAATGTATGGATTTGTTTCGTAATGTTTTAAATGTTTGGTTTTGTTTCGTAATATTTGTAATGTTTGGCTTAAATCGCTAAAAATGTGAAATATTTAGTTTTATTTTGTAACGTTTGTAAATGTTTTGCATAAATCGCTAAAAATGTGAAATGTTTGGATTAAATCACTAAAAAGGGGAAACATTTGGTTTTGTTTCGTAACGTTTGTAAACGTTTGGCTTAAATCACTAAAAATGGGAAACATTTGGATTTGTTTGTTAACGTTTTAAACGTTTGGATTGGTTTCGTAACGTTTTAAATCTTTTGGATTTGTTTTGTAACGTTTGACTTAAATCGCTAAAAAGGTGAGACGTTTGGATTTGTTTTGTAAAATTTGTAAACTTTGGCTTAAATGGCTAAAAAGGGGAAACGTTTCAATTTGTTTTGTAACGTTTGGCTTAAATCGCTAAAAAAGTGAAATGTTTGGATTTGTTTCGTAACGTTTAAAAAGTTTTGATTGGTTTTGTCAAGTTTTAAAGATTTGGCTTCAATCACTAAAAAGCTGAAACGTTTGGTTTTGTTTCGTAACGTTTGTAGACGTTTGGCTTAAATCACTAAAAATGGGACACATTTTATTTTATAACGTTTGTAAACGTTTGGCTTAAATCGCTAAAAATGTGATACGTTTGGATTTGTTTCGTAACGTTTTATACCTTTGGTTTGTTTCGTAACATTTTTATATGGTTGGCTTAAATCGCTAAAAAGGTGAAACGTTTGGATTGGTTTCGTAACGTTTGGCTTAAATCCCTAAAAAGGGGAAACATTTGGATTTGTTTCGTAACGTTTGTAAACATTTGGCTTAAATCGCTAAAAAGGTGAAATGTTTGAATTAGTTCCGTAAATTTATTTTGTACCGTTTTAAACATTTAGAATTGTTTCGTAACGTTTTAAATGTATGCCTTAAATCGCTAAAAAGGAGGAACGTTTCGTTTTGTTTCGTAACGTTTGTAAATATTTAGCTTAAATAGCTAATAATGTGAAACATTTGGTTTTGTTTCATAACGTTTGTAAACGTTTGGCTTAAATTGTTAAAAATGGGAAACGTTTGGTTTTGTTTTGTAACGCTTCTAAACGTTTTGCTTCAATCGCTAAAATGGGAAAACGTTTTGTTTTGTTTCGCAACGTTTTAAATGATTGGCTTAAATCGCTAAAAATGGAAAATGTTTGGTTTTGTTTCGTAACCTTTTAAACGTTTGGATTGGTTTCGTAACATTCTAAATCGATTGGCTTAAATCGCTAAAAGCGTGAAACGTTTGAATTTGTTTTCTAACGTTTGTAAACGTTTGGCTTAAATCGCTAAAAAGATGAAATGTTTGGATTTGTTTCGTAATGTTTGTAAACGTTTGGCTTATATCAGTAAAATGGGGAAACGTTTGGATTTGTTTCGTAACGTTTGTAAACGTTTGGCTTAAATCGCTGAAAAAGTGAAACGTATTTGTTTCGTAACGTTTTGAACGTTTGGATTGGTTTTCCAACGTTTGTAAATGTTTGGATTAAATCGTAAAAAGGTAAAACATTTGGATTTGTTTTGTAACGTTTTAAACATTTGGATTGGTTTCGTAACGTTTGTAAATGTTTGGCTTAAATCGCTAAAAATATGAAACGTTTGGATTTGTTTTGTAACGTTTTAAATATTTAGCTTAAATCGCTAAAAGAGTTAAACATTTGGATTTGTTTCGTAACCTTTGTAAACGTTTGGCTTAAATCGTTAAAAAGGTCAAACTGTTGGATTTGTTTCGTAACGTTTGTAAACGTTTGGCTTAAATCGCTAAAAAGGGGAAACATTTGGTTTTGTTTCATAACGTTTATGAACGTTTGGCATAAATTTCTAAAAAGGGAAACGTTTGGATTTGTTTCGTAAGATTTGTAAACGTTTGGCTTAAATCACTAAAAAGGTGAAATGTTTGGTTTTGTTTCATAACGTTTGTAAATGTATGGCTTAAATCGCTAAAAAAGTAAAACGTCTGGATTGGTTTCGTAACGTTTGTAAACGTTTGGCTTAAATTGCTATAAAGGTAAAACGTTTGGATTTGTTTCGTAACATTTTAATTGTTTGGATTGGTTTTGTAACGTTTGTAAACGTTTGGCTTCAATCACTAAATAGTGAGATGTTTGGATTTGTGACGTACGTTTTAAACGTTTGGATAGGCTTCTTAACGTTTTAAACGTTTGGATTTGTTTCGCAACGTTTCTAAAAGTTTGGCTTAAATTGCTAAAAAGGGGAAACGTTTGGATTTTTTTCGTAACGTTTGTAAACGTTTGGCTTAAATCGCTAAAAATGTGAAATGTTTTGATTTGTTTTGTAACGTTTGTAAACGTTTGGCTCAAATAGCTACAAAGGGGAAACTTTTGGTTTTTTTTGTAACGTTTGTATATGTTTGGCTTCAATCGCTAAAAATGTGAAACGTTTGGATTTGTTTCTTAACGTTTGAAATGTTTGGATTTGTTTCGTAATGTTTAAAACGTTTTGATTGGTTTCGTAACGTTTTAAACTTTATGCTTAAAATGCTAAAAAGTTGAAACGTTTCGATTTGTTTCGTAACGTTTGTCAACGTTTCGCTTAAATCGCTAAAAAGGTGAAAAATTTGGATTTGTTTCATAACGTTTTTGGCTTCGTAACGTTTGTAAACGTTTTGCTTAAATCGCTAAAAAAGGTGGAACGTTTGGATTTTTTTCGTAATGTTTTAAACGTTTGGATTACTTTTGTAACGTTTTAAACTTTTAGCTTAAATCGTTAAAAAGGTGAAACGTTTGGATTTGTATTATAATGTTTGTAAACGTTTGGCTTAAATCGCTAAAAATTTGAAACGTTCGGCTTGGTTTTGTAAGGTTTTAAATGTTCAGATTAGATCGCTAAAAAGGTGAAACGTTTGCATTTTTTTCGTAGCGGCTTAAATCGCTAAAAATGTGAAACGTTTGGATTTGTTTCGTACCGTATTAAACGTTTCGATTGGTTTTGTAACGTTTTAAACTTTTGGCTTAAATCACTAAAAAGGTAAAATATTTGGCTTTGTATCGTAATGTTTTAAACGTTTGGATTGGTTTCGTAACGTTTGTAAACGTTTGGCATAAATTGCTAAAAAGGGGAAACGTTTGGATTTGTTTCGTAATGTTTGTAAACGTTTGGCTTCAATCTCTAAAAAGGTGAAATGTTTGGATTTGTTTCGTAATGTTTATAAACGTTTGGCTTCAATCGCTCAAAAGGTGAAATGTTGGGATTTGTTTCGTAACGTTTGTAAACGTTTGGCTTAAATCGCTAAAAAGGGGAAACCTTTGGATTTTTTTCTTAACGTTTGTAAACGTTTGGCTTAAATCGCCAAAAAGGCGAAACGTTTGGATTTTGTTTCGTGAGGTTTTAAGCGTTTGGCTTAAATCGCTAGAAAGAGGAAACATTTGGATTTATTTGGTAACTTTAGTAAATATTTGGCTTAAATCGCTAAAAATGTGAAAAGTTTGGATTTATTTCGTAACGTTTGTAAACGTTTGGCATAAATTGCTAAAAAGGGGAAACGTTTGGATTTGTTTCGTAATGTTTGTAAACGTTTGGCTTCAATCTCTAAAAAGGTGAAATGTTTGGATTTGTTTCGTAATGTTTATAAACGTTTGGCTTCAATCGCTCAAAAGGTGAAATGTTGGGATTTGTTTCGTAACGTTTGTAAACGTTTGGCTTAAATCGCTAAAAAGGGGAAACCTTTGGATTTTTTTCTTAACGTTTGTAAACGTTTGGCTTAAATCGCCAAAAAGGCGAAACGTTTGGATTTTGTTTCGTGAGGTTTTAAGCGTTTGGCTTAAATCGCTAGAAAGAGGAAGCATTTGGATTTATTTGGTAACTTTAGTAAATATTTGGCTTAAATCGCTAAAAATGTGAAAAGTTTGGATTTATTTCGTAATGTTTGTAAACTGTTGGCTTAAATTGCTAAAAAGGTGAAACTTTTGTAAACATTTGGCTTAAATCGCTCAAAAAGGGGATTCGTTTGGATTTGTTTCGTAACTTTTGTAAACGTTTGGTTTAAATCGCTATAAAGGTGAACGTTTTTAACGTTTTGATTTCATTCATAATGTTTTAAATGTTTGGATTTGTTTCGTAACGTTTTAATCGTTTGGATTTTTTCGTAACACTATAAACGTTTGGTTTTGTTTCGTAACGTTTGTAAACGGTTGGCTTAAATCGCTAGAAATATGAAACATTTGGATTTGTTTCTTAACCTTTGTAAATGTTTGGCTTAGTTTGGTTTTATTTCGTAATGTTTGAAGGTGAAACGTTTGGATTTGTTTCGTAACGTTTGTAAACATTTGAATTTGTTTCGTACTGTTTATAAATGTTTGGATTTGTTTCGTAACGTTATATACATTTGGATTTGTTTCGTAACGTTTGTAAATATTTTGTAAACGTTTGGGTTAAATCGCTAATAAGGGAAAATGTTACGAAACAAAACCAAACGTTTACAAACTTTACGAAACAAATCCAAATGTTTCACGTTTTTAGGGATTTAAGCCAAGGAAATATGTTTGGATTGATTTCGTAACGTTTAAAACGTTTGGATTGGTTTTGTAACATTTGTTAACGTTTGGCTTAAATCACTAAAAAGGTTTAAAATGTTTGAATTTGTTTCGTTTGCCTTAAATCCTAAAAAGGGGGAAACGTTTGGATTTGTTTCGTAATGCTTGTAAACGTTTTGGCATAAATAGCTAAAAATGTGAAACATTTGGATTTGTTTCGTAACGTTTGTAAACGTTTGGCTTAAATCACTAAAAAGGTTTAAAACGTTTGGATTTGTTTCCTAATGTTTTAAACGTTTGGAATTGTTTCGTTTGGCTTAATCACTAAAAAGGGGAAACGTTTGGATTTGTTTCGTAACGTTTGTAAACGTTTGGCATAAATCGCTAAAAAGGTAAGACGTTTGGTTTTGTTTCGTAAAGTTTGTCAACGTTTGGCTTAAATATCTAAAAATTTGAAACGTTTAGATTTTTCTTGTAATATTTTAAACGTTTGGTTTGATTTTGTAACATTTTTAATATTTGGTTTAAATCGCTAAAAAGGTGAAACGTATGGATTTTTTCGTACCGTTTGTAAACGTTTGGCTTAAATCGCTAAAAAGGTGAAACGTTTGGATTTGTTTCGTAACGTTTTTAACATTTGGATTGGTTGTAACGTTTTAAACTTTTGGCTTAAATCGGTAAAAAAGTGATACGTTTAGATTTGTTTCGTAACGTTTGTAAACGTTTGGCTTAAATCGCTAAAAATGAGAAATGTTTGGATTTGTTTTGTAACGTTTTAAATATTTGGCTTAAATCGCTAAAAGAGTGAAATGTTTGGATTTGTTTCGTAACATTTGTAAACGTTTGGCTTAAATCGTTAAAAAGGTCACACTGTTGGATTTGTTTTGTAACGTTTGTAAACTTTTGGCTTAAATCGCTAAAAAGGGGAAACGTTTGGTTTTGTTTCATAATGTTTACGGACGTTTGGCATAAATTTCTAAAAAGGTGAAACGTTTGGATTTCTTTCGTAAGGTTTGTAAACGTTTGGCTTAGATCGCTAAAAATGTGAAACGTTTAGTTTTGTTCCGTAACGTTTGTAAACGTATGGCTTAAATCCCTAAAAAAGTAAAACGTCTTGATTGGTTTCGTAACGTTTGTAAATGTTTGGCTTATATCGCTAAAAAGATGAAACGTTTGGATTTTTTTCGTAACATCTTAATTCTTTGGATTGGTTTTGTAACGTTTGTAAACGTTTGGCTTCAATCACTTAAAGTGTAATACCTCGTATTTTTACGGGTTGTTCCGATGATTTTTTTGATGTGTTCTGGTTTGGTCTTTGGTGGTTTGGTTCCTTGAAACCATGGTTTGGTTTGCATAATCGCTTCAATCACTAAAAGTGTAATACCTCGTATTTTTACGGGTTGTTCCGATGATTTTTTCGATGTGTTCTGGTTTGGTCTTTGGTGGTTTGGTTCCTTGAAACCATGATTTGGTTTGCATAACCTTTGGTGTGTTGTTTTGATTAGGTTATGGGCTTTATCGAATGAGTGTTTATGTGTTTTCTAGATGTGACATGCTTTAGTAAAATATCCATATCTCCCTAATGCACCGTTGGATGAGGCTCCATTTTGGATATGTCGTTCCTGAGAGAATTTGCTAAAAACTGGTCGGTTTGGAACTTTTTCTTTCTGTCGCGGGTGCGACATATGGAGGTCGTGGGCGCGACATATGGAGGTCGCGGGCGAGACATATGGAGGTCGCTGGCGCAACATTTGTCGCGGGCGCGACGTGTCCGTATCTTGGGCGCGACGCGACATTGTAGGGTTCGCTGTTTTTGTATAAATAGGATTTTAACTCGATTTCTTCAGCCCCTTTTCACCCTCTCAAACCTAGAACGACCCGTTACTCAAATAAACTCAATTTCTATCATTCCTTTATGATTCATGCTGGTTTTTAACAATTATTTGGTGATTGATTATCCGTTTGGCGGAATCTACGCAATTCCTTCTTCGTATGATTCGTTGGTGTGATTTGTGACTTCATTATTTAGGTCCAGACCCTTAACCTAGGGTTTATTATCTTTATTATCATATTCTTCATCACTCTAAGGTATTGTCTTCATCCCTTTTGTATTGGGTTATTGTTGTTGATGTGTTATGCGTAGAATTGCATGATTTAGGGTGTTTTGAGGATTGAAACATTATGTTTGATGGTCCGAGTTTTATGATCGGATATATGTGTTTAGATTGGAGTTTAGTATGATTATTTTCTGATGTGTAATAATTGGAATTGGTTTGGCATTGTTTAAGCGATGATTATGCGTTTTCAAGATTTTTGCGTTATGGATTCGCTTAGCGGTTTGTATATTATGTTAAATCTGATTTGGCATGATATTTTTATCTTTCTCACCTATATCTACTGATCTAAATAGTTTGTATTGGAATTTGGGATTTGAAATTAAGTTATGTAAAATCTCTACAATTCGCGAAATTGTCAATTTTATGAAAGTTAAACGCTATGATTGCAAAATGGTTTTCAAATGATGTACCTACTAATATAATATATTCTAAGTGATGTTTTAAAGTTTTTAAATCAATAGTAACATACTTTGGTTCATCGATTATTGGTTTTGAGTCGTTTGGCTAGTTTAGGCAATTTTCGGCAAAATTGCCATATTTGATTATTTGAGTGCTTTGGCTTAATTTTGGTTTTGATCAAATTGTTAATGGCTGGAAATTTTGTTTATAAAATGGTTCGAATATGTTTAAAGGATGGTAGTCTTATTCTAGGTTGTGGTTAACATTGGTTAAATGAGATATAAGGCATGTAAGGTTTATATGGTTTGTTATGAGCTGATTAAATTATTTAGTTTCAAGTTGCTACTTGAAAGATGTTGAATCTTGTTGATTCCATTTAAGGTGATATATTCAAGTGTACCCCGGGTGTTACTTGCCAAGTGTTCTAAATTGTATCGTGGCATTATTAAGTTAGGGTATGAGTTCTTATTTAAAATAACGTTGGTTTCATTTGAGGTTTGATTTAAGACTTTGGTTTTCACTTTGGTTTATGGTTAAGTAGGGGTAGACGTCTGTCGCCCGACATGTGATGTTGAGCTATACTGCAGTAAGGCTAACACACTACTTTGGGAACTGTTATTGTTTTGAAAAGACTATTTAAGTATTTAAGACTTTGGTTTCGTTTTCAAAAATAAGAACTCACCTAAGCTTAATTTGCCTAACTTTGTTATTTGGTTTGAATGAAATACTTTGGATATACTTTATTTGTACTTTGGTTGATTCTTTGGTTGTGTTTTGAAATGCTAGTCCTATGTGGAGTCTAGTATTCTTAGAGTTAGGGGTTGTTCGGGTTTTAACTTGTATAATGTTTTAGACCCGTCAACTGCTCGTGCTTCGGAGTCTACGCAGGGTTAGCTGTTTGCCAAGATTCATGTGGATAAGCAAGCAGTGAGTTTGTAGTGTTATTTACCGCTTTATTAAGTACCGCACATTATTTTAGTATATCAAATGTCTGAGGACTGTTTTAAGGATTATGGATCTGGATTGAAACGAGCTACTCGATAGGCTTGTATCGAGATTGTGTGCACCGGTAAGTACTTTCGGATTGGCTGACCAATGTCTAGCCTACTTTGGGAATCGATGAGGATTTGTTCCCATCTACTTTGGGTTAAATACTTTGGAATTTCATTTCAATACTGTTTTTTCTATAATCAAATATATATATCTTAGTATAAAAGGATTTGTTTTAAGGGTTTTAAACTTAATAAATGTAAATAGCATTATGAACTCATCTCAGTATATCTGACCACGTTGTTTTCCAAACTTTCCAGGCTTATTATTTTTGAGAGCGTTGGTCATCTCCGATCTTTTGATTCCTCGAAGGTCTTTTTTTAGGTTATCAGACTAGTCAACTGTTTTACTTCTGAGACCGCAGTAGAACTAGTTGTCTCTATCATTGTACTTTGGTTTGTCGTAGTGGTACGACTTTTATATTATTATACTTTGGTATGTTACATTGGATTATTTATTATGTGAGGCATGTTTCATAGTTTTGAATTGGTATTAAGTAATTATATTAGAACTGCTGTATAAGTTGTTAGACTTAGGCTGAAATCTCGGTTGCCCCAGAGCATTGGTTTTCTTGCAGTTTACGTTGAATATAAGGTTTTCCGCGAGGCTTGCTACGGGTTTCGGTACGACCATACCCATACCCTAGCGCCGGTTGCGATCCATGAAATTGGGTCGTGACAAAGTTGGTATCAGAGCTTTAGTTTATAACTAAGGCCAGATTTTTGCATGTTATGTGTTTATCGCTTTAAGGCATGTTAAGTGTTGTTGTTGTGTCATAGGATCTACTGCAGAATTAGGATTCAAGTCTTGTCTTTTGAAACGTCATCATTTGTTTTCAAAACTTTCTACCTTCATCTATAGGGATGTTGAGTGTCGGTCTTATGTGTTATTGATGCTTTGCTTTAGAATGTTTACCGCTTATACATTGGGTGATTGTTGGCTGTGGTGCCATATATGAGCTATACTTTGAGTAATTTTTGTTGGTTGTTGTGCCATATATGAGATATACTTTGGGTGATGTTTTGTTGGCTTTTGTACCTTATATGGTGTTTACTTCGAGTGACGTTTTGGTTGGCTGTTGTGCCTTATATGGTGTTTACTTCGGGTGATGCTTTGTAGGATGTTGTTCCTTATATGATTTTACCTTGGGTGATTAGTTCTTGGCTTTTACGCCTTGGATGATTTTGATTATAATTGGATTGTTTTCACCTTGTTGGTGAGTATAGTTGTAACACCCCGCATTTTTCTAACTTGTTCCGTTAAGCCTAAACGGTACCTTGGGTTCGTTTGAGTGGTTCGACCACTTAGATTCCCGTTTCGAAGGTTCGGAACCTTTTAAAATGTGTTTTAACATTTATTAGAAGTAATCTCGGAGTTTGAAACGTTTTCAATTTCAATTTCAAAATCTCAAATTTTCATCGGAGGCAGTAGCATTTTGCGGGCGCGACATGCATGAATCACGGGCGCGATTCATGTATCGCGGGCGCGATATAGGTGTAGCGGGCGCGACGCATGTACTGTTCAGTTCACTGATTTCTATTTAAACTCACCTAATTCGACCTAATCTGATTTTGCACTTTCTCTAAAACCCTAAAACGGCTGTAGCATTTCTCTTAGTCATTTTCTATCATCCCTAATCCTATTTCCATCGATTGTAAGTATTTCTAATCCTCTCCTTATGGTTTAATCCATTGATTATCATATTTATCAATTATAAATTCATTAGCTATCGTATGAATTGGTTGTAGGCTGATTGTGGATCAATATTTTTCTGAGTTTTCTCTTGATTGTTGTTCTTAGTCCATCTCAAGAGGTTAGTGGCTTAAATCCCTTGTTTTGATTTGTAGAGATTGCTATATATTCAATTGCTTCGATAGCTTGGGTGGTTTGATTGTAATTTATGTGTTTCTTGAATTATAAATTCTGGAAATCTTAATTTGATGTTATATTAGTCTCTTGAATTTTATTTGTACTTTGGGTGATTTGGTTTTAATGTTACAATTGATAGACTTATCGAATTGCTAAATATTTTGGGTTATAAACTGTTTTTGATGGTTATTTAAAAATCTGGAAATTTCTTAAAAGCTAATCTTAGGTTGTTTAGACATCAAACGTACATTGGGTGTGTTGGGGGAATCTTGTGATTGGATTTTAGTATCGTTTGATTAATGCTTTTGAGATAAAATTATGCTTTAAGATTAAAGTAAAATCTGGAAATTTCAAAGTAATGGATCATAGGGTATTAGATGCTAAACAATACATTGGGTAATTTTGAGAAAACATTTTTTAATTAAACTCGGTTTCGAACTTATTACTAAGGGCTGGAAATTGTTTAGAAGATGGATTAAAACTTGTTAAAAGTATGTTAGATTATCTTAGGATGTGGTTTGACTTGAATTAAATAATATGAGGCATACAAGGCGTTATATGTCATGTAGGGTTTCGGTTGAACTATTTTAGCTTCAAGATGATACTTAAAAGGTGTTGAATCTTATTGATTCTATTTGAGGTGACATAATTAAATGTACTTAGGGTGCTACTTGCTAAGTGTTAGCAAGCTTTATTGTTTATGGCATTATTAAGTTACGGTGTGAGTTCTTATTTAAAGTACTTTGATTTCATTTAAGGTTTGATTAAAGACTTTGGTTTTAAACTTGGTTTATGGATGGGTCGGGTTAGACGTGGTCTCCCCACATGTTGTGTTGAGCTATACTGCAGTAAGGCTAACAACACTACTTTGGGAACTGTAATCGTTTTAAAAGGACTATATATGTATTTAAGTACTTTGGTTTCGTTTTAAAAGATAAGAACTCACCTAAGCTTAATTTGCCTTATTTGTTATTTGGTTGTGCAGATAATTGGTTGTATTTTAGTTACCTTGTTTGAATCTTTGGTTGCGTTGTGAAATGCTAGTCCTATGTGGAGTCTAGTATTCTTAGAGTTAGGGGTTGTTCAGATTTTGACTTCTATAATGTTTTAGACCCGTCAACTGCTCGTGCTTCGGAGTCCACGTTGGGTTAGCTGTTTGCCAAGATTCACGTGGACAAGCAAGCAGTGAGTTTGTAGTGTTATTTACCGCTTTATTAAGTACCGCATATTATTTTAGTATATCAAATGTCTGAGAACTGTTTTAAGGATTATGGATCTGGATTGAAACGAGCTACTCGATAGGCTTGTATCGAGATTGTGTGCACCGGTAAGTACTTTCGGATTGGCTGACCAATGTCTAGCCTACTTTGGGAATCGATGAGGATTTGTTCCCATCTACTTTGGGTTAAATACTTTGGGATTTCATTTCAATATTGTTTTTTCTATAATCAAATATATATATCTTAGTATAAAAGGATTTGTTTTAAGGGTTTTAAACTTAATAAATGTAAATAGCATTATGAACTCATCTCAGTATATCTGACCACGTTGTTTTCCAAACTTTTTTGAGAGCGTTGGTCATCTCCGATCTTTTGATTCCTCGAAGGTCTTTTTTTAGGTTATCAGACTAGTCAACTGTTTTACTTCTTAGACCGCAGTAGAACTAGTTGTCTCTATCATTGTACTTTGGTTTGTCGTAGTGGTACGACTTTTATATTATTATACTTTGGTATGTTACATTGGATTATTTATTATGTGAGGCATGTTTCATAGTTTTGAATTGGTATTAAGTAATTATATTAGAACTGCTGTATAAGTTGTTAGACTTAGGCTGAAATCTCGGTTGCCCCAGAGCATTGGTTTTCTTGAAGTTTATGTTGAATATAAGGTTTTCCGCGAGGCTTGCTACGGGTTTCGGTACGACCATACCCATACCCTAGAGCCGGTCGCGATCCATGAAATTGGGTCGTGACAGTAGTTTGGTTTTGCTGTGTTGTTGGGTGCTAAATAGGTTGGCACGTACTATGATATGTTAGGCGTATGCTTTATGTGGTTCTTAAAGGATTATTTTTTGATGAATCTTTAAGCATGGTTTGTGGCTTTATGATTGTTTGACCACACGTTGGTTTTATAATTACTATTGAGAAAATTGTCTAAATTTGATTTGTATTTTGACATAAGAGCCAGATGACTGGTATGGTCATCATACTTTAAAAATATGATTTTAATTACTTTTCAAGTTAAATGGATTTCTCGTTAAGCTTAGTGGGAGTTTATTGTCGCATAAGAGATTTTATAATGGTTATCGGCTTAAATTGTTATGCTAGTATCATATCATTTGGTGGATTGCAAGTATGGAGTTTGATAAATATTTTGAGGCTATCGAGTCCACATCTCACAGTGGGTAATGTCTAGCAAATGTTTTATCAGAAAATTGATTTCAAACGTTAATTTGTTAAACGTATTTGAAATGTTTTTATCACGTGATTGTGCCCAGACATATCATGAACATGCATTTTTGTATGTCACGAATAGGAAATTGCGTTGAGCACTGAGTATGTGTAACCCAATCGAAACTAGAAGGGGGAGGGGGGGTTGAATAGTTGCCACTAAAACTTTTTACGGATTAAGAATTGATTGCAACTAATCTAATGGAGGTTGAGAAGGAAGAACACACAAGATTTATAGTGGTTCGGTGATTAACACATTCACCTACATCCACTTCCCTCAAACTAGAGGTTTCCACTAAACTTAGAGTTTTTACAAGTTCACTCATAACTTAAGTTTTCAAAGGCTCAACACAAACCAACAACTCACAACAACAACCTATAGTTTTTCTAGGAAAAATTACAAACCAAAAAACAACAAGAATTTCTAGGGTTCACTCTTAAACCAACAAATTAAAAGCTTTTTCATACAAAATTTGAAGATTGCTTGAGAGGTTTGAAAGCTTTTGTTGTCCACCCTTTTCCATACACAATAGTATGATATATATAGGCCTCCAAACAATTCTTCCCGTTACTCTTTTTGTGTGAAGCAAAAGAGTAACAAATCAGCTTTTTGAAATAAACTTGTCAGACAACGTTCGCGCCCGCCAACTATGGTTCGCGCCCGCGAACGGCTCCTTTGTAACATCCCTCATTTTTCTAACTTGTTTCGTTAAGCCTAAACGGTACCTTGGGTTCGTTTGAGTGGTCCGACCACTTAGATTCGCATTTCGAAGGTTCCAAACCTTTTAAAATGTGTTTTAAGATGTATTAGAAGTAATTTCAGAGTTTGAAACGTTTTCGATTTCAATTTCAAAATCTCAAATTTTCATCGGAAGCAGTAGTATTTCACGGGCGCGACATGCATGAATCACGGGCGCGATTCATGTTTCGCGGGCGCGAAGGAGGTGTAGCGGGCGCGACGCGTGCACTTTGCAGTTCGCTGATTTCTATTTAAACTCACCTTAACTCGACCTAAAAGAGATTTTAAACACTTTTAACTTCTCTAAAAACCCTAATTCGGCTGAGGCTCTATCTTAGGTCATTCCTCCATCATTTCATCTCAATTTTGATTCTTGGTAAGTTTTCCTAATCAATCCCTTATAATTTCATCTATAGTTCATCAACTCTAGGAGTTCTAAATCCTATAGCCTATATGTGTGTTATTGTAGGCTGATTTGGTTTGGTTGATTAAGTTTTATTGCTATTAGCCTAATCAAGAGGTATGTGGTTCAATTTCCTTGTTTTGATTTGTAGAGATTGCTATATACGCAATTGTTTCGATACCTTTGGTGATTTGATTATATTTTTTGTTTTGTATTAATCTAAAATTTGTAAACAATCTTGCTATGTCGTTTTTAGTTTGTGTTTGGTGTTTGTTTCTTGGGTGGATGAGTGTAATCGTTATAATTTAAAGACTAATCAAATTGTGGGATTTGTGATGGAGTATTCTGTTTTTATGATTAAACTAAATCTGGAAATTTCAAAGAAATGGATCATAGAGTATTAGGTGATAAACAATACATTGGGTGGCTTTGAGAAATCGTTTAATTGGAACAGTGTATCGTTTGGTTATCTTTTTTGAATTTAAATTCTGTTTTGAACTTATTACTAAAAGCTGGAATTGTTCTTGATAATTAAAAGGGTTGTTAGATAACCACTCCTACCTTGGGTGATTTAAGATAAATTGACCAAAGCTAAATCATAGATTAATTAAGGTCTTACAAAGGTTAAATTCGCTATTTTGAATAAGCAACTTTGCTGGAAACTATTTTTAATATGGTTTAAAACTTGTTAAAGGAATGCTAGTTCATCTTAGGTTGTGGTTTAATGTAAATTGAGTAATATAAAACATACAAGGTGTTATATGTCATGTAGGGTTTCAGTTGAACTATTTTAGCTTCAAGTTAATACTTGAAAGGTGCTTAATCTTATTGATTCTATTTGAGATGACATAATTAAATGTACTTGGGGTGCTACTTGCTAAGTGTTAGCAAGCTTAATTGTTTATGGCATTATTAAGTTATGGTGTGAGTTCTTATTTAAAATTGACTTTGGTTTCATTTTAGGTTTGATTAAAGACTTTGGTTTTAAACTTGGTTTATGGATGGGTCGGGTTAGACGTGGTCTCCTGACATGTTGTGCTGAGCTATACTGCAGTAAGGCTAACACACTACTTTGGGAACTGTAATTGTTTTGTAAAGATTATTTAAGTATTTAAGTACTTTGGTTTCGTTTTAAAAGATAAGAACTCACCTAAGCTTAACTTGCCTTATTTGTTAATTAGTTATATGGATACTTGGTGGTATTTTGATTACCTTGTTTGAATCTTTGGTTGTGTTGTGAAATGCTAGTCCTATGTGGAGTCTAGTATTCTTAGAGTTAGGGGTTGTTCGGATTTTGACTTATATAATGTTTTAGACCCATCGACTGCTCGTGCTTCGGAGTCTACGCAGGGTTAGCTGTTTGCCAAGATTCACGTGGACAAGAAAGTAGTGAGTTTGTAGTGTTACCGCACATTATTATAGTATTTCAAATGTTTGTGAACTGTTTTAAGGATTATGGATCTGGATTGAAACGAGCTACTCGATAGACTAGTATCGAGACTGTGTGCACCGATAAGTACTTTGGAATTGGTTGACCAATGTCTGGCCTACTTTTGAATCGATGAGGATTTGTTCCCATCTACTTTGGGATTTCATTTCAATACTGTTTTCCATAATCAAGTATATATATTAGTAGAAAAGGATTTGTTTTAAGGGTTTTAAACTTAATAAATGTAAATAGCATTATAAACTCATCTCAGTATATCTGACCCCGTTGTTTTCCAAACTTCCCAGGTTTATGATTTTGAGAGCGTTGGTCATCTCCGATCTTTTGATTCCTCGGAGGTCTTTTTATGTTATCAGACTAGTTACTGTTTTACTTCTTAGACCGCAGTAGAACTAGTTGTCTCTATTATTGTACTTTGTTTTGTCGTAGTGGTACGACTTTTATATTATTATACTTTGGTATCTTACATTGGATTATTTATTATATGAGGCACGTTTCATAGTTTCGAATCGCTATTAAGTAGTTATATTAGAACTGCTATATAAGTTGTTAGACTTAGGCTGAAGTCTCGGTTGCCCCGAGCATTGGTTTTCTTGCAGGTTATATTGAATAAAAGATTTTCCGCGAGGCTTGCTACGAGTTTCGGTACGACCATACCCATACCCTAGCGCCAGTCGCGATCCATGAAATTCGGTCGTGACAAAGTTGGTATCAGAGCTTTAGTTTCGAACTAAGGCCAAATTTTTGCGTGTTATGTGTTTATCGCTTTAAAGCATGTTAAGTGTTACCGTTGTGTTATAGGATCTACTGCGGAATTAGGATTCAAGTCTTGGCTTTTGAAACGTCATCATTTGTTTTCAAAACTTTCTACCTTCACCTTTAGGGATGTTTGAGTTTGTCTTATGTGTTACTAATGTTTACTTTGCGAAGTTTATGCTTACTTTGGAATGTTATTATTATTACTTTGGTTAAATTGTTGATTTTTGAGCTATTTAAATTTACTTTGGGTGTTGCCTTGAGGGCTTTGTTTTGAGAGTCATTTGTTTCATTCTTAGGAATGAATACTCGTAGGCGTGCTGCAGCTCAGGCTGAGGCTGAAGCGGATGTCGCTATGTCGATTGAGGTTAACCAGCATGAACCAGGGGTTCAAGTTGGCAGGGGATGTGCAGACGGAGTTCCGGCTGGTAGAGGTCGAGCTGGCAGAGGACGGGGTGGTAGAGGACAGGCTGCTAGAGGCAGAGGTAGGGGACGTGGTGGTGCAGGCTTTCAGGCACCAAGTGTACCACAAGCTCCTATGGATCCATTTGACTTCACGACGTTTCTGGCTGGGATCACTGCACTTCAGAATAATCAAGTGCAACTGCAGACGGGACAGATCGCCATGCAGAACCAGTATGCTATGCTAGGACAGATTGTACAACAGCAGGTACCACAGGCTGGTGGTGTTGCAGTTGGTGGTGGCGGAACCACTGACAAAGATTTGGTGTTGGCTTATGCAAGGCTAAAGTCGACTGAGTTTTCGGGCGACGGTGATGCCCTAGAGTTTCTGAAGGAAGTTGAGCGGAATGCTCAGAGATTATAGGATACTTAGAGGCAAACTGTTATGTTAGTGGAAATGTCCTTGAAGGGTTCTGCAAGTGATTGGTTTCGTAGTGCTATTCGCACTGAAATGACTACTATTACTTGGGAGGATTTTGTGACTCGATTCAAGAACTTTTACTTGCCTTTTTCAGTGACCAAAGGTCATAGAGACAGATTGCTGGTTTTGAAAAGGGGAGACAGGTCGGTGAACGAGTACACTATCGAATTTGTGAGGCTGTGTCGTTTTGCCCCAGATCTACAGACTGAGCAGCAAAGGGTGAACGACAGGTATGTGAAAGGATTAGGCTCAGATTTTATCAGTCTTCTGACTGAGACGAGCAAGGAATTTCCATCTAGTTGATAGTGCCCGTCGGATGGAGGCAAATTTACTACACTTTGGGAAAATGACTGAGACTAAGAAGGCGGGCGGTGTTGTTCAGAGTAGTGGGCAGCAGAGTGGTAGCAGTAGCTATCAGTCCAAGTCTTCCCAGTGCAAGAGTAAGAAAGGGGGTGAATGAAGGGGATATCAGCCGTATTCCAACAGTTCTAGTTACAGTGGTGGTAGCCATAGTTTTGGGCAGGGTAACAGTGGAGCATCCAGTGTTCCTTTTTATCAGAACTGCAGGCGCAGGCACTTTGGAGTTTGTACAGTAGAACCGGGTAGCTGCTATGCTTATAGCCAATCGGGCCATTTTGCGAGAGAGTGTACGACATTTAGGCAGCAGGTGTCGTCGGCTAGTGTTTCTCAACCGTCTTTTCAGCAGCAGAAGACTACTTTTACTCCTTCTGCGGGGTATTCTCAACCCGCCGCTTCGTTTGGTGGCCAGTAGGGCCGTGGTTCAGGAGGACGGGGTTTTGGTGGCTGTGGTAACGGTGGTAGAGGTTCGGGTAGTTTCAGTTCTGCTCAGGCACCGCATCAGGGACAGGGTCAGGCTAGAGTGTTTGCTTTGACTCCTCAGGATGCTCGTGCATCAAACGCCGTGGTGCAAGGTACTATTCCGATTTCTTTCGTAGATGAAGTGGTTTTGTTTGATGCGGGTGCAACTCACTCTTTTGTTTCTTCGAGTTTTGCTGCTAAGTTGAGTGTGACACCATCTAAGTTGCTAGAGCCTTTATCTGTATCTACACCTTTGTCTGACTGTGTTGTGGTGGACGAGGTTTATCCGTCTTGTTCTATGGTTATTCATGGAAGAGATCTTAGGGCTGATTTGATTGTACTTGACGTGTTATCTTTTGACGTTATCTTGGGGATGGATTGGCTTTCACGCCATTTTGCTTCTATCGACTGTCGAGGGAAGTCGGTTGTATTTGGGGTTCCTGGTGATGTACCTTTTTCTTTCCATGGGGAGAAGGTAGAGACACCAAAGAATCTTATTTCAGCGATCAAGACCAAGCACATGATGGGCAAGGGTTGCCAGGGTTTCTTAGCGGTGGTTCGTGACTTAGAGGCTGTCAGTGGTAATATGCATAGTGTCTCAATAGTGAATGAGTTCACTGATGTGTTACCAGAAGAGTTACCTGGATTACCACCGGACCGTGATATTGAGTTCTGTATCGATGTTGTTCCTGGAACAGCTCCTATTTCGATACCTCCGTATCGGATGGCTCCTGCAGAGCTAAAAGAGTTGAAGGAACAGTTGCAAGAGTTGCTGGATAATGGTTTTATCAGGCCGAGTACTTCTCTGTGGGGTCCTCCTGTTTTGTTTGTCAAAAAGAAGGATGGTTCTTTTCGGCTGTGTATTGACTACAAACAGCTGAACAAAGTTACTATCAAGAACAGGTATCCTCTTTCTCATATTGATGATTTGTTCGATCAGTTAGAGGGTGCTAAGTGTTTTTCGAAGATTGACTTGAGATCCGGGTATCATCAACTTCGGATCCGAGACGTCAATGTGCCTAAGACTTCTTTCAGAACGCGTTATGGGCATTTCGAGTTTCTGGTCATGTCTTTTGGGTTAACGAACGCACCAGCCGCGTCTATGGATATGATGAACCAGGTGTTCAAGCCTTTTCTGGATCAGTTCTTTATTGTGCTTATTGATGACATACTGATTTACTCTCGGAGTGAGGAGGAACATGCTTTCCACTTGAGGACAATACTACAGACTTTGCGTGAGCATCAGCTGTATGCTAAGTTCTCAAAGAGCAAATTCTGGCTGGACCAAGTTACTTTCTTAGGACACGTGGTGTCGAAGGATGGGATCAAGGTCGATCCAAAGAAGATTGAGGCGGTTATGGATTGGTAGAGGCCAAGGTGAGTTACTGAGATCAGAAGTTTTCTCGGGTTGGCTGGCTACTATCGTCGGTTCGTGCATGATTTCTCCAGAATATCTGCACCGTTGACTAAACTGACACAGAAGGGTGTTAAGTTTGAGTGGACTGACAAGTGTGAGGCGAGCTTTGAGAAGATCAAGGAGATTTTGACTACATCTCCTGTGTTGGCCTTGCCATTTGGCATTGAGGGGTTCACTGTATATTGTGATGCTTCTCGTATCGGTTTGGGCTGTGTGTTAATGCAATATGGTAAGGTGATTGCCTATGCTTATCGTCAGCTGAAGAAGCATGATGTGAATTATCCTACTCATGATCTAGAGTTAGTATTTGTGGTTTTTGCTCTTAAGATTTGGAGGCACTATTTGTACGGTGCTACTTGCGAGATCTTTACTGATCATAAGAGTCTGAAGTACATCTTTGTTCAGCGGGAGTTGAATCTGAGGCAGCGAAGATGGTTGGAGTTACTGAAAGACTATGACTGTTCTATTCAGTACCATCCGGGTAAGGCTAATGTGGTAGCCGATGCGTTGAGTCGCAAGTCTTCGGGCAGTTTGGCCCATATTTCTGATGTTGGGCGGAGACCCATGGTCCGTGAGTGGCATAGTTTGTTAGCTTCGGGATACGGATTTCAGGTTTTGCAGAAAGGTTGTTTGTTGGCACAGTTACAGGGGCAGCCGGTTTTGATTGATAGGATCAAAGCTTTACAAGCTGAGGATCCACGATTAAAACGGATTATGGATGAGATCCATCTGGATGGAAATTCTGAGTTTGTTCTGGTGGATGGAGTTTTCAGGTTTGGTTCTCGACTGTGTGTTCCGGATTCAGATAGTTTGAGAGACCAGATTCTGGAGGAAGCGCACAAGTTAGCTTACAGTGTTCATCCGGGTTCTACCAAGATGTATCATGATCTCAAGGGTCCGTACTGGTGGAGCGGACTGAAAAAGGATGCTACAGAGTTTGTGTCTAAGTGTTTGACTTGCCAGCAGGTAAAGTTACAACATCATAGACCGTTTGGATATCTGCAACCGCTACCTATTCCAGAGCGGAAATGGGAGCGGATCGCTATGGATTTTGTGGTTGGTTTACCACGTACTCGACAGGGGTATGATTCGATTTGGGTGATAGTTGACCGTTTGACCAAGTCAGCTCACTTCTTACCGATCAAGGTTACTTATCAGGCTTCAAAGTTGGCACAATTGTACATCAATCGGATCGTTAGTCTTCATGGTGTACCAGTGTCAATAGTTTCGGACAGAGGTTCGATTTTCACCTCTCGGTTTTGGAAGGCATTGCAAGAATCCTTGGGTTCGAGGTTGGATTTCAGTACTGCATTTCATCCTCAGACTGACGGACAGTTTGAGAGGACTATTTAGACATTTGAGGACATGCTCAAGATGTGTGTTCTGGATTTTCAGGGTAGCTGGGATACTCATTTTCCTTTGATTGAGTTTTCCTACAACAACAGTTACCACGCTTGTATTGAGATGGCACCTTATGAGGCTTTGTACGGGCGCAAGTGTCGATCTCCTATTTGTTGGGAAGAGGTCAGCGAGCGTAAACTTTCTGGAGCTGAGATCATCCAGATTTCCTCTGAGAAGGTACCTTTGATCAATCGTAGGCTTGAGACTGCCTTTAGTCGGCACAAAAGTTATGCTGATCTTAAGCGGAAGGACTTTGAGTTTCAGGTTGGCGACTATGTATTTCTTCGATTTTCGCCTAAGAAGGGCGTTGTGCGTTTAGGTGTTAAGGGAAAGTTAGCGCCTAGGTTTGTTGGTCCGTATGAGATTACAGAGAGAGTTGGTGTTAGTAGTATGTGTCCTAGGGCCATTTTGTATTTCTACTTGTATAAACAAATCCCATTGGCAATGATATATATGTTTTATTTGAACTAAGTGCCTCATCAACTAAGTGTTTATTTATTGCATATTGTCCTTATCACATTGTAATTTAATCTATTCTTAAGGCGTTGAGAATATGAGTTATACAAGTGATCTAAATAACCGCTCACGATCGATGGGGTCCTACGAATAAGGGCATCGCATTATCCCGGAAAGATCGTCACCTCTGTTTATTTTCCTGATTAGTAAAGAGTTACTAATTATAGGAAGCAGTGAGTCTCATACTACTTGATGGGGATCAGAATAAACATATGGAAACTCAAAGGGTTTGAGTGAGTGGAACAAGTGACGCTAGATGACTTATACATGGTATTTCATCAAAGTCAATTTAATGTCATCTATTTCATAATTGTACATATGTCCTTTGACTTGCGGTGACACTATCTTGTATATAGGTGATTAGAGTTTGATACTCCTTATCCCTAGATCTTTCATGAGCTAGGGTCGCGGGATGTGTTGGCTCTAGTTAGTTGTATATGGAGATAGGGGTTTAACCAAGAGAGGATTTATCACTCCGGATGAACGGAGAAAAGATTATATGTTATCTCAAATTGTTCTTGATGGATGATAAAACCTGCGCAGGTGTATATGACTTACTTAGAAAGTTGTTTCTGGTGGAAGTCATATTTACAAAGAATAAGAACTGAGATGAGGTCATATGATCAAGACAAACAGTGTTTGACTTAACCGTGGCACTAGTCGAGATCGGTATCTTAGATAAAGGGAATTTTGAGTGTACGGTAATTATGAACATTGGTTCATAAAGAATGCATCGAAACGTTCATATCTATTTGGGGGTCGTGATATGTTGCTAGATGTCACTCACGATCTACGAGGATTAATAATTAATGGGAATTAATTATTTAATATAAGAAAGGCGTTTCTTATGACTCTCGTTACCATATAGATGTGAACCTAGTTAGTCACACACAATAGGGTGTGCAACCGATTGAGTTTACGAGAGATCGATTTCATATAGATACTAGCATATCTCGGAAATTAATCTAAGATGAAAAAACAAATACAATTAGAGAATAATTTGTAAGAGTTATAAATTAGTAGGCACCTAATTGTATTTTATCCAAGTTAATGTGATGATGTCATGTGATGATGTCACGATGATGTCATGTGATGATGTCACGATGATGTCATGCGATGATGTCACGATGATGTCATGCGATGATGTCATGATGATGTCACATGATGATGTCACAGGATGATGTCACGATGATGTCATACGATGATGTCACGTGATGATGTCATGTGATGATGTCATGTATGTCTCTGTCTGTGACACATAGCATCCGAGGTATCAGAAGGTGGTAACACCTATGCTTGATGCGTGACACCTAGCATCTGACCTGTCAGATGGTGGCAACACCTATGCTTGGTGTGTGACACCTAGCATGTGAGGTGTCGAATGGTGGCAACACCTTTGCTTGGTGTGTGACACCTAGCATGTGAGGTGTTGCATTCCTAAGCAAAGCTCTACACTATAAATAGAGGTTGCCTTTGCTCATTCTAAAAACACCACACTTAAGAGAGCATATTTGAAGGAGTTCAAGTAATCATCAATCACAGAAAAGCTTGGAGAAAGTTTTTCATACATCCCAGCAAAGACGTAATCGAGGCGAGAGTTTGAGCTTAGGGTTGCTCGGCAAGAGAAACTCTTGCAGATTACTTCAAGGCTAGGATTCAATCGGACGCATACTCGTGTGGACGAGCTTGAGGTCGCCGTACTATCGGGACTACAAGAATCATTGGAGAATCGACATAGGTATTTTTCTTACGGTTTCTAGATGCGTGCTTTAATTACTAGATGATACGACGATCCATTTGTTATTGATATGATCAATTTCTGGATCCGAATTGTTGGAATTCCAATTTTGAATTGAAATATACGATTCGGACCCTCACGTCCTGCTGCACCAACAGTTGGGGCAGTTGCTTATCGTTTGGCTTTGCCGCCAGACATGTCTTTGGTGCATCCAGTGTTTCATATCTCGATGTTGCGGAAGTGCGTTTCTGACCCTTCTCAAGTGATTGTATCATAGAGTGTTGATGTTGACCAAGAGCTGTCTTATGAGGAACAGCCTGTTGAGATTGTCGATACACAGGTGCGTAGGTTGCGAAACAAGGAGATTCCGATGGTCAAGGTTATGTGGAGGAATCACTATGTAGAAGAATGCACTTGGGAGACGGAGTCCGACATGAGGGACCGTTATCCTTTCCTCTTTCCTTGAGGTACGTTGGTAATGTTAGTTGCTTTTTATGCTATGCTAGAACTTTAGATTATGTGTGTATTTATGTGCTACTTGGTGATTGATATTTTGGGCATTGTACTATGTGCATTACTTTGGTGTGTTTATGTGAGTTGTTGTTTAGTTTCGTTGTTGTAAAATCGAGGACGATTTTGTTTTTAAGGTTGGGAGAATGTAACATCCCGCATTTTTCTAACTTGTTCTGTTAAGCCTAAACGGTACCTTGGGTTCGTTTGAGTCGTCCGACCACTTAGATTTGCGGTTCGAAGGTTCCAAACCTTTTAAAATGTGTTTTAAGATGTATTAGAAGTAATCTCATAGTTTGGAACGTTTTCGATTTGAATTTCAAAATCTCAAATTTTCATCGGAGGCAGTAGCATTTCGCGGGCGCGACATGCATGAATCACGGGCGCGATTCATGTTTCGCGGGCGCAAAGGAGGTGTAGCGGGCGCGACGGGTGCACTGTGCAGTTCGCTGATTTCTATTTAAACTCACCTTAACTCGACCTAAAAGAGATTTTAAACACTTTTAACTTCTCTAAAAACCCTAATTCGGCTGAGGCTCTATCTTAGGTCATTCCTCCATCATTTCATCTCAATTTTGATTCTTGGTAAGTGTTCCTAATCAATCCCTTGTAATTTCATCTATAGTTCATAAATTCTAGGAGTTCTAAATCCTATAGCCTATATGTGTGTGATTGTAGGCTGATTTGGGCTAGTTGATTTCTGAGTTTTATTGCTATTAGCCTAATCAAGAGGTATGTGGTTCAATTTCCTTGTTTTGATTTATAGAGATTGCTATATACTCAATTGTTTCGATACCTTGGGTGATTTGATTATATTTTCTGTTTTGTATTAATCTAGAATCTGTAAACAATCTTGCTATGTCGTTTTTAGTTTGTGTTTGGTGTTTGTTTCTCGGGTGGATGGGTGTAATCGTTATAATTGAAAGACTAATCAAATTGTGGGATTTGTGATGGAATATTCTATTTTTATGATTAAACTAAATCTGAAAATTTCAAAGAAATGGATCATAGAGTATTAGGTGATAAACAATACATTGGGTGGCTTTGAGAAATCTTTTAAATGGAATAGTGTATCGTTTGGTTACATTTTGGAATCTAAATTCTGTTTTGAACTTATTACTAAAAGCTGAATTCTTCTATGATAATTAAAAGGGTTGTTAGATAACCACTCCTACCATGGGTGATTTGAGATAAATTGACCAAAGCGAAATCATAGATTAATTAAGGTTTTACAAAGGTTAAATTCGCTATTTTGAATAAGTAACTTTACTGGAAACTATTTTTAATATGGTTTAAAACTTGTTAAAGGAATGCTAGTTCATCTTAGGTTGTGCTTTAATGTAATTGAGTAATATAAAACATACAAGGTGTTATATGTCATGTAGGGTTTCGGTTGAACTATTTTAGCTTCAAGTTAATACTTGAAAGGTGTTGAATCTTATTGATTCTATTTGAGATGACATAATTAAATGTACTATGGGTGCTACTCGCTAAGTGTTAGCAAGCTTAATTGTTTATGGCATTATTAAGTTACGGTGTGAGTTCTTATTTAAAATTGACTTTGGTTTCATTTTAGGTTTGATTAACGACTTTGGTTTTAAACTTGGTATATGGATGGGTCGGGTTAGACGTGGTCTCCCGACATGTTGTGTTGAGCTATACTGCAGTAAGGCTAACACACTACTTTGGGAACTGTAATTGTTTTGTAAAGATTATTTAAGTATTTAAGTACTTTGGTTTCGTTTTAAAAGATAAGAACACACCTAAGCTTAACTTGCTTTATTTGTTAATTAGTTATATGGATACTTGGTGGTATTTTGATTACCTTGTTTGAATCTTTGGTTGTCTTGTGAAATGCTAGTCCTATGTGTAGTCTAGTATTCTTAAAGTTAGGGGTTGTTCGGATTTTGACTTATATAATGTTTTAGACCCGTCGACTGCTCGTGCTTCGGAGTCTACACAGGGTTAGCTGTTTGCCAAGATTCACGTGGACAAGCAAGCAGTGAGTTTGTAGTGTTATTTACCGCTTTATTAAGTACCGCATATTATTTTAGTATATCAAATGTTTGTGAACTGTTTTAAGGATTATGGATCTGGATTGAAACGAGCTACTCGATAGGCTTGTATCGAGACTGTGTGCACCGGTAAATACTTTGAGATTGGCTGACCAATGTCTGGCCTACATTGGGAATCGATGAGAATTTGTTCCCATCTACTTTGGGTTAATTACTTTGGGATTTCATTTCAATACTGTTTTCCGTTATCAAGTATATATATTCGTATAAAAGGATTTGTTTTATGGGTTTTAAACTTAAGAAATGTAAATAGCATTATAAACTCATCTCAGTATATCTGACCCCGTTGTTTTCCAAACTTTCCAGGTTTATGATTTTGAGAGCGTTGGTCATCTCCGATCTTTTGATTCCTCGGAGGTGTTTTTATGTTATCAGACTAGTTACTGTTTTACTTCTTAGACCGCAGTAGAACTGGTTGTCTCTATTATTGTACTTTGGTTTGTCGTAGTGGTACGGCTTTTATATTATTATACTTTGGTATGTTACATTGGATTATTTATTATATGAGGCATATTTCATAGTTTCGAATTGCTATTAAGTAGTTATATTAGAACTGCTATATAAGTTGTTAGACTTAGGCTGAAGTCTTGGTTGCCTCGAGCATTGGTTTTCTTGCAGGTTATATTGAATAAAAGGTTTTCCGCGAGGCTTGCTACGGGTTTCGGTACGACCATACCCATACCCTAGCGCCGGTCGCGATCCATGAAATTAGGTCGGTACATCCTTGGGGAAAGTCCTCAACGGTCCTCTGCTGAGGTGTCAGCACCTTGTTGGGTGTGAAAGATGACCGTTGTAAATCAGTTTTTGGGACATTTAAACTTCGTGCCCATGAATCCATGTTGGCGCCCGCGAACTCTAATTCGCTCTCAATGCTTCAAAAACTTGGCACTCGCGAGCTTCAGCCTATTCCATGGCTGAGAAAGTTCGCACCCACGAACTAAGGTTGGCGCCCGCCAACTTTCACTGGACAACTTTTTAATCGAAAAATTCGATTATCGCTAGAGATGTCTGATTTGCTTTCTGAGTGTTCCGGGGGGTTCCTACACACTTAATTAGAGTATTAGAACCTTCGGTGTTAATTGTCATCGTCAAAATAGAAGAGATATTGAATCAATTAAGGTCCAACATTCTCCCCCTTTTTGACTTTGACAATTAACAAAAAAAAATATAAGTTGATAACTAAACTTTGTCTCCCCCTCAATTTGTGCATATTATACAAAAAAAGAGAAAAGTTAAGTCAAGTCAAGATTCTCTCCCCCTTTGTCAAAATCAAAAAGCAAAATTAGGACACGACATAAACATAAATTGCACGAGTTTGAATACGACATGAAAATCACAAGTACAATACGAGAAGCATAAGGAAACATATGTGTGTTCCAACCACACTTAGAAAATCAAACAACGCAAATTGACTATGAAAATAAAACATGATATGCAAGTGAAAGTATGCAATGGGTCGGGTCAATCTTCATCATCATCGGGGTCTTCATTGTGAGGAGGTGAAGCGGAGGGCGAAAATGACCAATGAGAGTCAAATTTGTTCTTGAGATATGTCATCCCTTCCTTGATAGTATTGACCTCCCCCTCAAGCATTGTCATCCTTGACATCATATGAACATTTTGTCCATAAATAGTTTCAAACATTTGAGCTTGCGACATGGTTGCAAAAGAAGGTGGAGGACTACTTGATGAGGCATGGGGATCCATATGTGGCCTTGATTCACTCTCTTCTTGCCTCATTGCCCTTGCGGCTTCCTCAACATCTTCCTCAATATTAGTAGAGGAGACCCTTCTTTTCCTTGCTAGCCTTTCAATCACCACAAATGGCATTCTCACCGAACAAATACTGAATAAAGTTGTCATGAACTATGATGGCCTTAGAAGAACGCTCAAAATGCTCTTGGTCCAAGGGAGCACATTTCCAATGAAAAGGTGGAGGATTAGCATTCTTGACTTGAGAAGTGAGGGCTTTGGCCTTTTTGACTAGGCACGTCACAAAGGAAGCAACCCCTTAGGTGTGACCCCCTCTCTTATCAAGATCAAAAAGGTAATTCATAAAATAGAAACCACACGAAAATTTAATACCTTTAGTTGCAAGATAGAGGAAAAACACATCCTTCTTGAAACTTTTCTCATTGCCCTCACTTCTTGCATGAATAGAATGAGTAATGATGCGATGAAGGATGAATAAGGGTAGGCTCTTCAAGGTCTTGGCGGTTGCGGAATTGGAGCGATATGGGGTGATGGTTCTAATTTCTCCCCAAAATTCCTCAAAGTTGAACCGAACATGAGAAGGACACGTAGGATGCCCCCATTCAAAGCAAAACACATCATCAACTTCTTCTCTTGATAGCTGATAAAGTCTTCCTTGAACGCGAAAGGAGACCCCAAAATAACCAAATTCTCCATCTTCCTTGTGAATGATGTAGAGTGAAGAGAGTACTTCTCGAGTCAAGTTTTCATACCCATCATGGTGATGAGAATAAACAAATTTCCTCCACCCGAGATTGTCTATAAGTTCCAAAACATCTCTTTTTGCATTGCTTGCTTCCAAACCCGCAAAATCTATATAGCGGCTAGGCAAGACGGGCCTTTCATGAAACGTGCTAACCCTTGAGTTCAAGGTCTCTTGATCATGTGTTGGAATTTCCACTTGTGGTGAAATTGCTTCTCTTTGGCTAGCGGAAGGATCTTGAGATTTCTTGCCTTGGGTTTTTCTTCTTAAAGAGCGAAGAGGGGTATCCATGATGCAAATGATGAAAATGATGAAGATTAAGAGAGTTTGATGATGAAAATGCAGAATTTTGGTAGCAAAATGTGTTAGAAATGTTATAGAATGTTGTAAACAATAGAACTACTTAAGGGGAGTATTTATAGGCGTGAAAAAAAAACTCTAACGGCTACGTAACGGCTAGTTTGACCCATTAAATGCATTGAAAACCGCTGGCTAACGGCTAATTGTTTTGAAAAATCGAAGGAGTTCGCGCCCGCGAACTACAGTTCGCGACCGCGAACTATCACTGCATAAAAAATTTATGTTAAGGAGCAAACTTCGCGGGGGCGAACTAGAGTTAGCGCCCGCGAGGTTTGACTGGACATAAAAACTTTAAGAAACTGATATTTGCAATTAGAAGGAATTAAGACTTGATTTTCAAAAGTTGGAACACATTTGATATGAAATGAAGGAATATTCAGTTTAATTCATGAGTAGAATCAACTAACTAAGGTCCAATCATTTAATCATGTTATCATAATAAGATGAAGATAAATAGCATGAAAAATAACAACCATAGAACCAAAAAGCACGTAAATTCGGATGCTTAGAGTCACATAGCAAACAAATCACAACAAGGTAGACCCATCAATCATACAAATTTCTCTTAAGATAAAAGACATTCTTTCCTCATTTAAGGGTTTTGTGAAAATATCTGCCAATTGATTATTTTTATCAATAAATTCTAATACAACATCTCCTAATTGGACATGATCACGCATAAAACGATGTCTAATATCTATGTGCTTGGATCTAGAGTGTTGGATCGGGTTCTTGGATAAGTTGATCGCACGAGTATTATCACATTTCAAGGGAATATGATCAACTACAATTCCATAGTCCTTAAGATGTTGTCGAATCCAAAGAACTTGGGTACAACAACTTCCCGCGGCTACATATTCGGCTTCGGCCGTGGACAAGGCAACCGACACTTGTTTCTTACTATGCCGAGAAACAAGGCAATTGCCTAGTGTTAGTAGTATGTGCCCTAGGGCCATTTGATCATGTATATTTGTAGAACTAATCCCAATGGCAAAGATATATATGTTCTAATTGAACTAAGTGTCTCATCAACTAAGTGTTCATTTATTACGTATTGTCCTTATCACATTGTGATAGAATCTATTCTTAAGGTGTTAAGAATATGAGTTACAGATTTTATTATACATGTGATCTAAATAACAGTTCATGATCGATGGGGTCCTACGAATAAGGACATCGTATTATCCCGGAAAGATTGTCACCTCTGTTTATTCTCCTGATTAGTAAGGAGTTACTAATTATAGGAAGTAGTGAGTCTCATACTACTTGATGGAGATCAGGATAAACATGTGGACACTCAAGATGTTGAGTGGGTCGAACAAGTGACGCTAGATGACTTATACATGGTATTTCATCAAAGTCAATTTAATGTCATCTAGTTCATAATTGTACATATGTCCTTTGACTTGCGGTGACACTATCTTGTATATAGGTGATTAGAGTTTGATACTCCTTATCCCTAGATCTTTCATGAGCTAGGGCCGCGGGATGTGTTGGCTCTAGTTAGTTGTATATGGAGATAGGGGTTTAACCAAGAGAGGATTTATCACTCCGGATGAACGGAGAAAAGATTCTATGCTATCTCAAATTGTTCTTGATGGATGATAAAACCTGCGCGGGTGTATATGACTTACTTAGAAAGTTGTTTCTAGTGGAAGTCATATTTATCAAGAATAAGAACTGAGATGAGGTCATATGATTAAGACAAACAGTGTTTGACTTAACCGTGACACTAGTCGAGATCGGAATCTTAGATGAAGGGAATTTTGAGTGTACGGTAATTATGAACATTGGTTCATAAAGAATGCATCGAAACATTCATATCTATTTGGGGGTCGTGATATGTTGCTAGACGTCACTCACGATCTACGAGAATTAATAATTAATGGGATTTAAATATTTAATATAAGAAAGGCGTTTCTTATGACTCTCGTTGCCATATAGATGTGAACCTAGTTAGTCACACACAATAGGGTGTGCAACCGATTGAGTTTACGAGAGATCGATTTCATATAGATACTAGCATATCTCGGAAATTAATCTAAGATGAAAAACAAGTATAAATTAGGGACTAATTTGTAAGAGTTATAAATTAGTAAGCACCTAATTGTATTTTAACCAAGTTAATGTGATGATGTCATGTGATGATGTCACGATGATGTCATGTGATGATGTCACGATGATGTCATATGATGATGTCACGTGATGATGTCATGTGATGATGTCACGATGATGTCATGTGATGATGTCACGATGATGTCATGTGATGATGTCACGATGATGTCATGTGATGATGTCACGATGATGTCATGTATGTCTCTGTGTGTGACACCTAGCATCCGACGTGTCAGAAGGTGGCAACACCTATGCTTGATGTGTGACACCTAGCATGTGATGTGTCAGATGGTGGTAACACCTATGCTTGGTGTGTGACACCTAGCATGTGAGGTGTCGAATGGTGGCAACACCTTTGCTTGGTGTGTGACACCTAGCATGTGAGGTGTTGCATTCTTAAGCAAAGCTCTACCCTATAAATAGAGGTTGTCTTTGCTCATTTAACACAACAACACACCACACTTAAGAGAGCATATTTGAAGGAGTTCAAGTAGTCATCAATCACAGAAAAGCTTGGAGAAAGTTTTTCATACATCCCAGCAAAGACGTAATCGAGGCGAGAGTTTGAGCTTAGGGTTGCTCAGCAAGAGAAACTCTTGCAGATTACTTCAAGGCAAGGATTCAATCGGACGCATACTCGTGTGGACGAGTTTGAGGTCGCCGTACTATCGGGACTACAAGAATCGTTGGAGAATCGACATAGGTATTCTTCTTACGGTTTCTAGATGCGTGCTTTAATTACTAGATGATACGACGATCCATTTTTTATTGATATGATCAATTTCTGGATCCGAATTGTTGGAATTCCAATTTTGAATTGAAATATACGATTCGGACCCTCACGTCCCGCTGCACCAACACCTAGGAATTGACAAGTTCCCGATGTACTTTTTCTATCTATCGCACTATCGGCATAGTCCGCATCTGAATAAGAAACAAGGGTAAAGGAGTTCTTCCTAGGATACCAAAGACCTAAGTGTTGTGTGCCCATGAGATATTTGAAAATTCTTTTGACATGAAAATAATGAGACTCTTTCGGACAAGATTGAAAACGAGCACAAAGGCAAACACTAAACATTATATCCGGTCTACTAGCGGTAAGATAGAGTAAGGAACCAATCATAACTCGATATTTCTTTTCATCAAAGTTCTTACCACTTTCATCCTTGTCAATTTTAACATTGGTGGGCATTGGGGTTTTGCTTGTTTTACATCCATCCATGCCAAATCTCTTGAGTAATTCTTTAGTGTATTTGGCTTGGTTGATGAATATTCCCTCATTGCTTTGCTTGATTTGAAGCCCCAAGAAAAACTTAAGTTCTCCCATTAAGCTCATTTCAAATTCATTTGTCATGCATTTTGAAAAATCCTCACAAAGCAACTCATTAGTAGCACCAAAAATTATATCATCAACATAAATTTGCACAACAAGGATGTCTTTAAAACTTTTTTTAATGAAAAGAGTGGTATCCACTTTACCCTTAGTAAAACCGTTTATGATTAGAAATGTGCTAAGCCTATCATACCAAGCTCTATGTGCTTGTTTCAACCCGTAAAGAGCCTTGTTAAGCTTAAAAACATGGTTAGGAAATTCAAAATCTTCAAAGCCCGGTGGTTGAGAAACAAAAACTTTTTCTTGAATAAAACCATTTAAGAAAGCACTCTTCACATCCATTTGATAAAGTTTTAAATTCATACGACATGCAAATCCAAGTAAAATCCTAATAGCCTCTAATCTAGCCACGGGAGCAAAGGTCTCATCAAAATCGATACCCTCCTCTTGGCTATATCATTTGGAAACAAGTCTAGCTTTGTTTCTAGTAATGACTCCATCCTCATCAAGTTTATTTCTAAAGACCCATTTTGTGCCAATAATAGAACCAAAGCTAGGCCTAGGTACTAATTCCCAAACATTACTCCTCCCAAATTGGTTGAGTTCATCTTGAATTGCAATCACCCAACACTCATCATTGATAGCCTCTTCAATGGTCATTGGCTCAATTTGAGAGAGAAATGCAAGGTTGTTAGAGGCTTGAGATCTAGTGAATATACCTCTTTGGAATCCATAAAGTACTTGCTCTCTTGGGTGGTTCTTCGTTGATCTTGTCGCTTTAGGACGTTCCGGGTGCGGATCTTCCTCTTGTGGAAAGTCTTCCTCAAGTATTTTTTGCATTGGTGTATTTTCTTGAGGATTCTTTTCATCATCCATTTTGTTGAGTGTAGAATCATTCTCCCCAATGTCTAGTGATCCAAAGTGATCTATAAAATTCATACCTTTCCCATCAAGTGTATTGTTTTCATCAAAAACAACATGCAAAGATTCTTCAACAAGTAAAGTGGACTTACTGAAAACTCTATAAGCTTTTCTACATGTAGAATAACCTAAAAATATGCCTTCATTTGATTTTGGAGCAAATTTATCTAGGTTATTCTTTGTATTCAATATGAAGCATTTGCACCCAAAAACTCTTAGATATAAAATATTGGGTTTTCTTCCCATCCACAACTCATAAGGTGTTTTGTTTAAAATGGATCTTTTCAAGACACGGTTTTGTACATAACAAGAAGTATTGACGGCTTCCGCCCAAAAATAACTTGGCAATTTAAATTCATTTAGCATAGTTCTTGCCTTTCTATAAGAGATCTATTCTTCCTTTCCACTACCCCATTTTGTTGGGGAGTTCTAGGACAAGAGAACTCATGAGAAATGCGAAGGTTTTTACAAAAGCTTTCAAAAAAATGATTTTTAAATTCACCACCATTGTCACTTCTTATACTCATAACGTAATAGCCCATTTTTTTTTTGAATTAGTTTTGAAAAACTTTTAAAAGCATCAAAAGTGTCATCCTTATGAGCCATGAAAATAACCTAAGTATATCTAAAGTAATCATCAACAAGAACATAGGTGTAGTGCTTACCACCCAAACTAGCAACTCTAGATGGTCCAAATAAATGCATATGAATCAATTGAAGAGGTTTAGATGTACTTACCACCTTTTTGGATTTGAAGGATGACTTGTGTTGCTTCCCCATTTGACATGAAGCACACACTTTGCCCTTTTCAAATTTAATATCCGGAAGACCAATCACAAGATCTCCTTTTCTCAAGTTGTCTACCAACTCCATGTTAGCATGGGCAAGCCTTCTATGCCAAAGCCAAGGCTCGTTCTTTGTGGACATAAGACATTTGAGACTCTTGTTAGAGGTTGAGTCTAAGTCAATTATATAAATATTTTCACTTCTTTCTCCTCTAAGGATGGTCTTGTTATCACTCACTTGAGTAATGTAACAAGCCTTACAGTCAAAGGTGACTCTTAAGCCACTATCACATAATTGACTTACACTCAACAAGTAATGCTTCAAACCATCAACTAAGAGAACATTTCTAATGCAAGATGATGAATTTGAAGTCTTACCAATCTTACCAATACCCACCACTTTTCCTTTTGCACTGTCACCAAAGGTTACATAGCCACCATCTTTTGATTGAAAGGTTGTGAATAGCTTTGAAGTTCCGGTCATGTGTCTTGAGCATCCACTATCCACAATCCAAGGTCGGTTTTCATTGATGGCTACTCCTTCACATAGCACCTTCCATTTGTATGCCCAACCTTCATGCAATAGAAACATCTAATGGTTGACTTAGCCCTTTTAGGCTTAGGTCTCCATGTTCTAGAATGATTTGAAGGAGCACCCTTTCCACAAGAGCAACATGTGCGAGGTGGTCTTGTGTTGGTGTGAGCATTCTTCCCCTTGGGGTTATGACTTCTAGGCTTAGCATTCTTGGGGATACTTGGTCTAGTTTCCTTAGCCTTAGCATGATGAGAATCAACATCCATCTTAGTCATAGAAGGACTAGAGGGTATTGTCTCCTTTATGAACTTTACATCTATAGAAGAAGATTGTTTTTAGATGGTTCTAGAGGGTGGAGATGATGAGTTACTAGCCACAAAACCCAAGCCTTCCTTAGAAGAAGAGGGTCTTTGGAAAGTCAACACCTCATCCCAGGATTGTTTTCCTTTTTGGAACTTAGTTAAGGAGGTTTTGTACTCAACAACTTCTTTTCTCAATTTTTCATTCTTTTCTTTCAAAGAGTTAAGAGAAGTGAGATTAGAATTGTTAAGTAGAGAAATTGATTTTTTTATAGATTCATTATGTAAATTCAAATTAACAATTTGTTTTTGAAATTCATTAATCTTAGCCTCAAGTAAGGAAAAATCTCCCTTGTTTTTCAATTTTTTTTTCTTATAGCTATTGACTTTCGTAGCCAAGGTTTTCATCATTTCCACCTTCTCATCCCCACTATCACTTTCATGATCATGGGTAGAGAAATCATCAATATAGGAAGAAGAGATAGAGGAGTCATTATGTACCTTGGTGGGAGAGGCTTCCTCTATGTTATCCATAAAACAAATGTTGACTCTTTCACTTTCATAGTCCTCATCCTCTTCACTAGAGTCATCCCATGTCACTTTGTGAGCCCTTTTCTTGACTTCCTTATCTTTCCTATGTGATCTTTGTGGGCTCTTCTCATTGTTGTTGTATTCATTTTTTATATGGCCTTTCTTGCCACACTCATAGAACTTCACATCCTCCTTCTTGAAGGGCCTCTTGTGAAATTCTCTCTTGCTCTTATCTTACTTTCTTTTGATGTAGTTGTTGTATCTCTTGGTGAACAAGGCCATTTTGTTGTCACTCCCATAATCTGAGTCCAACTCAAGAAGCTCATCATCACTAGAGTAGCTTGACTCCTTAGCTTCCTTTGCCTTGGTTTCTTTGGCCTTGGTCTCCTTGGCCTTTAAAGCTAGCACCTTTTTCTTTTCTTCTTTAGGCTCTTCCCTTTCAATGTACATTTCAAAGGTAAGAAGCTTACCAATTAGCTCATCGGTGTTGAGCTTTGTGAGATCATTTGCTTCCTCAATGGAAGTAACCTTGGACTCATAGAGACTCCTAGGCAAAGACCTCAAGATTTCGCTATTGACATCCGCCTTGGAGTAGTGCTTCCCATACTTTCTTAATGCCTCAACAATCTTAAGAAGTCGGTTGGTCATCTCGGTCACCTTCTCTCCGGCCTTGTGGAAGAACATCTCATAATCTTGATTTAGGAGTTGAATCTTTTTCAATTTCACTTCACTAGTTCGTTCATGATGATTCTCTAGAGTAACCCATATTTCTTTCGCGATTTTACAATGAAGAATTTTTCCTCCTTCTTCTCTAGAGAGTGCATGATAGAGAGTGGACATGCACTTGTTGTTCTTCAAGTAAGCAATCTCCTCAAGGATAGTCCAAGAATCTCTTGACTTATTTACATCAACACCATCAACAAGATTTGTAGGACACACCCATGGCTTCCTTATGCATTCCCATAGATTTACATTTTCACTATCAAGATATTTCTCCATCTTTTGCTTCCAATACGCATAATCGGTACCATAAAAGTATGGTCTTATGGAATTGTTAAGAAACCCTTCCTTTGCTTTTGGATCTTCGAACTCTTGCAATTAAGCACAACTAGAGCATCGAGGTTTGATAGCACTTGTAATCCAATAGGAACTAGAAGGGGGGGGTTGAATAGTTGCCACTAAAACTTTTTGCGGATTAAGAATTGATTGCAACTAATCTAATGGAGGTTGAGAAGGAAGAACACACAAGATTTATAGTGGTTCGGTGATTAACACATTCACCTACATCCACTTCCCTCAAACTAGAGGTTTCCACTAAACTTGGAGTTTTTACAAGTTCACTCCCAACTTAGGTTTTCAAAGGCTCAACCCAAACCAACAACTAACAACAACAACCTATAGTTTTAATAGGCAAAACTACAAAACAAACAACAACAATAATTTTTAGGGTTCACTCTTAAACCAACAAATTACAAAGGTTTTTTCACACAAGTTTTGAAGATTGCTTGAGAGGTTTGAAAGCTTTGGTTGTCCACCCTTTTCCATACACAATAGTATGATATATATAGGCGTCCAAACAATTCTTCATGTTACTCTTTTTGTGTGAAGCAAAAGAGTAACAAATCAGCTTTTTGAAATAGACTTGCCAGACAACGTTCGCGCTCGCCAACTATGGTTCGCGCCTGCGAACGGCTCCTTGGGGAAAGTCCTCAACGGTCCTCTGCTGAGGTGTCAGCACCTCGTTGGGTATGAAAGATGACCGTTGTAAATCAGTTTTTGGGACATTTAAACTTTGCGCCCGTGAATCCATGTTGGCGCCCGCGAACTCTAGTTCGCTCTCAATGCTTCAAAAGCTTGGCACTCGCGAGCTTCAGCCGCTTCCATGGCTGAGAAAGTTCGCACCTGCAAACTAAGGTTGGCGCCCGCCAACTTTCACTTGACAACTTTTTAATCGAAAAATTCGATTATCGCTAGAGATGTCTGATTTGCTTTCCGAGTGTTCCGGGGGGTTCCTACACACTTAATTAGAGTATTAGAACCTTCGGTGTTAATTGTCATGGTCAAAATATAAGAGATATTAAATCAATTAAGGTCCAACAGTATGTTCACTAAGTAAAAGAGAAATAAATAAATTGATACATGCATAATAGTACATGAATCACGTGCAATAAAATGGTTAGAGTTGGATGCAACTCTTTGGGGATGAGAGCTGTCATCACCCTGGCGCACAATTATGTAAAATACATTTTTGGCAATTAAGTGTTTCGAGAAAAATGTTTTGAAACGAACTCGCGAGTCACCTTGGGATAAATGTATTTATAAAGTTGATGAAATTCAAATGGTTTTGAAATTTTTACCGAAAGGTAGCTAAACAAATACTCTGTGACGATAGTGATGATTGAAGGACGATTGCATTGCAATGATCAGTTTTATGCTATTTGAATAACTGTGTTTTTTTAGAAATTAGTATTGGATATAAGGTTGTACTCGAGTTATTGTTATAATAAGTGTAATATGATTTTTGAGGTCGGATTGATAGGCTTACGTGTTAGCTTTTAATTTTTAATTTGAGGGTTGTTGGACTAAGCGATTTGGCTATGCTCTACGTGTGTGTTTACGTCGTGATATAAAAATTTTTTTTTTTTTACATACTTATTATTGTTTAAATGTTTTGGTTTACATGTCAACATCATTTTTTTGAGCAAAAGTATTTTCATGACGAATATTTTTCTATTATAAAAAAAGAATAAATTTATTTTTATCAAGTTTTATTTAAAGGAAATAAAATTTTGGCATTTAAATGATATTAAGATTTGTAAATTTGTTTATAGGTAAGGCTAATATGCAAATTGCAAATACAAAATTTTGTAGGAGTTTATAAACTGGAGGTTTTCCAATGGTAAAAGGATTTTGGTTTTTGTATATAAAGACAGGTATAAGATGTTAACGTCTTTAAAAGGTAAAAATATAAATATAATATTTTGTATTTTGGAGATTTTGTTTTCCTGTAAGTTCGACATGAGCATAACCAATGACCCATTTACTAGTGAATTTGATCTAGGTGATATCTTGATTCCAAGAGTTACATTTGGTGAAATGATCTCGAGAATTTGAGTTCGGTTCAGATTTTTGAGTTAGTTGATTCGATAATCGAGATGAGTAGGTTTCGACAATAAAGGTTGGTTGATTGATACTGTTGATTGTGAAATTTTGTTATTAAAAGTTGGATATCATTTTGTGTGGTTGTTGAACCTTTTGTGTGCAACATAAATTTGGTTTGTGCAACAAAATATTGGTGTGTATGTTGGTGTTTATTACGTTAGCTAACTTCGGGCTGCATCCTTTGTTGTGGTATGAGTGGAAGAATCTTCCTGAATGGGATGGTTTGTATGTAACTTGGAGATTTTGTTATCATAAGTTAAAATGGTATATTCTTTCGAATGTTAGCATATGAGTTGTGTTCTTGATTCGTTGAGGTTGATGGTCTTGTCGAGTTTAGTCCTTGTTGTTTGGATAACTCGATTCTTGTGATATTTTAAATGCTTTGATATGAGATACTCGGTGTTGAGTGGTTAAGTAAGTGGCAAAGGATGCATGATCTTTGTCAGTTGGGATTCAAAGGTTTCTGTTTTGGAGTGATAGATTTTTGGTACGGTATAAATTGCGATTCGAGTTTTGGATTTGTCCTTGAACTTTTTTAAGGTTGTTATGATAGCTGTTAGAACTCGAGCGAGTTTTTGTAACCTCCCTTGTGACCATGTTTAATGATTACTAGTTGAATAATCTTAGTTGTTCACATTTTGTGCAATCGAATAATCGCTTGGGGCCACTGTTATAATCAGAATTTTGCACTTATGTGGGTTGTGACCATTAAGTTGTTTACTTATATGAGTGGTAGTTTTGAGTTATCATTTGAGGAGCAACCTGTTAGGTTAGTGGTTACGCAAGTGCGTAGGTCATTAAGCAAGGTATTCCTATTATTTTAGTTTTGTTTGATTGCTTAGTTGAGGTAGGTTCTTAAGAGAAAGAGTTAGTTATGCAGAATGGTAAATATTGCTTTTCTTGGTTATCTTGGGTATCTTTTTTATGCGTTGTACATTGGGTATGTGCCTTTTGTTGAGTTTTTTTTGTAGTTTCATGTTATGTTTTACGGCGGTTGTTTTGTGGCTTAAATTTTAGGACGAATTTTATATAAGTTTGGGAGATTGTAATACCCCGTATTTTTACGGCTTGTTCCGATGATTTTTTCGATGTGTTCTGGTTTTGTCTTTAGGGGTTTGGATTCTTGAAACCATGGTTTGGTTTGCATAACCTTTGGTGTGTTGTTTTTATTAGGTTCTGAGATTTATCGAATGAGTGTTTATGTGTTTCTAGATGTGACATGCTTTAGTAAAATGTCCATATCTCCCTAATGCACCGTTGGATCGGGCTCCATTTTGGATTTGTCGTTCCTGAGAGAATTTGCTAAAAACTGGTCGGTTCAGATCTTTTTCTTTTTGTCGCAGGCGCTACGTGTCCGTATCTTGGGCGAGATGCGACACTGTATGGTTCGCTGTTTTTGTATAAATAGGCTTTTAACTCGATTTCTTCAGCCCCTCTTCACCCTATCAGACCTAGAACGACCCTTTACTCAAATAAACTCAATTTCTATCATTCCTTTATGATTCATGGTGGTTTTTAACAATTATTTGGTGATTGATTATCCGTTTCACGGAATCTACGCAATTCCTTCTTCGTATGATTCGTTGATGTGATTTGTGACTTTATTATTTCGGTCCAGACCCTTAACCTAGGGTTTATTATCTTTATTATCATATTCTTCATCACTATAAGGTATTGTCTTCATCCCTTTTGTATTGGGTTATTTTTGTTGATGTGTTATGCGTAGAATTGCATGATTTAGGGTGTTTTGAGGATTGAAACATTATGTTTGATGGTCCGAGTTTTATGATCTGATATATGTGTTTAGATTGGAGTTTATTATGATTATTTTCTGATGTGTAATGATTGGAATTGGTTTGGCATTGTTTAAGCGATGATTATGCGTTTTCAAACTTTTTGCGTTGTGGATTCGCTTAGCGATTTGTATATTATGTTAAATCTGATTTGGCATGATATTTTTATGTTTCTCACCTATATTTGTATTTGAATTTGGGATTTGAAATAAAGTTGTGATGTAAAATCTCTACGATTTGCGAAATTGTCAATTTTATGAAAGTTAAACGCTATGATTGCAAAATGGTTTACAAATGATATACCTACTGATATAATATATTCTAAGTGATGTTTTAAAGGTTTTAAATCAGTAGTAACATACTTTGGTTCATCGATTGTTGGTTTTGAGTCGTTCGGCTAGTTTAGACAATTTTCGGCAAAATTGCCATATTTGATTATTTGAGTGCTTTGGCTTAATTTTGCTTTTGATCAAATTGTTAATGGCCGGAAACTTTGTTCATAAAATGGTTCAAACATATTTAAAGTATGTTAGTCTTATTGTAGGTTGTGGTTAACATTGGTTAAATGGGATATAAGGCATGTAAGGTTTATATGGTTTGTTATGAGTTGATTAAATTATTTAGTTTCAAGTTGTTACTTGAAAGATGTTGAATCTTGTTGATTCCATTTAAGGTGATATAGTCAAGTGTACCCTTGGTGTTACTTGCCAAGTGTTGGTCATCTCCGATCTTTTGATTTCTCAGAGGTCTTTTTATGTTATCAGACTAGTTTACTGTTTTACTTTTTAGACCGCAGTAGAACTAATTGTCTCTTTTATTGTACTTTGTTTTGTCGTAGTGGTACGACTTTTATATTATTATACTTTGGTATGTTACATTGGATTATTTATTATATGAGGCATGTTTCATAGTTTCGAATTACTATTAAGTAATTATATTAGAACTGCTATATAAGTTGTTAGACTTAGGCTGAAGTATCGGTTGCCCCCGAGCATTGGTTTTCTTGCAGGTTATATTGAATATAAGGTTTTCCGCGAGGCCTTCTACGGGTTTCGGTACGACCATACCCATACCCTAGCGCCGGTCGCGATCCATGAAATTGGGTCGTGACAAAAAGGTGAGATGTTTGGATTTGTGTCGTACGTTTTAAACATTTGGATAGATTTATTAATGTTTTAAACGTTTGGATTTGTTTCGCAACGTTTCTAAAAGTTTTGCTTAAATTGCTAAAAAGGTGAAATGTTTGGATTTGTTTCGTAACTTTTGTAAATGTTTGGCTTAAATCGCTAAAAATGTGAAACGTTTGGATTTGTTTCATATCGTTTGTAAACATTTGGCTTAAATAGCTACAAAGGTGAAACGTTTGGTTTTTTTTGTAACGTTTGTATATGTTTGGCTTCAATCACTAAAAATGTGAAACTTTTGGATTTGTTTCTTAACGTTTTGAAACGTTTGGATATGTTTCGTAATGTTTAAAACGTTTGGATTGATTTCGTAACGTTTTAAACTTTTGGCTTAAAATGTTAAAAAGGTGAAACGTTTCGATTTGTTTCGTAACGTTTGTCAACGTTTGGCTTAAATCGCTTAAAAGGTGAAACGTTTGGATTTGTGTCTTACGTTTTAAACATTTGGATAGGTTTCTTGACGTTTTAAACGTTTGGATTTGTTTCGTAACGTTTCTAAAAGTTGGGCTTAAATTGCTAAAAAGGTGAAACGTTTGGATTTGTTTCGTAACGTTTGTAAACGTATGGCTTAAATCGCTAAAAATGTGAAACGTTTGGATTTGTTTCGTAACGTTTGTAAACGTTTGGCTTAAATAGCTACAAAGGTGAAACGTTTGGTTTTTTTTTGTAACGTTTGTATATGTTTGGCTTCAATCGCTAAAAATGTGAAACGTTTGGATTTGTTTCTTAACGTTTGAAACATTTACATTTGTTTCGTAATGTTTAAAACGTTTGGATTGATTTCTTAACGTTTTAAACTTTTGGCTTAAAATACTAAAAAGGTGAAACGTTTCAATTTGTTTCGTAACGTTTGTTAACGTTCGGCTTAACTCGCTAAAAAAGGTGACACGTTTGGATTTCTTTCGTAACGTTTTTGGTTTCGTAACGTTTGTAAACGTTTGTCTTAAATCGCTAAAAAAGGTGGAACGTTTGGATTTGTTTCTTAATCTTTTAAACGTTTGGATTAGTTTTGTAACGTTTTAAACTTTTGGCTTAAATCGCTAAAAAGGGGAAACGTTTGGATTTGTATTATAAAGTTTGTAAACATTTGGCTTAAATCACTAAAAATTTGAAACGTTTGACTTGGTTTCGTAACGTTTTAAATGTTTAGATTAGATCGCTAAAAAGGTGAAACGTTTGCATTTTTTCCGTAGCGGCTTAAATCGCTAAAAAGGTGAAAGGTTTGGATTTATTTCGTACCATATTAAACGTTTGGATTGGTTTTTTAACGTTTTAAACTTTTGGCTTATATCACTAAAAAGGTGAAACGTTTGGCTTTGTTTCGTAACGTTTTAAACGTTTGGATTCGTTTCGAAACGTTTGTAAACGTTTGGCATAAATTGCTAAAAAGGGGAAACGTTTGGATTTGTTTCGTAACGTTTGTAAACGTTTGGCTTAAATCTCTAAAAAGGTGAAATGTTTGGATTTGTTTCGTAACGTTTATAAACATTTGGCATCAATCGCTGATAAGGTGAAATGTTTGGATTTGCTTCGTAACGTTTGTAAAAGTTTTGATTAAATCGCTAAAAAGGGGAAAACTTTGAATTTATTTCTTAACATTTGGCTTAAATCGCTAAAAAGGCGAAACGTTTGGATTTGTTTCGTGACGTTTTAAGGGTTTGGCTTAAATCGCTAGAAAGGGGAAACGTTTGGATTTATTTCGTAACGTTAGTAAACATTTGGCTTAAATCTCTAAAAATGTGAAACGTTTGGATTTATTTCGTAACGTTTGTAAACTGTTGGCTTAAATTGCTAAAAAGGGGAAACGTTTGTAAACGTTTGGCTTAAATCGCTAAAAAGGGGAAACGTTTGGATTTGTTTAGTAACGTTTTAAACGTTTGGATTGGTTTTGTAACGTTTTAAACTTTTGGATTAAATCGCTAAAAAGGTAAAACGTTTGGTTTTGTTTCGTAACGCTTTAAACGTTTGGATTTCCTTCGTAACGTTAAAAATGTTTGGCTTAAATTTCTAAAAAGAGGAAACGTTTGGATTTGTTTCTAACATTTGTAAACATTTGGCTTAAATCGCTAAAAAGGTTAAATGTTTTGATTTGTTTCGTAACGTTCGTAACCGTTTGGCTTAAATCGCTAAAAATGTGAAACATTTGGATTTGTTTCGTAACGTTCGTAAACATTTGGCTCAAATTGCAAAAAATGCGAAACGTTTAGATTTGTTTCTTCACATTTGTAAAAGTTTGGCTTAAATTGCTAAAAAGGTGAAACATTTGGATTTCTTTCGCAATGTTTTAAACGTTTGAATTGGTTTCGTAATGTTTGTAAACAATTGGCTTAAATCTCTAAAAATGTGAAACGTTTGGATTTTGTGTTGTAACGTTTTAACCTTTTTGCTTAAATTGATAAAAAGGTGAAACTTTTGGATTTGTTTTGTAACGTTTGGCTTCAATCGCTAAAAAGGTGAAACTTCTTTTCTCGTTACGAAATAAATCCAAACGTTTCCCATTTTTAACAATTTAAGCCAAACGTTTACAAACGTTGAGAAACAAAAAGTGCAACGTTCTGATTTGCAACATTACGTTTTAAACGTTTGGATTTGTTTAGTAACGTTTTAAACGTTAGGCTTAAATCGCTAAAAATGTGAAACGTTTGGATTTGTTTTGTAATGTTTTTAACACTAGGATTTATTTCGGAACGTTTTAAACGTTTGGCTTAAATCACTAAAAAGGTGAAACGTTTAGATTTGTTTCGTAACGTTTTAAACGTTTAGCTTAAATCACAAAAAATATGAAACGTTTGGATTTGTTTCGTAACGTTTGTAAACGTTTGGCTTAAATTGCTAAAAAGGGGAAACGTTTGGTTTTGTTTCTTAACTTTTGTAAACAACATTTCACCTTTTAGCGATTTAAGTCAAACGTTTTGCTCAAATTGCTAAAAAGGTGAAACGTTTGGTTTTGTTTCGTAACGTTTGTAAACATTTGGCATAAATTGCTAAAAAGGGGAAACGTTTGGATTTGTTTCGTAACGTTTGTAAACGTTTGGTTTAAATCGCAAAAAAGACGAAACGTTTGTTTTTTTTCGTAATGTTTGTAACCGTTTGGCGTAAATTACTAAAAAGGGGAAACATTTGGATTTGTTTTGTAACGTTTGTAAACGTTTGGCTTAAATCGCTAAAAATGCGAAATGTTTGGATTTATTTCGTAATGTTTTAAACGTTTGGATTTTTTTCGTAACATTTTTTTAAATGTTTGGATTTGTTTCGTCACGTTTTAAACGTGTGGATTTATTTCGTAAAGTTTTAAACGTTTGGCTTAAATCGCTAAAAAGGTGAAACGTTTGGATTTGTTTCGTAACGTTATAAACGTTTGGATTTGTTTCGTAACGTTTGTAAATGTTTTGTAAACGTTTGTGTTAAACCTCTAATAAGGGGAAATGTTACGAAACAAAACCAAACGTTTACAAACTTTACGAAACAAATCCAAATGTTTCACTTTTTGAGGGATTTAAGCCAAGGATAAACTTTTGGATTGATTTCGTAACGTTTAAAACGTTTGGATTGGTTTTGTAACATTTGTAAATGTTTGGCTTAAATCACTAAAAAGGTTTAAAGCGTTCGATTTATTTCCAAACATTTTAAATGTTTGAATTCGTTTCGTTTGGCTTAAATCCTAAAAAGGCGAAACGTTTGGATTTGTTTCGTAACACTTGTAAACGTCTGGCATAAATCGTAACAAATGTGAAACATTTGGATTTGTTTCGTAATGTTTGTAAACGTTTGGCTTAAATTGCTAAAAAGGTTTAAAACGTTTGGATTTGTTTCCTAACGTTTTAAACGTTTGGATTTGTTTCGTTTTAAACGTTTGGAATTGTTTCGTTTGAATTGTTACATTTGTAAATGTTTGGCTTAAATCGCTAAAAAAGTGAAACGTTTGGATTTGTTTTGTAACGTTTTAAATATTTGGCTTAAATCGCTAAAAGAGTGAACGTTTGGATTTGTTTCGTAACGTTTGTAAACGTTTGGTTTAAATCGTTAAAAAAGTCTAATTGTTGGATTTTTTCGTAACGTTTGTAAACGTTTGGCTTAAATTGCTAAAAAGGGGAAACGTTTGGTTTTGTTTCATAACGTTTACAAACGTTTGGATTTGTTTCGTAAGGTTTGTAAATGTTTGGCTTAAATCGCTAAAAAGGTGAAACAATTGGATTTGTTTCGTAACGTTTGTAAACGTATGGCTTAAATTGCTAAAAAAGTAAAACGTCTAGATTGGTTTCGTAACGTTTGTAAACGTTTGGCTTAAATCGCTAAAAAGGTGAAACGTTTGGATTTGTTTCGTAACAACTTAATTGTTTGGATTAGTTTTATAACATTTGTAAACGTTTGGCTTCAATCATTAAAAGGTGAGATGTTTGGATTTGTGTCTTACGTTTTAAACATTTGGATAGGTTTCTTAACGTTTAAAACGTTTAGATTTGTTTCGTAACGTTTCTAAAAGTTGGGCTTAAATTGCTAAAAAGGTGAAACGTTTGGATTTATTTCATAACGTTTGTAAACATATGGCTTAAATCGATAAAAATGTGAAACGTTTGGATTTGTTTCGTAACGTTTGTAAACGTTTGGCTTAAATAGCTACAAAGGAGAAACGTTTGTTTTTTTTGTAACGTTTGTATATGTTTGGCTTCAATCGCTAAAAATGTGAAACTTTTGGATTTGTTTCTTAACATTTGAAACATTTAGATTTGTTTCGTAATGTTTAAAACGTTTGGATTAATTTCTTAACGTTTTAAACTTTTGGCTTAAAATGCTAAAAAGGTGAAACGTTTCGATTTGTTTCGTAACGTTTGTCAACGTTTGGCTTAAATCGCTAAAAAAGGTGAAACGTTTGGATTTCTTTCGTAGCGTTTTTGGTTTCGTAACGTTTGTAAACGTTTGTCTTAAATCGCTAAAAAAGGTGGAACATTTGGATTGGTTTCATAATGTTTTAAACGTTTGGATTAGTTTTAAACTTTTGGCTTAAATCGCTAAAAAGGGAAAACGTTTGGATTTGTATTATAATGTTTGTAAAGGTTTGGCTTAAATCGCTAAAAATTTGAAACGTTTGACTTGGTTTCGTAACGTTTTAAATGTTTAGATTAGATCGCTAAAAAGGTGAAACGTTTGCATTTTTTTCTTAGCGGCTTAAATCGCTAAAAAGGTGAAAAGTTTGGATTTGTTTCGTACCATATTAAACGTTTGGATTGGTTTTTTAACGTTTTAAACTTTTGGCTTATATCACTAAAAAGGTGAAATGTTTGGCTTTGTTTTGTAACGTTTTAAACGTTTGGATTCGTTTCGAAACGTTTGTAAACGTTTGGCATAAATTGCTAAAAAGGGGAAACGTTTGGATTTGTTTCGTAACGTTTGTAAACGTTTGGCTTAAATCTCTAAAAAGGTGAAATGTTTGGATTTGTTTCGTAACGTTTATAAACATTTGGCATCAATCGCTGAAAAGGTGAAATGTTTGGATTTGTTTCGTAACGTTTGTAAACGTTTGGCTTAAATCACTAAAAAGGGGAAACCTTTGCATTTGTTTCTTAACGTTTGTAAACGTTTGGCTTAATTCGCCAAAAAGGCAAAACGGTTGGATTTGTTTCTTGACGTTTAAGCATTTGGCTTAAATCGCTAGAAAGGGGAAACGTTTGGATTTATTTTGAACGTTAGTAAATATTTGGCTTAAATCACTAAAAATGTGAAACGTTTGGATTTATTTCGTAACATCTGTGATGGATACGCAGTTGACCCCAATACATATAGTCAAACAAGCGCAGCAGACAGTAGATACCAAACGACTGTCATTAGTCAGTAGACGCAGATCCTAACTGATATGATCTTTGGAATCCGGAAAGATTGGGATTGACCTAATCCCTATTTTCCAGCATGAGTCCGAATTAAACACAATCACAAGAAGATGACCTTGAGTCGATTACTTGGAGAGGATTCTATATAAATAGAACGAAGACAAAAGGTAAAACCCTAATTCATTCTCTTAAAGCTACGTCATTTATCTTTAAACCTTACAAGGTATCTGACTTAGGCATCGGAGTGTTGTCGGACACAACGTCCGACTCATTCTAACCTGTGTTTGTGATCTAAGGTTGACAAGAGAAGATCCTACCATTCGCATAACCATCATTTGGCGCCGTCTGTGGGAAACGATTGTTCTTTCCTAAATAAATCAATTTTGGTTCTACGAACTGAAACAAATTCATGGACAACCATGATGAACCACCACCACCTGGAGTCGGAGTTAGAAATAGAGAGATGGTCGGAGGTAACAACCCAACTCTGCTAGCAAGAACAGACGGGATAGTTTTTCCCCTTCACCCACCTCCGACGGGGACTGCGGGAACGACACGTCCTTTGAGGACAAGCTCTGGAATCCCAGTGTGAACTGGAGCCACAAGTGCGGGCATCACACCACCGGTTTCCATACCCGGATCAACAGCAAGATTAATGGGCAGAGGAGCGCAACTACCCGGAACTAATCAGGTATTTCCTCCTTGGAATTATTATACACCACAGAACATGTACTATCCATCGCCCATGTATAAACAAAAAACGGGACGAGCTGGCCGCAGACTTATAGCCTGTGGGGCAGCCAGTATCACGAGGGATATCAAAGACCCACCGCGCCAATTCCTTTTCCGTCCCTAGACGTAGAAGGAACTGTCGCCGCTACAACAGTTGGATACATTCCACCATATGTACCACCAGGAGCCCAGCTACCACCGCTCTATCATGAGGCGGTGATGAAGAGTTTTAACGAGTTCCAAGATAGGTTGATTGGGATCGCGAAGGAGAAGACAGTAGAGGCAAAAAAAGCACCGGCTCAGAGAAGGCAACAATCTGAACCAATCCCAAGAGGATGCGATAAAGATGCGCGGAAAGATAAAGAAACGGCTCCCCGGCGTGTTTTCACTGCACCACTCCCAGGAGACGCAGGAAAGGAAAAGGGAGATGACGCCGCACAGCAAGGCGAAAAAGCAAGAGACGAAGATTCGCGAAGAAGCAGAGAGAATACGTAGACCTGGAGAAGGAAGAAGGGAGAAGCAGACGGAAGGAACGAGACGCAGAAAGCCACTCTTCAAACAGAAGAAGAGCGGCAGGAGAAAAGAACACTCTGGATGAGAAGATTAAGCATGCGATGAGAAAATAACAGAAGGATAGCTACGAAGACAATGAAGGAGGATACGATTTTTCACCACTGAAAAGGGAGGTATTAGACGTAAAATTCTCTTCTCGTTTCAAATTACCAACGTTCAAACCCTTTGATGGAACAGGGAGACCCAAAAATTCAAAAACGATAATGATGCTTCAAGATGTTTCGGATCCGTTGTTGTGCATAGTATTCCCAGCCACACTCAAGGGATCGGCGCAGAAGTGGTACCTCGGACTGAAGTCCAATACCATCAGAACATTTGCGGAACTGGCGACGGAATTCAAAGGGCGTTTCCGCACAAACATCCCTCTGCAGAAGAACTCAAGTGATCTCCGGAAGTGCCGACAAGGAGAAAGCGAGACGTTGAAGAACTTCGTAGACAGGTTCAATAAAGAAGCCGTCCAGATAGAACACCTAAACCATGATACAGCCATAGAAGCTATGAAGATGGGAACAAGGTTTGAACGACTGAGAGACAAGATCCTAATGAAAAAGCCTTCCACTTTCCAAGAGTTATTGGCAATAGCGCATAAGTATGTAGAACTGGATGAAGCAAGAAGAACGCTGACAAAACAATACGAGGAAGACAAACCGGAGAGATACCGCAGTAGAGGAGGAGATGACAGAACGCAAAGATTTGGAAGAGGAAATAAGCCGTTTGACTTTACGCCTTTGAACAGAGCACCAATAGAGATATTCAGCTGGATGAAGAACAATAGAGTCATGTACAACGCACCCAGAAAGCTACACCCAGACAAAGAAAGAGACAAGAGCAAGTATTGTAGATTCCATGAAGGATATGGCCATGAGACAGATAGATGCTGGGACTTGAAACGGGAGATAGAACGGCTGATCCAGTCAGGAGTATTGAAGAAGTTCGTACACACGGAAGGAAATGCAGAAAAAAGGAAACCCGAGCATGTGGAAAAAGAAGAGGCAAATAAAAGATTCAAAGAACCCATGGGTGTGATCAACATGATAGAAGGGGGGAACCCTATTCAAAGTCACAGAAGAAGAAGATTCGTAAGGGCGTATACTCGATAACTACTAGAGCATCCGTAGAGGAGCTACCACTAGTTACCTTAGGACCAGAAGATGGGAAGCATGTACAGGAACCGCAGAACGACGCGCTAGTAATCAAAGCATTGATTAACAATTTCAGAGTAATGAGGATCCTGGTGGACGAAGGAAGCGCAGTTAATCTCCTCACCTTGCAAGTCTTTATGGGGATAAGGGGATCGGTAACAGATCTCAGGCAGGTTTCCGTTCCTTTGGTAGGCTTAGGAGGAAAGCCTATTAGACCAGAAGGAATGGTAGAGCTGAAGATAATTTTGGGAGAAGCAGAAGAAGGGCCACTGAAGACCATGACATCAGTTTTCAACGTAGTGGATATTCCTTTGGCGTACAATGCCATTTTGGGAAGGCCTTTCCTGTACCAGTGTGGCGCGGTTACCAGCATCAGATGGCTGACACTTAAGATTCCTGACGAAGAAGGGATAGTAACCGTGAAAGGGAGCCAGCTAGATGCACGAGAATGCAATTTGATAACTGAAGAAAAAGGCAAAAGTTTGAACATTTAGGCATTCCCTGAAGATCCAGAAGAGGAAGAAGGAGATAGGAATGCCCCAGTGGGTAACATGGTAGAATTCCAGATCACCCAGAAGAAGGCAGTAATGATTGGAACATAAATACCAGAGGTTGTGGCGGTAGAGATCAAGAGCGTATTACAGAAGAATGGAGACACCTTTGCTGCAGATGCCTCAGAAGTTGTGGGAATAGACCTAGCGATAGCATCCCATAAACTGAGTGTTTATAAAGATGCCAAACCAGTAGTGCAGAAGAAGAGGCGGTTCGCAGAGGACCGAAGAAAGATCATAGAAGAAGAGGTAAGGAAGTTAGAGGCAGCCAAGTTCATAAGGGAGGTAATGTACCCGGAGTGGGTTGCTAACGTTGTCTTGGTGAAAAAAGCAAGTGGAGGATATCGTATGTGCGTAGATTTCACGGACTTAAACAAAGCATGCCCGAAGGACAGCTATCCGCTGCCGAATATTGATCAGCTAGTAGATTCAACAGCCTGTTACCAGCTGTATAGTCTCGCAGACGCAAAGCAGGGTTATCATCAGATACCAATGAACGAAGCAGATCGGGTGAAGACATCCTTCACTACTGACTTGGGAACATATTGTTACAACGTCATGCCATTTGGGCTTAAAAACGCAGGAGCAACTTACCAACGGCTGGTGAACTTCATGTTTAAAGACCAATTGGGAAGGAACATAGAGGTCTATGTGGACGATTTGATCATAAAAAGCAGTACACCTGAAGAGCACGCCAAGGACTTGGAAGAAACCGTTGCGGTATTGAACAAATTTAACATGAAGTTAAATCCGGAGAAGTGCGCGTTTGGCATTAAAGCCGGAAAGTTCTTGGGGTACTTAGTGAGTCAGAGAGGCACAAAGGCGAACCCAGAAAAGATTCAAGCCATCCTAGACATGGTGGCACCGCGAAGCATCAGAGTAGTCCAGAAATTGAACGGAAGGGTGACAGCGTTGGGACGATTTGTTTCTTCATCTGCAAAGAGATGTCTCCCCTTTTTCAAACAACTGCGCAACATGAAAAAATTCGAATGGAATGAGGAATGTCAGAAAGCGTTTGAGGAATTGAAGATCTTTTTGACCAGCCCGCCGTTACTCAGTCGGCCAAAGGCAGGAGAAGTTCTGTACTTGTACCTATCAGCAGGTAAAGAAACGATCGCGTTGGTACTAGTAAGAGAAGAAGAAGAAGAGCAGCTGCCATTTACTACTCCAGCAGAACGTTGAAAGGCGCAGAACTAAATTACCCGACAATTGACAAGTTGGCATTAATGGTGGTAGTAGCAGCAAAGAAGTTAAGGCCATATTTTCAAGGCCATACGGTCATTATACGCACTAATCAACCTCTGAGGAAGGCATTGCAGAGGCCGGAAACTTCGGGAAGGATGGTTAGTTGGTCCTTCCAGTTGGGAGAGCATGATATAAGATATGAGCCAAGGAAAACATTGAAGGCGGAAGCACTTGCAGACTTTGTAGTAGAGATGACGGAGAAACCAGACACCGAAGAACCCAGAGAAGCAGTTACTTGGAATCTCTACGTAGACGGAGCGTCCAATGACCTCGGAGCCGGAGAAGGTGTTTTCTTGGAAGGACCGATGGGAATAACAATCGAGTATTCAGTACACTTGAAATTTAAAGCAACCAATAACGTGGCAGGTATGATATCAGTCCATCATTTAAATATAAATACAATTTATCGCAATAAACTAATAGTACTACAGAATATGAAGCTCTCATAACAAGATTGTCAATTGCGAAAGCAATGAAAACCGAAGTCCTACGAATCCATAGTGATTCCCAGTTAGTCACAGGACAAATAGGAGGACAGTTTCAAGCAAAAGAGGCGAAGATGGCAAGATATGTGGAGAAAGCAAAAGAAATCTTGAATGACATAGAGAGATTCGGAGGTGAATGGGAGATTTTCCCCATACCCAGAGAAGAGAATGCAGCCGCAGATGCAATCGCCAAAGAAACAGCTACGAAGAACCAGCGTTTCATGGAGATGAAAATGAAAGAAGAATGCTCGACTTCTTCTGTAGACGCAGAGGAGGAAGTGTTATCTATAGAAGAAGTAGACACCTGGATGCAGAAACTATTGGCATGCCTAACAGACGGCACTCTCCCAGAGCAAACAGCTGAAGCAGCAAAAGTAGTTCGACAATCGGCATCGTACTCAGTCTTAGAAGGAGTACTCTATAGGGCATCAGCTACGCACCCGTGGTCTCGATGCCTGACGAAGACAGAAGGCCTATATGTTCTGCAGGAAATTCACGAGGGAATCTGCGGGGCTCATGAGGCATCAGCAGCCTTGGTTAGGAAAGCATCCTTACAAGGTTTCTACTGTTTATCCATGAAGAAAGATGCAGAAGACCTGGTACTTAAATGTGATAAGTGTCAGAAGTTCGGCGCAGTGATACGAACACCCGCATCTGAGCAACACCCCGTCGGTAGTCCATGGCCGTTCATGACTTGGGGCATAGACATACTGGGACCTTTCCCCCCAGCGCAGGGACAAGTAAAGCTAATCGTAGTAGCCGTAGATCACTTTACCAAATGGGTGGAGGTAGAGCCAATGAAGACGATCACCACGGAGAAGATTCAAACTTGGCTATCAAGAGAAGTCATGGGAAGGTAAAACATTTTACCATATACTCATATAAAGTTGCACGTTACTAATATAAATGGACAGGTTTGGCATACCACATGTTAGTAGTATGTGCCCTAGGGCCATTTGATCATGTATATTTGTAGAACTAATCCCAATGGAAAAGATATATATGTTCTAATTGAACTAAGTGTCTCATCAACTAAGTGTTCATTTATTACGTATTGTCCTTATCACATTGTGATAGAATCTATTCTTAAGGTGTTAAGAATATGAGTTACAGATTTTATTATACATGTGATCTAAATAACAGTTCACGATCGATGGGGTCCTACGAATAAGGGCATCGTATTATCCCGGAAAGATTGTCACCTCTTTTTATTCTCCTGATTAGTAAGGAGTTACTAATTATAGGAAGTAGTGAGTCTCATACTACTTGATGGAGATCAGGATAAACATGTGGACACTCAAGATGTTGAGTGGGTCGAACAAGTGACGCTAGATGACTTATACATGGTATTTCATCAAAGTCAATTTAATTTCATCTAGTTTATAATTGTACATATGTCCTTTGACTTGCGGTGACACTATCTTGTATATAGGTGATTAGAGTTTGATACTCCTTATCCCTAGATCTTTCATGAGCTAGGGTCGCGGGATGTGTTGGCTCTAGTTAGTTGTATATGGAGATAGGGGTTTAACCAAGAGAGGATTTATCACTCCGGATGAACGGAGAAAAGATTCTATGCTATCTCAAATTGTTCTTGATGGATGATAAAACCTGCGCAGGTGTATATGACTTACTTAGAAAGTTGTTTCTAATGGAAGTCATATTTATCAAGAATAAGAACTGAGATGAGGTCATATGATCAAGACAAACAGTGTTTGACTTAACCGTGACACTAGTCAAGATCAGAATCTTAGATGAAGGGAATTTTGAGTGTACGGTAATTATGAACATTGGTTCATAAAGAATGCATAGAAACATTCATATCTATTTGGAGGGTCGTGATATGTTTCTAGACGTCACTCACGATCTACGGGAATTAATAATTAATGAGATTTAATTATTTAAAATAAGAAAGGCGTTTCTTATGACTCTCGTTACCATATAGATGTGAACCTAGTTAGTTACACACAATAGGGTGTGCAACCGATTGAGTTTACGAGAGATCGATTTCATATAGATACTAGCATATCTCGGAAATTAATCTAAGATGAAAAATAAGTATAAATTAGTAGGCACCTAATTGTATTTTATCCAAGTTAATGTGATGATGTCATGTGATGATGTCACGATGATGTCACGATAATGTCATGTGATGATGTCACGATGATGTCATGTGATGATGTCACGTGATGATGTCATGTATGTCTCCGTGTGTGACACCTAGCATCCGACGTGTCAGAAGGTGGCAACACCTATGCTTGATGTGTGACACCTAGCATGTGATGTGTCAGATGGTGCCAACACCTATGCTTGGTGTGTGACAACTAGCATGTGACGTGTCGAATGGTGGAAACACCTTTGCTTGGTGTGTGAGACCTAGCATCTGAGGTGTTGCATTCTTAAGCAAAGCTCTACCCTATAAATAGAGGTTGCCTTTGCTCATTCTACACACACCACACTTAAGAGAGCATATTTGAAAGAGTTCAAGTAGTCATCAATCACAGAAAAGCTTGGCGGAAGTTTTTCATACATCCGAGCAAAGACGTAATCGCGGTGAGAGTTTGAGCTTAGGGTTGCTCGGCAAGAGAAACTCTTGCGGATTACTTCAAGGCGAGGATTCAATCGGACGCATACTCGTGTGGACGAGGTTGCGGTCGCCGTACTATCGGGACTACATGAATCGTTGGAGAATCGACATAGGTATTTTTCTTACGATTTCTAGATGCGTGCTTTAATTACTAGATGATACGACGATCCATTTGTTATTGATATGATCAATTTCTGGATCCGAATTGTTGGAATTCCAAGGCTATTGCGAAAAAGAAATGCACCTCGGTTAACAAAGAAAAATGTTTTCATTTGTTAAGATGTAGGACAATATAAGTCATTTCCGGAAATATTTGGAATATTTGAATGGCGGTTCGGTCAATAAAAGAAAGTGTTTCTTTTACCAAACCGAAAGAAATTGAAATGAAAATTGCATTAAGTATTGTGAATACTTAAAGGGCAATGACGGGAGGAACGACAATTCCATTAAGAATGTGTCTATCTCATGTTCCAATGTGAATTGCTCATTTAAAAGCTTGGGTATTGAATACCGATGCTCATTTTCACATTTGTTTATCTTTTACGGATTTAGTAAAAGTGAGAAAGAAAGGAAAAATATGAAGTAATCTTAAATCTCAGGAATGACGCAAGCGTTGCGACAAGAGCTATATGATCAACTTCAATTTTCTTTAATAAACATAAGTTGTACTTAAAGAAGATTTTTGTACTTACCCAATATATATAGGAATATCATGTCCGAATTTGTATGACAAATTTGGTAGTTGATTTTCTATTTACAAAGGATGTTTGTAGTATTATGTTTGATACTACGGAGTTGGGTGTGGATATGTAGAAAATGGTTATGTTGGATATCCTAAAGACAGTTTAGGATGTTATTTCTAAATTCTAACCGAACAAACAATCGTTGTTTATCGGTGGTAGTCTTACTTGATAAAGCGTTTATTCAAGAGGGAGACTAAAAAAACGAATATAGAATTAGATGAGGAGTCATCTAGTTACCAACAACAGAATGAATCCATAAAGATTGATCAAACCCGCTAAGAGAGCATATTTGAAAGAGTTCAAGTAGTCATCAATCACAGAAAAGCTTGGCGGAAGTTTTTCATACATCCGAGCAAAGACGTAATCGCGATGAGAGTTTGAGCTTAGGGTTGCTCGGCAAGAGGAACTCTTGCGGATTACTTTAAGGCGAGGATTCAATCGGACGCATACTCGTGTGGACGAGCTTGAGGTCGCCGTACTATCGGGACTACAAAAATCGTTGGAGAATCGACATAGGTATTCTTCTTACGGTTTCTAGATGCGTGCTTTAATTACTAGTTGATACGACGATCCATTTGTTATTGATATGATCAATTTTTGGATCCGAATTGTTGGAATTCCAATTTTGAATTGAAATATACGATTCGGACCCTCGCGTTCCTTAGTCACTGACAACGGGAAGCAGTTCGATTGCCGCAAGTTCAGAGCATACTGTGAAGGGTTGAATATAAGGCTGAAGTTCACCTCAGTAGCCCATCTGCAGACGAATGGACTTACAGAAGTCACAAACAGAACTATCCTCACATGAATAAAAAAGAGACTTGATGATCTGAAGGGAAAATGGGTAGATGAGCTATGCAAAGTCATCTAGGCGTATCGCACCACATCCAGAAAAGCCACTGGCGAAACTCCCTTCAGTCTGGTGTATGGCATAGAAGTTGTGCTGCCAGTAGAAATCGGCATGCCTTCATTAAGAGTTCAAGTCTTTGACGAAGAGAAGAATGAAGAATCCATGCGATTATGCCTGGACCTGTTGGAAGAACGAAGACACCAGACTGCAGTAAGAGCAGAAGCGTATCAAAGTCAGATGGCTAAATACCACAATGCCAAGGTGAAGAGAAGAAGCTTTATGGTAGTAGATTTAGTACTCCGGAAAGCAGAAATTGGCAAAGGAGCAGCAGGAGTTGGCAAACTACGAGCCAACTGGGATGGTCCATTTTGAGTCGTAGAAGTAGTAGGAAGAGGGGCTTATAAAATCGCTCACTTAGAAGGGCCGATTCTCCCCCGAACCTGGAATATCAATGACATGAAGAAATATTTCCAGTAGATGTATTTGCTATCGTTTTGAAATTTTAATAAAGCATTGCATCTTTTGTTTTCTCTTTAACATAGATTGCATCAGTAATTACGAAAGACAGCAGTTCTAAAAATAGTGGGCCAGTTCAAATAAAACGTAAGTGCCACAAATAAAAGAAAGAACTAAGAAGTTTTTGTCCTAAAGGCAATTACAAAAGAAAGCTAGCTTAACAGAATAAGTATATAGAAAAGGGGCTTAACAACCTACACAACTTCATCCTCAGAAGGCGCAGTCTCTTTGACAGGAACACCATCCTCTTCAGCAGACAACACTTTCTCTGGAGCAGCATCCACGCCAAGAGTATCTTCCGGAATAATATCAGAAGGATGCTCAACCAGAACAGAAGAATCAGCGGTGGGAAGTTCTTCGGGGACCTCCCCTTCAATGTCATCTGTGCTCTTAATGGCCGCAGTCTCAGATGGAGGAGGTTTGTCAAAAGCCAACCCATCTTCGGAAGTCGATGTAGCCCCAGACGCTGATCGCGGTGTTAGAGGCGCAGAAGAGGTCCTTTTCTCCGCAGAAGTTTCTAGAGACAGCTTCTTCTTAGCAACTATCTTCGCCATGACGCGCTGACCCAAGGCACGAAGGTCAATGGCTAAGAACTTCCCAATATCGTAGTCGGATAATCTTGATGAACCACCCCGACAGCAGTAGCACAAAAATCGGTTAAACAACCAGAAATATAGGCATTCACATCCTTCATATTCTCTTTTTGCTCAGACAACAACCTATCGCGAACCCGTTGCACCTCCAAAAGAGAAGCGTCACGATCAGAAACTTTTCGCTCCAAGATCTTGCCTTTGTCAATAGCCGCTTGTAAAGAGTTTCTCAGCTTCTGCGTCTCCGCCTGAGTAGAATTTCGCAGAGAGGAAAGCTCTTGTTCATACTTCTCCACCAAGTGATCCTTCTGCTGACGCATAACAGAAACACCTTGAACCACCTAAATAAATAGTAGATAAGTCACGATAACAGTACAAGCAAAGTAAGAAGAAGATGAGAAAATCAACAAAAGATATACTTACATGCAGCAAAGAAGCATCAAACTTGTCAAAAATGTCATCAACGGGTACCTGCCTCTACGTGTCCATATCTCCATTCAACTGAAGAAAGTGGGAATACAAACCAGACACATCCGCATCCTGAATGGACGCAGAACCAAGATGCTCTTCAATCCAGACGCGAGGATCAGGACACAGATCCAGGTCAAGCTTTCGGCGCTTCGCAGACGCCTATTTCAACTGAGTAGAAGGCTCAAGCACCTTTCTAGAAGAAGCATCCCCTTTCTTCATAGGAGGTTTATTTAGCGCAGACCGCGATGCAGGCATCGTCTGAGAGCCCCCAGACATAGTTGGGGTAAAAGAAGCAAGAGCAGACGCAGAAGGCGTTACACCAGGAAACTCCTCCACAACAATCTTGATGTCATCCAGATAGTTCATTTCTGGGAACACAGCAAGAGCAGATCAATACATATAACAAAAATTACAAAAAATGAGAGATTAGCATACCCTTTTTAGAAGTACTTAGATCCATAAGTGAAGAAGATTCAGTAGGTTTGTGGGAAAGAGATTGGCTACCCGCACTAGGATCTGGGGATCCACCAGAATCATCCACAAGGGGAGCGTACTCAGGAAACAAGCGAGCCAGGTAATTGTTAACTAGATCAGGAGCATTGAAACATTTGATGCGCGCAGCACCAATGAGGTGTTCCAGAAGAAGCAGATCCTTCTTCGGAGGTTTAGTAACAGCAATTTTCAAAGGTTTGTCCAACCAAACAAGGGGAAAGGAGGAAAAGGCATTTTCATGACCAATATAGAAAAACAAGTTTCGCCAGCCCTTGTTATGTTTAGGAAGACCAGCGAGCAGACGCTTGCCCCGGACAAAAGGAAGATAAAGATAAAACTCGTTGGCTCGCCGGGAAACATTGAAAACTTCGTCCACTAAACCCAAGGTTGGAGCAAGACCTTTATGATGAACCACTTCAGCAAACGCACACAACAACCGAATAGCATTTGGATGAATTTGTCCTAGAGGTATTTTGTGGGAAATAACAAAATCGTGAAGAAAAGGAGTAAGAGGGAAGAGAAGACCGCCTCGAAACTGTTCTTTATAAACGACGATGCGATGGGCATCAGGGCGATAATTAGAACTAAAAGAAGGATCACAGGAATACAGAGTGTAATCAAAGGGAATGTCGTACGTCTCGCGTATACCAGAAAGCATACCGTCATCAATCCTAGAAGTAAACTCAACTATATCCCTACGGTAATCTACAGTGGTCCCAGAAGAAGGAGTGGCAACACTAGATCGGGTGCGAGTCATGATGCGAGGAAAATAAAATAGAAAGGAGAAAGAAAGTACCTGGTAAAAATGGAGGGGACGGACGCCAAGAAAGAAAGAAGGAAACAGAAATTTGCAGGAAAAAAAGAAATAATGGGAGAAAGAAGAAAGAAAAGAAGTTATAAGGAAATGTGTGAAAGGACACGTGGAGAAGAGAGAGAGTATAAAAGAAACGGAAGAGACGGGTCTTTTTGATTTTGAATTTCAAATTTTTGAAATTCAAATAGTGGACCACGCGACATGAAAATAGGATAACTACTTCATAATTAAGGTTACCTTGCATTTAAATTATCCGGATAGTGTTTCAAACAACCATAAATGATTGCGCTACGGAATAGAGAGGGGAGGGGCTAATGATGGATACGCAGTTGACCCCAGTACATATAGTCAAACAAGCGCAGCAAACAACAGATACCAAACGGCTGTCATTAGTCAGTAGACGCAAATCCTAACTGATATGATCTTTGGAATCCGGAAAGATTGGGATTGACCTAGTCCCTATTTTCCAGCATGAGTCCGAATTAAACACAATCACAAGAAGATGACCTTGAGTCTGATTACTTGGAGAGGATTCTATATAAATAGAACGAAGACCAAAGGTAAAACCCTAATTCATTCTCTTAAAGCTACGTCATTTATCTTTAAGCCTTACAAGGTATCTGACTTAGGAATCAGAGTGTTGTCGGAGACAACGTCCGACTCATTCTAACCTGTGTTTGTGATCTCAGGTTGACAAGAGAAGATCCTACCATTCGCAGAACCATCAGTTTGTAAACTGTTGCCTTAAATTGCTAAAAAGGGGAAATGTTTGTAAATGTTTGGCTTAAATCGCTAAAAAAGGCGAAACATTTGGATTTGTTTAGTAGCGTTTTAAACGTTTGGATTGGTTTCGTAACGTTTTAAACTTTTAGATTAAATCGCTAAAGAGGTAAAACGTTTAGTTTTGTTTCATAACGTTTTAAATGTTTGGATTTGTTTCGTAACGTTTCAAACGTTTGGCTTAAATTGCTAAAAAAGGGAAACGTTTGGATTTGTTTCTAACATTTGTAAACATTTGGCTTAAATCGCTAAAAAGGTTAAATGTTTTGATTTGTTTCGTAACGTTCGTAACCGTTTGGCTTAAATTGCTAAAAATGTGAAACATTTGGATTTGTTTCGTAACATTCGTAAACATTTTCCTCAAATTCCAAAAATGCGAAACGTTTAGATTTGTTTCCTAACATTTGTAAAAGCTTGGCTTAAATTGCTAAAAAGGTGAAACATTTGGATTTCTTTCACAAAATTTTAAACGTTTGAATTGGTTTCGTAATGTTTGTAAACAATTGGCTTAAATCGCTAAAAATGTGAAACGTTTGGATATTGTGTTGTAATGTTTTAACCCTTTGGCTTAAATTGATAAAAAAGGTGAAACTTTTGGATTTGTTTCGTAACGTTTGTAAACATTTGGCTTCAATCGCTAAAAAGGTGAAACGTCTTTTCTCGTTACGAAATAAATCCAAACGTTTCCCATTTTTAGCAATTTAAGCCAAACGTTTACAAATGTTGAGAAACAAAAAGTGCAACGTTGTGATTTGAAACATTACGTTTTAAACGTTTGGATTTGTTTAGTAACGTTTTAAACGTTTGGCATAAATCGCTAAAAAATGTGAAACGTTTGGATTTGTTTTGTAATGTTTTAAACGTTAGGATTTGTTTCGGAACATTTTAAACGTTTGGTTTAAATCGCTAAAAAGGTGAAACGTTTGGATTTGTTTCGTAACGTTTTAAACGTTTAGCTTAAATCACTAAAAAGATGAAACGTTTGGATTTGTTTCGTAACGTTTATAAAAGTTTGGCTTAAATTGCTAAAAAGGGAAAACGTTTGGTTTTGTTTCTTAACTTTTGTAAACAACGTTTCACCTTTTTAGCGATTTAAGCCAAACGTTTTGGTCAAATCGCTAAAAAGGTGAAACGTTTGGTTTTGTTTCGTAACGTTTGTAAACATTTGGCATAAATTGCTAAAAAGGGGAAACGTTTGGATTTGTTTCGTAACGTTTGTAAACGTTTGGCTTAAATCGCACAAAAGGTGAAACGTTTGGTTTTGTTTCGTAATGTTTGTAACCGTTTGGCTTAAATTGCTAAAAAGGGGAAACATTTGGATTTGTTTTGTAACGTTTGTAAAGGTTTGGCTTAAATCGCTAAAAATGCGAAACGTTTGGATTTGTTTCGTAACGTTTTAAACGTTTGGATTGGTTTCATAACATTTTTTTAAACGTTTAGATTTGTTTCGTAACGTTTTAAACGTGTGGATTTATTTCGTAAAGTTTTAAACGTTTGGCTTAAATCGCTAAAAAGGTGAAACGTTTGGATTTGTTTTTGTTTTGTAACATTTGTAAATGTTTTGTAAACGTTTGGGTTAAATCTCTAATAAGGGGAAATGTTACGAAACAAAACCAAACATTCACAAACTTTACGAAACAAATCCAAATGTTTCACGTTTTTAGGGATTTAAGCCTAGGATAAACGTTTGGATTGATTTCGTAAAGTTTAAAACGTTTGGATTGGTTTTGTAACATTTGTAAATGTTTGGCTTAAATCACTAAAAAGGTTTAAAGCGTTCGATTTATTTCCAAACATTTTAAATGTTTGAATTTGTTTCGTTTGGCTTAAATCCCAAAAAGGCGAAACATTTGGATTTGTTTCGTAACGCTTCTAAATGTCTGGCATAAATCGCTACAAATGTGAAACATTTGGATTTGTTTCGTAACGTTTGTAAACGTTTGGCTTAAATCGCTAAAAATGTTTAAAACGTTTGGATTTGTTTCCTAACGTTTTAAACATTTGGAATTGTTTCGTTTGGCTTAAATCACTAAAAAGGAGAAACATTTGGATTTGTTTCGTAACGTTTGTCTTAAATCGCTAAAAAGGTAAAACGTTTGGTTTTTTTTCGTAAAATTTGTAAAAGTTTGGCTTAAATCTCTAAAAATGGGAAACGTTTAGATTTGTTTTGTAACATTTTAAACGTTTGGATTGATTTCATAATGTTTTAAATGTTTGGTTTAAATCGCTAAAAAGGTGAAACGTTTGGATCTATTCGTAACGTTTGTAAAGGTTTTGCTTAAATCTCTAAAAAGGCGAAACGTTTGGATTTGTTTCGTAACGTTTTAGACGTTTGGATTGGTTTTGTAACGTTTTAAACTTTTGGCTTAAATTGGTAAAAAAGTGAAATGTTTGAATTTGTTTCGTAACATTTGTAAACGTTTGGATTAAATCGCAAAAAAGTGAAAACGTTTCGTAACATTTCTAAACGTTTGGCTTAAATCGCTAAAAATGTGAAACGTTTGGATTTGTTTTATAACGTTTTAAATATTTGGCTTAAGTCGCTAAAAGAGTGAAACGTTTGGATTTGTGTCGTACGTTTTAAACGTTTGGATAGGTTTCTAAACGTTTTAAATGTTTGGATTTGTTTCGTAACGTTTCTATTAGTTGGGCTTAAATTGCTAAAAAGGCGAAACGTTTGGATTTGTTTCGTAACGTTTATAAACGTTTGGCTTAAATCGCTAAAATGTGAAACGTTTGGATTTGTTTCGTAACGTTTGTAAACGTTTGGCTTAAATAGCTACAAAGGTGAAACGTTTGGTTTTTTTGTAACTTTTGTATATGTTTGGCTTCAATCGCTAAAAATGTGAAACATTTGGATTTGTTTCTTAACGTTTGAAATGTTTGGATTTGTTTCGTAATGTTTAAAACGTTTGGATTGATTTCGTAACGTTTCAAACTTTTTGCTTAAAATGCTAAAAAGGTGAAACGTTTCGATTTGTTTCGTAACGTTTGTCAACGTTTGGCTTAAATCGCTAAAAAGGTGAAACGTTTGGATTTGTTTCGTAACGTTTTTGGTTTTGTAACGTTTGTAAACGTTTGTCTTAAATCGCTAAAAAAGGTGGAACGTTTGAATTTGTTTCGTAATGTTCTAAACGTTTGATTAGTTTTGTAACGTTTTAAACTTTTGGCTTAAATCGCTAAAAAAAAGGGAAACGTTTGGATTTGTATTATAATGTTTGTAAACGTTTGGCTTAAATCGCTAAAAATTTGAAACGTTTGACTTGGTTTCGTAACGTATTAAATGTTTAGATTAGATCGCTAAAAAGGTGAAACGTTTGCATTTTTTTCATAGCGGCTTAAATCGCTAAAAAGGTGAAAGGTCTGGATTTGTTTTGTAACGTTTTAAACGTTTGGATTGGTTTTGTAACGTTTTAAACTTTTGGCTTATATCACTAAAAAGGTGAAACGTTTGGCTTTGTTTCGTAACGTTTTAAACGTTTGGATTCGTTTCGTAACGTTTGTAAACGTTTAGTATAAATTGCTAAAAAGGGGAAACGTTTGGATTTGTTTCGTAATTTTTTAAACGTTTGGATTGGTTTTGTAACATTCTAAACATTTGGCTTAAATCAGTAAAAAAGTGAAACGTTTGGATTTGTTTCGTAACGTTTGTAAACGTTTGGCTTAAATCGCTAAAAAGTGAAAACGTTTCGTAACATTTGTAAACGTTAGGCTTAAATCGCTAAAAATGTGAAACATTTGGATTTGTTTCGTAACGTTTTATACGTTTAGCTTAAATCACTAAAAAGATGAAACGTTTGGATTTGTTTCGTAACGTTTGTAAACGTTTGGCTTAAATTGCTAAAAAGGAAAAACATTTGATTTTGTTTCTTAACTTTTGTAAACAACGTTTCACCTTTTTAGCGATTTAAGCGAAACGTTTTGCTCAAATCGCTAAAAAGGTGAAACGTTTGGTTTTGTTTCGTAACGTTTGTAAACATTTGGCATAAATTGCTAAAAAGGGGAAACGTTTGGATTTGTTTTGTAACGTTTGTAAATGTTTGGCTTAAATCGCACAAAAGGTGAAACGTTTGGTTTTGTTTCGTAATGTTTGTAATCGTTTGGCTTAAATTGCTAAAAAGGGGAAACATTTGGATTTGTTTTGTAACGTTTGTAAACGTTTGGCTTAAATCACTAAAAATGCGAAACGTTTGGATTTGTTTCGTAATGTTTTAAACGTTTGGATTGGTTTCGTAACATTTTTTTTAAACGTTTAGATTTGTTTCGTAACGTTTTAAACGTGTGGATTTGTTTTGTAACATTTGTAAATGTTTTGTAAACGTTTGGGTTAAATCTCTAATAAGGGAAAATGTTACAAAACAAAACCAAACATTCACAAACTTTACGAAACAAATCCAAATGTTTCACGTTTTTAGGGATTTAAGCCTAGGATAAACGTTTGGATTGATTTCAAAAAGTTTAAAACGTTTGGATTGGTTTTGTAACATTTGTAAATGTTTGGCTTAAATCACTAAAAAGGTTTAAAGCGTTCGATTTATTTCCAAACATTTTAAATGTTTGAATTTGTTTCGTTTGGCTTAAATCCCAAAAAGGCGAAACGTTTGGATTTGATTCGTAACGCTTCTAAACGTCTGGCATAAATCGCTACAAATGTGAAACATTTGGATTTGTTTCGTAACGTTTGTAAACGTTTGGCTTAAATCGCTAAAAATGTTTAAAACGTTTGGATTTGTTTCCTAACGTTTTAAACGTTTGGAATTGTTTCGTTTGGCTTAAATCACTAAAAAGGGGAAACATTTAGATTTGTTTCGTAACGTTTGTCTTAAATCGCTAAAAAGGTAAAACGTTTGGTTTTGTTTCGTAAAGTTTGTAAACGTTTGGCTTAAATCTCTAAAAATGGGAAATGTTTAGATTTATTTTGTAACATTTTAAACGTTTGGATTGATTTCATAATGTTTTAAATGTTTGGTTTAAATAGCTAAAAAGGTGAAACGTTTGGATATTTTAGTAACGTTTGTAAAGGTTTTGCTTAAATCGCTAAAAAGGCGAAACGTTTGGATTTGTTTCGTAACGTTTTAAACGTTTGGATTGGTTTTGTAACGTTTTAAACTTTTGGCTTAAATCGGTAAAAAAGTGAAATGTTTGAATTTGTTTCGCAACGTTTGTAAACGTTTGGCTTAAATCGCAAAAAAGTGAAAACGTTTCGTAACATTTCCAACGTTTGGCTTAAATCGCTAAAAATGTGAAACGTTTGGATTTGTTTTGTAACGTTTTAAATATTTGGCTTAAATCGCTAAAAGAGTGAAACATTTGGATTTGTGTCGTACGTTTTAAACGTTTGGATAGGTTTCTAAACGTTTTAATTGTTTGGATTTGTTTCGTAACGTTTCTATTAGTTCGGCTTAAATTGCTAAAAAGGCGAAACGTTTGGATTTGTTTCGTAACGTTTGTAAACGTTTGCCTTAAATCGCTAAAATGTGAAACGTTTGGATTTGTTTCGTAACGTTTGTAAACGTTTGGCTTAAATAGCTACAAAGGTGAAACGTTTGGTTTTTTTGTAACTTTTGTATATGTTTGGCTTCAATCGCTAAAAATGTGAAACATTTGGATTTGTTTCTTAACGTTTGAAATGTTTGGATTTGTTTCGAAATGTTTTAAACGTTTGGATTCGTTTCGTAACGTTTGTAAACGTTTGGTATAAATTGCTAAAAAGGGGAAACGTTTGGATTTGTTTCGTAACTTTTTAAATGTTTTGATTGGTTTTGTAAAGTTTTAAACTTTTGGCTTAAATCGGTAAAAAAGTGAAACGTTTGGATTCGTTTCGAAACGTTTGTAAACGTTTGGCTTAAATCGCTAAAAAGTGAAAACGTTTCGTAACATTTGTAAACGTTTGGCTTAAATCGCTAAAAATGTGAAACGTTTGGATTTGTTTCGTAACGTTTTAAACGTTTAGCTTAAATCACTAAAAAGATGAAACGTTTGGATTTGTTTCGTAACGTTTGTAAACGTTTGGCTTAAATGGCTAAAAAGGGAAAACGTTTGGTTTTGTTTCTTAACTTTTGTAAACAACGTTTCACCTTTTTAGCGATTTCAGCCAAACGTTTTGCTCAAATCACTAAAAAGGTGAAATGTTTGGTTTTGTTTCGTAACGTTTGTAAACATTTGGCATAAATTGCTAAAAAGGGGAAACGTTTGGATTTGTTTCGTAACGTTTGTAAACGTTTGGCTTAAATCGCACAAAGGGTGAAACGTTTGGTTTTGTTTCGTAATGTTTTTAACCGTTTGGCTTAAATTGCTAAAAAGGGGAAACGTTTGGATTTGTTTTGTAACGTTTGTAAACGTTTGGCTTAAGTCGCTAAAAAAACGAAACGTTTGGATTTGTTTCGTAATGTTTTAAACGTTTGGATTGGTTTCGTAACATTTTTTTTAAACGTTTAGATTTGTTTCGTAACGTTTTAAACGTGTGGATTTATTTCGTAAAGTTTTAAACGTTTGGCTTAAATCGCTAAAAAGGTGAAACGTTTGGATTTGTTTCGTAACGTTATAAATGTTTGGATTTGTTTTGTAACATTTGTAAATGTTTTTTAAATGTTTGGGTTAAATCTCTAATAAGGGGAAATGTTACGAAACAAAACCAAACATTCACAAAATTTACGAAACAAATCCAAATGTTTCACGTTTTTAGGCTTTTAAGCCTAGGATAAACGTTTGGATTGATTTCGTAAAGTTTAAAACGTTTGGATTGGTTTTGTAACATTTGTAAATGTTTGGCTTAAATCACTAAAAAGGTTTAAAGCGTTCGATTTATTTCCAAACATTTTAAATGTTTAAATTTGTTTCGTTTGGCTGAAATCCCAAAAAGGCGAAACGTTTGGATTTGTTTCGTAACGCTTCTAAATGTCTGGCATAAATCGCTACAAATGTGAAACATTTGGATTTGTTTCGTAACGTTTGTAAACGTTTGGCTTAAATAGCTAAAAATGTTTAAAACGTTTGGATTTGTTTCCTAACGTTTTAAACGTTTGGAATTGTTTCGTTTGGCTTAAATCACTAAAAAGGAGAAACAATTGGATTTGTTTCGTAACGTTTGTAAACGTTTGGCTTAAATCGCTAAAAAGGTAAAACGTTTGGTTTTGTTTCGTAAAGTTTGTAAACGTTTGGCTTAAATTTCTAAAAATGAGAAACGTTTAGATTTGTTTTGTAACATTTTAAACGTTTGGATTGATTTCATAATGTTTTAAATGTTTGGTTTAAATCGCTAAAAAGGGGAAACATTTGGATATTTTCGTAACGTTTGTAAAGGTTTTGCTTAAATCGCTAAAAAGGCGAAACGTTTGGATTTGTTTCGTAACGTTTTAAACGTTTGGATTGGTTTTGTAACGTTTTGAACTTTTGGCTTAAATCGGTAAAAAAGTGAAATGTTTGAATTTGTTTCGCAATGTTTGTAAACGTTTGGCTTAAATCGCAAAAAAGTGAAAACGTTTCGTAACATTTCTAAACGTTTGGCTTAAATCGCTAAAAATGTGAAACGTTTGGATTTGTTTTGTAACGTTTTAAATATGTGGCTTAAATTGCTAAAAGAGTGAAACGTTTGGATTTGTGTCGTACGTTTTAAAAGTTTGGATAGGTTTCTAAATGTTTTAAATGTTTGGATTTGTTTCGTAACGTTTCTATTAGCTGGGCTTAAATTGCTAAAAAGGTGAAACGTTTGGATTTGTTTCGTAATGTTTGTAAACGTTTGGCTTAAATCGCAAAAATGTGAAACGTTTGGATTTGTTTCGTAACGTTTGTAAACGTTTGGCTTAAATAGCTACAAAGGTGAAACATTTGGTTTTTTGTAACTTTTGTATATGTTTGGCTTCAATCGCTAAAAATGTGAAACGTTTGGATTTGTTTCTTAACGTTTGAAATGTTTGGATTTGTTTCGTAATGTTTAAAACGTTTGGATTGATTTCGTAACGTTTCAAACTTTTGGCTTAAAATGCTAAAAAGGTGAAATGTTTCGATTTGTTTCGTAACTTTTGTCAACGTTTGGCTTAAATCGCTAAAAAGGTGAAACGTTTGCATTTCTTTCGTAACGTTTTTGGTTTTATAACGTTTGTAAACGTTTGTCTTATATCACTAAAAAAGGTGGAACATTTGAATTTGTTTCGTAATGTTCTAAACGTTTGGATTAGTTTTGTAACGTTTTAAACTTTTGTCTTAAATCACTAAAAAAAGGGAAACGTTTGGATTTGTATTATAATGTTTGTAAACGTTTGGCTTAAATCGCTAAAAATTTGAAACGTTTGACTTGGTTTCGTAACGTATTAAATGTTTATATTAGATCGCTAAAAAGGTGAAACGTTTGCATTTTTTTCGTAGCGGCTTAAATCGCTAAAAAGGTGAAAGGTTTGGATTTGTTTTGTAACGTTTTAAACGTTTGGATTGGTTTTGTAACGTTTTAAACTTTTGGCTTATATCACTAAAAAGGTGAAATGTTTGGCTTTGTTTCGTAACGTTTTAAACGTTTGGATTCCTTTCGTAACATTTGTAAACGTTTGGTATAAATTGCTAAAAAGGGGAAACGTTTGGATTTGTTTCGTAACTTTTGAAACGTTTGGATTTGTTTCGTAACGTTTGTAAACGTTTGGCTTCAATCGCTAAAAAGGGAAAACGTTTCGTAACATTTGTAAACGTTTGGCTTAAATCGCTAAAAATGTGAAATGTTTGGTTTGTTTTGTAACGTTTTAAATATTTGGCTTAAATCGCTAAAAGAGTGAAACGTTTGGATTTGTTTCGTAACGTTTGTAAACGTTTTTCTTAAATCGTTAAAAAGGTCAACTGTTGGATTTTTTTCGTAACGTTTGTAAACATTTGGCCTAAATCGCTAAAAAGGGGAAACTTTTGGTTTTGTTTCATAACGTTTACGAACATTTGGCATAAATTTCTAAAAAGGTGTAACGTTTGGATTTGTTTCGTAAGGTTTGTAAACGTTTGGTTTAAATCGCTAAAAAGGTGAAACGCTTGGATTTGTTTCGTAACGTTTGTAAACGTATGGCTTAAATCGCTAAAAAGTAAAACGTCTGGATTGGTTTCGTAACGTTTGTAAACGTTTGGCTTAAATCGCTAAAAAGGTGAAATGTTTGGTTTTGTTTCGTAACATCTTAATTGTTTGGATTGGTTTTGTAACGTTTATAGACGTTTGGCTTCAATCACTACAAGGTGAGATGTTTGGATTTGTGTCGTATGTTTTAAACGTTTGGATAGGTTTCTTAACGTTTTAAATGTTTGGATTTGTTTCGTAACGTTTGTAATAGTTGGGATTAAATTGCTAAAAAGGTGAAACGTTTGGATTTGTTTCGTAACGTTTGTAAACGTTTGGCTTAAATAACTACAAAGGTGAAACGTTTGGTTTTTTTTGTAACGTTTGTATATGTTTGGATTCAATCGCTAAAAATGTGAAAAATTTGGATTTGTTTCTTAACGTTTGAAATGTTTGGATTTGTTTCGTAATGTTTAAAACGTTTGGATTGATTTCGTAACGTTTCAAACTTTTGGCTTAAAATGCTAAAAAGGTGAAACGTTTCGATTTGTTTCGTTACGTTTGTCAACATTTGGCTTAAATCGATAAAAAGGTGAAACGTTTGGATTTCTTTCGTAACGTTTTTGGTTTCGTAACGTTTGTAAACGTTTGTCTTAAATCGCTAAAAAGGTCGAATGTTTGGATTTGTTTCGTAATGTTTTAAACGTTTGGATTAGTTTTGTAACGTTTTAAACTTTTGGCTTAAATCGCTAAAAAGGGGAAACGTTTGGATTTGTATTACTCCCTCCGTCCCAATAGAGTTTTCCACTTTGAGAAATTTTTTTGTCCCAAAACTCTTGTCCACTTTCAAAAAGTAACTAACTTTTACACTTAGTTTTTCTATATTACCCCTATTTAAAATAAACTAATGAGTAAATTGTAAGTGGGTCCTATATTAAATAGGGGTATGATAAGGAAAGTAAGGAAAATTTTACAAAACCCATAAACAATAATTGCTTTTCTTAAACTGTGTGATAAAGGCAAAGTGGACAACTCTATTGGGACGGAGGAAGTATAATGTTTGTAAATGTTTGGCTTAAATCGCTAAAAATTTGAAACGTTTGACTTGGTTTCGTAACGTTTTAAATATTTAGATTAGATCGCTAAAAAGGTGAAACGTTTGCATTTTTTTCGTAGCGTCTTAAATCGCTAAAAAGGTGAAAGGTTTGGATTTGTTTCGTACCGTATTAAATGTTTGGATTGGTTTTGTAACGTTTTAAACTTTTGGCTTATAACACTAAAAAGGTGAAACGTTTGGCTTTGTTTCGTAACGTTTTAAACGTTTGGATTCGTTTCGTAACGTTTGTAAACGTTTGGCATAAATTGCTAAAAAGGGGAAACGTTTGGATTTGTTTCGTAACGTTTGTAAACGTTTGGCTTAAATCTCTAAAAAGGTGAAATGTTTGGATTCGTTTCGTAACGTTTATAATAATTTGGCATCAATCGCTGAAAAGGTGAAAAGTTTGGATTTGTTTCGTAACGTTGGTAAACGTTTGGCTTAAATCGCTAAAAAGGAGAAACCTTTGGATTTGTTTCTTAATGTTTGTAAACGTTTGGCTTAAATTGCCAAAAAAGCGAAACGTTTGGATTTGTTTCATGACTTTTTAAGTGTTTGGCTTAAATCGCTAGAAAGGGGAAACAATTGGATTTATTTCGTAACGTTTGTAAACGTTTGGCTTAAATCGCTAAAAAGGGGAAACATTTGGTTTTGTTTCATAACGTTTACGAACATTTGGCATAAATTTCTAAAAAGGTGTAACGTTTGGATTTGTTTCGTAAGGTTTGTAAACATTTGGCTTAAATCGCTAAAAAGGTGAAACGCTTGGATTTGTTTCGTAACGTTTGTAAACGTATCGCTTAAATCTCTAAAAAGTAAAACGTCTGGATTGGTTTCGTAACGTTTGTAAACGTTTGGCTTAAATCGCTAAAAAGGTGAAACGTTTAGATTTGTTTCATAACATCTTAATTGTTTGGATTGGTTTTGTAACGTTTGTAAACGTTTAGCTTCAATCACTAAAAGGTGAAATGTTTGGATTTGTGTCGTACGTTTTAAACGTTTGGATAGGTTTCTAAACGTTTTAAATGTTTGGATTTGTTTCGCAACGTTTCTATTAGTTGGGCTTAAATTGCTAAAAAGGTGAAACGTTTGAATTTATTTCGTAACGTTTGTATGCGTTTGGCTTAAAACGCTAAAATGTGAAACGTTTGGATTTGTTTCGTAAGGTTTGTAAACGTTTGGCTTAAATAGCTACAAAGGGGAAACGTTTGGTTTTTTTTTTGTAACTTTTGTATATGTTTGGCTTCAATCGCTAAAAATGTGAAACTTTTGGATTTGTTTCTTAACGTTTGAAATGTTTGGATTTGTTTCGTAATGTTTAAAACGTTTGCATTGATTTCGTAACGTTTCAATCTTTTGGCTTAAAATGCTAAAAAGGTGAAACGTTTCGATTTGTTTCGTAACGTTTGTCAACGTTTGGCTTAAATCGCTAAAAAGGTAAAACATTTGGATTTCTTTCGTAACGTTTTTTGTTTTGTAACGTTTGTAAACGTTTGTCTTTAATCGCTAAAAAAGGTGGAACGTTTGAATTTGTTTCGTAATGTTCTAAACGTTTGGATTAGTTTTGTAACGTTTTAATTTTTTGGCTTAAATCGCTAAAAAAAAGGGAAACATTTGGATTTGTATAATAATGTTTGTAAACGTTTGGCTTAAATCGCTAAAAATTTAAAACATTTGACTTGGTTTCGTAACGTATTAAATGTTTAGATTAGATCGCTAAAAAGGTGAAACGTTTGCATTTTTTTTGTAGCACCTTAAATCGCTAAGAAGGTGAAAGGTTTGGATTTGTTTTGTAACGTTTTAAACGTTTGGATTGGTTTTGTAACGTTTTAAACTTTTGACTTATATCACTAAAAAGGTGAAACGTTTGGCTTTGTTTCGTAACGTTTTAAACGTTTGGATTCGTTTCGTAACGTTTGTAAACGTTTGGTATAAATTGCTAAAAAGGGGAAACGTTTGGATTCGTTTCGTAACTTTTTAAACGTTTGGATTGGTTTTGTAACGTTTTAAACTTTTGGCTTAAATCGGTAAAAAAGTGAAACGTTTGGATTTGTTTCGTAACGTTTGTAAACGTTTGGCTTAAATCGCTAAAAAGTGAAAACGTTTCGTAACATTTGTAAACATTTGGCTTATATCGCTAAAAATGTGAAACGTTTGGATTTGTTTTGTAATGTTTTAAATATTTGGCTTAAATCGCTAAAAGAGTGAAACGTTTGGATTTGTTTCGTAACGTTTGTAAATGTTTGGCTTAAATCGCTAAAAAGGGGAAACGTTTGGTTTTGTTTCATAATGTTTACGAACATTTGGCTTAAATTTCTAAAAAGGTGTAACGTTTGGATTTGTTTCGTAAGGTTTGTAAACGTTTGGCTTAAATCTCTAAAAAGGTGAAACGCTTAGATTTGTTTCGTAACGTTTGTAAACGTATGGCTTAAATTGCTAAAAAGTAAAACGTCTGGATTGGTTTCGTAACGTTTGTAAACGTTTGGCTTAAATCGCTAAAAAGGTGAAACGTTTGGATTTGTTTCGTAACATCTTAATTGTTTGGATTGGTTTTGTAACGTTTGTAAACGTTTGGCTTCAATAACTAAAAGGTGAGATGTTTGGATTTGTGTCGTACGTTTTAAACATTTGGATAGGTTTCTTAACATTTTAAATGTTTGGATTTGTTTCGTAACGTTTCTAATAGTTGGGCTTAAATTGCTAAAAAGATAAAACGTTTGGATTTGTTTCGTAACGTTAGTAAACGTTTGGCTTAAATCGCTAGAATTTGAAACGTTTGGATTTGTTTCGTAACGTTTGTAAACGTTTGGCTTAAATATCTACAAAGGTGAAACGTTTGGTTTTTTTTGTAACGTTTGTATATGTTTGGCTTCAATCGCTAAAAATGTGAAACGTTTGGATTTGTTTCTTAATGTTTGAAATGTTTGGATTTGTTTCGTAATGTTTAAAACGTTTGGATTGATTTCGTAACGTTTCAAACTCTTGGCTTAAAATGTTAAAAAGGTGAAACGTTTCGATTTGTTTCGTAACGTTTGTCAACGTTTGGCTTAAATCGCTAAAAAGGTGAAACGTTTGGATTTCTTTCGAAACGTTTTTGGTTTCGTAACATTTGTAAACGTTTGTCTTAAATTGCTAAAAAAGGTCGAATGTTTGGATTTGTTTCGTAATGTTTTAAACGTTTGGATTAGTTTTGTAACGTTTTAAACTTTTGGCTTAAATCGCTAAAAAGGGGAAACGTTTGGATTTGTATTATAATGTTTGTAAACGTTTGGCTTAAATCGCTAAAAATTTGAAACGTTTGACTTGGTTTCGTAACGTTTTAAATGTTTAGATTAAATTGCTAAAAAGGTGAAAAGTTTGCATTTTTTTCGTAGCGGCTTAAAGCGCTAAAAAGGTGAAAGGTTTGGATTTGTTTCATACCGTATTAAATGTTTGGATTGGTTTTGTAACGTTTTAAACTTTTGGCTTATATCACTAAAAAGGTGAAACGTTTGGCTTTGTTTCGTAACGTTTTAAACGTTTGGATTCGTTTCGTAACGTTTGTAAACGTTTGGCATAAATTGCTAAAAAGGGGAAACGTTGGATTTGTTTCGTAACGTTTGTAAACGTTTGGCTTAAATCTCTAAAAAGGTGAAATGTTTGGATTCGTTTCGTAACGTTTATAAACATTTGGCATCAATCGCTGAAAAGGGGAAATGTTTGGATTTGTTTCGTAACGTTGGTAAACGTTTGGCTTAAATCGCTAAAAAGAGGAAACCTTTGGATTTGTTTCTTAACGTTTGTAAACGTTTGGCTTAAATCGCCAAAAAAGCGAAACGTTTGGATTTGTTTCATGACGTTTTAAGTGTTTGGCTTTAATCGCTAGAAATGGGAAATGATTGGATTTATTTCGTAACGTTAGTAAATATTTGGCTTAAATCGCTAAAAATGTGAAACGTTTGGATTTATTTCGTAACGTTTGTAAACTGTTGGCTTAAATTGCTAAAAAGGGGAAACGTTTATAAACTTTTGGCTTAAATCGCTAAAAAAGGTGAAACGTTTGGATTTGTTTAGTAACGTTTTAAACGTTTGGATTGGTTTTGTAACATTTTAAACTTTTGGATTAAATCGCTAAAAAGGTAAAATGTTTGGTTTTGTTTCGTAACGTTTTAAACTTTTGGATTTGTTTCGTAATGTTTTAAACGTTTGGCTTAAATTTCTAAAAAGGGGAAACGTTTGGATTTGTTTCTAACATTTGTAAACATTTGGCTTAAATCGCTAAAAAGGTTAAATGTTTGGATTTGTTTCGTAACGTTCATAACCGTTTGGCTTAAATTGCTAAAAATGTGAAACATTTGGATTTGTTTCGTAACGTTCGTAAACATTTGGCTCAAATTGCAAAAAATGCGAAACGTTTAGATTTGTTTCGTAACATTTGTAAACGTTTGGCTTAAATTGCTAAAAAGGTGAAACATTTAGATTTCTTTCGCAACGGTTTAAACGTTTGAATTGGTTTCCTAATATTTGTAATCAATTGGCCTAAATCGCTAAAAATGTGAAACATTTGGATTTTGTGTTGTAACGTTTTAACCTTTTGGCTTAAATTGATAAAAAGGTGAAACGTTTGGATTTGTTTCGTAACGTTTGTAAACGTTTGGCTTCAATCGCTAAAAAGGTGAAACGTCTTTTCTTGTTACGAAATAAATCCAAATGTTTCCCATTTTTAGCAATTTAAGCCAAACGTTTACAAACGTTGAGAAACAAAAAGTGAAACGTTCTAATTTGAAACATTACGTTTTAAACGTTTGGATTTGTTTAGTAACGTTTTAAACTTTTGGCTTAAATCGCTAAAAATGTGAAACGTTTGGATTTGTTTTGTAATGTTTTAAACGTTAGGATTTGTTTCGGAACGTTTTAGACGTTTGGCTTAAATCGCTAAAAAGGTGAAACGTTTGGATTTGTTTCGTAACATTTTAAACGTTTGGCTTCAATCACTAAAAAGATGAAACGTTTGGATATGTTTCGTAACGTTTGTAAACGTTTGGCTTAAATTGCTAAAAAGGGAAAACGTTTGGTTTTGTTTCTTAACTTTTGTAAACAATGTTTCACCTCTTTAGCGAGCCAAACGTTACGAAATAAAACCAAACATTTTGCTAAAATAGCTAAAAAGGTGAAACGTTTGGTTTTGTTTCGTAATGTTTGTAAACATTTGGTATAAATTGCTAAAAAGAGGAAACGTTTGGATTTGTTTCGTAACATTTGTAAATGTTTGGCTTAAATAGGAAAAAAGGTGAAACGTTTGGTTTTGTTTCGTAATGTTTGTAAACGTTTGGCTTAAATTGCGAAAAAGGGGAAACATTTGGATTTGATTTGTAGCGTTTGTAAACGTTGGGCTTAAATATCTAAAAAGCTGAAATGTTTGGATTTGTTTCGTAACGTTTATAAACATTTGACATCAATCGCTGAAAAGGTGAAATGTTTGGATTTGTTTCGTAACTTTGGTAAACGTTTGGCTTAAATCGCTAAAAAGGGGAAACCTTTGGATTTGTTTCTTAATGTTTGTTAACCTTTGGCTTAAATCGCCAAAAAGGCGAAACGTTTGGATTTGTTTCGTGACGTTTTAAGTGTTTGGCTTAAATCGCTAGAAAGGGGAAACAATTGGATTTATTTCGTAACGTTAGTAAATATTTGGCTTAAATCGCTAAAAATGTGAAACGTTTGGATTTATTTCGTAACGTTTGTAAACTGTTGGCTTAAATTGCTAAAAAGGGGAAACGTTTATAAATGTTTGGCTTAAATCGCTAAAAAAGGTGAAACGTTTGGATCTGTTTAGTAACGTTTTAAACTTTTGGATTGGTTTTGTAACGTTTTAAACTTTTTGATTAAATCGCTAAAAAGGTAAAATGTTTGGTTTTGTTTCGTAACGTTTTAAACGTTTGGATTTGTTTCGTAACGTTTTAAACGTTTGGCTTAAATTTCTAAAAAGGGGAAACGTTTGGATTTGTTTCTAACATTTGTAAACATTTGGCTTAAATCGCTAAAAAGGTTAAATGTTTTGATTTTTTTCGTAACGTTCATAACCGTTTGCCTTAAATTTCTAAAAATGTGAAACATTTAGATTTGTTTCGTAACGTTCGTAAACATTTGGCTCAAATTGCAAAAAATGCGAAATGTTTAGATTTTTTTCGTAACATTTGTAAACGTTTGGCTTAAATTGCTAAAAAGGTGAAACATTTAGATTTCTTTCGCAACGGTTTAAACGTTTGAATTGGTTTCGTAATGTTTGGAAACAATTGGCTTAAATCGCTAAAAATGTGAAACGTTTGGATTTTGTGTTGTAACGTTTTAACCCTTTGGCTTAAATTGATAAAAAGGTGAAACGTTTGGATTTGTTTCGCAACGTTTGTAAACGTTTGGCTTCAATCGCTAAAAAGGTGAAACGTCTTTTCTTGTTACGAAATAAATCCAAATGTTTCCCATTTTTAGCAATTTAAGACAAACGTTTACAAACGTTGAGAAACAAAAAGTGCAACGTTCTGATTAGAAACATTACGTTTTAAACGTTTGGCTTAAATCGCTAAAAATGTGTAACGTTTGGATTTGTTTTGTAATGTTTAAACGTTAGGATTTGTTTCAGAACGTTTTAGAAGTTTTGCTTAAATCGCTAAAAAGGTGAAACGTTTGGATTTGTTTCGTAAAGTATTAAACGTTTGGCTTAAATCGCTAAAAAGGTGAAACGTTTGGATTTGTTTCGTAACGTTTTCAACGTTTGGATTTGTTTCGTAATGTTTGTAAATGTTTTGTAAACGTTTGGGTTAAATCTCTAATATGGGGAAATGTTACGAAACAAAACCAAACTTTTACAAACTTTACGAAACAAATCCAAATGTTTCACGTTTTTAGGGATTTAAGCCAAGGATAAACGTTTTGATTGATTTCGTAATGTTTAAAACGTTTGGATTGGTTTTGTAACATTTGTAAATGTTTGGCTTAAATCACTAAATAGGTTTAAAGCGTTCGATTTATTTCCAAACATTTTAAATGTTTGAATTTGTTTCGTTTGGCTTAAATCCTAAAAAGGCGAAACGTTTGGATTTGTTTCGGAACGCTTGTAAACGTCTGGCATAAATCGCTACAAATATGAAACGTTTGGATTTGATTCGTAACGTTTGAAAACGTTTGGCTTAAATTGCTAAAAAGGTTTAAAACGTTTGAATTTGTTTCCTAACGGTTTAAACGTTTGGAATTGTTTCGTTTGGCTTAAATAACTAAGAAGGGGAAACATTTGGATTTGTTTCGTAACGTTTGTAAACGTTTGGCTTAAATCAGGGGAAACCTTTGGATTTGTTTCTTAACGTTTGTAAACGTTTTTCTTAAATCGCCAAAAAGGCGAAACGTTTGGATTTGTTTCATGACGTTTTAAGTGTTTGGCTTGATTTCGTAACGTTTTAAATGTTTGGTTTAAATCGCTAAAAAGGAGAAACGTTTGGATTTTTCGTAATGTTTGTAAACGTTTGGCATAAATCGCTAAAAAGACGAAACGTGTGGATTTGTTTTGTAACGTTTTAAACATTTGGATTGGTTTTGTAACGTTTTAAACTTTTGGCTGAAATCGGTAAAAAAGTGAAACGTTTGGATTTGTTTCGTAACGTTTGTAAACGTTTGGCTTAAATCGCTAAAAAGGGAAAACGTTTCGTAACATTTGTAAACGTTTACCTTAAATCGCTAAAAATGTGAAACGTTTGGATTTTTTTGTAATGTTTTAAATATTTGGCTTAAATTGCTAAAAGAGTGAAACGTTTGAATTTGTTTCGTAACGTTTGTAAACGTTTGGCTTAAATAATTAAAAAAGTCAAACTATTGGATTTGTTTTCGTAACTTTCGTAAACGTTTGGCTTAAATCGCTAAAAACAGGAAACATTTGGTTTTGTTTCATAACGTTTACGAACGTTTGGCATAAATTTCTAAAAAGGGGAAACGTTTGGATTTGTTTCGTAAGGTTTGTAAACGTTTGGCATAAATTTCTAAAAAGGTGAAACGCTTGGATTTGTTTCGTAACGTTTATAAACGTATGGCTTAAATCGCTAAAAAGGTAAAACGTCTGGATTGGTTTCGTAACGTTTGTAAGCGTTTGGCTTTAATCGCTAAAAAGGTAAAACGTTTGTATTTGTTTCGTAACATATTAATTGTTTGGATTGGTTTTGTAATGTTTGTAAACGTTTGGCTTCAATCACTAAAAGGTTAGATATTTGGATTTGTGTCGTACATTTTAAACGTTTGGATAGGTTTCTTAACGTTTTAAACGTTTGGATTGGTTTCGTAGCATTTCTAAAAGTTAGGCTTAAATTGTTAAAAAAGTGAAACGTTTGGATTTGTTTCGTAACGTTTGTAAACGTTTGGCTTAAATCATTAAAGATGTGAAATGTTTGGATTTGTTTCGTAACGTTTGTAAACGTTTGGCTTAAACAGCTACAAAGGTGAAACATTTGGTTTTTTTTATACCGTTTGTATATGTTTGACTTCAATCGCTAAAAATGTGAAACGTTTGGATTTGTTTCTTAACTATTCAAACGTTTGGATTTGTTTCGTAATGTTTAAAACGTTTGGATTGATTTCATAACGTTTTAAACTTTTGGCTTAAAATGCTAAAAGGGTGTTCGTAACTTTTGTCAACGTTTCGATTTGTTTCGTAACTTTTGTCAACGTTTGGCTTAAATCGCTAAAAAGGTGAAACGTTTGGATTTGTTTCGTAACGTTTTAAACGTTTGGCTTAAATCACAAAAAATATGAAACGTTTGGATTTGTTTCGTAATGTTTGTAAACGTTTGGCTTAAATTGATAAAAAGGGGAAACGTTTGGTTTTTTTTCGTAACTTTTGTAAACAACGTTTCACCTTTTTAGCGATTTAAGCCAAACGTTACGAAACAAAACCAAACGTTTTTGTCAAATCGCTAAAAAGGTGAAATGTTTGGTTTTGCTTCGTAATGTTTGTAAACATTTGGCATAAAATTCGTAAAAAAGGGAAACGTTTGGATTTGTTTGGTAACGTTTGTAAATGTTTGCCTCAAATAGCAACAAAGGTGAAACGTTTGGTTTTGTTTCATAATGTTTGTAAACGTTTGGCTTAAATTGCTAAAAAGGGGAAACATTTGGATTTGTTTTGTAACGTTTGTAAACGTTTGGCTTATATCGCTAAAAATGTGAAACGTTTGGATTTGTTTCGTAATGTTTTAAACATTTGGATTGGTTTCGTAACATTTTTTTAAACGTTTGGATTTGTTTCGTAACATTTTACACGTGTGGATTTATTTCGTAAAGTTTTAAAAGTTTGGCTTAAATCGCTAAAAAGGTGAAACGTTTGGATTTGTTTCTTAATGTTATAAACGTTTGGATTTGTTTCATAACGTTTGTAAATGTTTTGTAAACGTGTGGGTTAAATCTCTAATAAGGGGAAATGTTACGAAACAAAACCAAACGTTTACAAACTTTACGAAACAAATCCAAATGTTTCACGTTTTTAGGGATTTAAGCCAAGGATAAACGTTTGGATTGATTTCGTAACGTTTAAAACGTTTGGATTGGTTTTGTAACATTTGTAAATGTTTGGCTTAAATCACTAAAAAGGTTTCGATTTATTTCCAAACATTTTAAATGTTTGAATTTGTTTCGTTTGGCTTAAATCCTAAAAAGGCGAAACGTCTGTATTTGTTTCGTAATGCTTGTAAATGTCTGGCATAAATCGCTACAAATATGAAACATTTGGATTTGTTTCGTAACGTTTGTAAACGTTTGGCTTAAATTGCTAAAAAGGTTTAAAACATTTGGATTTGTTTCCTAACGGTTTAAACGTTTGGAATTGTTTCGTTTGGCTTAAATCACTAAAAAGGGGAAACATTTGGATTTGTTTCGTAATGTTTGTAAACGTTTGGCTTAAATCGCTAAAAAGGTAAAACGTTTGGTTTTGTTTCGTAAAGTTTGTAAACGTTTGGCTTAAATCTCTAAAAATGGGAAACGTTTAGATTTGTTTTGTAACATTTTAAACGTTTGGATTAATTTCATAACATTTTAAATGTTTGGTTTAAATCGCTAAAAAGGTAAATCGTTTGGATTTTTCGTAGCGTTTGTAAACGTTTGGCTTAAATCTCTAAAAAGGCGAAACGTGTGGATTTGTTTCGTAACGTTTTAAACTTTTGGATTGGTTTTGTAAAGTTTTAAACTTTTGGCTTAAATCGGTAAAAAAGGGAAACGTTTGGATTTGTTTCGTAACGTTTGTAAACGTTTGGCTTAAATCGCTAAAAAGTGAAAACGTTTCGTAACATTTGTAAACGTTTGGCTTAAATCGCTAAAAATGGGAAACGTTGGATTTTTTTTGTAACCTTTTAAATATTTGGCTTAAATCGCTAAAAGAATGAAACGTTTGGATTTGTTTCGTGGCGTTTGTAAACGTTTGGCTTAAATCGTTAAAAAGGTCAAACTGTTGGATTTTTTTTCGTAACGTTCGTAAACGTTTGGCTTAAATCTCTAACAGGGGAAACGTTTGGTTTTCTTTCATAACGTTTACGAACGTTTGGCATAAATTTCTAAAAAGGTGAAACGTTTGGATTTGTTTCGTAAGGTTTGTAAACGTTTGGCTTAAATCGCTGAAAAGGTGAAACGCTTGGATTTGTTTCGTAACGTTTGTAAACGTATGGCTTATATCGCTAAAAAAGTAAAACGTCTGGATTGGTTTCGAAACGTTTCTAAACGTTTGGCTTAAATCGCTAACGTTTGGATTTGTTTCGTAGCATCTTAATTGTTTGGATTGGTTTTGTAAACGTTTGGCTTCAATCACTAAAAGGTGAGATGTTTGGATTTGTCTCGTACGTTTTAAACATTTGGATAGGTTTCTTAACGTTTTAAACGTTCGTATTTGTTTCGTAACGTTTCTAAAAGTTGGGCTTAAATTGCTAAAAAGGTGAAACGTTTGGATTTGTTTCGTAACGTTTGTAAACGTTTGGCTTAAATCTCTAAAAACGTGAAATGTTTGGATTTGTTTCGTAACGTTTGTAAACGTTTGGCTTAAACAGCTACAAAGGTGAAACGTTTGGTTTTTCTTGTAACGTTTGTATATGTTTGGCTTTAATCGCTAAAAATGTGAAACGATTGGATTTGTTTCTTAACTACGGAAACATTTGGATTTGTTTCGTAATGTTTAAAACGTTTGGATTGATTTCGTAACGTTTTAAACTTTTGGCTTAAAATGCTAAAAAGGTGAAACGTTTTGATTTGTTTCGTAACGTTTGTCAACGTTTTGGCTTCAATCGCTAAAAAGGTGAAACGTTTGGATTTCTTTCGTTACGTTTTTGGTTTCGTAACGTTTGTAAACGTTTGTCTTAAATCGCTAAAAAAGGTGGAACGTTTGATTTGTTTCGTAATGTTTTAAATGTTTGGATTTGTTTTTTAGCATTTTAAACTTTTGGCTTAAATCGCTAAAAAGAGGAAACGTTTGGATTTGTATTATAATGTTTGTAAACGTTTGGCTTAAATCGCTAAAAAATTTAAACGTTTGACTTGGTTTCGTAACATTGTAAATGTTTAGATTAGATCGCTAAAAAGGTGAAACGTTTGCATTTTTTTCGTAGCGGCTTAAATCGCTAAAAAGGTGAAAGGTTTGGATTTGTTTCGTACCATATTAAACGTTTGCATTGGTTTTGTAACGTTTTAAACTTTTGGCTTATATCACTAAAAAGGTGAAACGTTTGGCTTTGTTTTGTAACGTTTTAAACGTTTGGATTCGTTTCGTAACGTTTGTAAACGTTTGGCATAAATTGCTAAAAAGGGGAAATGTTTGGATTTGTTTCGTAACGTTTGTAAACGTTTGGCTTAAATATCTAAAAAGGTGAAATGTTTGGATTTGTTTCGTAACGTTTATAAACATTTGGCATCAATCGCTGAAAAGGTGAAATGTTTGGATTTGTTTCGTAACGTTCGTAAACGTGTGGCTTAAATCGCTAAAAAGGGGAAACCTTTGGATTTGTTTCGTTCCGTATTAAACGTTTGGATTGGTTTTGTAACGTTTTAAACTTTTGGCTTATATCACTAAAAAGGTGAAACGTTTGGCTTTGTTTTGTAATGTTTTAAATGTTTGGATTCGTTTCGTAACCTTTGTAAATGTTTGGTATAAATTGCCAAAAAGAAGAAACGTTTGGATTTTTTCGTAACGTTTGTAAACATTTGGCTTAAATATCTAAAAAGGTGAAATGTTTAGATTTGTTTCGTAACGTTTATAAACATTTGGCATCAATCGCTGAAAAGGTGAAATGTTTGGATTTGTTTCGTAACGTTCGTAAACGTTTGGCTTAAATCGCTAAAAAGGGGAAACCTTTGGATTTGTTTCTTAATGTTTGTAAACGTTTGGCTTAAATCGCCAAAAAGGCAAAACGTTTGGATTTGTTTCGTGGCGTTTGTAAACGTTTGGCTTAAATCGTTAAAAAGGTCAAACTGTTGGATTTTTTTTCGTAACGTTCGTAAACGTTTGGCTTAAATCTCTAACAGGGGAAACGTTTGGTTTTCTTTCATAACGTTTACGAACGTTTGGCATAAATTTCTAAAAAGGTGAAACGTTTGGATTTGTTTCGTAAGGTTTGTAAACGTTTGGCTTAAATCGCTGAAAAGGTGAAACGCTTGGATTTGTTTCGTAACGTTTGTAAACGTATGGCTTATATCGCTAAAAAAGTAAAACGTCTGGATTGGTTTCGAAACGTTTCTAAACGTTTGGCTTAAATCGCTAACGTTTGGATTTGTTTCGTAACATCTTAATTGTTTGGATTGGTTTTGTAAACGTTTGGCTTCAATCACTAAAAGGTGAGATGTTTGGATTTGTCTCGTACGTTTTAAACATTTGGATAGGTTTCTTAACGTTTTAAACGTTCGTATTTGTTTCGTAACGTTTCTAAAAGTTGGGCTTAAATTGCTAAAAAGGTGAAACGTTTGGATTTGTTTCGTAACGTTTGTAAACGTTTGGCTTAAATCTCTAAAAATGTGAAATGTTTGGATTTGTTTCGTAACGTTTGTAAACGTTTGGCTTAAACAGCTACAAAGGTGAAACGTTTGGTTTTTCTTGTAACGTTTGTATATGTTTGGCTTTAATCGCTAAAAATGTGAAACGATTGGATTTGTTTCTTAACTACGGAAACATTTGGATTTGTTTCGTAATGTTTAAAACGTTTGGATTGATTTCGTAACGTTTTAAACTTTTGGCTTAAAATGCTAAAAAGGTGAAACGTTTTGATTTGTTTCGTAACGTTTGTCAACGTTTTGGCTTCAATCGCTAAAAAGGTGAAACGTTTGGATTTCTTTCGTTACGTTTTTGGTTTCGTAACGTTTGTAAACGTTTGTCTTAAATCGCTAAAAAAGGTGGAACGTTTGATTTGTTTCGTAATGTTTTAAATGTTTGGATTTGTTTTTTAGCATTTTAAACTTTTGGCTTAAATCGCTAAAAAGAGGAAACGTTTGGATTTGTATTATAATGTTTGTAAACGTTTGGCTTAAATCGCTAAAAATTTTAAACGTTTGACTTGGTTTCGTAACGTTGTAAATGTTTAGATTAGATCGCTAAAAAGGTGAAACGTTTGCATTTTTTTCGTAGCGGCTTAAATCGCTAAAAAGGTGAAAGGTTTGGATTTGTTTCGTACCATATTAAACGTTTGCATTGGTTTTGTAACGTTTTAAACTTTTGGCTTATATCACTAAAAAGGTGAAACGTTTGGCTTTGTTTTGTAACGTTTTAAACGTTTGGATTCGTTTCGTAACGTTTGTAAACGTTTGGCATAAATTGCTAAAAAGGGGAAATGTTTGGATTTGTTTCGTAACGTTTGTAAACGTTTGGCTTAAATATCTAAAAAGGTGAAATGTTTGGATTTGTTTCGTAACGTTTATAAACATTTGGCATCAATCGCTGAAAAGGTGAAATGTTTGGATTTGTTTCGTAACGTTCGTAAACGTGTGGCTTAAATCGCTAAAAAGGGGAAACCTTTGGATTTGTTTCGTTCCGTATTAAACGTTTGGATTGGTTTTGTAACGTTTTAAGCTTTTGGCTTATATCACTAAAAAGGTGAAACGTTTGGCTTTGTTTTGTAATGTTTTAAATGTTTGGATTCGTTTCGTAACCTTTGTAAATGTTTGGTATAAATTGCCAAAAAGAAGAAACGTTTGGATTTTTTCGTAACGTTTGTAAACATTTGGCTTAAATATCTAAAAAGGTGAAATGTTTGGATTTGTTTCGTAACGTTTATAAACATTTGGCATCAATCGCTGAAAAGGTGAAATGTTTGGATTTGTTTCGTAACGTTCGTAAACGTTTGGCTTAAATCGCTAAAAAGGGGAAACCTTTGGATTTGTTTCTTAATGTTTGTAAACGTTTGGCTTAAATCGCCAAAAAGGCAAAACGTTTGGATTTGTTTCGTGGCGTTTGTAAACGTTTGGCTTAAATCGTTAAAAAGGTCAAACTGTTGGATTTTTTTTCGTAACGTTCGTAAACGTTTGGCTTAAATCTCTAACAGGGGAAACGTTTGGTTTTCTTTCATAACGTTTACGAACGTTTGGCATAAATTTCTAAAAAGGTGAAACGTTTGGATTTGTTTCGTAAGGTTTGTAAACGTTTGGCTTAAATCGCTGAAAAGGTGAAACGCTTGGATTTGTTTCGTAACGTTTGTAAACGTATGGCTTATATCGCTAAAAAAGTAAAACGTCTGGATTGGTTTCGAAACGTTTCTAAACGTTTGGCTTAAATCGCTAACGTTTGGATTTGTTTCGTAACATCTTAATTGTTTGGATTGGTTTTGTAAACGTTTGGCTTCAATCACTAAAAGGTGAGATGTTTGGATTTGTCTCGTACGTTTTAAACATTTGGATAGGTTTCTTAACGTTTTAAACGTTCGTATTTGTTTCGTAACGTTTCTAAAAGTTGGGCTTAAATTGCTAAAAAGGTGAAACGTTTGGATTTGTTTCGTAACGTTTGTAAACGTTTGGCTTAAATCTCTAAAAATGTGAAATGTTTGGATTTGTTTCGTAACGTTTGTAAACGTTTGGCTTAAACAGCTACAAAGGTGAAACGTTTGGTTTTTCTTGTAACGTTTGTATATGTTTGGCTTTAATCGCTAAAAATGTGAAACGATTGGATTTGTTTCTTAACTACGGAAACATTTGGATTTGTTTCGTAATGTTTAAAACGTTTGGATTGATTTCGTAACGTTTTAAACTTTTGGCTTAAAATGCTAAAAAGGTGAAACGTTTTGATTTGTTTCGTAACGTTTGTCAACGTTTTGGCTTCAATCGCTAAAAAGGTGAAACGTTTGGATTTCTTTCGTTACGTTTTTGGTTTCGTAACGTTTGTAAACGTTTGTCTTAAATCGCTAAAAAAGGTGGAACGTTTGATTTGTTTCGTAATGTTTTAAATGTTTGGATTTGTTTTTTAGCATTTTAAACTTTTGGCTTAAATCGCTAAAAAGAGGAAACGTTTGGATTTGTATTATAATGTTTGTAAACGTTTGGCTTAAATCGCTAAAAATTTTAAACGTTTGACTTGGTTTCGTAACGTTGTAAATGTTTAGATTAGATCGCTAAAAAGGTGAAACGTTTGCATTTTTTTCGTAGCGGCTTAAATCGCTAAAAAGGTGAAAGGTTTGGATTTGTTTCGTACCATATTAAACGTTTGCATTGGTTTTGTAACGTTTTAAACTTTTGGCTTATATCACTAAAAAGGTGAAACGTTTGGCTTTGTTTTGTAACGTTTTAAACGTTTGGATTCGTTTCGTAACGTTTGTAAACGTTTGGCATAAATTGCTAAAAAGGGGAAATGTTTGGATTTGTTTCGTAACGTTTGTAAACGTTTGGCTTAAATATCTAAAAAGGTGAAATGTTTGGATTTGTTTCGTAACGTTTATAAACATTTGGCATCAATCGCTGAAAAGGTGAAATGTTTGGATTTGTTTCGTAACGTTCGTAAACGTGTGGCTTAAATCGCTAAAAAGGGGAAACCTTTGGATTTGTTTCGTTCCGTATTAAACGTTTGGATTGGTTTTGTAACGTTTTAAGCTTTTGGCTTATATCACTAAAAAGGTGAAACGTTTGGCTTTGTTTTGTAATGTTTTAAATGTTTGGATTCGTTTCGTAACCTTTGTAAATGTTTGGTATAAATTGCCAAAAAGAAGAAACGTTTGGATTTTTTCGTAACGTTTGTAAACATTTGGCTTAAATATCTAAAAAGGTGAAATGTTTGGATTTGTTTCGTAACGTTTATAAACATTTGGCATCAATCGCTGAAAAGGTGAAATGTTTGGATTTGTTTCGTAACGTTCGTAAACGTTTGGCTTAAATCGCTAAAAAGGGGAAACCTTTGGATTTGTTTCTTAATGTTTGTAAACGTTTGGCTTAAATCGCCAAAAAGGCAAAACGTTTGGATTTGTTTCGTGGCGTTTGTAAACGTTTGGCTTAAATCGTTAAAAAGGTCAAACTGTTGGATTTTTTTTCGTAACGTTCGTAAACGTTTGGCTTAAATCTCTAACAAGGGAAACGTTTGGTTTTCTTTCATAACGTTTACGAACGTTTGGCATAAATTTCTAAAAAGGTGAAACGTTTGGATTTGTTTCGTAAGGTTTGTAAACGTTTGGCTTAAATCGCTGAAAAGGTGAAACGCTTGGATTTGTTTCGTAACGTTTGTAAACGTATGGCTTATATCGCTAAAAAAGTAAAACGTCTGGATTGGTTTCGAAACGTTTCTAAACGTTTGGCTTAAATCGCTAACGTTTGGATTTGTTTCGTAACATCTTAATTGTTTGGATTGGTTTTGTAAACGTTTGGCTTCAATCACTAAAAGGTGAGATGTTTGGATTTGTCTCGTACGTTTTAAACATTTGGATAGGTTTCTTAACGTTTTAAACGTTCGTATTTGTTTCGTAACGTTTCTAAAAGTTGGGCTTAAATTGCTAAAAAGGTGAAACGTTTGGATTTGTTTCGTAACGTTTGTAAACGTTTGGCTTAAATCTCTAAAAATGTGAAATGTTTGGATTTGTTTCGTAACGTTTGTAAACGTTTGGCTTAAACAGCTACAAAGGTGAAACGTTTGGTTTTTCTTGTAACGTTTGTATATGTTTGGCTTTAATCGCTAAAAATGTGAAACGATTGGATTTGTTTCTTAACTACGGAAACATTTGGATTTGTTTCGTAATGTTTAAAACGTTTGGATTGATTTCGTAACGTTTTAAACTTTTGGCTTAAAATGCTAAAAAGGTGAAACGTTTTGATTTGTTTCGTAACGTTTGTCAACGTTTTGGCTTCAATCGCTAAAAAGGTGAAACGTTTGGATTTCTTTCGTTACGTTTTTGGTTTCGTAACGTTTGTAAACGTTTGTCTTAAATCGCTAAAAAAGGTGGAACGTTTGATTTGTTTCGTAATGTTTTAAATGTTTGGATTTGTTTTTTAGCATTTTAAACTTTTGGCTTAAATCGCTAAAAAGAGGAAACGTTTGGATTTGTATTATAATGTTTGTAAACGTTTGGCTTAAATCGCTAAAAAATTTAAACGTTTGACTTGGTTTCGTAACGTTGTAAATGTTTAGATTAGATCGCTAAAAAGGTGAAACGTTTGCATTTTTTTCGTAGCGGCTTAAATCGCTAAAAAGGTGAAAGGTTTGGATTTGTTTCGTACCATATTAAACGTTTGCATTGGTTTTGTAACGTTTTAAACTTTTGGCTTATATCACTAAAAAGGTGAAACGTTTGGCTTTGTTTTGTAACGTTTTAAACGTTTGGATTCGTTTCGTAACGTTTGTAAACGTTTGGCATAAATTGCTAAAAAGGGGAAATGTTTGGATTTGTTTCGTAACGTTTGTAAACGTTTGGCTTAAATATCTAAAAAGGTGAAATGTTTGGATTTGTTTCGTAACGTTTATAAACATTTGGCATCAATCGCTGAAAAGGTGAAATGTTTGGATTTGTTTCGTAACGTTCGTAAACGTGTGGCTTAAATCGCTAAAAAGGGGAAACCTTTGGATTTGTTTCGTTCCGTACTAAACGTTTGGATTGGTTTTGTAACGTTTTAAACTTTTGGCTTATATCACTAAAAAGGTGAAACGTTTGGCTTTGTTTTGTAATGTTTTAAATGTTTGGATTCGTTTTGTAACCTTTGTAAATGTTTGGTATAAATTGCCAAAAAGAAGAAACGTTTGGATTTTTTCGTAACGTTTGTAAACATTTGGCTTAAATATCTAAAAAGGTGAAATGTTTGGATTTGTTTCGTAACGTTTATAAACATTTGGCATCAATCGCTGAAAAGGTGAAATGTTTGGATTTGTTTCGTAACGTTCGTAAACGTTTGGCTTAAATCGCTAAAAAGGGGAAACCTTTGGATTTGTTTCTTAATGTTTGTAAACGTTTGGCTTAAATCGCCAAAAAGGCAAAACGTTTGGATTTGTTTCGTGGCGTTTGTAAACGTTTGGCTTAAATCGTTAAAAAGTTCAAACTGTTGGATTTTTTTTCGTAACGTTCGTAAACGTTTGGCTTAAATCTCTAACTGGGGAAACGTTTGGTTTTCTTTCATAACGTTTACGAACGTTTGGCATAAATTTCTAAAAAGGTGAAATTTAAGCCAAACGTTTAATACGGAACGAAACAAATCCAAAGGTTTCCCCTTTTTAGCGATTTAAGCCAAACGTTTACGAACGTTACGAAACAAATCCAAACATTTCACCTTTTCAGCGATTGATGCCAAATGTTTATAAACGTTACGAAACAAATCCAAACATTTCACCTTTTTAGATATTTAAGCCAAATGTTTACAAACGTTACGAAAAAATCCAAACGTTTCTTCTTTTTGGCAATTTATACCAAACATTTACAAAGGTTACGAAACGAATCCAAACATTTAAAACATTACGAAACAAATCCAAATGTTTCACCTTTTTAGCGATTTAAGCCAAAAGTTTACAAATGTTACGAAAGTAAACCAAACGTTTTCTCTTTTTAGAGATTTAAGCCAAACGTTTACAAACGTTACGAAACCAAAATCTTTACAAAACAATTCCAAACGTTTCACCTTTTTTGCGATTTAAGTGAAACGTTTACAAATGCTACGAAATAGATCGAAACGTTTCACCTTTTTTAGTGACTTAAGCCAAACATTTAAAACATCACGAAACCAGCCCAAAAGTTAACAAACGTTACGAAACAAATCCATACGTTACACATTTTAAGTGATTTAGCGAAATCTTTACAAACGTTACGAAACAAATCCAAACGTTTAAAAAGTTATGAAACAAATCCAAACTTTTACAAACGTTACGAAACAAATTTAAACATTTATAACGTTACGAAACAAATCCAAACGTTTCACCTTTTATGCAATTTAAGCCAAATGTTTACAAACGTCACGAAACAAAACCAAACGTTTCCCCTTTTTAGCAATTTAAGCCAAACGTTTACAAACGTTACGAAACCAATTCAAATGTTTAAAACGTTACTAAAAAAATCCAAACATTTGGCTAAATCGCAATTTAAACGTTTGAATTGGTTTCGTAACGTTTGTGAACGTTTGGCTTAAATCGCTAAAAAGGTGAAACGTTTGGTTTAGTTTCGTAACGTTTGGCAAAAAGGTGAAACATTTGAATTTGTTTGTTTGGATTTGTTTTGTAAGGTTTTAAATGTTTGGCTTAAATAGCTAAAACAGGGAAACGTTAGGATTTGTTCCGCAACGTTTTAAACGTTTGGATTGATTTCGTAACGTTTGGATTTGTTTCGTAACATTTGTAAACGTTTGTCTTAAATCGCTAAAAAGATGAAACATTTGGATTTGTTTCGTAAAGTTTTAAACATTTGGCTTAAATCGAAAAAAAAATCGTTTGGCTTAAATCGCTAAAAAGGTGAAAATTTTTACCTTTTTGCAATTTAAGAAAACGTTTACAAACGTTATGAAAAAATCCAAACGTTTCCCCTTTTTAGGTGTAATACCCCGTACGTTTGACGTTGCCGATGTGAGCAACGCAATTTAAATTAGTAGTCAGAGCGACTAGAAAAGGGAGTTAGCGAAGGAATTAAGTAATTAAGGACGAGGATATGTCGATATTGAAATTTAAAGAAGGAATTTCAATATTTATAATGCCTAAAATAATTAAACGGGACAAAGGAAAAGCTGGAATTAAAAATAAGATTAAGTCCCCGAGAAATTAAAAAATGGAATTTTATTGCCTGAAAAATATTAAATAAATATATTATTGACGGGAATCAATAGTTAAGAAAATAATATTGATAATTTGGATATCAATATTCATTAATGAAAAATAAGGAAATAAAAATGACGGAAATCGTCGTTTTCGCTCAAATTGGAAAATTGAGCGTTTTAGCAAAAACATTTGACAAAATCGATTAGCGGAGTTTAAATAATAAGTTGGCGAAAGAGTATTATTTATTTGGACATAAAGAATACAAAAATTTGTCGAGATTAAACGATTAATTGATTTTTGGGCTAAATTGAGCAAAAAAAAAAGTTTAGAAATTTAAGTGTAAGGTGGTGGCAACTTCAAGGACCAAAGGAGACATTTTTCCAATATTATATATATCACCTCCTTATGATTTAACATCAGCAAAACCCTCATTTCAGCTAGCCAAATTCGTTTTTCCCCATCTCCATTGAAGAACATTAACAAATTTTCAAATTACCATAACTTCTTCGTTTTTGATCCGAATCGAGTGATTCTTCCGGCCACGGAATGAGGAAAGGATCCTATACTGGATTATGGATTCAATTTGAGGTAAAAATCTCATTTTATAGTTAGGGTTTCATAGTAATTAGTTTCGGTTTTGATGATTATAAGGGTGATATGAATGTTTGATCATTGTAGTAAAATTGTGAGCTTACATGGTGGATTTTAATGGTGATTCTTGGAGCTAGAACCATTCGGATTTGATTATCAATCAAGGTAAGGATTAATTTCTGAAAATTTATTAATTGTGATGGATAAATTGGATAAGTTTTATGGTTTAGGAGTTGGCAATTTCATGAGTTGATGATGTTTGATAGCTTAAAAGTTGGTGTTGTTATGAATGAAACATTGGATAGGAAATTGACTAATGTATTTGGCCATGATAAATGTTAGGTGTATAAGAGTTCAAATGATAATTACATGCTCTGATTAAGAGTAATTAGGGCTGAATTGGAGTTGAATTTGATTGAGTATGTTGAATGAAAACTTGGATGGAAAATAATGGTAGTATTCGGCCTAGGTATGAAAACCATGTTCAAATGAGTTTGAAAATATTTTAATCATGGATTTAAAGTGTCTATTGGTGTGTATGGGGGTCTGGCTTGTGTTGATATGAAATCATGATATCGACTAAGGTTTTAGTCTCGACGCAAACTAGTTTGACGTTTTCCACAAAATTGTTGTGCAAAACAGCCTTAGTGCGAGGGTCATATCTTGAGTTGTGTAACTCCAAATTGAGCTCAGTTTGTTGGTAAAGAAACTTTCAGATGTTGTATATAATTCTTTAAATTTAAGGTGTTTCTAATTCTGTCTCTAAGATGTTCATTTAGAGAAGAACATTTTGTTGTGTAGTCAGCCCTGCAGTTTTAAAACAGCCCCAAGGAAATAATTTATGGGCTAGTTTCTGACACCGTCGAGTGCTAATCTTAGTTCGAGACCTAAATAAAAGTTGTAGGCGACATTCTAAACTTTAAGAATGTAATTTTTTTTAGGGGTCGGACTATTTTAAGTAAACGATTTCGATAGCCGAAGTTGGCTAGAAATCTAGTTTTGGATAAATTTATTATTGCTAGATTTTCATTAATTCGAGCTATTATCGACTTTGCGTAGGCCTAGAGAGGCGACTACTAACGGGAACCGGAACGTATAGAACACGACATTGCTATGCTGTTATTGCAGCGTGGGGATAGCAAGTAGTGAGTATACTTTTCTCTCGCGTATTATTATGCTATAATTACATTATTAAATATTTTATTTATAAGTATAAAAAAATACATCGCATTAAATAATAATTGTTGTGATTTGCAATTGTATAAACTAAATGGTTATTCTACCGTGAGATACACGGAATATGACTTATTATATAGGTATATATACATATATTTATATATAGATATGTATATATACACGCACATGGAGCATAACCAACATCCTTAATCCACAAATCCCTAAATCACAAATCGGAAATTATCACGAACACTTTCTAATTTGAATCTAACCATACACCATACATGGCACAAATCGGAAATTATCACGAACACTTTATCTTGAGTGCGACTGCAAAATTTATTCTTACTCTCTATAAAACACAAGATTCTGACAAAGCAGACAGATCCATTACAACGTAATCATCCAAAGCATCCACCACCATCATTATAGAGTATTTGTCTAGCCACATTTTGGTAACTGTTTCAAATCATTTCAAATCCGACAACTTTATAAATACATTTATCACAATGTGACTCGCGAGCTCGTTTTAAAACATCTTTCTTAAAATCACTTTATCGATAAAATCCATTTTACATAATTGTGCGCCAGGGTGATGACATCTCTCATCCCCAAAGAGTTGCATCCAACCCTAATTATTTCTATGCACGTGATGAATATACTATTTTGCATGTATCATTTTTTATCTTTTATTTAGTGAACATACTCGATGCTCAATGCAATCCTATTCGTGGCATTCAAAATGCATGTTCATGATATGTCAGGGCACAATTACGTGTTGAAAATATTTCAAATATATTTAACAATTCAACCTTTGAAATCAACTTCTCAATAAAATACTTGCTAGACGTTAATCTCTGTGAGATGTGCACTCGATAACTTCAAAATATTTCTCAATTCCTTACTTGCAACCTAGCAACATTCGATGCTAAAAAACAACTCAACCTAATTATTCTGTTACAACTCTTCTGCATAAATATCCAACTAACCTCAACCCTAATTGAAACTTATACCTAACGAACAATAACATATCACAACATTCCTACGAAACTTACCGCTAGTTCCCTCATCGAATCATCATACCTGATGAAAACTACCAGTGTATTAATACACCGATCTATCTTCTCGGATCAGAATTTCCAATATCATTTCTAGGATAATCAGAAATATCCAACCATTACAAAGGAATACTTCCCTCATCTTCCTCGATATCGAAACCCAAAGATTTCGATTCACAACAACAATATAGCAAACCCAGCTTAATCCAAAGCAGAAACTTAGTCCAACAGACAAGCGAGTTATACAACGCAATGAAAACCAAGAACATTATAATTTGCAAACCATAACTCACGTAAGCATGCCATTGAACACAATTAACCCAAACATACTTAAAAGAGAAATCAGGACATGCCACAACATTGTTTTGAAATCTTATTACAAAATCACCACGTAATTATTTCGTCCTTTAATAGTACGCTTCAAAATTCGTTTTGAAATTTTAAAGTCAAATATGAAAAATTCCAAATTTTGTTGAGCCCCACGGTTAAAACAAAATTACAATTTGTAAAAGTCTCTTCTTATTAATATGTTGCTTAAAAACAGATACCCAAGTATCTCAAACCATAAAATCATCGAGCTAGCCGAGTCATTACAACTACCATGCTTAATTCCTAAATTTGGGTGACCTAAGTCGAACCCAAAACAACCGTTTGTAAAACGTATTCAAAATATTTGTAAATCTGAAAAAATGTTGAAATAAAATTTATTTCCTTTCAAAATTTGGGAACTCAATTTAAACCAACCGCTGAACGGTCATTTAAAACTCAAGTGAGAAATCTTTGATTTCAAACAGCCATTCCAAAAATTCCAACAATTTAAAATGCTAACATACAACAACATGGTCAAATAACTTTAATGTTAAATTCTCAAATTAATGACTCATCTCCTAAAAAAAATTGTTTTTGAAATCATTGTTTGTTAACATCAAACCAAACATAATATTTCAAAATACAAATAAAATCCCCTTTACTAGCAACTTAACCAAAAATCAAACTGTTAATGAATTAAACTCAAACTTCTCTTTAATTTTGTGTCAAAATACAAATCGAATAAAGTAATTTTCTCAATAAAAATCCTTAAAGCAACATGTGGTAAAACTAGGTGTGACCACAAAACACGTTTTAAAGTTTTACCCAAAATTAATTTGCTAGAAAACAAGGTTAATGCCTAAATGTATCCTCATAGGTGCTAGCGTATATAGCACCCAACAATTATGGTCAAAGCCAAAATATACTATCATATAATCCAATTATTAAATCATTAGTGGCATAAAGCCAAAGTTTATCAAATAACATCATATCCAAGTATGAGTTTTGGAAACATTTACCAACCTAAGATTTCCCGAGAAATCGAAAGCAATTATAGTCAGCCAAGTGAAATAACCTCAACATGATAAAAAAAACAGCAAGCAACATCCAAGTGAAATTAATTGTCAATCATAGCATCAACACCAAATAAAGACTGACAGACATCACCTATAGGATGTAGGCTGAGAATTTAAAAACAAAAGATGACGTTTTAAAAGACAAGACACGAATCCTAATTCCGCAGTAGTTCCTATGACACGACATCAACTTATCATGCCAAAACACATAACACATAACATGCATAAGGCCTTGGTTTGAAACCAAAGCTCTGATACCAAGTTTGTCACGACCCATTTTCATGAATCGCGACCGGCGCTAGGGTATGGGTATGGTTGTACCAAAACCCGTAGCTAGCCTTGCGGATAACCATCAAATACATAAACCTGCAAGAAAACCAATGCTCGGGGTCAACCGAGACTTCAGCCTATTTCTAGCAGTTCATAATATACAACATTTATTATAAAGTGCTCAGCCAACTCTGAGTCTTAAACATAACAGAAATACATATTAACCCAAGTTAATATAAAAATGCTAAAACAATATATATATCAATTGAATTAAATCTGATACCAAGTATTAGACAAGTAAGACTTCTAATTACTACTACGGTCTACGAATAAAATCAGTTTATTAACTTTATTAAAATATAAAGTAAAACCTCCGAGGAAATAAAAGAATCGGAGAGAAACTGACTCGCTCAAATCATAACCCTGGAAAAATTGGGAAAACAACGGGGTCAGATATACTGAGATGAGTTCATACCACTATTTACATTTATCAAGTGGAAAACCTTTAAAACCCCTTTTAAAACATTTAATATAAACATTACGTATAATAGTTGGAACCCTAATCCACAATACTAAATATAACTATAATCCAATAGGCCTGGTCCCGAGAGTTGAGCTACACCGAGTTACCACCGACCACTCTTAATCCATAACCAGAGTCCCGAGAGCTGAGCTACACCGAGTTACTCTATTGGTCCCGAGAGCTATGCTCACACCGAGTTACCACCACATATCACATACCTTATCTAGATCAATACCAGTGCGCACGCAGTCCTAATGATGCCCATTAGGTAGCATGTTCCAACTAAAAGCCATAATGGAAAAACAGTTCGAAATATACATACAGTATATATTTATATATTAAAATAACAATTTACTTAATAAAGCGGTAAATAGTAAGTACAAACTCACTGCTTGCTAATCCACGTGATAACATGGCAAGCAACTAATCCTGGTTTGTCTCCGAAGCAAGAACGGTTGACGAGTCTAGACAATATAAATCACAATTAAAACATGTCCTAACTCTAGAGAGTACTAGACAACACATATGACTAGCACTAACATCAACGAGCCAAGACAAGGCAAACAAACTTACTTAATCCATAGCCAAAGCATAAACCAAAGTAGAGCAAACATACATACTCAACATTACCAAAGTTATACGATAGTTAACTAATGAGTTCCCACTTTGAAAACATAATCCGGAAATCATTTCAATAACTTAGTTAAAATTATAAAACCAAGTTTAAACCAAAGTGGTGAGCTAGCTGATTTATTACAACTGCCAAGCCTATACTCACAAATTGGGCGACCCAAGTCTAACCCAAACCAAACATGCAACCAAAGTAAAACACTTCTTTTAAAGTCCGGAATCATTTAAATATACCAAAGTATCAATTTAGAAAACAAGGAAACTCAATTAACATTAAAACCCAAGTATAACATCATAATTATAAAGTGTTCGATAAAAGTCCCCAAAGGACAAACACAACCAAATAAGCCAAACACCAATATACAACAGCCCTAGCATGCTTAATAATCACATTTTATATAACACATGTCATAGCAAAACATTTGGAATCAACATATTTTTCACAACATCAAGTCAATTAAGCATTCATGGCACTTAGCCCAAAATGAGACAGAACATGAATCGCCAAACCAAAATACCTTAGATCAGTTCATATACATGCCATAATCTATAATATGAAAGTAATTCAGATCTTAGGTCATTATAAAGTATCAAATCCGAAATCAAAGCATTTTAGCGTAAAACTACCTAGTTTGCAAACTAAGCCAACACGTACCAAAACATTTATGATTCAAACTCCAAAACTCATTTAGATCAGTATTATATCATACATAATTACAAAATAGCAAACCAACTCAGATCTAAACTCATGCCAACATCCTTTAAACAATCGATAACGCAATTTCGCTAGAAATTGCCTAAACATGCTAAACAAGCAAAATCATGCATTCGACAACCCAAATCATATAACCACTGATCCTAAATCATATAAACATCATATATATCATCATATAACAGTAGGTGCATCATCTCAAAATATTTATGCGATTACAACTCTCAAACAGCCCAAAATTCACCATTTTACGCAATTTCAGCTAAAACAATCGAGAGCATGCCAAAGTGTTGATACAACTAACAAGATCAGTTCATAAACATAAAATCCATCAAAAATATCATACATATTAGTAACCTTAGCATAGAATCTCAATTTCATAGATTCAAACCACCAAATCGATTAGAATACAACAATTTCTAGAAAAATCCTAACATTGATGAATCATGCCAAATGCTTTCCAAAACATGCAACATCAATTTATATATGTACAAACCATCATTTTATCCATATAAACTCAGTAGCATAAGCATGGCATAACAATAGCAACAATCCACTTTATTAAAATCCTATATTATGCATTTATAGGCAAAATCACACAACAATGAATCCATGAATCAAAAGGATGCGAAACTGTCACGACCCATTTTCATGAATCGCGACCGGCGCTAGGGTATGGGTAATGTAGTACCGAAACCCGTAGCTAGCCTTCCATATAATTCATAAACACATAAACCTGCAGAAAACCAATGCTCGGGGGCAACCGAGACTTCAACCTAATCTAGCAGATATAATAATCAACAGTTAATATAACATGCTTATTCAATTCTGATTCTAAAATAGATTTATCATAAACCAATATAAATAATATAACATGCCAAAGCAATATAACCAGTCGAACCAATCCGACAAATTAAACAATAATAACAAAGACGTCTAGTTACTACTGCGGTCTAAGAATAAAATAGTTTCACTGTTTTACTAAAATAAAAGGGAACCTCCGTGGAAAAGTAAATGCGGAGATCACCAGACTCTCTCAGATCATAACCCTGGGGAAAATTGGGAAAACAACGGGGTCAGATATACTGAGATGAGTTCATACCACTACTTACATTTATTAAGTGGAAAACCTTTAAAAACGTTTAAAACATTTAATAACGATATTACAGATAATAGTTGGAACCCTAATCCACAATTCTAATAATAATCATAATCCAATAGGTCTGGTCCCGAGAGCTGAGCTACACCGAGTTACCACTGACCACACTTATACCAGAGTCCCGAGAGCTGAGCTACACCGAGTTACTCTACCTGGTCCCGAGAGCCGTGCTCACACCGAGTTACCACATTTCCATATATACCTTACCCAGATCAATACCGGTGCGCACGCAGTCCTAATGATGCCCATTAGGTAGCACGTTCCAACTAAGAGCCATAATATAAAAACAGTTCGAAATATACGTACAGTATATATATTTAATATTAAAATAACAATTTACTTAATAAAGCGGTAAATAGTAAATATAAACTCACTGCTTGCTAATCCACGTGAAATACCGGCAAGCAACTAACTCTGATTCGCCTCTGAAGCACGAACAGTAGACGAGTCTAGACAAATAAATAATTATTAAAAATCAGACCCTAACTCTAGAGAGTACTAGACACCACATAAGACTAGCACAATTAACACGTAGTAATAAACAATCCAAAGTAACACAAATATATCCAAAAGGTAATAAAGCCCAATTAATATAAGTCTATTGAGTTCTCGCTTAAAAACCAATTTATAAATATTATTTAATAATCTTTAAATAATAAATAATTTACAAATAGTGGGTTTGCCGAGTTACCAATAACTACCAAGCTAACCTCACTTGTCGGATGACCCAAGTCTAATCCGACTCAAAACGTTTATCAAATATAAACCCGAGTTTATATTTATAAAACAATTTAACAAAATATTAATCCATTTTAAAAGCGGAACTCAATAACTTCAATTCTACGTAACCCAAGTTACAACTCAAAAACTTAATCATTTTAAGTTAATAAAGGTTTAGGGACTAAATCGCACTTTTGCCAAATAAGGACTAAATTGTACTTTAGCCAATTTGATATCCGAAACCAAAATAATTGCTTTTGTTTATAATTAAAACCCTATATAAAGTTACTAATCAAAAATCCACTTAAAAAGGTTATAACTAAGTTCAGGGGCTAAATTGTAATTTAGCCAACTTTTGACAAAACGATATTGAAGGCAATTATAACTACCCGAGTAATTATATTAACTTAATTTATAATTATCTATCATTTCCACTATTTAATTTATATTCAAAACAAAACCCAAGTTATTAGTTTAAAACAAAAGGTAAAGTTTAACTAAAAGGATTTGATTGTTTTCACCAAACAACTTAGGTGACTAAAATAACCCATTCACCATCTCTTTCATTACAAACACACAACTTCCCGCCCAACACCCCATTCATGCCCCTAACTCAAGTTTCTGAACTTGAAACCCCAAACCAAAACGTCTTGACCTCAAGAACTAATTACATCACAAATCTATGGCATGAAATCAAACCAAAAACTCAACTTAAGCACTCCCCAAAACTAAAAAAACGTTAACAGTAAACAATTACATAATCGGCCAAATTCAATCAAACAAGACGATGGTGTAACTCGTTCCAAAGGCTTAAACTACTAACCCCTAATCATACCCAATGGATTTGTGATCATAAACTTAGCAAAAACAAATCCAAAACTCACATAAGGAATCGGCAGCAACATACAAAGCATGAACAGAAAATAGGCAAAACAGAAAACGGAAACCGTACGGCGATTGAAACGAGATCGACGGCGTACCGTTCAGCGAAATTGAGGTAGGGAAACGTAGATACGTGAGTCTAGATCGTCTGGAATCAAACGGTTCTGATTTCGATTAAGAAACGAGCAAGAACGAATCAGAAAACCGAAGGACGTTTCAAGAGCAAACTGAAATCAAATGAATCAAGGGTACTTACTGAACAGCGAACTTTGGTGGATGATTACGGCTTCGTTTCTCAGCGAAAGAACAAACGAAAAACGTCTAGGGCTACCTTGCAGCGTGATCTAGGGTTTTTGTGAAGAAATCGACTTTAAATAACGAAGGGAAGTGAGCCGTAAATGAGATCGAAAACGGCTGGGCGAAGGGGGCCAAGAACTGATGGGTTTTCGAACGGGAAAGGCCATATTTTGGCCTGCTTCCGTTCGGGAAAGGGCCTGGTCCCGAACGGGACCAGGCCTGAAAAAGGATTCTCGTTCGAGAATCCTTGGATTCTCGAACGGAAGCCTTCGTTTTTCTCAGGTCTCAAATGAGACCTGAGTCAAACGAAAGTGGTTCAACCATTTCGGTTGAACCACGACCCAAGGAAGAAGTTTATTTTTTTTTTAAAACCGAACCAAAAATGAATCGAACCACAAAAATTTACGAAACTTCAAATACCCCTCAAAACACATCCGTAACCACGTCGGAAATTAACAAAATAAAATTTAAAATTTTACGGGATATTACATTCTCCCCAACTAATTAAAAATTCGTCCTCGAATTTAACACGATAAGCAATTTCCATCAGAACAACACGTAACACAAGTAAAAATCATAAAAGTCACAGAAATCAAGATATTGTACCTCACGGAAAAAGAAAAGGATAGCGATTCCGCATATCCAACTCGGTCTCCCAAGTACACTCCTCTACAGAATGATTGCGCCAGAGAACTTTGACCATCGGAATCTCCTTGTTCCACAATTTACGCACCTGCGTATCAACAATCTCAACTGGCTGCTCCTAATAGGACAGCTCCTGGTCAATCTCAACACTCTGAGGCACAATCACGTGCGAAGGATCAGAAATGCACTTTCTCAACATAGAAACGTGAAACACCGGATGTACTAACGACATGTCTGGCGGTAAAACCAGACGATAAGCCACAGCTCCAATCCTCTCCGAAATCTCATAAGGACCAATATACCTCGGTGCCAACTTTCCCTTGACACCAAAACGAACCACGCCTTTCATAGGCGAAACCCGAAGAAATACGAAATCACCAACCTGGAACTCAATGTCTTTCCTCTTCGGATCAGCATAACTCTTATGCCGACTAAAAGCAGTCTCTAACCTCCGCTTAATCAACGGTACCTTCTCAGAGGTAATCTGAATAATCTCCGCTCCCGAGAGTTTACGCTCTCCGACCTCCTCCCAACAGATAGGAGATCTACACTTGCGCCCGTACAAAGCCTCATACGGCGCCATCTCGATACTCGCATGATAACTGTTGTTATAGGAAAACTCAATCAACGGCAAATGAGTATCCCAGCTACCCTGAAAATCGAGAACACACATCCTGAGCATATCCTCCAACGTCTGAATAGTCCTCTCAGACTGACCGTCAGTCTGAGGATGAAAAGCTGTACTGAAATCCAACCGAGAACCCAAGGATTCCTGTAACGCTTTCCAAAACCTCGAAGTAAACACAGAACCTCTGTCTGAAACAATGGAAACCGGTACACCATGCAAACTGACAATCCTGTCGATGTACAACTGAGCCAACCTCGAAGCAGTATACGAAACCTTAATCGGAAGGAAATGAGCTGACTTGGTCATACGGTCAACTATCACCCAGATGGAATCGTATCCCTGTCGAGTACGTGGTAACCCAACCACAAAATCCATAGCAATCCGCTCCCACTTCCACTCTGGAATAGGTAGTGGCTGCAGATAGCCGAAAGGTCTCTGATGCTCCAGCTTCACCTGCTGGCACGTCAGGCACTTAGAAACATACTCAACGACATCCTTCTTCATCCCGCTCCACCAGTAGGTACCCTTAAGATCATGGTACATCTTAGTAGAACCCGGATGAACACTATAAGCAGACTTGTGCGCTTCTTCCAGAATCTGGTCCCTCAAACCATCTGAATCCGGAACACACAATCTCGAACCATGCCTCAGAACACCATCCACAAATGTAAATTCAGGATTTCCATCCTGCTGAACCTCCTCAATAATCCGTTTCAACTGTGAATCCTCAGCTTGTAAAGCTTTGATCCGATCAATCAAAACGGGTTGCACTTGCAACTGTGCTAACAAACAACCAGTCTGAGAAATCTGAAATCCATAGCCTGAAGCTATCAAACTGTGCCACTCTCTAACCATGGGTCTACGCCCAATCTCAGAAATATGAGCCAAGCTGCCCGAAGACTTGCGACTCAACGCATCGGCTACCACATTAGCCTTACCAGGATGGTACTGAATAGTACAGTCGTAGTCTTTCAGCAACTCTAACCATCTCCTCTGTCTCAAGTTCAATTCTCTCTGATCAAAGATATACTTCAGACTCTTATGATCAGTGAAAATCTCACAAGTAGCACCATACAAATAATGCCTCCAGATTTTTAGCGCAAAAACCACAGCTGCCAACTCTAAATCATGAGTAGGGTAATTCACCTCATGCTTCTTCAACTGTCTGGAAGCATAGGCAATCACCTGTCCATGTTACATCAGAACGCAACCCAAACCAATCCGAGACGCATCACAATACACTGTGAAACCGTCAATGCCAGAAGGCAATGCCAAAACCGGAGCTGTAGTCAAAATCTCTTTGAGCTTCTCAAAGCTCGCCTCGCACTTGTCAGTCCACTCAAACTTGACACCCTTCTGTGTCAGTTTAGTCAAAGGTGCAGATATTCTGGAGAAATCTTGCACGAACCGACGATAGTAGCCAGCTAAACCCAGAAAACTTCTGATCTCGGTAACTGACCTTGGCCTTTGCCAATCCATGACCGCCTCAATCTTCTTCGGATCAACCTTGATCCCATCTTTCGACACCACGTGTCCTAGAAAGGTAACCTGATCCAACCAGAACTCACATTTTGAGAACTTAGCGTACAACTGATGCTCACGCAACGTCTGTAGTATAGTCCTCAAATGGTAAGCATGTTCCTCCTCACTCCGAGAATAGATCAAAATGTCATCAATGAAGACGATAACAAATTGATCCAAAAACGGCTTGAACACTCTGTTCATCATATCCATAAACGCTGCTGGTGCGTTCGTCAGACCAAAGGACATAACCAGAAACTCAAAATGTCCATAACGAGTCCGAAAAGCAGTCTTAGGCACATCTGCATCACGGATCCGTAGCTGATGATACCCAGACCTCAAATCAATTTTGGAAAAACACTTCGCACCCTGCAACTGGTCAAACAAATCATCGATGCGAGGAAGAGGATATCTGTTCTTGACAGTAGCCTTATTCAACTGTCTGTAGTCGATACAGAGCCGAAAGGAACCGTCTTTCTTCTTTACAAACAGAACTGGAGCACCCCACGGGGAAGTACTCGGTCTGATGAACCCGCTATCCAACAACTCTTGTAATTGGTCCTTCAACTCCTTCAGCTCTGCAGGAGCCATCCGATACGGCGGTATCGAAATCGGAGCTGTACCAGAAACCACATCAATGCAAAACTCAATATCACGATCAGGTGGTAATCCAGGCAATTCCTCTGGAAACACATCAGTGAACTCATTCACTATCGGCACACTATGCATATCACTACCACCAGCCTCCAAATCACGAACCACAGCAAGAAAACCCTGGCAACCCTTGCCTAACATCCGCTTCGCCTTGATGGCGGAAATCAGATTCTTAGGTGTCTCCGCCTTTTCTCCCTGAAAGGAAAAAGGTAGACCACCTGGAATCCTGAACTCGACTGACTTCTCTCGACAGTCAATAGAAGCATAATGGCGTGACAACCAGTCCATCCCCAAGATAACATCAAAAGAAAGAACGTCAAGTACAATCAAATCAGCACATAATTCTCTACCCTGAATAACCACTGGACACGAAGGATAAACAACGTCCACTACTACACCTTCAGACATAGGTGTAGACACAGCTAGAGGTTCACTCAAAACAGATAGTGCTCTACCCAATTTCCCAGCAAAACAAGTAGAAAAAAACGAATGGGTCGCACCCGCATCAAATAATACCAAAGCATCAGTAAAAGAAATCGGGATGGTACCTTGCACCACAGCGTTTGATGCACGCGCATCCTGAGGAGTAAGTGCGAACACTCTGGCCTGACCCTGCGGCTGCTGCTGCGAACTCTGTCCAGTACCATAACCGTTGGAACCTCTACCTCCGTTACCACGGCCACCAAAACCTCTGCCACCAGAACCACAGCCCCACTGGCCACCAAAAGATGCTGCAGGTTGAGAGTACCCTACAGACTGTGTAAACGCAGGTCTCTGCTGCTGATAAGATGACTGCGCCACACTGGAGTTAGACATCTGCTGCCCAGATGTCGGACACTCCCTAGAAAAATGACCCGGCTGGCCACAAGTGAAACAACCTCCAGGAGCTAACTGGCACTGACCATAATGCCTACGTCTGCAATTCTGGCAGAACGGAATGTTCGATCCACCACTGTACCCGCGTCCTGAACCACGGTTGCTCCCACTGCTACTGGAACTGTACGGAGCACTCCTGGCACTATGCCTCCCTTTGTTGTGAGTCCGTCGACTCCCCCTGTTGGCCTGAGAAGAGCCACTGTAGTAGTTCCCACTACCATGCTGCACTGGGGCCTGCTGCCCCCCACTAGGAACGTCACTCTTTCCCTTCTGATTCTGGAAAGGGTCAGAGATCGTTCCAAACTGAACCATCGAATTCTCCATCCGCCGCGCGCTATCCACTAACCGGGCAAACTCCATGTTTGTCCCTATCAGCAAAGGGAGAAACTCCGAGCCTAAACCCCTAATATAACGGTCGTTCACTCGCTCTTGATCACCCTGTAGATCTGTAGCAAACCGCCCCAAACGTACAAACTCAGTAGTGTAGTCTGTCACTGATCTATCCCCCTTCTTCAAAGTGAGCAGCTTTTCCCTGAAACTCTCAGTAACAGAGAAGGGTAGATAGTAACCTCTAAACCTGATCACAAAATCAGCCCAAGGCAAAGTATCCATAACTGGCCTGATGTTATCGCGATACCAATCCTTAGCTGGACCCTTCAGCGACATTTCCACAAGCATCACTGATTGACGATCAGACGCTTGAATCCTCTGACTGTTGTACTCAAATTCCTCCAAAAAGTCAAGAGCATCACCAGTACCATCAAAAGAAGTCGGATTCAACTTCAAGTAGATCATCACCAACTCTCTGTCCGTCGGAATATGACCGACACCAGCAAATCCACCATCACCAGCTACAGCACCAGCCTGAGGTTGCTGTTGCTGCGCTAACTGACCCAGTATATTACACTGATTCTGCAGTAGAGCCTGATTGTTCTGCATCTCGACGACGCCAGCCAAGAAAGTAGTGAAGTCGAACGCTTGCATATTTGGTGCCTGCTGCACCCCTGGTGCTTGCTGCACGTTCGGTGCCTGCTGCACATCCGGTGCCTGAACACCTGCTGCACCGCGTCCTCTAGCTCCACCTCTACCAGCACCAGCTCCTCTGCATCTACCAGCACCTCTACCTCTGCCATCACCTCCACCTCGACCACGTCCAGCATTAGCCTGAACAGGTGGTACGTTCTGATCGACTTCCATGGAAATCGCATCATCAGCCACAGCTTCTTGCTCTGCCGCAGCACGAGCACGAGTACGAACAACGTTGTCCATATCCTAAGATTGAACAACAACAATTTAAATAACAAATATTTCATACCCAAGTATGAACAAAACAAGCAACATATAGGATTTCCCAAGAAATCAACAGCAATAAAATGTTCACCCAAGTGAAATAAAATTAACATTTAACAACATCAAATCAACATACAATGACTGACTCGACGCAATCCTATTGGTGTAGGCAGAATGTTTTAAAATCAAAAGATGACGGTTTTAAAGACATGACAGAATCCTATATCCGCAGTAGTTCCTAAGACACAACCATACTTAACAGAGTAAACACATAGCAAGCAATGGCCTTGGTTTGAAACCAAAGCTCTGATACCAAGTTTGTCACGACCCATTTTCATGAATCGCGACCGGCGCTAGGGTATGGGTAATGTAGTACCGAAACCCGTAGCTAGCCTTCCATATAATTCATAAACACATAAACCTGCAGAAAACCAATGCTCGGGGGCAACCGAGACTTCAACCTAATCTAGCAGATATAATAATCAACAGTTAATATAACATGCTTATTCAATTCTGATTCTAAAATAGATTTATCATAAACCAATATAAATAATATAACATGCCAAAGCAATATAACCAGTCGAACCAATCCGACAAATTAAACAATAATAACAAAGACGTCTAGTTACTACTGCGGTCTAAGAATAAAATAGTTTCACTGTTTTACTAAAATAAAAGGGAACCTCCGTGGAAAAGTAAATGCGGAGATCACCAGACTCTCTCAGATCATAACCCTGGGGAAAATTGGGAAAACAACGGGGTCAGATATACTGAGATGAGTTCATACCACTACTTACATTTATTAAGTGGAAAACCTTTAAAAACGTTTAAAACATTTAATAACGATATTACAGATAATAGTTGGAACCCTAATCCACAATTCTAATAATAATCATAATCCAATAGGTCTGGTCCCGAGAGCTGAGCTACACCGAGTTACCACTGACCACACTTATACCAGAGTCCCGAGAGCTGAGCTACACCGAGTTACTCTACCTGGTCCCGAGAGCCGTGCTCACACCGAGTTACCACATTTCCATATATACCTTACCCAGATCAATACCGGTGCGCACGCAGTCCTAATGATGCCCATTAGGTAGCACGTTCCAACTAAGAGCCATAATATAAAAACAGTTCGAAATATACGTACAGTATATATATTTAATATTAAAATAACAATTTACTTAATAAAGCGGTAAATAGTAAATATAAACTCACTGCTTGCTAATCCACGTGAAATACCGGCAAGCAACTAACTCTGATTCGCCTCTGAAGCACGAACAGTAGACGAGTCTAGACAAATAAATAATTATTAAAAATCAGACCCTAACTCTAGAGAGTACTAGACACCACATAAGACTAGCACAATTAACACGTAGTAATAAACAATCCAAAGTAACACAAATATATCCAAAAGGTAATAAAGCCCAATTAATATAAGTCTATTGAGTTCTCGCTTAAAAACCAATTTATAAATATTATTTAATAATCTTTAAATAATAAATAATTTACAAATAGTGGGTTTGCCGAGTTACCAATAACTACCAAGCTAACCTCACTTGTCGGATGACCCAAGTCTAATCCGACTCAAAACGTTTATCAAATATAAACCCGAGTTTATATTTATAAAACAATTTAACAAAATATTAATCCATTTTAAAAGCGGAACTCAATAACTTCAATTCTACGTAACCCAAGTTACAACTCAAAAACTTAATCATTTTAAGTTAATAAAGGTTTAGGGACTAAATCGCACTTTTGCCAAATAAGGACTAAATTGTACTTTAGCCAATTTGATATCCGAAACCAAAATAATTGCTTTTGTTTATAATTAAAACCCTATATAAAGTTACTAATCAAAAATCCACTTAAAAAGGTTATAACTAAGTTCAGGGGCTAAATTGTAATTTAGCCAACTTTTGACAAAACGATATTGAAGGCAATTATAACTACCCGAGTAATTATATTAACTTAATTTATAATTATCTATCATTTCCACTATTTAATTTATATTCAAAACAAAACCCAAGTTATTAGTTTAAAACAAAAGGTAAAGTTTAACTAAAAGGATTTGATTGTTTTCACCAAACAACTTAGGTGACTAAAATAACCCATTCACCATCTCTTTCATTACAAACACACAACTTCCCGCCCAACACCCCATTCATGCCCCTAACTCAAGTTTCTGAACTTGAAACCCCAAACCAAAACGTCTTGACCTCAAGAACTAATTACATCACAAATCTATGGCATGAAATCAAACCAAAAACTCAACTTAAGCACTCCCCAAAACAAAAAAAACGTTAACAGTAAACAATTACATAATCGGCCAAATTCAATCAAACAAGACGATGGTGTAACTCGTTCCAAAGGCTTAAACTACTAACCCCTAATCATAACCAATGGATTTGTGATCATAAACTTAGCAAAAACAAATCGAAAACTCACATAAGGAATCGGCAGCAACATACAAAGCATGAACAGAAAATAGGCAAAACAGAAAACGGAAACCGTACGGCGATTGAAACGAGATCGACGGCGTACCGTTCAGCGAAATTGAGGTAGGGAAACGTAGATACGTGAGTCTAGATCGTCTGGAATCAAACGGTTCTGATTTCGATTAAGAAACGAGCAAGAACGAATCAGAAAACCGAAGGACGTTTCAAGAGCAAACTGAAATCAAATGAATCAAGGGTACTTACTGAACAGCGAACTTTGGTGGATGATTACGGCTTCGTTTCTCAGCGAAAGAACAAACGAAAAACGTCTAGGGCTACCTTGCAGCGTGATCTAGGGTTTTTGTGAAGAAATCGACTTTAAATAACGAAGGGAAGTGAGCCGTAAATGAGATCGAAAACGGCTGGGCGAAGGGGGCCAAGAACTGATGGGTTTTCGAACGGGAAAGGCCATATTTTGGCCTTCTTCCGTTCGGGAAAGGGCCTGGTCCCGAACGGGACCAGGCCTGAAAAAGGATTCTCGTTCGAGAATCCTTGGATTCTCGAACGGAAGCCTTCGTTTTTCTCAGGTCTCAAATGAGACCTGAGTCAAACGAAAGTGGTTCAACCATTTCGGTTGAACCACGACCCAAGGAAGAAGTTTATTTTTTTTTAAAACCGAACCAAAAATGAATCGAACCACAAAAATTTACGAAACTTCAAATACCCCTCAAAACACATCCGTAACCACGTCGGAAATTAACAAAATAAAATTTAAAATTTTACGGGATATTACAGAAACCAATACCTAAGGATGATGAACAATAATGTAAATGATGTATTAACCCAAGGTTCAAGGGGCTAGACCGAATTAAATTTAATCCACAAGCTTCCAACAAAGAACGCAACGTAGAAATCGCGTAGATCTTGCGAGTAGGATGTAATATCATATTCTAAGCGGAATGAATCGCATTCAGACTTTTTAGAAAGAAGAAATCAAGTTCTTTGAGTGAAGAAATTCGTTTTTAGGGTTTGAAGTTGAATGGGGGCTAGGGTTTGCAACTTAAGGGGTCTATTTATAGACTCATGTGGGCTTTACTTGGGCTGCAATTAAAGCCCACAGTTTAACAAGTATTTTTAGAGTTAGAAACCTCCAAATAACAATCCAACCGACCAGATTTTAGCAAATCCTCATAGGAACAACATATCCAAAAATGAGCCCGATCCGACTGTTCAATTGTGAGATATCAACGCTTTATTAACACATGGCAGTTTTCGAAAACATGGGAAAACAACTTCAATATATACCCGAAAATGAATCGAATCAATATCTACTACCCACACGATACATATGACACATACAAGATACAAAAAAAGACTCAATCAAGGTGTCACAATGCTCAACCCAATCTGAAACCACGTCGAAAACATAATAAAAAAATAAGGGGTATTACAATCTCACTCAGCTTAAGCTGACCCAGTGGTTCTTAAACATTTCAGGTACCTAAACTTGGAGTGACTAGAAGTCTATCGTTTTGCTGGGAGTCTGTCTTGCCATGTACAGTCCGACTTCCGTGACCGCTGCAGTAGTACATTGTGTGACCAGTCATGACCTAGGACAATATTTTAGTTTTGAAAAATATTTATGATTGCTGTTGTGTATAATACAAATATTACAACGATGTTGGATTTGCGTAATCAGTGTTTATAAATTGACTAGTAATGTTTTCGTAATTAAATGCTTCCGTGTTATAACATAATTGCGAAAAAGTTTTAGTGAATCTCAGGTTTGCTACGGGATTCGGAACTATAATTCCCATTCCCTAGCGCCGGTCGAGGCTCGAGAAATCGGGTCGTGACAAAGTTGGTATCAGAGCAGTTGGTCCAGTTACCACTGCCAGTCTATGAAAAGTGTCTGTTTGACCTTAAGTACCTAGGAACTACTGCAGCGTATAGAGTCGAGCCTTATTGACTATATGTGTTTGATTGAATTTTGTTTGATGCTATATACTCTCTATGGCCGAGTAGAACACGTGTGTGTGAGATTTCTTAAGTGTTCACGTGAATAGTATAAACTGTGCGTTGCATATTTTATATGGTTAATTGCCTTGTTTTGGTATATGATTGATCGTAATTGTGTTTGATCGATATGGCGTGCATAAGATATACAGTATATCGTGTAGGCAATGCCTATAGAAATAGATTATGATAAAGTTTGTTTATTAGGATCTATACTATGCATAGTTTATAGTATAACAATTGAACGAAAAATACATAAAACACATAAAATACATATATCGTCAAACATAATTCCTAATATTACGTTTTATCTATCACGAAGGATGGTAAGCGATTAGTGAATAAATATTGTTGTGAAGAATCGATATGTATGACTAAGGGCTACAAGATACAAGTATGTGGTCGAGAAGATAGATCGTAAAGATAGATGGACATTATAAGGTATCGAGCGAGATGTTTGATTTGAAGTGTTGGAGAAGAATATTTTTAGCTGTGAAATACTTAGGTAAGGGTTAACGGACGGCAAAACTTCCAATATCAAAATCATAATAAACTCCAATAAATGATAATAACAGCCAATAATGTCGCAGAGTGTGTAATCTGGAGGGACTTACGGTTTTGCAAATGGTGTGAAGATCTTATGTTTTTAACAGTGCAATTGTGCTCAGACATTGCATATGGTCAATCATAATCACGTTAGCAATGCATACAATTTCTGTACGAAAAATATTTTTCAAAATATAGGTCATGCATCATATTTGTACAACGATGAAAGAAAATGTGATTTTATCGAGCAACTCTTTAGTGATGAGAGATGTCATCATTATGAGCCACAATTGTACTAAAGTTTTCAAAGCGATTTGAAATCAAATGAAAAGTTTGAAATGGCCGGCCAAACCGATCAAAGATGATTGGAAATTTTGCTTTGTTTTGTAAGAGAACTCCAATGTAAAGCCCTGCGACAATAATAAAAATATGAACGTATTGTGATAAAATGCAACCCAATAAAAGAATTGAGCCTAAATAATAATAGAAAGTTATCGAATCGATCGAGATGAGTAATAAGAGGTGTCGATGAGATACCTATGATCATACTTACACAAGGGTAAGAGGAAGTGAAAGTAAGAAGCGTATAATGAAAAAAAACGTAAAGACCCGAAAAGAATACGGGTCACGAGTGGTATTGAGAAGAATTGGATAATACGCGTTTAACGCTTAATACCTGATTAGAGTAAACGAAGGAAGGGAGTAAAATATGGGACGATAGGCTATGAGAAAGATACATTACATGACGATTGAAGTGAAAATATAAGAGGAAATGGGATTCGGTAAGGCTGTCGACGAAAGGAATTAAGTGGATGGACTTGATATAAATACAAAAAAAAAAATTAAAATTAAAAATTAACCTTGCTGATAAGTAGAATATCATTAAGAGTTTGATATAAGGATTTACTCATAACCGAGAGTATTTCGCATCAACAAAATTTGAAGGATAATTTGTAAGCCTTAGATCAAGAGATAAGATCAAAAATACTAGAATGAGGTGTATATGAGGATCAAGAAATACAGTAAAAGAAGGAAACAAATTCTATTAAACGATGGTGAAAACGTCACCAGTATAATATAAGTAATTGACGTCCAAGGGTTAGAAGATGAGAAAGGACACGACATAAAGTAAGTAATGCTTAGCGTGCATTCGACTTCATGAAATTCAACACCAGGAGGCCATGAAGAGAGCGATTTGTATAAAAGGAAAGGTATTCCTATATACTATAGGACATCGATAAGAATGTCATGTACAAGTATGTACACAATTGGATACGAGTAAGACGGAAAACAACAAGAAAGATGACATTAGACTTCGATAAACTTCAAAGTTATGTGATACGAAAAGGAAGGAAGATTATCAAAAAGTATACATGAATAGACAATGGGAAGGTAGGTAACGATGCTACCAAAAGACGACTTTTGGGTACAAAAGTTATTAAGGGTGCAAAACCTCGTTGAAGGAAAGTAAAAGGAGAATGAACTTCAAGATAAAGTGAAGAATCAACCTTATACTCTACAAGAAGAGTATAAGTGAATACTAAAGGACGCAATTTCTAATTTGCCCACGAGACCATATTTTGAGCTGTGTTTGGAACTCAAAACTCGATTATTAATAATCGAAATTAATGGATATAGATAGATGGTATCGCATAGATTGAATCTAGATAAAGCAATCAACGCATTATTAAATTAAATTTATTGTCTTTAAACCTCAAGAGTGAGTGAAAAATACGGAATTAAAAGAAGGATAAAAGTGTTGAGATGGTGTCAACTTTGAGGACGTTTTTGGAAGTCAATGAAATCTCGGAAATAGGTCGAGTCTCAACGAAAGTTGTAGACGAAATACTAAAATATGGGAATGCTGAATTAAATTCAGCTCAAGAAATTTTTAGACGTTTGGTTTATCGACTTAAATAGCGGCATAAAGGACTTGCAAGTGCAATTCCAAAACTACCTCAGGGAAGCGATTTCAACACAAATTTTCGACATCGTGGAGGATTATTTTGAACTCGAGGTTCCAACAAAAGTTGAAGAGGGTGTTGCGGACTAGAACACCAACCATTTTGTTTGACAAACAAACTACTCGATGTAGACGACCATGAGGCCTGAAAAGAACCCGAAGAACGAAGTAGGATAAATTTGAAATAACTTAAATTATTAAGGTAATCACTTAAAAAGTTTAAAATAATCAAAATAAGATTTTGATTAATAAATAAGGATATTATAAGGACGTATAAAAATGGTATCAAGTACGATACAAAAGAAATACCACGACTGAAGTACCGCGGAGGAGAGACAAGTCTACGCGTGACAGAAATCACGAAGAGAAACGTATAAGAAGATAGTAGGAAGTTTACCTAAGAAGGTAATTAAATTATAGGAACATTCGAGCACAAATTTTTATAAGGGGGGAAGAATGTAATACCTCGTACGTTTGACGTTGCCGAAGTGAGCAACGCAATTGAAATTAGTAGTCAGAGCGACTAGAAAAGGGAGTTAGCGAAGGAATTGAGTAATTAAGGACGAGGATATGTCGATATTGAAATTTAAAGAAGGAATTTCAATATTTATAATGCCTAAAATAATTAAACGGGACAATAGAAAAGCTGGAATTAAAAATAAGATTAAGTCCCCGAGAAATTAGAAAATGGAATTTTATTGCCCGAAAAATATTAAATAAATAAAATATTGACGGGAATCAATAATTAAGAAAATAATATTGATAATTTGGATATCAATATTCATAAATGAAAAATAAGGACGGAAAAATGACGGAAATCGTCGTTTTCGCTCAAATTGGAAAATTGAGCGTTTTAGCCAAAATTTGACAAAATCGAATAGTGGAGTTTAAATAATAAGTTGGCGGAAGAGTACTATTTATTTGGACATAAATAATACAAAATTTTGTCGAGATTAAACGATTAAGTGATTTTTGGGCTAAATTGAGCAGAAGAAAAGCTTAGGAATTTAAGTGTAAGGAGGTGGCAACATCAAGGACCAAAGGAGATACTTTTCCAATATTATACATATCCCCTCCTTATGATTTAACGAAAAACCCTCATTTCAGCTAGCCAAATTCGTTTTTCCCCATCCTCCATTGAAGAACATTAACAAATTTTCAAATTACCATAACTTCTTTGTTTTTGATCCGAATCGAGTGATTCTTGCGACCACGGAACGAGGAACGGATCCTCTAATAGATTATGGATTCAATTTGAGGTAAGAATCTCATTTTATAGTTAGGATTTCATAGTTATTAGTTTCGGTTTTGATGATTATATGGGTGATATGAATGTTTGATCATTGTAGTGAAATTGTGAACTTACATGGTGGATTTTAATGGTGATTCTTGGAGCTAGAACCATTCGGATTTGATTATGAATCAAGCTAAGGATTAATTTCTGGAAATTTATTAATTGTTGATGGATAAATTGGATAAGTTTTATGGTTTAGTAGTTGGCAATTTCATGAGTTGATGATGTTTGATAGCTTAAAAGTTGGTGTTGTTATGAATGAAACATTGGATAGGAAATTGATTAAAGTATTTGGCCATGATAAATGTTAGGTGTATAAGAGTTCAAATGATAATTACATGCTCTGATTGAGTCATTAGGGCTGAATTGGAGTTGAATTTGATTGAGTATGTTGAATGAAAACTTGGATGGAAAATAATGGTAGTATTCGGTCTAGGTATGAAAACCATGTTCAAATGAGTTTGAAAATATTTTAATCATGGATTTAAAGTGTCTATTGGTGTGTATGAGGGTCTGGCTTGTGTTTATATGAAATCATGATATCGACTAAGGTTTTAGTCTCGACGCAAACTAGTTTGACGTTTTGCACAAAATTGTTGTGCAAAAAAGCCTTAGTGCGAGGGTCATAAGTTGAGTTTTGTAACTCCAAATTGAGGTCAGTTTGTTGATAAAGAAACTATAAGATGTTGTCTATAATTTTCTAAGTTTAAGGTTTTTCTAATTCTGCCTCTAAGATGTTCATTTAGAGAAGAACATTTTGTTGTGCAGTCAGCCCTGCAGTTTTAAAACAGCCCCAAGGAAATAATTTATGGGCTAGTTTCCGAAACCTTCGAGTGCTAATCTTAGTCCGAGTCCTAAATAAAAGTTGTAGACGACATTCTAAACTTTAAGAATATAATTTTGTTTAGGGGTCAGACTGTTTTAAGTAAATGATTTCGATAGCCGAAGTTGGCTAGAAATCTAGTTTTGGATAAATTTATTATTGCTAGATTTTCATTAATTCGAGCTATTATCGTCTTTGCGTTGGCCTAGAGAGGCGACTACCAACGGGAACCGGAACGTATAGAACACGACATCGCTATGCTGTTATTGCAGCGTGTGGATAGCAAGTAGTGAGTATACTTTTCTCTCGGATATTATTACGCTATAATTACATTATTAAATATTTATTTATAAGTATAAAAAAAATACATCGCATTATATAATAATTGTTGTGATTTACAATTGTATAAAGTAAATGGTTATTCTACCGTGAGGTACACTGAATATTACTTATTATATAGGTATATATACATATATGTATATATAGAAATGTATATATATGCATTGATAATTTATGCTTGACAATTGAATTTTGTATTGGTTTATTATATATTTGAGAATGAATTACATATTTGGTGTTGGATCGAATTGTGTAGTGTTTTGTTGTTGTTTGTTCTATGTTTGAAATTTGTATATCGTTTTATTGCTATTTTTTCTATGCTTGAAAATGATGTGTGATCCGAAGAAACGAGCTACCTATTGGGCGTCAATAGGCCGTGTGATCACCGGTGTTTGTAAGAGTATAGATGTATGTACTTAGAAGTGTTTGACATGAGCTCAATATACGCTAATTATGTTTGGGTATCGGAAAGGAGAATTATAATTTTGTAGATACGAGGTAACTCGGTCGAACTATCTCGGGACTCGTATCTAGTGAGTAACTCGGTTGAACTATCTCGGGACTCACACCTTGGGATTAAGCAGTGGCATGAGTAACTCGGTTGAACTATCTCGGGACTATGCCACGTGGTAGCGGCAACTCGGTCGAACTATCTCGGGACCGTACCACTCGGATCAAAATGATTTGATATGAATACAATACATGTTATGAAAGGTTAAGAGTTTAAGACTAAGGTTTCTATCGGATCAAATATTTGTTTATAATATGATAATATTATATTTGCTTGAATAAATGATCTTCACTTGCGATGTTATTTTGTGATAATACCGTTAGTAAGGTATATCTCACTCAGCTTAAGATGACCCCGTGGTTTTTAAACATTTCAGGTATCTAGACTTGGAGTGACTAGAAGTCTATCGTTTTGCCGGGAGTCTGTTTTGCCATGTACAGTCTGACTTCCGTGACCGCTGCAGTAGTACATTGTGTGACCAGTCATGACCTAGGATAATATTTTAGTTTTGGAAAATTTTTATGACTGCTGTTGTGTATAATACAAATATTACAACAATGTTGGATTTGCGTAATCAGTGTTTATAAAATGACTAGTAATGTTTTCGCAATTAAATGCTTCTGTGTTATAACATAATTGCAAAAAGGTTTTAGTGAATCTCCGGCTTGCTACGGGATTCAGAACTATAATTCCCATTCCCTAGCGCCGGTCGCGGCTCGAGAAATCGGGTCGTGACATTTGGGATATAGACCAAAAGTTTAAACCGTTACGTAACCAATCCAAACGTTTAAACCGTTACGTAACCAATCCAAACGTTTAAAACGCTACGAAACAAATCCAAATGTTTCACCTTTTTAGCGATTTAACCCAAACGTTTACAAACGTTACGAAACAAATCCAAATATTTCACCTTTTTAGCGATTTAAACCAAAAGTTTACAAATGTTACGAAAGTAAAACAAATGTTTCCCCTTTTTAGAGAGTTAAGCCAAACGTTTACAAACGTTAAGAAACCAAAATCTTTACAAAACAATTCCAAACGTTTCACCTTTTTTGCGATTTAAGTGAAACGTTTCAAAACGCTACGAAACAGATCAAAACGTTTCACCTTTATTAGCGATTTAAGCCGAACATTTAAAACGTTACGAAACCAACCCAAAAGTTAACAAACGTCACGAAACTAATCCAAACGTTACACATTTTTAGTGATTTAGCCAAAAGTTTAGAAATGTTACGAAACCAATCCAAACGTTTAAAACGTTATGAAACAAATCCAAACTTTTACAAACGTTACGAAACAAATTCAAACATTTATGACGTAACAAAACAAATCCAAACGTTTCAACTTTTAAGCAATTTAAGCCATACGTTTACAAACGTCACGAAACAAAACCAAACGTTTTCCCTTTTTAGCAATTTAAGGCAAACGTTTACAAACGTTACGAAACCAATTCAAATGTTTAAAACGTTACTATAAAAATCCAAACATTTCACTTTTTTAGAAATTGAACCCAAACGTTACAAAATAAAACCAAACGTTTCCCCTTTTTAGCGATTTAAGCAAAACGTTTAAAACGATACGAAACCAATCCAAACGTTGCACCTTTTTAGCGATTTAAGCCAAATGTTTATAAACGTTACGAAACAAATCCAAACGTTTCACATTTTTAGCGATTTAAGCCAAACATTTACAAAAGTTACGAAACAAATCCAAACGTTTCACATTTTTAGCTATATAAGCCAAAACGTTTACAAACGTTACGAAACAAATCCAAACATTTCACCTTTTTAGCGATTTAAGCCAAAGGTTTAAAATGTTACAAAACCAATCCAAACTTTTAAAACGTTACAAAACAAATCCAAAAGTTTGGCTTAAATTGCTAAAAAAGTAAAACGTTTGGTTTGTTTCATAACGTTTTAAACTTTTGGCTTAAAAGGTGAAACATTTGGATTTGTTTTAAACGCTTAGACTAGTTTCGTAATGTTTTAAACGTTTGAATTGGTTTCATAACGTTTGTGAACGTTTGGCTTAAATCGCTAAAAAGGTGAAACGTTTGGTTTAGTTTCGTAACGTTTGGCAAAACGGTGAAACATTTGAATTTGTTTGTTTGGATTTGTTTTGTAACGTTTTAAATGTTTGGCTTAAATAGCTAAAACGGGGAAACGTTTGGATTTGTTCCGCAACGTTTTAAACGTTTGGATTGGTTTCGTAACGTTTGGATTTGTTTCGTAACATTTGTAAATGTTTGGCTTAAATCGCTAAAAAGGTGAAACATTTGGATTTGTTTCGTAACATTTGAATTTAAGCCAAACGTTTACAAACGTTATGAAAAAATCCAAACGTTTCCCTTTTTTAGGGATTTAGGCCAAACATTTAAACCGTTACGTAACCAATCCAATTGTTTAAAACGCTACGAAACAAATACAAATGTTTCACCTTTTTAGCGATTTAAGCCAAACGTTTACAAACGTTATAAAACCAAACCAAAAGTTTCACCTTTTTAGGTATTTAAGCCAAACGTTTATAAACGTTACGAAACAAATCAAAACGTTTCAACTTTTTAGCGATTTAAGCCAAACGTTTATAAACATTACGAAACAAATCCAAACATTTCACATTTTTAGCGATTGAAGCCAAATGTTTACAAACGTTACGAAACAAATCCAAATATTTCACATTTTTAGCGATTTAAGCCAAACGTTTAAAATGATACAAAACCAATCTAAAAGTTTAAAACGTTACAAAAAAATATAAATACAAATCCAAACGTTTAAAACGTTACGAAACAAATCCAAACGTTTCACATTTTTAACGATTTAAGCCAAACATTTAAAACGTTACAAAAGCAATTCGAACGTTTAAAACATTACGAAACAAATCCAAATGTTTCCCCTTTTTATCGATTTAAGCCAAACGTTTATATACGTTAAGAAACAAATCCAAACGTTTACCCTTTTTTCAATTTAAGCTAAACATTTGAAACGATACGAAACAAATCCTAAAGATTCATCTTTTTAGCGAATTAAGCAAAACATTTAAAATGTTACAAAATAAATCTAAACGTTCAAAAAGTTATAAAATAAATCCTAACGTTTCACCTTTTCAGCGATTTAAGCAAAACTTTTACAAACGTAACGAAACAAATCTAAACATTTCACATTTTTAGCGATTTAAGCCAAAAGTTTAAAACGTTATGAAGCCAATCCAAACGTTTAAAACATTACGAAACAAATCCAAACTATTCACCTTTTTAGCGATTCAAGCCAAACATTTATTACGTTACGAAACAAATCCAAACGTTTCACCTTTTTAGCGATTTAAGCAAAACTTTTAAAACGTTACAAAACAAATCCAAACGTTTCCCCTTTTTAGCGTTTTAAGCCAAACGTTTATTAACGTTACGAAACAAATCCAAATGTTTCACCTTTTTAGTGATTTAAGCCAAAAGATTAAGACGTTGCAAAACCAATCCAAATGTTAAAATGTTATGAAACAAATCCAAACGTTTCACATTTATAGTGATTTAAGCCAAACGTTTACAAACGTTACGAAACAAATCCAAACGTTTCACCTATTCAGCGATTTAAGCAAAACGTTTAAAGCGTTTTTAGCAATTTAAGACAAACGTTTAAAACATTAAGAAACAAATCAAACGTTTAAAATGTTACGAAAGAAATCCTAAGGTTTCCCATATTTAACGATTTAAGCCAAACTTTTAAATGTTTGGCTTAAATCTCTAAAAAGGTGAAACGTTTACAAACGTTAGGAAACCAATAAAAAACAAATCCAAAGGTTTACAAACCTTACAAAATCTATCCAAAAATTTAAAACATTACGAAACAAATCAAAAAAATTCACCTTTTTAGCGATTAAAGCCAAACATTTACAAAACAATCCAAATGTTTCCCTTTTTTAGCAATTTAAGCCAAACGTTTACAAACGCTACGAAACAAATACAAACGTTATGAAACCAATCCAAACGTATAAAATGTTATGAAACAAATCCAAACTTTTATTAACGTTACGAAATAAATTCAAATGTTTAAAACATTACGAAACAAATCCAAACGTTTCCCCTTTTAAGCGATTTAAGCCAAACGTTTACAAACGTCACGAAAAAAACCAAACGTTTCTCTTTTTTTGCAATATAAGCCAAACGTTTACAAACGTTACTAAACCAATTCAAATGTTTATAGCGTTACGAAAAAAATCCAAACGTTTCCCCTTTTCAGTAATTTGAGCCAAACGTTTACAAACATTACAAAACAAAACCAATCGTTTCCCCTTTTTAGCGATTTAAGACAAACGTTTAAAACGTTACAAAACAAATTCAAACATTTCACCTTTTTAGCGATTTAAGACAAACATTTACGAAGGTTACGAAACAAATCCAAACGTTTCACATTTTTAACGATTTAAGCCAAACATTTACAAATGTTACGAAACAAATCCAAATGTTTCACATTTTTAGCGATTTAAGCCAAACACTTACAAACGTTACGAAACAAATCCAAATGTTTCACATTTTTAGCTATTTAAGCCGAAACATTTACAAATGTTACGAAACAAATCCAAATGTTTCACCTTTTTAGCGATTTAAGCCAAAAGTTTAAAACGTTATAAAACCAATTCAAACGTTTATAATGTTACTGTCACGACCCATTTTCATGAATCGCGACCGGCGCTAGGGTATGGGTAATGTAGTACCAAAACCCATAGCTAGCCTTTCATTTAATACATAAACATATAAACCTGCAGAAAACCAATGCTCGGGGGCAACCGACACTTCAGCCTAAATCTAGCAGTTATAATATTCATTAATTAATAACATGCTTATCCACTTCTGAGTCTAAAAATAGGCATAACATAAATAATCCGAAATAATTATATAACATGCCAGAGCAATATAACTAGTCAGACCAATCCGACAAACAACTGTAATAATAACAAAGACTTCTAGTCAACTACTGCGGTCTAAGAATAAAACAGTTTTACAGTTTATTAAAATAAAAGGAACCTCCGAGGAAAAGTAAATGTGGAGATCACCAGACTCTCTCAGATCATAACCCTGGGGAAAATTGGGAAAACAACGGGGTCAGATATACTGAGATGAGTTTATACCACTATCTACATTTATTAAGTGGAAAACCTTTAAAACCGTTTAAAACGTTTAAATACGATATTACGAATAATAGTTGGAACCCTAATCCACAATTCTAAATAATAAACATAATCCAACAGGTCTGGTCCCGAGAGCTGAGCTACACCGAGTTACCACTGACCACACTTATACCAGAGTCCCGAGAGCCGAGCTACACCGAGTTACTCTACTTGGTCCCGAGAGCTATGCTCACACCGAGTTACCACATCACCATAATTACCTTTCCCAGATCATTACCGGTGCGCACGCAGTCCTAATGATGCCCATTAGGTAGCATGTTCCAACTAGAAGCCATAATATAAAAACAGTTCGAAATATACGTACAGTATATATATTTAATATTAAAATAACAATTTACTTAATAAAGTGGTAAATAGTAAGTACAAACTCACTGCTTGCTAATCCACGTGAATACCGGCAATCAACTAATCTTGGTTCGCCTCCGGAGCACGAACAATAGACGGGTCTAGACAAATAAAATAATTATTAAAAAAAGACCCTAACTCTAGAGAGTACTAGACACCACATAGGACTAGCACGATTAACACGTCGGAAATAAACAAGCCAGAACACACCAAAAATACCCATTAGGTAATAAAGCCCAATTAATATAAGTCTATTGAGTTCTCGCTTAAAACCAATTTGTAAATATTATTTTATAATCTTTAAATAATAATTAATTTTCCAAATAGTGGGTTAGCCGAGTTATCATTAACTACCAAGCTAACCTCACTTGTCAGGTGACCCAAGCCTAACCCGACTCAAAACGTTTATCAAATATAAACCCGAGTTTATATTAATAAAAATAAATTCGTAAAACAATAGTCCATTTTAAAAGCGGAACTCAATAACTTCAAAATCAAGTAACCCAAGTTACAACCCAAAATCTAGCCATTTTAAGTTTATAAATGTGTAGGGACTAAATTGCACTTTAGCCAATTAGGGACTAAACTGTACTTTTGCCAATTAGGGACTAAATTGTACTTTAGCCAATTTGATATCCAAAAATCAATTTAATTGCTTTTGTTTATAATTAAAAACAAAATATAAAGTTACTAACCAAAAACTTAGTTAAATAAGTTTTTAAAACATTTAGGGGCTAAATTTTAATTTAGCAATATTTCGTGCCAAAATGAAATTCGAATTTAATATAATTACCCGAGTAATTATATTGACTAAAATTATAAAACTATCATTTTTAATTTAATAATTATAAACCAAATCTAAATTCAAAAGTTAATATTAGACAATTGCTAAATTCTAACTTTAAGGGTTTAGTTGATTTGGTCAAAACAACTCAAGTAGTCAAAATGGCTATTAAGCCATCTCCTCCATTTCAAAAGAAAAGGAATTCCCACCCTCGCCTAAACCTATGCTGCCATTGCCGAACCTTACCAACCTTCTATGTTTCAACACCAAACTCAACCCAAAATACATAAGAAATCATAAGGGATCACTATAATCACCAAGGATGGCAGTAAAGCCATGGAACCTATGAACTTAGAATTAAACAAAGCAACACAGTAACTTATAATAAACGAAACCGAGAATTGTGAACATGACGGTTACGAAACTATGGATTCAATCCACAACCGAAAGCTAAATACAACTAACTGGCATTCCATGATCCACAATCATGATCTTAGCAAAAATCAAGCCAAAAGAAGAAGAAAGCATTCGGCAGAAACTAAGAAAATAAGAACAGATCATATAAAGCTTTAAAACGGAAACCGTACGGCGATTGAAACGAGATCGATTACGTACCGTTTAGCAAAACCGAGATAGGGAAACGTAGGTGCGTGAGTCTAGAACGTCTGAGATCAAACGGTTCTGATTTCGATTAAGAAACGAGCAAGAACGAATCAGAAAACCGAAGGACGTTTCAAGAGAAAACTGAAATCAAATGAATCAAAGATACTTACTGAACAGCGATCTTTGGAGGATGATTACGGCTTCGTTTCTCAGCGAAAGAACAAACGAAAAACGTCTAGGGCTACCTTGCAGCGTGATCTAGGTTTTTTATGAAGAAACCGACTTAAAATAATGCAAGGAAACGGGCCGTAAACGAGGTCGAAAAGGGCCAAACGAATGGGCCAAGGGGATATTGGTTTCTCGAACGGGAATGGCCTTCCAGGCCTGATTCCCGTTCGAGAATGGCCTGGTCTCGAACGAGACCAGGCCCAAAAGAGGGATTCCCGTTCGAGAATCCCAATTCTCGAACGGGAAAATTAAATTTCTTTTTTTTTATTTTTTTTAAAACAACTCAAATCGAACCTAAAATGAATCGAACTACGAACTTTCACGAAACTTAAAATACTCCACAAAACACACCCGGAACCACGTCGGAAATTAAAAAGAATAATTTAAAATTTTCCGGGATATTACAGTTACGAAACAATTCTAAACGTTTCAACTTTTTAGCGATTTAAGCCAAACGTTTACAAACGTTACGAAACAAAACCAAATGTTTCCCCTTTTTAAATGTTTGGCTTAAATCACTAAAAAGGTGAAACATTTACAAACGTTACGAAAACAATCCAAAAATAAATATAAAGGTTTACAAACCTTAAGAAACCAATCCAAACGTTTAAAACGTTACGAGAAAAATCCAAACGTTTCACCTTTTTAGCGAATTAAGCCAAACGTTTACAAACCAATCTAAATGTTTCCCCTTTTTAGCGATTTAAGCCAAACGTTTACAAATGTTACGAAACAAATCCAAACATTTCACCTTTTAAGCGATTTAAGCCAAATGTTTACAAACGTTCAAAACAAATCCAAACGTTTCACCTTTTTAGTAACATTTCGTAACGTTTGGCTTAAATCGCTAAAAAAAGGGAAACATTTGGATTTGTTTGTTTGGAATTATTTTGTAACATTTTTAAATGTTTGGCTTAAATCGCTAAAAAGGTATGAAGTTTAATTTTGGATTCTTTAAGCGGAAGCCGGGCGATGGAGATTTCATTTAACTTAAGCCGGAATAAGATTTTAATCGAAACAAATAAGGGGTGATATGGCGAAATTGGTAGACGATAACGGTTTAAACGTTTGGATTTGTTTCATAACGTTTTAAACGTTTGGATTGGTTTTGTAACGTTTGGACTTGTTTCGTAACATTTGTAAATGTTTGGCTTAAATCGCTAAAGAGGTGAAACATTTGGCTTTGTTTCGTAATGTTTTAAACGTTTAGTTTAAATCGCTAAAAAACGTTTGGCTTAAATCGCTAAAAAGGGGAAACGTTTCACCTTTTTTTGCAATTTAAGCCAATTATTTACAAACGTTACGAAAAAAATCCAAATGTTTCACCTTTTAGCAATTTAAGGCAAACGTTTACAAACGTTTACAAACGTTACTAAACCAATCCAAGCGTTTACAAACGTTACGAAACAAATCCAAATATTTCCCTATTTTAGCGATTTAAGCCAAATGTTTAAAATATTACGAAACCAATCCAAAAACTTAAAACGTTACGAAACAAATCCAAATGTTTCACCTTTTATAGCAATTTAAGCCAAACGTTTAAAACGTTATGAAGCCAATCCAAACATTTAAAACGCTACAAAACAAATCCAAACGTTTCACCTTTTTAGCGATTTAAGCCAAAATTATGCAAACGTTACGAAACAAAACCAAACGTCTCACCTTTTTTAGGGATTTAGGTCTAACGTTTACAAACATTACAAAAAAAATCCAAACATTTCATCTTTTTAGCGATTTAAGCCAAATGTTTAAAACATTAAGGAACAAATCCAAACGTTTAGCCTTTTTATCAATTTAAACCAAACATTTAAAACGTTACAAAACAAATCCTAAAATTTCACCTTTTTAGTGATTTAAGCAAAACGTTTAAAATATTACGAAACAAATATAAACGTTTAAAACGTTACGAAACAAATTCAAACGTTTAAAATGTTACGAAACAAATCGAAACGTTTCACATTTTTAGCGATTTAAACCAAAACGTTTACAAACGTTACGAAACAAATCCAAACGTTTGACCTTTTAGCGATTTAAGCCAAAAATTTAGAACGTTACAAAACCAATCCAAACATTTAAAACGTTACGAAACAAATCCAAATGTTTCACATTTTTAGCGATTTAAACCAAAACGTTTACAAACGTTATGAAACAAATCCAAACGTTTTACCTTTTTAGCGATTTAAGCCAAAAATTTAAAACGTTACAAAACCAATCCAAACATTTAAAACGTTACGAAACAAATCCAAACGTTTCACCTTTTATAGCAATTTAAGCCAAACGTTTAAAACGTTATGAAACCAATCCAAAAGTTTAAAACGCTACCAAAAAAATCCAAAAGTTTCACCTTTTTAGCGATTTAAGCCAAACGTATACAAACGTTACGAAACAAAACCAAACGTTTCACCTTTTTTAGGGATTTAAGTCAGACGTTTACAAACGTTACGAAACAAATCCAAACGTTTCATCTTTTTAGCGATTTAAGCCAAATGTTTAAAACATTAAGAAACAAATCCAAACTTTTACCCTTTTTCTCAATTTAAGCCAAACATTTAAAACGTTACGAAACAAATCCTAAAATTTCACCTTTTTTAGTGATTTAAGCGAAATGTTTAAAACGTTATGAAAAAAATATGAACGTTTAAAACGTTACGAAACAAATCCAAACGTTTAAAATGTTACGAAACAAATCCAAACGTTTCACATTTTTAGTTATTTAAACCAAAACGTTTACAAACATTACGAAACAAATCCAAAAATTTCACCTTTTTAGCGATTTAAACCAAAAAATTAAAACGTTACAAAACAAATCGAAACATTTAAAAAGTTTCGAAACAAATCCAAATGTTTTACCCTTTTAGCGATTTAAGCCAAACGTTTACAAACGTGACAAAACAAAACCAAACGTTTTCCCTTTTTAACGATTTAAGCCAAATGTTTACAAACGTTACGAAAAAAAACCAAACGCTTCAATTTTTTAGCAGTTTAAGCCAAACGTTTACAAATGTTACGAAACAAATCCAAACGTTTCACATTTTTAGCGAGTTAAGCCAAACGCTTACAAACGTTACGAAACAAATCCAAACGTTTCACCTTTTCAGCGATTCAATCCAAACATTTAAAACGTTTTTAGCAATTTAAACCAAACATTTTAAACGTTGCGAAACAAATTTAAAAGTTTAAAACGTTACGAAACAAATCTTAAGGTTTCCCAATTTTAGCGATTTAAGCCAAACATTTAAATGTTTGGCTTAAATCACTAAAAAGGTGAAACGTTTACAAACCTTACAAAACCAATCCAAACGTTTAAAACGTTACGAAACAAATCCGAACGTAAAACCCTTTTAGCGATTTAATCCAAACGTTTACAAACCAATCCAAACGTTTCCCCTTTTTAGTTATTTAAGCCAAACGTTTACAAACGTTACGAAACAAATCCTAACGTTTCACCTTTTTAGCGATTTAAGCCAAAAGTTTGGATTGGTTTTGTAACTTTTGTGAATGTTTGTCTTATATCGCTAAAAAGGTGAAACGTTTGGTTTTGTTTCGTAACATTTGGCAAAACGGTTAAACATTTGAATTTGTTTGTTTGGATTCATTTTGTAACGTTTTAAATGTTTGGCTTAAACTGCTAAAAACGGGAAACATTTGGATTTGTTTTGTAACGTTTTAAAAGTTTGCATTGGTTTCGTAACGTTTGGATATGTTTCGTAACATTTGTAAACGTTTGGATTAAATAGCTAAAAAGGTGAAACATTTGGATTTGTTTCGTTATGTTTTAAACGTTTGGCTTAAATCGCAAAAAAAATCGTTTGGCTTAAATCGCTAAAAAGGTGAAATGTTTCACCTTTTTTGCAATTTATGCAAAAGGTTTACAAATGTTACGAAAAAAATCCAAACGTTTCACCTTTTTAGGGATTTAAGCCAAACATTTAAAACGTTACGTAACCAATCCAAACGTTAAAAACGTTACGAAAAAAAATCCAAATGTTTAACCTTTTAGCGATTTAAGCCAAACGTTTACAAACGTTACGAAACAAAACCAAACGTTTCCCCTTTTTAAGGATTTAAGCCAAACGTTTACAAACGTTACGAAACAAATCCAAACGTTTCCACCTTTTTAGCGATTTAAGCCAAACGTTTATAAACGCTACAAAACAAATTCAAACGTTTTACATTTCTAGCGATTGAAGCCAAATGTTTACAAACGTTACGAAACAATTCCAAACATTTTACATTTTTAGCGATTTAATCCAAACGTTTAAAACGTTACAAAACCAATCTAAACGTTTAAAACGTTACAAAAAAAAAATCCAAACGTTTCACATTTTTAGCGATTTAAGCCAAACATTTAAAATGTTACAAAACCAATCCAAACGTTTAAAACGTTACGAAACAAATCCAAACATTTTGCCTTTTATCGATTTAAGCCAAACGTTTACATACGTTAAGAAACAAATTCAAACGCTTACTCTTTTTATCAATTTAAGCCAAACATTTAAAATGTACGAAACCGAACCTAATGTTTCCCCTTTTTAGCGATTTAAGCAAAACGTTTAAAACGTTACACAATAAATCTAAACGTTCAAAACGTTACGAAACAAATCCTAACGTTTTACCTTTTTAGCGATTTAAGCAAAACGTTTACAAACGTTACGAATCAAATCCAAACATTTCATCTTTTTAGCGATTTAAGCCAAAAGTTTAAAACGTTATGAAACCAATCCAAACGTTTAAAACTTTACGAACGAAATCCAAATGTTTCACCTTTTTAGTGATTCAAGACAAACGTTTTAAACATTGCGAAACAAATCCAAATGTTTCACCTTTTTAGCGATTTAAGCAAAACGTTTAAAACGGTACGAAATCAATACAAATGTTTAAAACGTTAAGAAACAAATCCAAACGTTTCACCTTTTTAGTGATTGAAGCCAAACATTTGCAAAATATAAGAAACAAAACCAAACGTTTCGCCTTTTTAGCGATTGAAGCCAAAAGTTTACAAACGTTCCAAAATAAATCCAAACGTTTCCCATTTTTGGCGATTTAATCCAAATGTTTACAAACGTTACGAAACAAATCCAAACGTTTCACCTTTCAGCAATTTAAGCCAAACGTTTACAAACGTTACGAAACATATCCAAACGTTTAGCCTTTTTAACAATTTCAGCCAAACGTTTAAAACGTTACGAAATAAATCTAAACGTTTAAAACGTTACAAAACAAAACCAAACGTTTCACCTTTTTATAAATTTAAGACAAACGTTTACAAATGTTACGGAAAAAAACATAACGTTTCACCTTTTTAGCGATTTCAGCCAAACGTTTACAAACGTTACGAAATAAATCCATACGTTTTCCATTTTTACCGATTTAAGCCAAACGTTTACAAACGTTACGAAACAAATCCAAATCTTTCACCTTTTTAGCAATTAAAGTCAAAAGTTTACAAACGTTACGAAACAAATCCAAAGGTTTCACCTTTTTAGCGATTTAAGCCAAACATTTATAACGTTACAAAACTAATCCAAATGTTTAAAACTTTACGAAAAAAATTTAAATGTTTCACCATTTTAGCGATTTAAGCGAAACGTTTACAAACGTTACGAAAAAAATCCAAACGCTTCACCTTTTTAGCGATTTAAGCCAGATGTTTAAAACTTTACAAAATAAATCCAAACGTTTAAAACGTTACGAAACAAATCCAAATGTTTCACCTTTTTAGCGATTTAAGGCAAACGTTTACAAACGTTACGAAACAAAACCAAACGTTTCATCTTTTTAGCGTTTTTCGTTTTTCCTCTGTACATGTTGGGTTGGTAACTTGTTTTGTATACTAAGGAAGATGATGACATGGCAAGAGATGATTGGCCATTTTGAATAGTTTTTGGTTAATGGTCAATTTTGGTCATTGAGTTTTTGTGTCTTAAATCTATTGATTTCTAAACTTATCTTTTAACTGTTTTAATTGATTTTTGATTTCAATTTGCGAAATTGGTTTCAACTTATTAATTAGCGATTTAAATAATAATATTATTTATAATTTGAAACTACTTTGGGCATTAATATTTTAAATTTAAATTAATATTAATTTTATCATAGTTTATATGTGATTTTATATATTGACTATATTAAATAAGAATTGGGGATTTTATTTAATTTGAAAGTTTGTCAAATTAATTATATTATTTTTAAGACCTAAAAATAATTTTTGAGTATTTAAAAATTTAAATTAATTATTATTATTAATTATTATTTAATCGATAATTAAGATTTTGGGTTTAGAATGCCTTTGGGATTAAAGTTATATTTTAACTTTATTTTGCTATATAATTATTTGAGATATTTTGCCGATAATTATAATTACTTGGACTTTAAGCTATTGAGTTCTACTTTAGATATTAATTAATATTTTATTAAATATTAAATTATAAACTGTGGTTTATAATTCTGGTTTTATTTGGTTGGGTCGGGTTAGACTTGGGTCGCCCGACATGTGGGTATAGTTTGGTAGTTTTAAGAAATCCGGCTAACCCAATATTTGAGAAATGGAATTATTTATTTATCATTTTAATAATATTTTCGGATTGGATTTAAGTGCGAACTCAATAGTCTTGAATTATTACGGCGTTATAATTTATTTGAGAATTGTGTTTCTCTGTGATTTTATCTGACTTATTAATTGTGTTAGTCCTATGTGGTGTCTAGTAATCTTAGAGTTAGGGGTTGTTCGGATCTTAACTTATTCATTATTTTAGACTCTTCGACTACCCGCGCTCAGGAGTCGAACCATGGTTAGTTGTTTGCCAAGATCATGTGGATAAGCAAGTAGTAAATTTGTAGTGCTATTTACCGCTTTATTAAGTACCGCATCATATTTTAATATCATAAATGCTTTTGAACTATTTTTACGGATTATGGATCTGGATTGAAACGAGCTGCTCGATAGGCTTGTATCGAGACTGTGTGCACCGGTAAGTACTCTGGGAATCGGAAGACTAATGTCTTGCTTACGCTGGTATATATGACGAGGATTTGTTCCCGTCCACTATGGGTTTATTAGTATGCTATGTCATACTTACGCTGGGATCATTTCAATACTATTTTCCATAATCATACCATATTCGTATAAAATGTTTTTATTTAAGGGTTTTAAACTTAATAAATGTAAATAGTATTGCGAACTCATCTCAGTATATCTAACCCCGTTGTTTTCCCAAATTTTTCAGGTTTATGATTTGAAAGCTGGTCCACTCCGATTCTTTTGATTCCTCAGAGGTTTTTACATTATTTAAACTAGTTGCCGTATTCGAACTCTTAGACCGCAGTAGAACTAGTTTATATATTACATTTGTTATTACACTTTGGAATTGTCAATTTGATCGATTCTTTATTATTGGCATGTTTACTCTGGGATATTTTATTATTATATTAAAGGCATGTTGTTGAGCATTTCAGGTGTTCAAGTTATTTATATTAAAAATGTAATATAAATTGCTAGACTTAGGTTGGAGTCTCGGTTGCCCTCGAGAAGTTTTCTGCAGGTTTAAATGTTTATTTGTTTTCCGCAAGGCTTGCTACGGGTTTTGGTACGACCATACCCATACCCTTGCGCTGGTCACGATTCTTGAAATTGGGTTATGACACGTATGAAGCAAAACCAAACGTTTCACCTTTTTAGCAATTTAAGCCAAACATTTAAAACGTTATAAAACCAATCCAAACGTTTATAACGTTGCGAAACCAATCCAAACAATTCACCTTTTTAGCGATTGAAGCCAAACGTTTATAAACGTTACAAAACGAATCCAAACGTTTCACCTTTTTAGTGATTTAAGCCAAACGTTTACAAATGTTACGAAACAAATCCAAACAGTTCACCTTTTTAGCGATTTAAGCCAAACATTTAGAAACGTTACGAAACAAATCCAAACGTTTAAAAAGATACGAAACATATCCAAACGTTTCACCTTTTTAGCGATTTAAGCCAAACGTTTACAAATGTTACGAAACTAATCAAAACATTTAAAACGTTACGAAACAAATCCAAACGTTTCACCTTTTTAGCAATTTAGCCAAACTTTTACAAACGTTACAAAACCAATCCAAACGTTTAAAACGTTAAGAAACAAATCCAAACGTTTCATATTTTTAGCAATTTAAGCCAAACATTTACAAACGTTACGAAACAAATCCATATGTTTCACCTTTTTAGCAATTTAAGCCAAACATTTACAAACATTACGAAAGAAATCCAAACATTTCGCCTTTTTATGATTTAAGCCAAATGATTACAAACTTTACGAAACAAATCCAAACGTTTCACATTTTTAGCGATTAAAGTCAAACGTTTACAAACGTTACGAACAAATCCAAATGTTTCACCTTTTTAACGATTTAAGCCAAAAGTTTACAAATGTTACGAAAGTAAACCAAACGTTTTCCCTTTTTAGAGATTTAAGCCAAACGATTACAAACGTTACGAAACCAAAATCTTTACAAAACAATTCCAAACGTTTCACCTTTTTTGCGATTTAAGTAAAACGTGTATAAATGCTACGAAATAGATCGAAACGTTTCACCTTTTTTAGCGATTTAAGCCGAACATTTAAAACATTACGAAACCAACCCAAAAGTTAACAAACGTTACGAAATAAATCCAAACGTTACACATTTTAAGTGATTTAGCCAAATGTTTACAAACGTTACGAAACCAATCCAAACGTTTAAAACGTTATGAAACAAATCCAAACTTTTACAAACGTTACGAAACAAATTCAAACATTTATAACGTTACGAAACAAATCCAAACGTTTCACCTTTTAAGCAATTTAAGCCAAATGTATACAAACGTCACGAAACAAAACCAAACGTTTCCCCTTTTTAGCAATTTAAGCCAAACGTTTACAAATGTTGCGAAACTAATTCAAATGTTTAAAACATTACTAAAAAAATCCAAACATTTCACTTTTCTAGCAATTTAAGCCAAACGTTACAAAACAAAACCAAACGCTTCCCCTTTTTAGCGATTTAAGCCACACGTTTAAAACGATACGAAACCAATCCAAACGTTTCACCTTTTTAGTGATTTAAGCCAAATGTTTACAAACGTTACGAAACAAATCCAAATGTTTCACATTTTTAGCGATATAAGCCAAACGTTTACAAACGTTACGAAACAAATCCAAATGTTTCACCTTTTTAACGATTTAAGCCAAAAGTTTACAAATGTTACGAAAGTAAACCAAACGTTTCCCCTTTTTAGAGATTTAAGCCAAACGATTACAAACGTTACGAAACCAAAATCTTTACAAAACAATTCCAAACGTTTCACCTTTTTTGCGATTTAAGTAAAACGTGTACAAATGCTACGAAATAGATCGAAACGTTTCACCTTTTTTAGCGATTTAAGCCGAACATTTAAAACATTACGAAACCAACCCAAAAGTTAACAAACGTTACGAAACAAATCCAAACGTTACACATTTTAAGTGATTTAGCCAAATGTTTACAAACGTTACGAAACAAATCCAAACGTTTAAAACGTTATGAAACAAATCCAAACTTTTACAAACGTTACGAAACAAATTGAAACATTTATAACGTTACGAAACAAATCCAAACGTTTCACCTTTTAAGCAATTTAAGCCAAATGTTTACAAACGTCACGAAACAAAACCAAACGTTTCCCCTTTTTAGCAATTTAAGCCAAACGTTTACAAATGTTGCGAAACTAATTCAAATGTTTAAAACGTTACTAAAAAAATCCAAACATTTCACTTTTCTAGCAATTTAAGCCAAACGTTACAAAACAAAACCAAACGCTTCCCCTTTTTAGCGATTTAAGCCACACGTTTAAAACGATACGAAACCAATCCAAACGTTTCACCTTTTTAGTGATTTAAGCCAAATGTTTACAAACGTTACGAAACAAATCCAAATGTTTCACATTTTTAGCAATATAAGCCAAACATTTACAAAAGTTACGAAACAAATCCAAACGTTTCACATTTTTAGCTATATAAGCCAAAACGTTTACAAACGTTATGAAACAAATCCAAACGTTAAACCTTTTTAGCGATTTAAGCCAAAGGTTTAAAACGTTTTGAAACCAATCCAAACTTTTAAAACGTTACGAAACAAATCCAAACGTTTCACCTTTTTAGCGATTCAATCCAAACATTTAAAACGTTTTTAGCAATATAAACCAACCGTTTAAAACGTTACAAAACAAATCCTTAGGTTTCCCAATTTTAGCGATTTAAGTCAAACATTTAAACGTTTGGCTTAAATCGCTAAAAAGGTGAAACGTTTACAAACCTTACGAAACCAATCCAAACATTTAAAACATTACGAAAAAAATCCAAACGTTTAACCTTTTTAGCGATTTAAGCCAAACGTTTACAGACCAATCCAAACGTTTCCCGTTTTTAGCGATTTAAGTGAAACATTTACAAACGTTAAGAAACAAATCCAAACGTTTCACCTTTTTAGCGATTTAAGCCAAACGTTTACAAACGTTACAAAACAAATCCAACGTTTGGCTTAAATTGCTAAAAAGGTGAAGTGTTTGGTTTGTTTCATAACGTTTTAAACTTTTGGCTTAAATCGCTAAAAAGGTGAAACGTTTGGATGTGTTTTAAATGTTTAGACTGGTTTCGTAACATTTTAAACGTTTGAATTGGTTTCGTAACGTTTGTGAACGTTTGGCTTAAATCGCTAAAAAGGTGAAATGTTTTGTTTAGTTTCGTAACATTTGGAAAAAAGATGAAACATTTGGATTTGTTTGTTTGGATTTATTTTGTAACGTTTTAACTGTTTGGCATAAATAGCTAAAACGGGGAAACATTTGGATTTGTTCCGCAACGTTTTAAACGTTTGGATTGGTTTCGTAACGTTTGGATTTGTTTCGTAACATTTGTAAACGTTTGGCTTAAATCGCTAAAAAGGTGAAACATTTGGATTTGTTTCGTAAAGTTTTAAATATTTGGCTTAAATCGCAAAAAAACGTTTGGCTTAAATCGCTAAAAAGGTGAAAAGTTTCATCTTTTTTGCAATTTAAAGCAAAACGTTTACAAACGTTACAAAAAAATCCAAATGTTTCCCCTTTTTAGGGATTTAGGCTAAACGTTTAAAACCGTTACGTAACCAATCCAAACATTAAAAACGTTGCGAAACAAATCCAAATGTTTAACCTTTTAGCAATTTAAGCCAAACGTTTACAAACGTCACGAAACAAAACCAAACGTTTCACATTTTTATGGATTTAAGCCAAACGTTTACAAATGTAACGAAACAAATCCAAACGTTTCCCCTTTTTAGCGATTTAATCCAAACGTTTACAAACGTTACAAAACAAATTCAAGCGTTTCACATTTCTAGCGATTGAAGCCAAATGTTTACAAACGTTCCGAAACAACTCCAAACGTTTCACATATTTAGCGATTTAAGCCAAACGTTTAAAACGTTACAAAACCAATCTAAAAGTTTAAGACGTTACAAAAAAATACAAATCCAAACGTTTAAACCGCTACGAAACAAATCCAAATTTTTCACATTTTTAGCGATTTAAGCAAAACATTTAAAACGTTACAAAATAAATCTAAATGTTACAAAACAAATCCAAACGTTTCATATTTTTTAGCAATTTAAGCCAAACATTTACAAACATTACGAAACAAATCCAAACGTTTCAACTTTTTAGAGATTGAAGCCAAACGTTTACAAACGTTACGAAACAAATCCTAACGTTTCACCTTTTTAGCGATTTAATTAAAACGTCTACAAATGTTACGAATCAAATCCAAACATTTCATATTTTTAGCGATTTAAGCCAAAAGTTTAAAACGTTATTAAACCAATCCAAACGTTTAAAACGTTACGAAACAAATCCAAACGTTTCACCGTTTTAGCGATTCAAGACAAACGCTTAAAACGTTGCGAAACAAATTCAAATGTTTCACCTTTTTAGCGACTTAAGCAAAACGTTTAAAACGGTACGAAATAAATCGAAATGTTTAAAACGTGAAGAAACAAATCCAAATGTTTCACCTATTTAGTGATTGAAGCCAAACATTTGCAAACTTTACGAAACAAAACCAAATGTTTCACCTTTTTAGCGATTGAAGGCAAAAGTTTAAAAACGTTACGAAATAAATCCAAACGTTTCCCATTTTTGTTGATTTAAGCCAAACATTTAAAAACGTTACGAAACAAATCCAAATGTTTCACCTTTTTAACAATTTAAGCCAAACGTTTACAAATGTTACGAAACAAATCCAAACGTTTCGCCTTATTAGCGATTTCAGCCAAACGTTTAAAACGTTTCGAAACAAATCCAAACGATTAAAACGTTACAAAAAAATCCAAATGTTTCACCTTTTTATAAACTTAAGCCAAACGTTTACAAATGTTACGGAATAAAACATAACGTTTCACCTTTTTAGCGATTTAAGACAAATGTTTACAAACTATACGAAACAAATCCAAACGTTTCCCCTTTTCAATGATTTAAGCCTAACATTTAAGACATTATGAAACCAATTCAAACGTTTAAACGTTACGAAACAAACCCAAACATTTCACCTTTTTAGCGATTTTAGCGAAACGTTTGCAAACGTTACGAAAAAAATCCATATGTTTTACATTTTTAGCGATTTAAGCCAAACGTTTACAAACGTTACGAAACAAACCAAATCTTTCACCTTTTTAGCAATTAAAGCCAAAAGTTTACAAACGTTACGAAAAAAATCCATATGTTTTACATTTTTAGCGATTTAAGCCAAACGTTTACAAACGTTACGAAACAAACCAAATCTTTCACCTTTTTAGCAATTAAAGCCAAACGTTTACAAACGTTACGAAACAAACCAAATCTTTCACCTTTTTAGCGATTCAAGCCAACCGTTTACAAATGTTACAAAACAAATCCAAATTTCACCTTTTTAGCGATTTAAGCCAAACTTTTAAAACGTTACGAAACCAATCCAAATGTTTAAAACGTTACAAAACAAATTCAAATGTTTCACCTTTTTAGCTATTTAAGCCAAACAATTATAAATTTTTCGAAATAAAACCAAACATTCCCCTTTTTTAGCAATTTAAGCCAAAGGTTTACAAACGTTACGAAACAAAGCCAAACATTTCACCTTTTTTAGCAATTTAAGCCAAACGTTTACAAACGTTACGAAACAAATCCAAACATTTCACCTTTTTAGCAATTTAAGCCAAACATTTAAAACGTTACGAAACAAACCCAAATATTTCATATTTTTAGCTATTTATCCAGAAGTTTAAAACGTTATGAAACCAATCCAAACGTTTAAAACTTTACGAAACAAATCCAAACATTTCCCATTTTTAGCGATTTAAGCCAAACGTTTAGAAACATTACGAAACCAATCCAAACGTATAAAACGTTACAAAACAAATCCAAATGTTTAAAACGTTATGAATCAAATCCAAACATTTCACTTTTTTAGCGATTTAAGCCAAACGTTTACAAACGTTACGAAACAAAAGAAAACGTATTCCCTTTAAGGCAATTAAAGCCAAAAGTTTAAACGTTAGAAACAAAACCAAACGTTTCACCTTTTTAGTGATTGAAGCCAAACGTTTACAAACGCTACAAAATAAATCCAAACGTTTTTCCTTTTTAGCGATTTAAGCCAAATGTTTACAAACGTTACGAAACAAATCCTAACGTTTCCCATTTTTTACCGATTTAAGTCAAACGTTTACAAACATTACGAAACAAATCCAAACGTTTCACGTTTTTAGCGATTTAGCCCAAAAGTTTAAAACATTACGAAACCAATCCAAACGTTTAAAACGTTATAAAACAAACCCAAACGTTTCACATTTTTATCGATTTAAGCTAAAGGCTTACAAATGTTACGAAACAAAATCAAATGTTTCACCTTTTTAGTGATTTAAGACAAATGTTTACAAACTCTACGAAACAAATCCAAACGTTTCACCTTTTAAGCGATTTAAACCAAACATTTAAGACATTACGAAACCAATCTAAACGTTTAAAACGTTACTAAACAAATCCAAACGTTTCTCCTTTTTAGCAATTTAAGCCAAACGTTTACAAACGTTACGAAACAAATCCAATTGTTTCACAATTTTAGCGATTTAAGCCAAACATTTACAAACGTTACGAAACAAAACTAAACCTTTCACCTTTTTGGCCATATAAGCCAAACGTTTACAAATTCTACGAAAAAAATCCAAACGTTTCCCCTTTTTAGCGATTTAAGCCACACGTTTAAAACGTTGATAAATTAATCCAAACGTATAAATCTTTACGAAAAAACCTAAACGTTTCACCTTTTTAGCGATTTAAGCCAAAAGTTTACAAACGTTACGAAACAAAGCCAAACGCTTCACCTTTTTAGCGATTTAAGGCAAACTTTTAAAGCATTAATAAATCAATCCAAAAGTTTAAAATGTTACGAAATAAATCCAAACGTTTCCCCTTTTTAGCGATTTAAGCCAAACGTTTACAAACGTTACGAAACAAAATCAAATGTTTCACCTTTTTCGCGATTCAAGCCTAACGTTTACAAATGTTTCAAAAAAAATCCAAATGTTTCACCTTTTTAGCTATTTAAGCCAAACATTTAAAACGTTACGAAACCAATCCAAATATTTAAAACGTTACAAAACAAATCCAAACGTTTCACCTTTTTAGCGATTTAATCCAAAAGTTTACAAACGTTACGAAACAAAGCCAAACGTCGTACCTTTTTAGCGATTTAAGCAAAACTTTTAAAACTGTTACGAAACAAATCCAAACGTTTCACCTTCTTAGCGATTTAAGCAAAACGTTTACAAACGTTATGAAATAAAACCAAACATTTCACCTTTTTTAGCAATTTAAGCCAAATGTTATGAAACAAAGACAAACGTTACACATTTTAGTGAATTAAGCAAAACTTTCTAAACTGTTACGAAACAAATCCAAACGTTTCTCCTTTTTAGCGATATAAGCCAAACGTTTACAAACGTTACGAAACAAAACCAAACATTTCACCTTTTTTGTGATTTAATCCAAACGTTTCAAACTGTTACGAAACTAATTTAAACATTTCCCCTTTTTAGCAATTTAAGCCAAACATTTAAAACATTATGAAACAAATCTACACTTTTCACACTTTTAGCGATTTAACCAAAAGTTTAAAACGTTACGAAACCAATCCAAACGTTTAAAACGTTACAAAACAAATCCAAACATTTCACTTTTTTAGCGATTTAAGCCAAACGATTACAAACGTTTCGAAACAAAACCAAATGTTTCACCTTTTTAGCGATTGAAGCCAAACGTTTACAAACGATACAAACATAAGAAAACGTTTTCCCTTTTTAGCAATTAAAGCTAAACATTATGAAACAAATCCAAATGTTTCACATGTTTAGCGATTTAAGCCACAAGTTTAAAGCGTTACGAAACCAATCCAAACGTTTAAAACGGAACAAAACAAATCCAAATATTTCACATTTTAGCTATGTAAGCCAAACATTTACAAACGTTACGAAACAAAACCAAACGTTTCTCCTTTTTAGCCATTTAAGCCAAACATTTAAAACGTTACAAAACCAATCCAAACGTTTAAAACGTTATGAAAACAATCCAAACGTTTCACCTTTTTAGCGATTGAAGCAAAATGTTTACAAACGTTACGAAACAAATCCAAACGTTTCACCTTTTTAGCAATTTAAGCCAAACGTTTAAAAACGTTACGAAACAAATCCAAAAGTTTAAAACGTTACGAAACAAATCCAAACAGTTCACCTTTTTAACGATTTAAGCCAAACGTTTACAAACGTTACGAAACAAATCCAAACGTTTCACCTTTTTAGCGATTTAAGCCAAATGTTTACAAACATTACGAAACAAATCGAAACGTTTAAAACGTTACCAAACAAATCTAAATTTTTCACCTTTTTAACGATTTAAGCCAAAGTTTTACAAACGTTACAAAACCAATCCAAACGTTTAAAAAATTACGAAACAAATCTAAACGTTTCATATTTTTAGCGATTTAAGCCAAACGTTTACAAACGTTGCGAAACAAATCCAAACGTTTCACCTTTTTAGCAATTTAAGCCAAACGTTTACAAACGTTACAAAACAAATCAAAATGTTTCACCTTTTTAGCTATTTAAGCCAAACGTTTAAAACGTTACGAAACTAATCTAAAAGTTTCACCTTTTTGGCGATTGAAGCCAAACTTTATAAACGTTACGAAACAAATTCAAACGTTTCAAATTTTTAGCGATTAAGGCCAAACGCTTACAAACGTTACGAAACAAATCCAAACGTTTCACCTTTTTAGCGATTTAATTCAAACATTTAAAACGTTACGAAACCAATACAAACGTTTAGAACGTTACGAAACATATCCAAAGTTTAAAACGTTACGAAACATTTCCAATGTTTATAATGTTACGAAACCAATCCAAACATTTAAAATGTTACGAAACCAATCCAAACGTTTAAAATGTTATGAAACAAATTTAAACGTTTCACATTTTTAGCGATTTAAGCCAAATGTTTACAAACGTTACAAAAAAAATCCAAACATTTCACCTGTTTAGCGATTTAAGCCAAACATTTAAGAAGTTTTTAGAAATTTAAGCCAGACATTTAGAACGTTACGAAACAAATTCAAACATTTTACCTTTTTAGCGATTTAAGCCAAATGTTTAAAACGTTATGAAACCAATCCAAATGTTTACAAACGTTATAAAAAATACAAACGTTTCACCTTTTTAGCAATATAAGCCAAACGTTTACAAACGTTAGTGTGAGCGGTGCGGGGTTCGGGGGCCGCTTCCCAAGGCTTATGGCTGACTTCTCGATCTTGAAATGGTTTGAAAAACGGAGTCGCCACCTAGTTCAACTAGAAAATTCATTTTAACCGACTAGACAGTCATACTCGCCTCTGGTAAGACTATCGTGCATCAGACCAAAGAATAGGGTTCGTGGATCTCCTCGAGACTCTTGTGCTTTGTTTATCTGTTACCGACTTTATTTACTGGACATATTCGTATCATATCTCATCTCAACAGTATATACAGTTCACAAGATACGAAAGTTATAAATAAATAAGTATGAAAGCAGTAAACACGTTTGACGCGCATATTACTCGATTTGTACTGGCATTTGAGGCAAGTAGCAGGTACTCCTAAGCATACATCGAACCTTAGAGGTTTCTAGCAAATAGTCATAAGTCTGACTGGTCTGGATTAAATACATGCACAAAGCCTAAACCGAATGTATAAGTGAGATTAGATTGATTTTATTAGGTGATCTTGAAAAACCTATACAACCATTACTACGTTTTTGTATTAGTCCTACGATGTCTAAATGATGGGCTGGACTTATCCAAAATTGCTCTTCTGGTCAACTTTGACCCTTAAAATTGCTGTTGTCGAGTAGCTCGTTTGTTAAACAAAGTTGGCAGTCTTATAGTCCTCAATTCCATCTTCAACTTTCATTTGAACATCGAGTTCAAAATAATCCTCGACGATGTCGAAAACTTGCGCTGAAATTGCTTCCATGAGGTAGCTTTGGAATTGCACTTCCAAGTCCTTTAGGCCGCTATTTAAGTCGATCAATCAAACGTTTAAAAATTTCTTGAGCTGAATTTAATTCAGCATTCCCATATTTTATTATTTCGTCCACAACTTTTATTGAGACTCGACTTACTTCCGAGATTTCCTTGACTTTCAAAAACGTCCTCAAAGTTGACACCATCTCAACACTTTTATCCTTCCTTTAATTCCGTGTTTTTCACTCACTCTTGAGGTTTAAAGACAACAAATTTAATTTAACCATGCCTTGATTGAATTATCCAAATTCAATCTATACAATACCATCTACTTACATCCATTAATTTTGATTAGTAATAATCGAGTTTTTAGGTCCAAATACAGCTCAAAACGTGGTCTCGTGGGCAAATTAGAAACTGCGTTCTTTAATTCTTTTGGCTGTTGTCAACTTCGATTTATTTTCTCCCAACTATTCTTCTAACGTTTATATTTAATATTCACTTATACTCTCCTTGTAGAGTATAAGATTGATTCTTCACCTTTTCTCGAAGTTCATTCTCCTTTTTACCTTCCTACAACGAGGTTTCGCATCCTTAAAAACTTTTGTACCCAAAAATCGTCTTTTGGTAACATCGTTACCTACCTTCCAATTGTCTATTCATGTATACTTTTTGATAATCTCTCTTTCCTTTTCACATCGCATAACTTTGAAGTTTTTCAAAGTCTGACGTCATCTTTCTTGTTGGTTTCCATCTTACTTGTATCCAATTGTGTACATACTTCTACATGACATTCTTATCGACGTTTTATGGTATATAGAAGTACCTTTTCTTTTATACCAATCGCTCTCTTCATGGCCTCCTGGTGTTGAATTTTCATAAAGTCGAACGCACGCTAGGCTTTACTTACTTAATGTCGTGTCTTACTTCATCTTCCGACCATTGAACGTCAATTACTTATATTAGACTGGTGACGTCTTCATCATCGTTTAATAGAATATGTTCCCTTCTTTTAATGTCTTTCTCGATCCTATCTCTTTATCTAAAGTCGACAAATTATCCTTCAAATTTTGCTGATGCAAAATGCTCTCGGTTAAGTGTACATCCTTATATCAAACTCTCAGCAAGGTTAACTTTGTACTTATATCAAATCCATCCATCTAATTCTTTTCGCCGACAGCTTTACCGAATCCAATTTCCTCTTATATTTTCACTTTAATCCTTATGTAATGCATCTTTCTGATAGCCTATCGTCCCACATTTTACTCCCTTTCTTTGTTTTTTCTAGTCGAGTATTAAGCATTAAACCCGTATTATCCAATTCTTCTCAATACCACTCACATCTCGTATCCTTTTCGGGTCTTTGCGTTTTATTATTTTTGTTGTATGCTTCTTACTTTCACTCCGTCTTACCCTTGTGTATGTACAATCATAGGTGTCTCATTGACACCTGTAATATTCATCTCGATCAATTTGATAACGTTTTATTATTATTTAGGCTCAATTTTTTTATTGGGGTGCATTTTATCACATATGTTCATATTTTTATTATTGTCGCAGGGCTTTACATCGGAGTTCTCTTACAAAACAAAACAAAATTTCCAATCATCTTTGATTGGTTTGGCCGGCCATTTCAAACTTTTCATTTGATTTCAAATCACTTTGAAAACTCTAGTACAATTGTGGCTCAGAGTGATGACAGCTCTCATCACTAAAGAGTTGCTCGATAAAATCATGTTTTCTTTCATCGTTGTACAAATATGATGCATGACCTATATTTTCAAAAAAAAATCGTACAAAAATTGTATGCATTGCTCACGTGATTATGATTGGCCATATGCAATGTCTGAGCACAATTGCACTGTTAAAAACATAAGATTTTCAAATCTTTTGCAAAACTGTAAGTCCCTCCAGATTACACACTCTGCGACATTATTGGCTTTTATTATTATTTATTGGAGTTTATTATGATTTTGATATTGAAAGTTTTGTCGTCCGCTAACACTTGCCTAAGTGTTTCGCAACCAATACTATTCTTCTCCAACATTTCAAATCGACATATCGTTCGAAATCTTCTAGTAGCTATCTATCTTCATATTCCATCCTTTCGATCATATACTCGTATCTCGTAGCCCTTAGGCATACATATCGATTCTTCACAATGATCTTTGTTCTCTAATCACTTACCATCCTTCGCAATAAATAAAACGTAATATTAGGAATTACGTTTGACGATATATGTATTTTATGTGTTTTATGCATTTTTCTTTTGTTCAATTGTTATACTATATACTGTGCATAGGATGAAGCCTAAAAACAATAGTTTATCACAATCTATTTCTATAGGCATTGCCTACACGATATACTATTTATCATATGCACGCCATATCGATCAAACACAATTACGAGCAATCACATACCAAAAAAAAGGCAATTAACCATATAAAATATACAACGCACAGTTTATATCATTCACGTAAACACGTGAAGCAACTCAATCGTATATTAAAGCAAAACGACACAAACATTTCAATCAAACACATATAGTCAATAAGGCTCGACTCTATATGCTGCAGTAGTTCGTGGGTACTTAAGGTCAAACAGACACTTTTCATAGACTGGCAGTGGTAACTGGACCAACTGCTCTGATACCAACTTTGTCACGACCCGAAATCGAGGGCCGTGACCGGCGCTAGGGAATGGGAATTGTAGTTCCGAAACCCGTAGCAAGCCTGAAATTCACTATAAATTTTTCGCAATTATAAACATTTTCCTACACTATAATATTATCCTAGGTCACGATTGGTCACACAATGTACTACTGCAGCGGTCACGGAAGTCGGACTGTACATGGCAAGACAGACTCCCGGAAAAATGATAGACTTCTAATCACTCCAAATCTAGGTACCTAAAATGTTTAAAAACCACGGGGTCAGCTTAAGCTGAGTGAGATATACCTTACTAACGGTATTATCACAAAAATAACATCGCAAATGAAAATCATTTATGCACGCAAATATAATATTATCATATTACAAACAAAGATTTGATCCGATAGAAACCTTAATCTTAAACTCTTAACCTTTCCTAACATGTACCGTATTCATATCAAATCATTTGATCCAAGTGGTACGGTCCCGAGATAGTTCAGCCGAGTTACTCGTTACCACGTGGCATAGTCCCGAGATAGTTCAACCGAGTTACTTATGCCACTATTTAATCCCATGGTGTGAGTCCCGAGATAGTTCAACCGAGTTACTCACTAGATACGGGTCCCGAGATAGTTCGACCGAGTTACCTCGTATCTACCAAAATTATAATCCTCCTTTCCGATACCCAAACATAATTAGCGTATATTGAGCTCATGTCAAACAATTCTAAGTACAGACATCTAGACTCTTACAAACACCGGTGATCACACGGCCTATTGACGCCCAATAGGTAGCTTGTTTCTTCGGATTACACACCAATTTCAAACATAGAACAAATAGCAATAAACGATATACGATATTTCAAACATAGAACAAACAACAACAAAACACTACACAACTTGATCCAACACAAAATATATAATTCATTCTCAAATATATAATAAATGAATTCACAATCTAATTATCAAACATAAACTATTAATATATATATATATAAAATAAATCATATTCCGTGTATCTCACGGTAGAATAACCATTTAATTCATACAATTTCGAATCACAACAAATAATTATATAATGCGATGTGTTTTTATAACTTATAAATAAGATATTTAACATTATATTTATAGCGTAATAATACGCGAGAGTAAAGTATACTCACTCTTTGCTTTCCAATCCAATTCATTTATACGCATTAGTCTTGGCCGAATACTCCTAGGCCAAAACCGTCGATCCTGTCGCCTCTCGGTTTGTCTGTCACAAACGAGGTTCAAAAATGCATTTAAATTATACTGGCGTTATGAAATAGAAACTACTAAATTACTATATTAATTTAATTCTTCTTAACTTCAGCCCATCTATAATACCCAATCAATCCTATAAAACCCGCTTAAACATCTAAATTCGCTTCGTTGCGTTGTTACGTCAATATCACCTTTTTGTTTTTAAATTTTACAATGCTTGGCCTTAATATATTTTCCTTAGTAATTTGATTTTAAAATAGCATATATAACCCTTAGTATCCTTACTTTAGGTTCAACCTTAATCTTAATCGAAACGAGACTTAATTCACCAAGCGCCGCCTATCGATTCCTATTAGATTCGGACATGTTACAAAAGCAACATTTTACAATTTGTTTAACATGACTATTTTACTAAGTCATTAATCTTATAATCCGTTTAGGGCAGCCCTAATAAATTTCCTATAACCATTTTATTTATTAAATTCAACATTTCATTTTTAACGTTACTTACGTCATTGATGTTCTAAGTTTAAACGTCTATTAATACCATTAGCCTTTTAATCGTTTTAGTCAATCTAAAACATCCTACAATGCAATATTATAACCTATATATTCATTCCTAATCATGCCATAATGCCTAACCGATATCAATTTCAAATCATTAACATTTTATCCTAAAAACTGCTTTTACGTCAAGTTCGATTACTAGTTTCATAACTCCGCTAACAACTTGAAACGATCAACACATTAAACATAAACGGAGGTTGGCATCAGCCCCCTCATCTTGTTCACCTTGCCCTCCCCTAGTTGACAAGGGGAGGGGCTGATCATGCCCTAGTGCGTTGCACCAGGGCTGCTGCAATCTGCAGCTCCACCGTGCTACGGCACGGTGGAAAATCTGCTGGACCGTAGGTCCAGAAACTCCAGCCACCATGGCTGGCCTCCTCCACACCAAACTCTATACAAAACCTATCCCAAGCACAACTCTCACAACCTCACTCAACAACCCATTCAATTTCAGCCTAAACTAACCAAAATCATGCCAAAACTATTAATTCTAAGCTTATAAACTTCGTTTTCAACAATTATTATTAAAACAGAAAATTAACAGCAGAAATCCTAACCTTAAAATGAGATTTTTACCTTGATTTATTGGGTTCAATCAGTAGGTATGGTTCTCTTCTTTCCGTTGCCGCAAGAATCGATCAAAACCGAGCTAAAACGAATAAGTTATGGTGAATTGAAGTTTGATTTTCATATGGAGTTGAGATGATGAAGATGGTGAGGGCTTGAGCTGAGAAAATGGGCGTATATTCTGATCTTAAATCATATAATTAACTATATATTTATGACAAAAATGCACTTGAACCCTTAATGAAACCACCTCCTCAACATTTAATCATAAACTTTTCTTTTATTCAATTTAGCCCAAAACAAATTACTTAATTGTTTAATCTCGACAAAATTTCGTATTATTTATGTCCAAATAAATAATAATCTTCCGCTCACTTATTATTTAAACTCCGCTCATCGAATTTGTCAAATTTTGGTTAAAACGCTCAATTTTCCAATTTGAGCAAAAACGACGATTTTTGTCACTTTTTCGTCCTTATTTTTAATTTATAAATATTGATATCCAAATTATCAATATTATTTTTTTAATTATTGAGTCCCATCAATAATTTATTTATTTAGTATTTTTCGGGCAATAAAAATTCCATTTTCTAATTTCTCGGGGACTTAATCTTATTTTTAATTCCAACTTTTCCTTAGCCCCGTTTAATTATTTTAGGCATTACAAATATTGAAATTCTTTCTTTAAATTTCAATATCGACCTATCCTCTTCCTTAATTACTTAATTCCTACGTTAACTCTTTTTCTAGTCGCTCTGACTATTAATTTAAATTGCGTTGCCCACTTCGGCAACGTCAAACGTACGGGGTATTACAAAACGTTTGGATTTGTTTTGTAACGTTTTAAATGTTTTGCTTAAATCACTAAAAAGGTGAAATGTTTGGATTGGTTTCGTAACGTTTTAAACGTTTGGCTTATATCGCTAAAAAGGTGAAACATTTGGTTTTGTTTCGTAACGTTTGTAAACGTTTGGCTTAAATCGTTAAAAAGTTGAAACCATTGGATTTGTTTCGTAACTTTTGTAAACGTTTGGCTGAAATCGCTAAAAATGTGAAACGTTTGGATTTTTTTCGTAACGTTTGTAAACATTTGGCTTAAATCGCTAAAAATATGAAACATTTGGATTTGTTTTGTAACATTTGTAAACGTTTGGTTAAATCGCTAAAAAGGGGAAATGTTTGGATTTATTTCGTATTGTTTCATACGTTTGGATTTGTTTCGTAACGTTTAGCTTAAATTGCTCCAAAGGGAAAACGTTTGGATTTGTTTTGTAAATTTGGTAAAGGTTTTGCTTAAATTGCTAAAACGGCGAAACGTTTGGATTTGTTTCGTAATGTTTTAAACGTTTGGATTGGTTTTGTAACGTTTTAAATGTTTGGCTTAAATCGCTAAAAATGTGAAACGTTTGGATTGGTTTCGTAACGTTTTAAACGTTTGGCTTATATCGCTAATAAGATGATACATTTGGTTTTGTTTCGTAACATTTGTAAACGTTTAGCTTAAATCGCTAAAAAGGGGAAACGTTTGGATTTGTTTTGTAACGTTTGTAAACGTTTGGCTAAAATCGCTAAAAAGGGTAAACGTTTAGATTTGTTTCGTAACGTTTTAAACGTTTTGATTGGTTTCGTAACGTTTGTAAACATTTGGCTTAAATCACTAAAAAGGTGAAACATTATGATTTTTTTCGTAACGTATTAAATGTTTGGATTTGTTTCGTAACGTTTGTAAGATTTGGCTTCAATCGCTAAAAAGATGAAACGTTTGGATTTGTTTCGTAACGTTTGTAAAGGTTTGGCTTAAATCTCTAAAAAGGTGAAACGTTAGGATTTTTTCGTAATGTATTAAACATTTGGATTTGTTTCGCAACGTTTGTAATATTTGGCTTCAATCGCTAAAAAGGTAAAACGTTTAGATTTGTTTCGTAACGTTTGTAAACGTTTAGCTTATATCGATAAAAAGGTGAAACGTTTGGTTTTGTTTTGTAACGTTCGTAAACGTTTGGCATAAATCGCTAATAAAGTGATGTAATATCTCAGAAAATTATTAAAATTTTCTAAATATGTTTTCGGTAATAAATTGAATTTTTCGGGGGGCGATTCAATTCGTAGTTTAATTTTTGGTCCGGTTCAATTTCAGAAATTGTGTATTCCTTTTTATTTTTGGTGGTTCAACAAAAATGGTTGAACCACCACATGTGAATCAGGTATCGAAAGAAACCTGAACTAAAAGTGAGGATTCTCGTTCGAGAATTGTGATTCTCGAACGAGACCTCAGCATATTAAGCTGAGTCTCGTTCGAGAATCAGCATTCTCGAACGAGAATGCCTCAGATTTGCTGGTCTCGTTCGAGACCAGCAGGACCCTTGTGAGGAGGGTACTTTGGACCTTATTCTCTTTATTTCTGATCCCTTAAATACGTAACTCTTAAACCTAATCTATTCTCCACACTACAAGCAAACCCTAGCCACCTTTAACATCCATTTTCTCTGAAAAACGAAGCCGTAATCATCCCTCAAACTCTGCTGTCCGGTAAGTCTCTACATTCATGATATTTCAGTTTTGATATTTGGCGGCTTTTTCGTATTTTTGATCGTTCTTGCTCGTTTCTAGATCGAAATCAAAACCGTTTGATCTCAGACGTTCTATACTCATATACCTTCGATTCCCCACCTTGTTTTCGTTAACCGGTACGTGATCGACCTCATTTTCAATCGCCGTACGGTTTCCGTTTTAAGTTTGATAAAACTTGTTTTAGTTGAACTTGTTACTGCCGAATCCTTTCATCCTCTTGAATTTGATTCTGTTATGTTTAGTGTTTATAAACCTCTTGAATCGATTAATTGATAATTAAGAATCATGTTTATATTGGGCGATGGGTTATTCGTTCGAACTGTTATTTTCGCCGTTCATTATGGAGTGATGGTTGTTATGTTTCAATTATGAAATTAGCTACTGTAACATAGATCATGAATGAATTATGAATTGCTTAGACTTGTAGGTTGTTTGAATGATGTCTAAGAATGGTGTTGATGAAATATTAAAGATTCAGTTATTATGCTTGGGTACGGAATTGTTGGCGTGATTGAAGGATTGGCGGGTTATGATCTGTTTCAAATTGGGAGGATGGCCAAAAGGCCATTTTGGCCAATCAATTGTTTTGAATAAAACAAATAAATCCTTAAGGTTAAACTTTAACAAATAACTTGGATTTTAATTTGAATTATAAATTAAATATTTAAAACAATAATCAATTATAAATCGAGTTAATATAAATACTCGGGACTTTATATTTAACTTTGAATTTTGATTTGGTATAAATTTGTTAAATTACAATTTAGTCCCTAATTGGCAAAAGTGCAGTTTAGTCCCTAATTGGCTAAAGTACAATTTAGTCCCTAAACTTTTATAAGATTTATTTAAATAAGTTTTTGGGATGTAACTCGGGTTACTAAAAATTGAAGTTATTGAGTTCCGCTTTTAAAATGGATTATTCTTTATTGAATTGTTTTCTAAATATAAACTCGGGTTTATATTGATAAATGTTTTGAGTCGGGTTAGACTTGGGTCACCCGACAAGTGAGGTTAGTTTGGTAGTTATTGGTAACTCGGCTAACCCACTACTTGGAAATTTATTATTATTTAAAGATTATTAAATAATATTTATAAATTGGATTTTAAGCGAGAACTCAATAGACTTATATTAATTGGGCTTTATTACCTAATGGGTATTTTTGTGTGTTCTGGCTTGTTTATTTCCGACGTGTTAATTGTGCTAGTCCTATGAGGTGTCTAGTACTCTCTAGAGTTAGGGTCTGTTTTTAATAATTATTTTATTTGTCTAGACCCGTCTATTGTTCGTGCTCCAGAAGCGAACCAGGATTAGTTGCTTGCCGGTATTAACGTGGATTAGCAACCAGTTAGTTTGTACTTACTATTTACCGCTTTATTAAGTAAATTGTTATTTTAATATTAAATATATATACTGTACGTATATTTCAAACTGTTTTTATATTATGGCTTATAGTTTGAACATGCTACCTAATGGGCATCATTAGGACTGCGTGCGCACCGGTAATGATATGGGTAAGGTAATTATGGTAACGTGGTAACTCGGTGTGAGCATAGCTCTCGGGACCAAGTAGAGTAACTCGGTGTAGCTCAGCTCTCGGGACTCTGGTATAAGTGTGGTCAGTGGTAACTCGGTGTAGCTCAGCTCTTGGGACTAGACCTATTGGATTATATTGTTTATTTAAAATTGTGGATTAAGGTTCCAACTATTGTTCGTAATATCGTTATTAAATGTTTTAAACGGTTTTAAAGGTTTTCCACTTACTAAATGTAGATAGTGGTATAAACTCATCTCAGTATATTTGACCCAGTTGTTTTTCCAATTATTCCCAGGGTTATGATCTGAGAGAGTCTGGTGATCTCCGCATTTACTTTCCTCGGACGTTCCATTTATTTTTGATAAACTGTAAAACTGTTTTATTCTTAGACCGCAGTAGTAACTAGACGTCTTTATTATTATTATATATTTTGTCCGATTGGTTCGACTGGTTATATTGCTTTGGCATGTTATATTATTTACATTGGTTTATGATAAATCTATTTTAGACTCGGAATTGGATAAGCATGTTATTTTAACTGTTGAATATTATAACTGCTAAATTTAGGCTGAAGTCTCGGTTGCCCCCGAGCATTGGTTTTCTGCAGGTTTATGTGTTTATATGTTAATTGACAGGCTAGCTACGAGTCTTGGTACTACATTACCCATACCCTAGAGCTGGTCGCGATTCATGAAAATGGGTCGTGACAAACTTGGTATCAGAGCTTTGGTTTCAAACCAAGGCCATTTGCTTGCTATGTGTTTACTCTGTTAAGTATGGTTGTGTCTTAGGAACTATTGTGGATATAGGTTTCTGTCATGTCTTTAAAAATGTCATCTTTTGATTTTTAAAATATTCTGCCTACACAAATAGGATTGTGTCGAGTCAGTCATTATATGTTGATTTGATGCTGTTAAATATTAATTTTATTTCATTTGGGTGAATATTTTAATGTTGTTGATTTCTCGGGAAATCCTAATTTGTTACTTGTTTTGTTTCATACTTGGGTATGAATTATGTGTTATTGAAATTGTTTTTTGTTTAATCCTTAGGATTTGGATAATGTTGTTCGTACTCGTGCTCGTGCTGCGGCAAAGCAAGAAGTTGTGGCTGATGATGCGATTTCTATGGAAGTCGATAAGAACGTACCACCAGTTCCGGCCAATGCTGGAAATGGTAGAGGTAGAGGTGCTGGCAGAGGTAGAGGTAGAGACAGAAGAGCTGGTGCTGGTAGAGATGGAGCTAGAGGACGTGGTGCAGCAGGCGCCGAATGTGCAGCAGGCACCGAATATGCAGCAGGCGTCGAATGTGCAGCAGGCGCCGAATGTGCAGCAGGCGCCGAATGTGCAGCAGGCACCAGGGGTGCAACAGGCACCGAATATGCAGGCGTTCGACTTCACTACTTTCTTGAATGGGATTGTCGAGATGCAGAACAACCAGGCCCTTTTGCAGAATCAGTGCACTGTACTGGGTTAGTTAGCGCAGCAATAGCAACCTCAGGCTGGTACTGTAGCTGGTATGGGTGGACTTGCTGGTGTCGGTCACATTCCGACAGATAGAGAGATGGTGATGACCTACACGAAGTTGAATCCGACTTCTTTTGATGGTACTGAGGATCCTCTTGACTTTCTGGAAGAGTTTGAGTACAATAGTCAGAGAATTCGAGCTACTGATCGTCAATCAGTGATGCTTGTGGAGATGTCGCTGAAGGGTCCAGCTAAGGACTGGTTTCGCGATAACATCAGGCCAGAGATGGCTACATTGTCTTGGGCTGATTTTGTGACAAGATTCAGAGGTTATTATCTACCTTTCTCTATTACTGAGAATTTCAGAGAAAAGCTGCTAAGTTTAAAGAAAGGGGATAGATCAGTGACAGACTATACTACAGAGTTTGTCCGTTTGGGGCGGTTTGCTACAGATCTACAAGGTGATCGTGGGCGAGTGAACGACCGCTATATCAGGGGTTTAGGCTCGGAATTTCTTCCTTTGCTGATAGGGGCAGACATGGAGTTTGCTCGGGTAGTGGATAGTGCTCGATGGATGGAAAATTCGTTGATTCAGTTTGGGACGATCTCTGACTCTTTCCAGAATCAAAAGGGAAAGAGTGATGTTCCTAGTGGGGGGCAACATGCCCTAGTGCAGCATGGTAGTGGGAACTACTACAATGGCTCTTCTCAGGCCAATAAGGAGAGTCGCCGTACTCACAACAAAGGGAGGCATAGTGCTAGGAGTGCTCCGTACAGCTCTAGTAGCAGTGGGAGTAACCGTGGTTCAGGACGCGGGTACAGTGGTGGATCGAACATTCCGTTCTGCCAGAATTGCAGACGCATGCACTATGGTCAGTGTCAGTTAGCTCCTGGAGGTTGTTTCTCTTGTGGCCAGCCGGGTCATTTTTCCATGGAGTGTCCGACATCTGGAAAGCAGATGTCTAACTCCATTGTGGCGCAGTCATCTTATCAGCAGCATAGACCTGCATTTACACAGTCTGTAGGGTACTCTCAACCTGCAGCATCTTTTGGTGGCCAGCGGGGCCGTGGGTCTGGTGGCAGAGGTTTTGGTGGCCGTGGTAACGGTGGTAGAGGTTCCAACAGTTATGGTACTGGGCAGAGTTTGCAGCAGCAGCCGCAGGGTCAGGCCAGAGTGTTTGCTCTTACTCCTCAGGATGCGCGTGCATCAAATGCTGTGGTGAAAGGTACCATTCCGATTTCTTTTACTGATACTTTGGTATTATGCGGGTGTAACCCATTCCTTTGTGTCTACACGTTTTGCTGGGAAATTGGGTATGGCACCATCTACTTTGAGTGAACCTCTAACTGTGTCTACACTTATGTCTGAAGGTGTAGTAGTGGACGTTGTTTATCCTTCTTGTCCAGTGCTTATTCAGGGTAGAGAATTATGTGCTGATTTGATTGTGCTTGACGTTCTTTCTTTTGATGTCATCTTGGGGATGGATTGGCTGTCGCGCCATTATGCTTCCATTGACTGTCGAGGGAAGTCAGTCGAGTTCAGGATTCCAGATGATCTGCCTTTTTCCTTTCAGGGAGAGAAGGCGGAGACACCTAAGAATCTGATTTCCGCCATCAAGGCGAAGCAGATGTTAGGCAAGGGTTGCCAGGGTTTTCTAGCCGTGGTTCGTGATTTGGAGTTTGATAGTGGTGATATGCATAGTGTTCCAATAGTGAATGAGTTCACTGATGTGTTTCCAGAGGAATTGCCTGGGTTACCACCTGATCGTGATATTGAGTTTTGCATTTATGTGGTTTCTGGTACAGCTCCAATTTTGATACCGCCGTATCGGATGGCTCCTGCAGAGCTGAAGGAGTTGAAGGACCAGTTACAAGAGTTGTTGGATAGCGGGTTCATCAGACTAAGTACTTCTCCGTGGGGTGCTCCAGTTCTGTTTGTGAAGAAGAAAGACGGTTCCTTTCGACTGTGTATCGACTACAGACAGTTGAACAAGGCTACTGTCAAGAACATATATCCTCTTCCTCGTATCGATGATTTGTTTGACCAGTTGCAGGGTGCGAAGTGTTTCTCCAAGATTGATTTGAGGTCTGGGTATCATCAGCTTCGGATCCGTGATGTAGATGTGCATAAGACTACTTTTCAGACGCGGTATGGACATTTTGAGTTTCTGGTTATGTCCTTTGGTCTGACAAACACACCCACAACGTTTATGGATATGATGAACAGAGTGTTCAAGCCGTCTTTGGATCAATTTGTTATCGTCTTGATTGATGACATTTTGATCTATTCTCGGAGTGAGGAGGAGCATGCTTACCATTTGAGAACTATACTATAGACGTTGCGTGAGCATCAGTTGTATGCTAAGTTCTCAAAATGTGAGTTCTGGTTGGATCAGGTTACCTTTCTAGGACACGTGGTGTCGAAAGATGGGATCAAGGTTGATCCGAAGAAGATTGAGGCGGTTATGGATTGGCAGAGGCCGAGGTCAGTTACCGAGATTAGAAGTTTTCTGGGTTTAGCTGGCTACTATCGTCGGTTCGTGCAAGATTTCTCTAGAATATCTGCACCGTTTACTAAACTAACAAAGAAAGGTGTTAAGTTTGAGTGGACTGACAAGTGTGAGGCGAGCTTTGAGAAGCTCAAGGAGATTTTGACTACAGCTCTGGTTTTGGCATTGCCAGCTGGCATTGACGGTTTCACAATGTACTGTGATGCGTCTCGGATTGGTTTGGGTTGCGTTCTGATGCAACATGGACAGGTGATTGCCTATGCTTCCAGACAGTTGAAGAAGCATGAGGTGAATTACCCTACTCATGATTTAGAATTGGCAGCTGTGGGTTTTGCGCTGAAAATCTGGAGACATTATTTGTATGGTGCTACTTGTGAGATTTTCACTGATCACAAGAGTTTGAACTATATCTTTGATTAGAGAGAGTTGAACTTGAGACAGGAGGTGGTTAGAGTTGCTGAAAGACTACGAATGTACTATTCAGTACCATCCTGGTAAGGCTAATGTGGTAGCCGATGCGTTAAGTTGCAAGTCTTCGGGCAGCTTGGCTCATATTTCTGAGATTGGGCGTAGACCCATGGTTAGAGAGTGGCACAGTTTGATAGCTTCAGGCTATGGTTTTCAGGTTTCTCAGGCCGGTTGTTTCTTGGCACAGTTCCAAGTGCAACCTGTTTTGATTAAACGGATCAAAGCTTTACAAGCTGAGAATCCACAGTTGAAACGGATTATTGAGGAGATTCAGCAGGACGGAAATTCTGAGTTTACTTTTGTGGATGGTGTTCTGAGACATGGTTCGAGATTGTGTGTTCCGGATTTAGATGGTTTGAGGGACCATATTCTAGAAGAAGCGCACAAATCTGCTTATAGTGTTCATCCGGGTTCTACTATGATGTACCATGATCTTAAGGGTACCTACTGGAGGAGCGGTATAAAGAAGGATGTCGCTGAGTATGTTTCTAAATGTCTGACGTGCCAGCAAGTGAAGCTGGAGCATCAGAGACCTTTTGGTAATTTGCAACCATTACCTATTCCAGAGTGGAAGTGGGAGCGAATTGCTATGGATTTTGTGGTTGGTTTACCACGTATTCGGCAGGGGTACGATTCCATCTGGGTTATAGTTGACCGTATGACCAAGTCAGCTCATTTCCTTCCGATTAAGGTTTCGTATACTGCTTCGAGGTTGGCTCAGTTGTACATCGACAGGATTGTCAGTTTGCATGGTGTACCGGTTTCTATTGTTTCAGACAGAGGATCTGTGTTTACTTCGAGTTTCTGGAAAGCGTTACAGGAATCCTTGGGTTCTCAGTTGGATTTGAGTACATCTTTTCATCCTCGGACAGACGGTCAGTCTGAGAGGACTATTCAGACGTTGGAGGATATGCTCAGGATGTATGTTCTCGATTTTCAGGGTAGCTGGGATACTCATTTGTCGTTGATTGAGTTTTCTTATAACAACAGGCTTCACGCGAGTATCGAGATGGCGTCGTATGAGGCTTTGTACGGGCGCAAGTGTAGATCTATCTGTTGGGAGGAGGTTGGAAAGCGTAAACTCTCGGGAGCAGAGATTATTCAGATTACCTCAGAGAAGGTACCGTTGATCAAACGGAGGTTAGAGACTGCTTTTAGTCGGCATAAGAGTTATGCTGATCCGAAGAGAAAAGACATTGAGTTTCATGTTGGTGATTTCGTGTTTCTTCGGGTTTCGCCTATGAAAGGCGTGGTTCGTTTTGGTGTCAAGGGGAAGTTGGCACAAAGGTGTATTGGTCCTTATGAGATTTTAGAGAGGATTGGAGCTATGGCTTATCGTCTGGTTCTGCCGCCAGACATAGCGTTAGTGCATCCTGTGTTTTATGTTTCTATGTTAAGAAAGTGCATTTCTGATCCTTCGCACGTGATTGTGCCTCAGAGTGTTGAGATTGACCAGGAGCTGTCCTATGAGTAACAGCCAGTTGAGATTGTTGATACGCAAGTGCGTAAATTGCGGAACAAGGAGATTCTGATGGTCAAAGTTCTCTGGCGCAATCATTCTGTTGAAGAATGTACTTGTGAGACCGAGTCGGATATGCGGAATAGCTATCCTTTTCTTTTCCCGTGAGGTACGATATCTTGATTTTCTGTGATTTTTATGATTTTTACTTGTGTACGTGTCATTCTGGTGTTAATTGTTATCTTGTTTAATTCGAGGACGAATATATAATTAGTTGGGGAGAATGTAATATCCCGGAATTTTTTTAAAATTTTCTAAATATGTTTTCGGTAATAAATTGAATTTTTCGGGGGGCGGTTCAATTCGTAGTTTAATTTTTGGTCCGGTTCAATTTCAGAAATTGTGTAGTCCTTTTTATTTTTGGTGGTTCAACCAAAATGGTTGAACCACCACATGTGAATCAGGTCTCGAAAGAGACCTGAACCAAAAGTGAGGATTCTCGTTTGAGAATTGTGATTCTGGAACGAGACCTCATCATTTTAAGCTGAGTCTCGTTTGAGAATCAGCATTCTCGAACTAGAATGCCATAGAGTTGCTGGTCTCGTTCGAGACCAGCAGGAACCTTGTGAGGAGGGTACTTTGGACCTTATTCTCTTCAATTCTTATCCCTTAAATACGTAACTCTTAAACCTAATCTATTCTCCACACTAAAAGCAAACCCTAGCCACCTTTAACATCCATTTTCTCTGAAAAACGAAGCCGTATATATCGAACTGTTTTAATATTATGACTTCTAGTTGGAACATGCTACCTAATGGGCATCATTAGGATTGCGTGCGCCCCGGTAATGATCTGGGTAAGGTAATTATGATAATGTTGTAACTCGGTGTGAGCATAGCTCTCGGGACCAAGTAGAGTAACTCGGTGTAGCTCTAGCTCTCGGGACTCTGGTATAAGTGTGGTCAGTGGTAACTCGGTGTAGCTCAGCTCTCGGGTCCAGACCTATTGGATCATATTGTTTATTTAGAATTGTGGATTAGGGTTCCAACTATTATTCGTAATATCGTTATTAAATGTTTTAAACGGTTTTAAAGGTTTTCCACTTAATAAATGTAGATAGTGGTATAAACTCATCTCAGTATATCTGACCCCGTTGTTTTCCCAATTTTTCCCAGGGTTATGATCTGAGAGAGTCTGGTGATCTCCGCATTTACTTTCCTCAGAGGTTCCATTTATTTTTGATAAACTGTAAAACTGTTTTATTCTTAGACCGCAGTAGTAATTAGACGTCTTTATTATTATTATATATTTTGTCGGATTGGTTACTGGTTATATTGCTTTGGCATGTTATATTATTTACATTGGTTTCTGATAAATCTATTTTTGACTCGGAATTGGATAAGCATGTTATTTTAACCGTTGAATATTATAACTGCTAGATTTAGGCTGAAGTCTCGGTTGCCCCCGAGCATTGGTTTTCTGCAGGTTTATGTGTTTATATGTTAATTGAAAGGCTAGCTACGGGTTTTGGTACTACATTACCCATACCCTAGCGCCGGTCGCGATTCATGAAAATGGGTCGTGACAGGTGAAACGTTTGGAATTGTTTCGTAACATTTGTAAACGTTTGGTTTAAATCGGTAAAAATGTGAAATGTTTGGATTTGTTTCGTAACGTTTGTAAACGTTTGGCTTAAATTGCAAAAAATGTGAAACGTTTGGATTTGTTTCTTAACGTTTGTAAAACTTTGTCTTAAATCGCTAAAAAGGTGAAACGTTTGGATTTGTTTCGTAAAATTTTAAACAATTGGATTTGTTTCATAACGTTTGTAAATGTTTGGCTTAAATCGCTAAAAATTGGAAACTTTTGGATTTGTTTTGTAACGTTTTAAATGTTTGGGTTGGTTTCGTAATGTTTTAATCGTTTGGCTTAATTTGCTAAAAAGGTGAAACGTTTAGATTTGATTCGTAATGTTTGTAAACGTTTGGCTTAAATCGCTAAAAATGGGAAACATCTGGATTTGTTTCATATCGTTTGTAAACATTTTGCTTAAATCGCTATAAAGGGGAAACATTTGGTTTTGTTTCGAAACGATTGTAAACGTTTGGCCTAAATCGCTAAAAAGGTTAAACGTTTGGATTCGTTTCGTAACATTTTAAAAGCTTGGATTTGTTTCGTAACGTATGTAAATGTTTGGCCTAAATCGCTAAAATTGTGAAACGTTTGGATTGGTTTCGTAATATTTTATACATTTGGCTTAAATCGCTATAAAGGTGTACCTTTTGGATTTGTTTCGTAACGTTTTAAACGTTTGGCTTAAATCGCTAAAAAGGGGAAACGTTTGGATTTGTTTCGTAACGTTTGTAAACGTTTGGCTTGTATCTCAAAAAAGGTGAAATGTTTGGATTTTTTTGTAACGTTTGTAAACGTTTGGCTTAAATCGCTAAAAATGTGAAATGATTGGATTTGTTTCGTAACGTTTTAAATGTTTGGATTTGTTTCGTAACGTTTGTTAACGTTTGGCTTAAATTGTTAAAAATGGGAAACGTTTGGTTTTGTTTCGTAACGTTTGAAACATTTGGCTTAAATTGCTAAAAAAGCGAAACGTCTGGATTTGTTTCGTAATCTTTTAAACGTTTGGATTGGTTTTGTAATGTTTTAAATGTTTGGCTTAAATCGGTAAAAAGGTGAAACATTTAGATTTATTTCGTAACGTTTTAAACGTTTGGCTTATATCGCTAATAAGATGAAACATTTGGTTTTGTTTCGTAACGTTTATAAACGTTTGGCTTAAATCTCTAAGAAGGGGAAACGTTTCGATTTGTTTTGTAACGTCTGTAAACGTTTGGCTAAAATCGCTAAAAAGGTGAAACGTTTGGATTTGTTTCTGAACGTTTTAAACGTTCGAATTTGTTTTGTAACTGTAGTAAACATTTGGCTTAAATTGTTAAAAAGGCGAAACGTTTGGATTTGTTTCGTAATATTTGTAAATGTTTGGCTTAAATTGCTAAAAAGGTATAAGCTTAGATTTGTTTCGTAACGTTTTAAACGTTTGGATTGGTTTTGTAACGTTTTAAATGTTTTGCTTAAATAGCTAAAAAAGTGAAATGTTTGGATTGGTTTCGTAACGTTTTAAACGTTTGGCTTATATCGCCAAAAAGGTGAAACATTTTGTTTTGTTTCGTAGCGCTTGTAAACTTTTGGCTTAAATCGCTAAAAAGGCGAAACGTTTGAATTTGTTTCGTAATGTTTGTAAACGTTTGCCTTAAATCGCTAAAAAGGGGAAACGTTTGGATTGGTTTCGTAACGTTTGTAAAATTTGGTTTAAATCACTAAAAAGGTGAAATGTTAGGATTTTTTTCGTAATGTATTAAACATTTGGATTTGTTTCGCAACGTTTGTAACATTTGGCTTCAATCGCTAAAAAGGTGAAACGTTTAGATTTGTTTCTTAAGGTTTCAATCGTTCGAATTTGTTTTGTAACTGTAGTAAACATTTGGCTTAAATTGTTAAAAAGGTGAAACGTTTGGATTTGTTTCGTAACGTTTGTAAATGTTTGGCTTAAATTGCTAAAAAGGTATAACTTTGGATTTGTTTCGTAGCGTTTTAAACGTTTGGATTGGTTTTGTAACGTTTTAAATGTTTTGCTTTAATTGCTAAAAAGGTGAAATGTTTGGATTGGTTTCGTAACGTTTTAAATGTTTGGCTTATATCGCTAAAAAGGTGAAACATTTGGTTTTGTTTCGTAACGTTTGTAAACGTTTGGCCTAAATCGCTAAAAAGGGGAAACGTTTGAATTTTTTTCGTAAAGTTTGCCTTAAATCGTTAAAAAGGGGAAACGTTTGGATTTATTTCGTAACGTATTAAACGTTTGGATTGGTTTCGTAACGTTTGTAAAATTTGGTTTAAATCGCTAAAAAGGTGAAATGTTAGGATTTTATTCGTAATGTATTAAACATTTGGATTTGTTTGCAACGTTTGTAACATTTGGCTTCAATCGCTAAAAAGATGAAACGTTTAGATTTCTTTCGTAACGTTTGTAAACGTTTAGCTTAAATCGATAAAAAGGTGAAATGTTTGGTTTTGTTTAGTAACGTTCATAAACGTTTGGCATAGATCGCTAATAAGGTGAAACGTTTGGATTTGTTTCGTAACGTTTGTAAAAGTTTGGCTTCAATCGCTAAAAAGGTAAAATGTTTGGATTTGTTTCGTAACATTTTAAACGTTTGGATTTGTTAGGTAACGTTTGTAAATGTTTGGCTTATATCGCAAAAAATTGGAAACGTTTGGATTTGTTTCATAACGTTTTAAACATTTGGATTGGTTTCATAATGTTTTAATCGTTTGGCTTAATTCGATAAAAAGATGAAATGTTTGGATTTGTTTCGTAACGTTTGTAAACGTTTGGCTTAAATCGCTAAAAATGGGAAACATTTGGATTTGTTTCCTAACGTTTGTAAACATTTGGCTTAAATCGCTAAAAAGGGGAAACATTTGGTTTTGTTTCGGAACGATTGTAAACGTTTGGCTTAAATCGCTAAAAAGGTGAAACGTTTGGATTCGTTTCGTAACATTATAAACGCTTGGATTTGTTTCGTAACGTATGTAAATGTTTGGCTTTAATCGCTAAAATAGTGAAATGTTTGGATTTTTTTCGTAACGTTTTAAATGCTTGGATTGGTTTTGTAATCTTTTATACATTTGGCTTAAATCGCTATAAAGGTGTTCCTTTTGGATTTGTTTCGTAACGTTTAAAACATTTGGATTGGTTTCGTAACGTTTTAAAAGTTAGGCTTAAATTGCTAAAAAGGGGAAACATTTGGATTTATTTCGTAACGTTTGTAAACGTTTGGCTTAAATCGCAAAAAAGGTGAAATGTTTGGATTTTTTTTTAACGTTTGTAAACATTTGGCTTAAATCGCTAAAAAGGTGAAATGATTGGATTTGTTTCGTAACATTTTAAACGTTTGGATTTGTTTCTTAACGTTTGTATACGTTTGGCTTCAATTGCTAGAAATGTAAAACGTTTGGATTTGCTTCGTAATGTTTATAAACGTTTGGTTTAAATCACTAAAAAGGTGAAACGTTTGGTTTTGTTTCGTAACGTTTGCAAACATTTGGCTTAAATTGCTGAAAAGGTGAAACGTTTGGATTTGTTTCGTAATCTTTTAAACGTTTGAATTGGTTTCGTAATGTTTTAAATATTTGGCTTAAATCGGTAAAAAGGTGAAACATTTTGATTGGTTTTGTAACGTTTGTAAACGTTTGGCTTAAATCCCTAAAAATGGGAAACATTTGTATTTGTTTCGTAACAATTGTAAACGTTTGGCTTCAATCGCTAAAAAGGTGAAATATTTGTATTTGTTTCGAAACGTTTTTAAGTGTTTAGGTTGGTTTGGTAATGTTTTAAACATTTGGCTTAAATCGCTAAAAAGGTGTAACGTTTGGGTTTGTTTCGTAACGTTTGTAAACGTTTGGCTTAAATCGCTAAAAAGGTGAAACGTTTAGAGTTTTTGTAACGTTTTAAATGTTTGGATTTTTTTCGTAACGTTTGTAAACTTTTGGTTTAAATCGCTAAAATTGGAAACATTTGGATTTGTTTCATAACGTTAGTTAACGTTTGGCTTAAATCGCAAAAAAGGGGAAACATTTGGATTGGTTTCGTAATATTTTAAACGTTTGGATTTGTTTCGTAGCTTTTGTAAATGTTTGGATTAAATCGCTAAAAATGTGAAATGTTTGGATTTTTTTCATAACGTTTTAAACGTTTGGATTGGTTTCTAAATGTTTTCAACCTTTGCCTTAAATCGCTATAAAGGTGAAACTTTTGGATTTGTTTCATAACGTTATAAACGTTTGGATTGGTTTCATAACGTTTAAAACGTTTGGCTTAAATCGCTAAAAAGGGGAAACGTTTGGATTTGTTTCGTAACGTTTGTAAATGTTTGGCTTAAATCGCTAAAAATGTGAAACGTTTGAATTTGTTTCATAACGTTTAAAAACGTTTGGTTTAAATCGCTAAAAAAGGTGAAAAATTTGGTTTTATTTTGTAACGTTGGTGAACGTTTGGCTTAAATCACTAAAAAGGTAAAACATTTGGATTTGTTTCGTAATGTTTCAAACGTTTGAATTGGTTTCGTAATGTTTTAAACATTTGGCTTAAATGGCTAAAAAGGTGAAACGTTTTGATTTGTTTCGTTATGTTTAAAACGTTTGGATTGGTTTCGTAACTTTTTAAACGTTTGGCCTAAATCGCTAAAAAGATGAAACGTTTAAATTGGTTTTATAACGTTTGTAAACGTTTTGCTTAAATCGCTAAAAATGTAAAACGGTTGGATTTGTTTCGTAACGTTTGTAAACGTTTGGCTTCAGTCACTAAAAATGTGAAACATTTGTATTTGTTTCGTAACGTTTTAAACGTTTGGGTTGGTTTTGTAATGTTTTAAACGTTTAGCTTAAATCGCGAAGAAGGTGAAACGTTTGAATTTGTTTCGTAACATCTTAAACATTTGGATTTGTTTCGTAACATTTGTAAATGTTTGGTATAAATCGCTAAAAATTTGAAACGTTTGGATTTGTTTTGTAACGTTTTAAACATATGGATTGGTTTCGCAATGTTCTAAACATTTGGCTTAAATCGCTAAAAAGGTGAACCTTTTGGATTTGTTCCGTAAGGTTTGCAAACGTTTGGCTTCAATCGCTAAAAAGGAAAAACTTTTGGATATGTTTCGTAACAGTCACAACCCAATTTCATGGATCGCGACCGACGCTAGGGTATGGGTATGGTCGTACCAAAACCCGTAGCAAGCCTCGCGGATAAAGATACAACATATAAACCTGCAAGAAAACCACTGCTCGGTGGTAATCGAGACTCCAACCTAAGTCTGGCAGTTTATATAACAACTTATATAATAACTTAAATATTTGAAATGCTCGGCTAAAACCCGAGACTCAATAACATGCCTTATATAAATCAAATCCAATGTATAACATGCCAACAGCGATAATAAATAGTCGGACCACTCCGACAAACCAAAGTATAAAGATAATCATAATCGACTAACTAGTTCTACTGCAGTCTAAGAGTGTAAAACAGTAGACAAGTTTTATTTAACAAAAAGAACCTCCGTAGGAATCAAGAAATCAGAGATCGACCAACTCTCTCAACTGGAAAAATTGGGAAAACAACGAGGTCAGATATACTGAGATGAGTTCATAATGCTATTTACATTTATTATGTTTAAAACCTTTAAAACAAAATCCTTTTATACTAATATACTTATATACTTGATTATGGATTGCAATATTGAAATGAAATCCCAAAGTATATATATATATATCCCAAAGTATAATCCAAAGTAAATGGGAATAAATCCTCATCGATTCCCAAAGTAGGCCAGACATTGGTCAGCCAATCCCAAAGTACTTACCGGTGCACACAGTCTCGATACTCGCCTATCGAGTAGCTCGTTCCAATCCAGATCCATAATCATTAAACAGTTGTAATACTAAAATAATATGCGGTACTTAATAAAGCGGTAAATAACACTACAAACTCACTGCTTGCTTATCCACATGAAAATCTTGGCAAACAGCTAAACTTGCGTAGACTCTAAAGCACGAGCAGTCGAAGGGTCTAAAACAAGGTATAAGTTAAAATCACATCAACCCCTAACTATAAGAATACTAGACACCACATCAGACTAGTATCTCAAACGACAACCAAGGTACAAGCCAAACTAAATGCCACAACATAACATTCATACATATACAATCCCATTTCTAAAGTAATTCCAAAGTATAACAACAAGTTAAGCATAATTGAGTTCCCCATTGAAAACATAATCCGGAAGCTTAAATAACTTGAAAACCTTAAAATCAAGTGAAATCCCAAAGTAGTGAATTAGCATTCAAACTTAATCTCACATGTCGGATGACCCAAGTCTATCCCGACCCAAAGATACCAAAGTAAATCAAAGTATGAATCCGGAACCTTTAAATCAAAATATTGCTCATTTGAAAACATGAAACTTAATCATAGCTTAACAACAACGATTCATTTATAAATCAATCTCGAAACTAGCCATAAATGGCCATGCCAACCATAGTAGACACCAATGTGTCAAGATCACAATATTGAGTTTTAATAGAATCCTATTATGCATTGACATCAATTAATTGAGATCTGAAATAGGCAATTTATGTCAACCCTTTTCGTGGAACAACTTCGCCATTTTTACGCGTAATTGTCAAATGATGAAACCAACGATTCTTAAGCATAGTAAACATGTTATACACTTCCAAAGAACCTTAGAATAATTTATGGACAACCACTTCGGTTTTGAACAATAATCAAGTCAAAACAAATTGATTACATGCATTACGAATCCAATAACCAACCTTAAATCAATCAAACAAGCCAAACAACATCAAGTTGAATTCATTAACCTAAAACAGCCCTAAGTATGGATTTCCAGTAGTACAACATCACCCAAAAAAACAGTAATTAATCATGCCAAGATCAACCGAAAGACCTAGCATTCAATCCTAACAATTTACATTGTAAGTCTAGGGTATAACTCAATCGCAACACACACTAGAGTCATCCTAACATACAATTCAGATTCAACATCATAAAGATAGTAGATAAAACCATAACAACAACATCAACGAATCTAGAAAGTGATAGACACGATTTGGCATAAAAATGGTACATACCCGATGTGAAACAATGGAATGAATCAGAGAACGAACAAGATCAGATTAGAGAACGTATCATCACACCAATGTTGTTGGGAATCATGGATTGCCAAGTGAGGAATCGATACGAATGAAAGAAACATGAATAAACCACGAGCGGAGTGTGATATTTACTTACCAAGCGTTAAAATTGAGAAGAAAGGAAACCAATGATCGAACTCAGAGTATTCTAATGAATAGGGTTCGGCTAGGGTTCGTATAAAATGAATGAGAGCGTTTAAAATAAGATAAGGGGTCTATTTATAGTTCCCCCACCAAAACCGACAGGTAGGGCATGATGGCGGGCGCGTCACGAGGCACAACATTTGGCTTAAATTGCTAAACTGCTAAAAATGTGAAACGTTTTGATTTCTTTCATAACGTTTGTAAATGTTTGGCTTAAATCGCTAAAAATGTGAAACGTTTGGATTTGTTTCGTAACATTTGTAAACGTGTGGTTAAATCGCTAAAAAGGGTAAATGTTTAGATTTATTTCATAACGTTTTATACGTTTGGATTGGTTTCTTAACGTGTTAAACGTTTGGCTAAAATCGTTAAAAAGGTGAAAGGTTTGGTGTTGTTTCGTAACGTTTGGCTTGAATCGCTAAAAAGGAGAAACGTTTGGATTTGTTTCGTAACCTTTTAAACGATTGGATTTTTTTGTAACGTTTGTAAATGTTTGGCTCAAATTGCTAAAAAAGGGAAACGTTTGGATTTATTTCGTAACTTTGGTAAAGGTTTTGCTTAAATTGCTAAAATGGCGAAACGTTTGGATTTTTTTCGTAACGTTTTAAACGTTTGGATTGGTTTTGTAACGTTTTAAATGTTTGGCTTAAATTGCTAAAAAGGTGAAACGTTTGGATTGGTTTCGTAACGTTTTAAACGTTTTGCTATATCGCCAATAAGATGAAACATTTGGTTTTATTTCGTAACGTTTGTAAACGTTTAGCTTAAATCGCTAAAAAGGGGAAACATTTGGATTTGTTTTGTAACGTTTGTAAATGTTTGGCTAAAATCGCTAAAAAGGTGAAACGTTTGGATTTGTTTCGTAACGTTTTAAACGTTTGGATTGGTTTCGTAACGTTTGCAAACATTTGGCTTAAATCGCTAAAAATGTGAAACGTTAGGATTTTTTTCGTAACGTATTAAACGTTTGGATTTGTTTCGTAACGTTTGTAATATTTGGCCTCAATCGCTAAAAAGGTGAAACGTTTAGATTTCTTTCATAACGTTTGTAAACGTTTGGCTTAAATCGCTAAAAATGTGAAACGTTTGGATTTGTTTCGTAACATTTGTAAACGTTTGGTTAAATCGCTAAAAAGGGGAAATGTTTGGATTTATTCCGTAACATTTTATACGTTTGGATTGGTTTCTTAACGTGTTAAACGTTTGGCTAAAATCGTTAAAAAGGTGAAAGGTTTGTTGTTGTTTCGTAACGTTTGGCTTGAATCGCTAAAAAGGTGAAACGTTTGGATTTGTTTCGTAACCTTTTAAACGATTGGATTTTTTTGTAACGTTTGTAAATGTTTGGCTTAAATTGCTAAAAATGGGAAATGTTTGGATTTGTTTCGTAACTTTGGTAAAGGTTTTGCTTAAATTGCTAAAATGGCGAAACATTTGTATTTTTTTGTAACGTTTTAAACGTTTGAATTGGTTTTGTAACGTTTTAAATGTTTAGCATAAATCGCTAAAAAGGTGAAACGTTTGGATTGTTTCGTAACGTTTTAAACGTTTTGCTATATAGCCAATAAGATGAAACATTTGGTTTTTTTTCGTAACGTTTGTAAACGTTTAGCTTAAATCGCTAAAAAGGGGAAACATGTGGATTTGTTTAGTAACGTTTGTAAATGTTTGGCTAAAATCGCTAAAAAGGTGAAACGTTTGGATTTGTTTCGTAACATTTGTAAACGTTTGGCTTGAATCACTAAAAAGGTGAAACATTAGGATTTTTTCATAACGTATTAAACGTTTGGATTTGTTTCATAACGTTTGTAACATTTGGCTTCAATCGCTAAAAAGGTGAAACATTTGGATTTGTTTCGTAACGTTTGGCTTAAATCGCTAAATTGGAAACGTTTGGATTTGTTTCATAACGTTTGTAAACATTTGGCTTAAATCGCTAAAAATGTGAAACGTTTGCATTTGTTTTGTAACTTTTGTAAACGTTTGGCTTAAATCGCTAAAAAGATGAGTTAACGTTTTAATAGTTTTTATTGGTTTCGTAACGTTTTAAACGTTTGGCTTAAATCTCTAATCAGGAGAAACATTTGGTTTTGTTTCATAACGTTTGTAAACGTTTGGCTTGATTCGCTAAAAAAGGGAAACGTTTGGATTTGTTTCGTAACGGTTTAAACGTTCGGATTTGTTTTTTAACGGTAGTAAATGTTTGGCTTAAATTGTTAAAAAGGGGAAACGTTTGGATTTGTTTCATAACGTTTGTAAATGTTTGGCTTAAATTGCTAAAACGTTATAAGCTTGGATTTGTTTTGTAACGTTTTAAATGTTTGGATTGGTTTTGTAACGTTTTAAATGTTTGGCTTAAATCGCTTAAAAGGTGAAATTTTTGGATTGGTTTCGTAACGTTCTAAACATTTGGCCTATATCGCTAAAAAGGTGAAACATTTGGTTTTGTTTCGTAATGTTTGTTAATGTTAGGCTTAAATCGCTAAAAAGGTGAAACGTTTGAATTTGTTTCGTAAAGTTAGTAAAAATTTGCCTTGAATCGCTAAAAAGGGGAAACGTTTGGATTTGTTTCGTAACGTATTAAACGTTTGGATTGGTTTCGTAACATTTGTAAAATTTGGCTTAAATCGGTAAAAAGGAGGATTGTTTTCGTAATGTATTAAACATTTGGATTTGTTTCGTAACGTTTGTAACATTTGGCTTCAATCGCTAAAAAGATGAAACGTTTAGATTTGTTTCGTAACGTTTGTAAACGTTTAGTTTAAATCAATAAAAAGGTGAAACGTTTGGTTTTGTTTTGTAACATTCGTTAATGTTTGGCATAAATCCCTAATAAGGGGAAACATTTGAAATTGTTTCGTAAGGTTTGTAAACGTTTGGTTTAAATCTATAAAAATGTGAAACGTTTGGATTTGTTTCGTAACGTTTGTAAACGTTTGGCTCAAATCGCAAAAAATGTGAAATATTTTTGTTTCGTAACGTTTTTATAAGTTTGGTTAAATCTCTAAAAAGGTGAAACATTTGGATTTGTTTCATAACATTTGAAACGTTTGGATTTGTTTCGTAATGTTTGTAAATGTTTGGCTTAAATCGCTAAAAATTGGAAACCTTTGGATTTGTTTCGTAACGTTTCAAACATTTGGATTGGTTTCGTAATGCTTTAATCGTTTGGCTTAATTCGCTAAAAAGATGAAACATTTGGCCTAAATCGGTAAAAAAGGGGAAACATTTGGATTTTTTTGTGACGTTTGCAAACGTTTGGCTTAAATCGCTAAAAATGAGAACGTTTGGATTTGTTTCATAACGTTTGTAAACGGTTGTCTTAAATCACTAAACAGGTAAAACATTTGGATTTTTTTCATAATGTTTTAAACGTTTTGATTTGTTTCGTAACGTTTGGCTTAAATTGCTAAAAAATCGAAGCATTTGGATTTGTTTTGTAACGGTTGTAAACGTTTGGCTTAAATTACTCAAAAGGGTAAACATTTAGATTTGTTTTATAACGTTTTAAACTTTTGGATTGGTTTTGTAACATTTTAACTGTTTGGCTTAAATCGCTAAAAAGGTGAAACGTTTCGATTGGTTTCGTAACATTTTAAACGTTTGGCTTATATCGCTAAAAAGGTGAAACGTTTGGTTTTGTCTCGTAACGTTTGTAAACGTTTGGCTTATATCGCTAAAAAGGTGAAATGTGTGGATTTGTTTGATAGCTTTTTAAATATTTGGCTTATATCGCTAAAAAGGGGAAACGTTTGGTTTTGTTTCCTAACATTTGTAAACGTTTGGCTTAAGACGCTAAAAATGTGAAACGTTTTGATTTGTTTTATAGATTTTTAAATGTTTGGCTTAAATCGTTACGAAGGTGAAACATTTGGATATGTTTCGTAATGTTTTAAACGTTTGGATTGGTTTCGTAACGTTTGTAAATGTTTGAATTAAATCGCTAAAAAGTTGAAACATTAGGATTTTTTTAATAACGTATTAAACGTTTTGATTTATTTCGTAACTTTTGTAACATTTGGTTTCAATCGCTAAAAAGGTGAAACGTTTGGATTTGTTTCGTAACGTTTGTATACGTTTGGCTTAAATCGTTAAAAATGTGAAACGTTTGGATTTGTTTCGTAACGTTTGTAAACGTTTTGCTTATATCGCTAAAAATGGGAAATGTTTCGATTTGTTTTGTAACATTTGTAAACATTTGGCTTAAATTGCTAAAAAGGTGAAACCTTTGGATTTGTTTCGTAACATTTTAAACTTTTGGATTGGTTTTAAAACGTTAGTAAACGTTTGGCTTAAATCGCTAAAAAGGGAAACGTTTTGATTTATTTCGTAACGTTTGTAAACTTTTGGCTTAAATTTCTAAAAAGGTGAAACATTCGGATTTGTTTCGTAACGTTTTAAACGTTTGGATTGGTTTTGTAACATTTTAAATATTTGGCTTAAATCGCTAAAAAAGTGAAACGTTTGGATTAGTTTCGTAACATTTTAAGCGTTTGGCTTATATCGCTAAAAAGGTGAAACGTTTGGTTTTATTTCGTAACGTTTGTAAAGGTTTGGCTTAAATAGCTAAAAAGATGAAGCGTGTGGATTTGTTTTGTAACATTTGTAAACGTTTGGCTTGAATCACTAAAAAGGTGAAACGCTTGGATTTGTTTAGTAACGTTTTAAACGTTCGGCTTAAATCACTAAAAAGAGGAAACGTCTGGATTTGTTTCGTAACATTTGTAAACGTTTGGCTTAAACCGCTAAAAAGGTGAAAGGTTTCGATTGGTTTCGTAACGTTTGCAAACATTTGGCTTAAATCACTAAAAATGTGAAACGTTAGGATTTTATTCGTAATGTATTAAACGTTTGGATTTGTTTCGTAACGTTTGTAACATTTGGCCTCAATCGCTAAAAAGGTGAACGTTTAGATTTGTTTCGTAACATTTGTAAACGTTTGGCTTAAATCGATAAAAAGGCGAAACGGTTGGTTTTGTTTCGTAACGTTCGAAAACGTTTGGCTTAAATCGCTAAAAAGGGGAAACATTTGGATTTGTTTCGTAATGTTTTGAACGGTTCAATTTATCTCGTGACGTTAGTAAACGTTTTGCTTAAATCGCTAAAAATGTGCAACGTTTGGATTTGTTTCGTAGTGTTTGTAAACGCTTGGCTTAAATCGCTTAAAAGGTGAAACTGTTGGATTTGTTTCGTAATGTTTTAAACGTTTAGATTTGTTTCGTAACGTTTGTAAACGTTTGGCTTACATCCCTTAAAATGTGAAACATTTGGATTTGTTTCGTAACGTTTGTAAACGTTTGGCTTAAATCACTAAAAAAGTGAAACGGTTGGTTTTGTTTCGTACGTTTTAACCGTTTGGATTTGTTTTATAACGTTTGGATTGTTTGGCTTAAATCGTTAAAAAGGTGAAACGTTTAGATTTGTTTTGTAACGTTTGGATTGGTTTTGTAATGTTTTAAACTTTTGTCTTAAATCGCTAAAAAGGTGGAACGTTTGGATTTGTTTCGTATTGTTTTAAATGTTTCGCTTAAATTGCTAAAAAGGTGAAAGTTTGGATTTATTTCGTAACATTTGTAAACGTTTAATTTTCTGAAAAGGGGAAACGCTTAATTTTGTTTCGCAACGTTTGGCTTCGATCGCTAAAAAATTAAAATATTTTATTTTGTTTCGTAACATTTGTAAACGTTTGGATTAAATCGCTAAAAAACGGAAACGTTTTGGATTTGTTTCGTAACGTTTGTAAACGTTTGGCTTATATCGGTACAATTGCGAAACGTTTGGATTTGTTTTATAGCTTTTTAAATGTTTCACTTAAATCGCTAAAAAGGTGAAACGTTTAGATTTGTTTTGTACCGTTTTAAACGTTTGGATTGGTTTTGTAATGTTTGTAAACGTTTGGCTTAAATCGCTAAAAAGGTGAAACATTAGGATTTGGTTTTGTAATGTATTTAATGTTTTGATTTGTTTCGTAATGTTTGTAACAATTGGCTTCAATCGCTAAAAACGTGAAACGTTTGGATTTGTTTCGTAACGTTTGTATTCGTTTGGCTTAAATCGCTAAAAATGTGAAACGTTTGGATTTGTTTCGTAACGTTTAGCTTAAATCGCTAAAAATGTGAAATGATTGGATTTGTTTTGTAACATTTGTAAACGTTTGGCTTATATCGCTAAAAAGGGGAAACGTTTGGATTGGTTTTGTAATATTTTAAACGTTCGGAGTGGTTTTATAACGTTTTAAACATTTGGCTTAAATCTCTAAAAAGGCGAAACGTTTGGTTTTGTTTCGTAACGTTTGTAAACGTTTGGCTTGAATCGCTAAAAAGGGGAAACGTTTGGATTAGTTTCTAAACGTTTTAAACGTTCGGATTTGTTTTGTAACGTTAGTAAACGTTTGACTTAAATTGCTAAAAAGGTGAAATGTTTTGATTTGTTTCGTAAAGTTTGTAAACGTTTGGCTTAACTTACTAAAAAGGGGAAACGTTTGGATTTGTTTCGCAACGTTTTAAACGTTTGGATTGGTTTTGTAACATTTTATCTGTTTGACTTAAATTTCTAAAAAGGTGAAATGTGTGAATTGGTTTCGTAACGTTTTAAACGTTTGGCTTATATCGCTAAAAAGGCGAAACGTTTGGTTTTGTTTCGTAACGTTTGTAAACGTTTGGCTTATATCGCTAAAAAGGTGAAACATTTGGATTTGTTTCGTAACGTTTGTAAACGTTTAGCTTAAATCGCTAAAAAGGGGAAACGTTTGGATTTGTTTCGTAACGTTTGCAAACATTTGTCTTAAATCGCTAAAAAGGTGAAGCTTTAGGATATTTTTCGTAACGTACTAAACGTTTGGATTTGTTTCTTAACGTTTTGTAACATTTGGCTTCAATTGCTAAAAAGATGAAACGTTTAGATTTGTTTCGTAACTTTAGTAAACGTTTGACTTAATTCGATAAAAAGGCGTAACGTTTGATTTTGTTTCGTAACGTTCACAAATATTTAGCTTAAATCGCTAAAAAGGTGAAACGTTTGGATTTTTTTGTAAAAGTTTGGCTTAAATCGATAAAAATGGGAAATGTTTGGATTTTTTTTGTAACGTTTGTAAACGTTCGGCTTAAATCGCAAAAAATGTGACACGTTTAGATTTGTTTCGTAACGTTAACGTTTGGCTTAAATCGCTAAAAGGTGAAACGTTTGTTTTTGTTTCGTAACATTTGAAATATTTGGATTTGATTCGGAACGTTTGTAAATTTTTGGCTTAAATCGCTAATAATTTGAAAGGTTTGGATTTATTTCATAACATTTTAAACGTTTGAATTGGTTTCGTAATGTTTTAAATGTTTGGCTTAATTCGCTAAAAAAGGGAAACGTTTAGTTTTGTTTTGTAACGTTTGTAAACGTTTGGCTTAAATCGCTCAAAAGGTGAAACGTTTGGATTTGTTTTGTAACGTTTGCAAACGTTTGGCTTATATCGCTAAAAAGGTGAAATGTTTTGATTTGTTTCGTAACGTTTTAAACATTTTGGTTTATCTCATAAGGTTTGTAAACGTTTGGCTTAATTCCCTAAAAATGTCTAACGTTTGGATTTGTTTCATAACGTTTGTAAACGTTTGCCTTAAATCGCTTAAAAGGTAAAACGTTTGAATTTGTTTCAAAATGTTTTAAACGTTTGGATTTGTTTCGTAACGTTTTAAACGTTTGGATTGGTTTTGTAACGTTTGCATTGTTTGGCTTAAATTGCTAAAAAGGTGTAACGTTTACAAACGTTTGGATTGGTTTTGTAACGTTTTAAACTTTTGGCTTAAATCGCTAAAAAGGTGGAACGTTTCGATTCTCTTCGTAACGATTTAAACGTTTGGCTTAGATTGCTAAAAAGGTGAACCGTTTGGATTTATTTCGTAACGTTTATAAACGTTGGCTTAATTTACTAAAAGGGGAATCCTTTGGTTTTGTTTCGTAACGTTTGTAAACGTTTGTCTTCAATCACTAAAAAAGTGAAACATTTAGTTTTGTTTTGTAACGTTTGTAAACGTTTGGCTTCAATCGCTAAAAAAGTGAAACATTTTGTTTTGTTTCGTAACGTTTGTAAATGTTTGGCTTAAATTGCTAAAAAGCGGAAACGTTTGGATTTGTTTCGTAACGTTTGTAAACATTTGTCTTAAATCTCTAAAAATGTGAAACGTTTGAATTTGATTCATAGCTTTTTAAATGTTTGGCTTAAATCGCGAAAAAGGTGAAATGTTTGGATTTGTTTTGCAACGTTGGTAAACATTTGGCTTAAATCGCTAAAAAGGGGAAACATTTGGATTTGATTTGTAACATTTGTAAACGTTTGGATTAAATCGCTGAAAAGGTGAAACGTTTGGATTTGTTTCATAATGTTTACAAACGTTTGGATTTGTTTCGTAATGTTTTAAATATTTATCTTAAATCGCTCAAAAGGTGAAACATTTGGTTTTGTTTCGTAACGTTTGTAAACGTTTGGCTTTAATCGCCAAAAGGCGAAACGTTAGGATTTGTTTCATAATGTTTGTAAACGTTTTGTTTAAATAGCTAAAAAGGTAAACCGTTTCATAACGTTTTTAAACGTTTGGCTTAAATTGCTAAAAAGGTGAAACGTTTGGTTTTGTTTCGTAACGTTGGCAAATGTTTGGATTGGTTTTGTAACATTTTAAATGTTTGGCTTAAATCGCTAAAAAGGGGAAACGTTGGATTTGTTTCGTAACCTTTGAACACGTTTGCCTTAAATCGCTAAAAAGGGGAAACGTTGGATTTGATTCGTAACATTTGGATTTTTTTGTAACGTTTGTAAACGTTTGGCCTAAATTGCTAAAAAGAGGAAACGATCGGATTTGTTTCGTAACCTTTTAAACGTTTCGATTGGTTTCATAACGAGTCAACCATTTGGATTTGTTTCTTAATGTTTTTAAACGTTTGGCTTAAATTGCTAAAAACAGGAGACCATTGGATATGTTTCGTAACGTTTTAAACGTTTGGATTGGGTTCGTAACGATTTAAACGTTTGGCTTAAATCGCTAAAAAGGTGAAACGATTGGTTTTTGTTCGTAAGGTCTGTAAATGTTTGGCTTCAATCGCTACAAAAGTGAAACGTTCGGTTTTGTTTCTTAACGTTTGTAAACGTTTGGCTTAAATCGCTAAAAAGGTGAAATGTTTGGATTTGTTTCGAAACGTTTTAAATGTTTGGATTGGTTTTGTAACGTTTTAAACTTTTCGCTTAAATCGCTAAAAATGAGAAACATTTGGATTTATTTCGTAAAGATTGTAAACGTTTGGCTTAAATTGCTAAAAAGGGGAACCATTTGGTTTTGTTTCGTCAGTTTTGTATACGTTCGGCTTAAATTGTTAAAAAGGTGACACGTTTGGATTTGTTTCGTAACATTTGTAAACGGTTGTATTGGTTTCGTAACATTTTAAACGTTTTGCTTAAATCGCTAAAAAGGTGAAACGTTTGGATTTGTTAAGTAGCGTTTGGCTTAAATCGCTAAAAAGGGGAAATGGTTGGATTTATTTCATAACGTTTGGCTTAAATCGCTAAAAGAGGAAACGTTTGGATTTCTTTCGTAACGTTCGTAAACGTTTAGCTTAAATTGCTAAAAAGGTGAAACGTTTAGAATTGTTTCGGATCATTTTAAACGTTTGGATCGGTTTCGTAACGTTTTAAACGTTTGGCTTAAATCACTAAAAAGGTGAAACGTTTAGATTTGTTACGTAACCTTCGTAAATGTTTGTCTTAAATTGCTAAAAGGTGAAATGTTTGGATTTGTTTCGTAACGTTCGTAAACGTTTGGCTTAAATCATTAAAAAGGTGAAACGTCTGCATTTGTTTCGCAACGTTCGTAAACGTTTCGTTTAAATCGCTACAAGGGTGAAAAGTTTTGATTGGTTTCGTAACGTTTTTAATGTTTGGCTTCAATCGCTAAAAAGGTGAAACGTTTGGATTTGTTTCTTAACGTTTATAACGTTTGGCTTAAATCGCTAAAATGTGCAACGTTTGGATTTGTTTCATAACGTTTGTGAACGTTTAGCTTAAATTGCTAAGAATGGGAAACACTTGGATTTGTTTCGTAACATTTGTAAACTTTTGGATTAAACAGCTAAAAAGGTGAAACATTTGGATTTTTTTGTAACGTTTGGCTTAAATCGCTAAAAAGGTGAAACGTTTGGATTTGTTTCGTAACGTTTTAAAAGTTTGGAATGGTTTCGTAACGTTTTAAACGTTTGGATTTGTTTCTTAATATTTTTAAACGTTTGGCTTAAATTGCTAAAAACGGGAAACCTTTGGATTTGTTTAGCAACGTTTTAAATGTTTGGATTGGTTTCGTAACATTTTAAACGTTTGGCTTAAATCGCTAAAAAGGTGACACGTTTGGTTTTGTTTCGTAATGTTTGTAAATGTTTGGCTTCAATCGCTTAAGAGGTGAAACGTTCGGTTTTGTTTCTTAACGTTTGTAAACGTTTGGCTTAAATCGCTAAAAAGGTGAAATGTTTGGGTTTGTTTCGAAATTTTTTAAATGTTTGGATTTGTTTCATAACGTTTTAAACTTTTCGCTTAAATCGCTGAAAATGTGAAACATTGGATTTATTTTGCAAAGATTGTAAACGTTTGGCTTAAATTGCTAAAAAGATGAAACATTTGGTTTTGTTTCGTGACGTTTGTATACGTTTGGCTTAAATTGTTAAACAGGCGAAACTTTTGGATTTGTTTCGTAACATTTGTAAACGTTTGGAATGGTTTCGTAACGTTTTAAACGTTTTGCTTAAATCGCAAAAAAGGGGAAACGTTTGGCTTAAATCGCTAAAAAGGTGAAATGTTTGGATTTGTTTCCTAACGTTTGTAAACGTTTGGCTTAAATCGCCAAAAGGGTAAACGTTTGGATTTATTTCGTAATGTTCTTAAACGTTAGGATTTGTTTCATATCATTTTAAACGTTTGGATCGATTTCGTAACGTTTTAAACATTTGTCTTAAATCACTAAAAAGGTGAAACATTTAGATTTGTTTCGTAATGTTTGTAAATGTTTGGCTTAAATCGCTAAAAAGGTGAAACGTTTAGATTTGTTACGTAACCTTTGTAAATGTTTGGCTTAAATTGCTAAAAGGTGAAATGTTTGTATTTGTTTCGTAACCTTCGTAAACGTTTGGCTTAAATCATTAAAAAGGTGAAACGTTTGGAGTTGTTTCATAACGTTCGTAAACGTTTCGCTTAAATCGCTACAATGGTGAAAAGTGTTGATTTGTTTCGTAAAGTTTTTCATGTTTGGCTTCAATCGCTAAAAAGGTAAAACGTTTGGATTTGTTTCTTAACGTTTATAACGTTTGGCTTAAATCGCTAAAATGTGAAACGTTTGGATTTGTTTCATAACGTTTGTGAACGTTTAGCTTAAATTGCTAAGATTGGGAAACACTTGGATTTGTTTCGTAACATTTGTAAACTTTTGGCTTAAATCGCTAAAAAGGTGAAACGTTTGGATTTGTTTCGTAACGTTTTAAAGGTTTGGATTGGTTTCGTAACGTTTTAAACGTTTGGATTTGTTTCTTAACATTTTTAAACGTTTGGCTTAAATAGCTAAAAACGGGGAACCTTTGGATTTGTTTAGTAGCGGTTTAAACGTTTGGATTGGTTTTATAACGTTTTAAACGTTTGGCTTAAATCGCTAAAAAGGTGACACGTTTGGTTTTGTTTCGTAATGTTTGTAAATGTTTGGCTTCAATCGCTTAAGAGGTGAAATGTTCGGTTTTGTTTCTAAACGTTTGTAAATGTTTGGCTTAAATCGTTAAAAAGGTCAAATGTTTGGATTTGTTTCGAAACTTTTTAAACGTTTGGATTTGTTTCGTAGAGATTGTAAACGTTTGGCTTAAATTGCTAAAAAGATGAAACGTTTGGTTTTGTTTCGCAACGTTTGTATACGTTTAGTTTAAATTGTTAAATTGGCGAAACATTTGGATTTATTTCGTAACATTTGTAAACGTTTGGATTCGTTTCTTAACGTTTTAAACGTTTTGCTTAAATCGTTAAAAAAGGGAAACGTTTGGCTTAAATCGCTAAAAAGGTGAAATGTTTGGATTTGTTTCATAACGTTTGTAAACGTTTGGCTTAAATCGCCAAAAGGGTAAACGTTTGGATTTATTTCGTAATGTTCTTAAACGTTTGGCTTAAGTCGCTAAAAAGGTGAAACGTTTGGATTTGTTTCGTATCATTTTAAATGTTTGGATCGGTTTCATAACGTTTTAAACGTTTGGCTTAAATCCCTAAAATGGAGAAACATTTAGATCTGTTTCGTAATGTTTGTAAATGTTTGGCTTAAATCGCTAAAAAGGTGAAACGTCTGGATTTGTTTTGAAACGTTCGTAAACGATTGGCTTGATCATTAAAAAGGTGAAACGTCTGGATTTGTTTCGTAACATTCGTAAACGTTTCGCTTAAATCGCTACAAGGGTGAAATGTTTTGATTGGTTTCGTAACGTTTTTAATGTTTGGCTTCAATCGCTAAAAAGGTGAAACGTTTGGATTTGTTTCTTAACGTTTATAACATTTGGCTTAAATCGCTAAAATGTGGACTGTTTGGATTTGTTACATAACGTTTGTGAACGTTTAGCTTAAATTGCTAAGAATGGGAAACACTTGGATTTGTTTCGTAACATTTGTAAACTTTTGGCTTAAGTCGCTAAAAAGGTGAAACGTTTGGATTTGTTTCGTATCATTTTAAACGTTTGGATCGGTTTCATAACGTTTTAAACGTTTGGCTTAAATCCCTAAAATGGAGAAACATTTAGATCTGTTTCGTAATGTTTGTAAATGTTTGGCTTAAATTGCTAAAAGGTGAAACGTCTGGATTTGTTTTCAAACGTTCGTAAACGATTGGCTTGATCATTAAAAAGGTGAAACGTCTGGATTTGTTTCGTAACGTTCGTTAACGTTTCGCTTAAATCGCTACAAGGGTGAAATGTTTTGATTGGTTTCGTAACGTTTTTAATGTTTGGCTTCAATCGCTAAAAAGGTGAAACGTTTGGATTTGTTTCTTAACGTTTATAACATTTGGCTTAAATCGCTAAAATGTGGACTGTTTGGATTTGTTACATAACGTTTGTGAACGTTTAGCTTAAATTGCTAAGAATGGGAAACACCTGGATTTGTTTCGTAACATTTGTAAACTTTTGGCTTAAATTGCTAAAAAGGTGAAACATTTGGATTTTTTTGCAACGTTTGGCTTAAATCGCTAAAAAGGTGAAACGTTTGGATTTGTTTCGTAACGTTTTAAACGTTTGGATTGGTTTTGTAACGTTTTAAACGTTTGGATTTGTTTCTTAACATTTAAACGTTTGGCTTGAATTGCTAAAAACGGGAAATCTTTGGATTTGTTCAGTAACGTTTTAAACGTTTGGATTGGTTTCGTAAGGTTTTAAACGTTTGACTTAAATCGCTAAAAAGGTGACACGTTTGGTTTTGTTTCGTAATGTTTGTAAATGTTTGGCTTCAATTGCTTAAGAGGTGAAATGTTCGGTTTTGTTTCTTAACGTTTGTAAACGTTTGGCTTAAATCGCTAAAAATGTGAAATGTTTGGATTTGTTTCGAAACTTTTTAAACGTTTGGATTTGTTTCGTAACGTTTTAAACTTTTCGCTTAAATCGCTAAAAATGTGAAACATTTGGATTTGTTTTGTAAAGAATGTAAACGTTTGGCTTAAATTACTAAAAAGATGAAACGTTTGGTTTTGTTTCGCAACGTTTGTATACGTTTGGCTTAAATTGTTAAATAGGCGAAACATTTGGATTTGTTTCGTAACATTTGTAAACGTTTGGATTCGTTTCGTAACGTTTTAAACGTTTTGCTTAAATCGCTAAAAAGGGGAAACGTTTGGCTTAAATCGCTAAAAAGGTGAAAGGGTTTGAATTTGTTTCATAACGTTTGCAAACGTTTGGCTTAAATCGCCAAAAGGGTAAACATTTGGATTTATTTCGTAATGTTCTTAAAAGTTTGGCTTAAGTCGCTAAAAAGGTGAAACGTTTGGATTTGTTTCGTATCATTTTAAACGTTTGGATCGGTTTCGTAACGTTTTAAACGTTTGGCTTAAATCACTAAAAAGGTGAAACATTTAGATTTGTTTCGTAATGTTTGTAAATGTTTGTCTTAAATCGCTAAAAAGGTGAAATGTTTAGATTTGTTACGTAACCTTTGTAAATGTGTGGCTTAAATTGCTAAAAGGTGAAATGTTTGGATTTGTTTTGAAACGTTCGTAAACGTTTGGCTTAAATCATTAAAAAGGTGAAACATCTGGATTTGTTTCGTAACGTTCGTAAACGTTTCGCTTAAATCGCTACAAGGGTGAAAAGTTTTGATTGGTTTCGTAACGTTTTTAATGTTTGGCTTCAATCGCTAAAAAGGTGAAACGTTTGGATTTGTTTCTTGACGTTTATAACATTAGCTTAAATCGCTAAAATGTGAAACGTTTGGATTTGTTTCATAACGTTTGTGAACGTTTAGCTCAAATTCCTAAGAATGGGAAACACTTGGATTTGTTTCGTAACATTTGTAAACTTTTGGCTTAAATCGCTAAAAAGGTGAAACATTTGGATTTTTTTGTAACGTTTGGCTTAAATCGCTAAAAGGGTGAAACGTTTGGATTTGTTTAGTAACGTTTTAAACGTTTGGATTGGTTTCGTAAGGTTTTAAACGTTTGACTTAAATCGCTAAAAAGGTGACACGTTTGGTTTTGTTTCGTAATGTTTGTAAATGTTTGGCTTCAATTGCTTAAGAGGGGAAACGTTCGATTTTGTTTCTTAACGTTTGTAAACGTTTGGCTTAAATCGCTAAAAATGTGAAATGTTTGGATTTGTTTCGAAACTTTTTAAACGTTTGGATTGGTTTCGTAACGTTTTAAACTTTTCGCTTAAATCGCTAAAAATGTGAAACATTTGGATTTGTTTTGTAGAGATTGTAAACGTTTGGCTTAAATTGCTAAAAAGATGAAACGTTTGGTTTTGTTTCGCAACGTTTGTATACGTTTGGTTTAAATTGTTAAATAGGCGAAACATTTGGATTTGTTTCGTAACATTTGTAAACGTTTGGATTCGTTTCGTTACGTTTTAAACGTTTTGCTTAAATCGCTAAAAAGGGGAAATGTTTGGCCTAAATCGCTAAAAAGGTGAAATGTTTGAATTTGTTTCATAACGTTTGCAAACGTTTGGCTTAAATCGCCAAAAGGGTAAACGTTTGGATTTATTTCGTAATGTTCTTAAACGTTTGGCTTAAGTCGCTAAATAGGTGAAACGTTTGGATTTGTTTCCTATCATTTTAAACGTTTGGATCGGTTTCGTAACGTTTTAAACGTTTGGCTTAAATCACTAAAAAGGCGAAACATTTAGATTTGTTTCGTAATGTTTGTAAATGTTTGGCTTAAATCGCTAAAAAGGTGAAACGTTTAGATTTGTTACGTAACCTTTGTAAATGTTTGGCTTAAATTGCTAAAAGGTGAAATGTTTGGATTTGTTTTAAAACGTTCGTAAACGTTTGGCTTGAATCATTAAAATGGTGAAACGTCTGGATTTGTTTCGTAATGTTCGTAAACGTTTCGCTTAAATCGCTACAAGGGTGAAAAGTTTTGATTGGTTTCGTAACGTTTTTAATGTTTGGCTTCAATCGCTAAAAAGGTGAAACGTTTGGATTTGTTTCTTAACGTTTATAACGTTTGGCTTAAATCGCTGAAATGTGCAACGTTTGAATTTGTTTCATAACTTTTGTGAACGTTTAGTGTAAATTGCTAAGAATGGGAAACACTTGGATTTGTTTCGTAACATTTGTAAACGTTTTGCTTAAATCGCTAAAAAGGTGAAACATTTGGATTTTTTTTGTAACGTTTGGCTTAAATTGCTAAAAAGGTGAAACGTTTGGATTTGTTTCGTAACGTTTTAAACGTTTGGATTGGTTTCTTAACGTTTTAAACGTTTGGATTTGTTTCTTAACATTTTTAAACGTTTGGCTTAAATTGCTAATAACGGGAAATCTTTTGATTTGTTTAGTAACGTTTTATACTTTTGGATTGGTTTCGTAACGTTTTAAACGTTTGACTTAAATCGCTAAAAAGGTGACACGTTTGGTTTTGTTTTGTAATGTTTGTAAATGTTTGGCTTCAATCGCTTAAGAGGTGAAACGTTCGGTTTTGTTTCTAAACGTTTTTAAACGTTTGGCTTAAATCGCTAAAAATGTGAAATGTTTAGATTTATTTCGAAACTTTTTAAACATTTGGATTTGTTTCGTAACGTTTTAAACTTTTCGCTTAAATCGCTAAAAATGTGAAACATTTGGATTTGTTTTGTAAAGATTGTAAACGTTTGGCTTAAATTGCTAAAAAGATGAAACGTTTGGTTTTGTTTCTCAACGTTTGTATACGTTTGGTTTAAATTGTTAAACAGGCGAAACATTTGGATTCATTTCGTAACATTTGTAAACGTTTGGATTCGTTTCTTAACGTTTTAAACGTTTTTCTTAAATCGCTAAAAAGGGGAAACGTTTGGCTTAAATCGCTAAAAAGGTGAAATGTTTGGATTTGTTTCATAACGTTTGTAAATGTTTGGCTTAAATCGCCAAAAGGGCAAACGTTTGGATTTATTTCGTAATGTTCTTAAACGTTTGGCTTAAGTCGCTAAAAAGGGGAAACGTTTGGATTTGTTTCGTATCATTTTAAACGTTTAGATTTGTTACGTAACCTTTGTAAATGTTTGGCTTAAATTGCTAAAAGGTGAAATGTTTGGATTTGTTTTGAAACGTTCGTAAACGTTTGGCTTAAATCATTAAAAAGGTGAAACGTCTGGATTTGTTTCGTAACGTTCGTAAACGTTTTGCTTAAATCGCTACAAGGGTGAAAAGTTTTGATTGGTTTCGTAACGTTTTTAATGTTTGGCTTCAATCGCTAAAAAGGTGAAACGTTTGGATTTGTTTCTTAACGTTTATAACCTTTGGCTTAAATCGCTAAAATGTGAAACGTTTGGATTTGTTTCATAACGTTTGTGAACGTTTAGCTTAAATTGCTAAGAATGGGAAACACTTGGATTTGTTTCGTAACATTTGTAAACTTTTGGCTTAAATTGCTAAAAAGGTGAAACATTTTGATTTTTTTTGTAACGTTTGGCTTAAATCGCTAAAAAGGTGAAACGTTTGGATTTGTTTCGTAACGTTTTAAACGTTTGGATTGGTTTCGTAACGTTTTAAACGTTTGGATTTGTTTCTTAACATTTTTAAATGTTTGGCTTAAATTGCTAAAAACGGGAAATCTTTGGATTTGTTTAGTAACGTTTTAAACGTTTGGATTGGTTTCGTAACGTTTTAAACGTTTGACTTAAATAGCTAAAAAGGTGACACGTTTGGTTTTGTTTCGTAATGTTTGTAAATGTTTGGCTTCAATCGCTTAAGAGGTGAAACGTTCGGTTTTGTTTCTTAACGTTTTTAAACGTTTGGCTTAAATCGCTAAAAATGTGAAATGTTTGGATTTGTTTTGAAACTTTTTAAACGTTTGGATTTGTTTCGTAACGTTTTAAACTTTTCGCTTAAATCGCTAAAAATGTGAAACATTTGGATTTGTTTTGTAAAGATTGTAAACGTTTGGCTTAAATTGATAAAAAGATGAAACGTTTGGTTTTGTTTCGCAACGTTTGTATACGTTTGGCATAAATTGTTAAATAGGCGAAACATTTGGATTTGTTTCGTAACATTTGTAAACGTTTGGATTCGTTTCGTAACGTTTTAAACGTTTTGCTTAAATCGCTAAAAAGGGGAAATGTTTGGCCTAAATCGCTAAAAAAGTGAAATGTTTGAATTTGTTTCATAACGTTTGCAAACGTTTGGCTTAAATCGCCAAAAGGGTAAACGTTTGGATTTATTTCGTAAAGTTCTTTAACGTTTGGCTTAAGTCGCTAAAAAGGTGAAACGTTTGGATTTGTTTCCTATCATTTTAAACGTTTGGATCAGTTTCGTAACGTTTTAAACGTTTGGCTTAAATCACTAAAAAGGCGAAACATTTAAATTTGTTTCGTAATGTTTGTAAATGTTTGGCTTAAATCGCTAAAAAGGTGAAACGTTTAGATTTGTTACGTAACCTTTGTAAATGTTTGGCTTAAATTGCTAAAAGGTGAAATGTTTGGATTTGTTTTGAAACGTTCGTAAACGTTTGGCTTGAATCATTAAAAAGGTGAAACGTCTGGATTTGTTTCGTAATGTTCGTAAACGTTTCGCTTAAATCGCTACAAGGGTGAAAAGTTTTGATTGGTTTCGTAACGTTTTTAATGTTTTGCTTCAATCGCTAAAAAGGTGAAACGTTTGGATTTGTTTCTTAACGTTTATAACGTTTGGCTTAAATCGCTAAAATGTGCAACGTTTGGATTTGTTTCATAACGTTTGTGAACGTTTAGCTTAAATTGCTAAGAATGGGAAACACTTGGATTTGTTTCGTAACATTTGTAAACTTTTGGCTTAAATCGCTAAAAAGGTGAAACATTTAAATTTTTTTGTAACGGTTGGCTTAAATCGCTAAAAAGGTGAAACGTTTGGATTTGTTTCGTAACGTTTTAAACGTTTGGATTGGTTTCGCAACGTTTTAAACGTTTTGATTTGTTTCTTAACATTTTTAAACGTTTGGCTTAAATTGCTAAAAAGGGGAAATCTTTTGATTTGTTTAGTAACGTTTTATACGTTTGGATTGGTTTCGTAACGTTTTAAACGTTTGACTTAAATCGCTAAAAAGGTGACACGTTTGGTTTTGTTTCGTAATGTTTGTAAATGTTTGGCTTCAATCGCTTAAGAGGTGAAACGTTCGGTTTTGTTTCTTAACGTTTTTAAACGTTTGGCTTAAATCGCTAAAAATGTCAAATGTTTGGATTTGTTTCGAAACTTTTTAAACGTTTGGATTTGTTTCGTAACGTTTTAAACTTTTCGCTTAAATCGCTAAAAATGTGAAACATTTGGATTTGTTTTGTAAAGATTGTAAACGTTTGGCTTAAATTGATAAAAAGATGAAACGTTTGGTTTTGTTTCGCAACGTTTGTATACGTTTGGCTTAAATTGTTAAATAGGCGAAACATTTGGATTTGTTTCGTAACATTTGTAAACGTTTGGATTCGTTTCGTAACGTTTTAAACGTTTTGCTTAAATCGCTAAAAAGGGGAAATGTTTGGCCTAAATCGCTAAAAAGGTGAAATGTTTGAATTTGTTTCATAACGTTTGCAAACGTTTGGCTTAAATCGCCAAAAGGGTAAACGTTTGGATTTATTTCGTAATGTTCTTAAACGTTTGGCTTAAGTCGCTAAAAAGGTGAAACGTTTGGATTTGTTTCCTATCATTTTAAACGTTTGGATCGGTTTCGTAACGTTTTAAACGTTTGGCTTAAATCACTAAAAAGGCGAAACATTTAGATTTGTTTCGTAATGTTTGTAAATGTTTGGCTTAAATCGCTAAAAAGGTGAAACGTTTAGATTTGTTACGTAACCTTTGTAAATGTTTGGCTTAAATTGCTAAAAGGTGAAATGTTTGGATTTGTTTTGAAACGTTCGTAAACGTTTGGCTTGAATCATTAAAAAGGTGAAACGTCTGGATTTGTTTCGTAATGTTCGTAAACGTTTCGCTTAAATCGCTACAAGGGTGAAAAGTTTTGATTGGTTTCGTAACGTTTTTAATGTTTTGCTTCAATCGCTAAAAAGGTGAAACGTTTGGATTTGTTTCTTAACGTTTATAACGTTTGGCTTAAATCGCTAAAATGTGCAACGTTTGAATTTGTTTCATAACGTTTGTGAACGTTTAGCTTAAATTGCTAAGAATGGGAAACACTTGGATTTGTTTCGTAACATTTGTAAACTTTTGGCTTAAATCGCTAAAAAGGTGAAACATTTGGATTTTTTTGTAACGGTTGGCTTAAATCGCTAAAAAGGTGAAACGTTTGGATTTGTTTCGTAACGTTTTAAACGTTTGGATTGGTTTTGTAACGTTTTAAACGTTTGGATTTGTTTCTTAACATTTTTAAACGTTTGGCTTAAATTGCTAAAAACGGGAAATCTTTTGATTTGTTTAGTAACGTTTTATACGTTTGGATTGGTTTCGTAACGTTATAAACGTTTGACTTAAATCGCTAAAAAGGTGACACGTTTGGTTTTGTTTCGTAATTTTTGTAAATGTTTGGCTTCAATCGCTTAAGAGGTGAAACGTTCGGTTTTGTTTCTTAACGTTTTTAAACATTTGGCTTAAATCGCTAAAAATGTGAAATGTTTGGATTTGTTTCGAAACTTTTTAAACGTTTGGATTTGTTTCGTAACGTTTTAAACTTTTCGCTTAAATCGCTAAAAATGTGAAACATTTGGATTTGTTTTGTAAAGATTGTAAACGTTTGGCTTAAATTGATAAAAAAGATGAAACGTTTGGTTTTGTTTCGCAACGTTTGTATACGTTTGGCTTAAATTGTTAAATAGGCGAAACATTTGGATTTGTTTCGTAACATTTGTAAACGTTTGGATTCGTTTCGTAACGTTTTAAACGTTTTGCTTAAATCGCTAAAAAGGGGAAATGTTTGGCCTAAATCGCTAAAAAGGTGAAATGTTTGAATTTGTTTCATAACGTTTGCAAACGTTTGGCTTAAATCGGCAAAAGGGTAAACGTTTGGATTTATTTCGTAATGTTCTTAAAAGTTTGGCTTAAGTCGCTAAAAAGGTGAAACGTTTGGATTTGTTTCCTATCATTTTAAATGTTTGGATCGGTTTCGTAACGTTTTAAACGTTTGGCTTAAATCACTAAAAAGGCGAAACATTTAGATTTGTTTCGTAATGTTTGTAAATGTTTCGCTTAAATCGCTAAAAATGTGAAACGTTTAGATTTGTTACGTAACCTTTGTAAATGTTTGGCTTAAATTGCTAAAAGGTGAAATGTTTGGATTTGTTTTGAAACGTTCGTAAACGTTTGGCTTGAATCACTAAAACGGTGAAACGTCTGGATTTGTTTCGTAACGTTTTTAATGTTTTGCTTCAATCGCTAAAAAGGTGAAACGTTTGGATTTGTTTCTTAACGTTTATAACGTTTGACTTAAATCGCTAAAATGTGCAACGTTTGGATTTGTTTCATAACTTTTGTGAACGTTTAGCTTAAATTGCTAAGAATGGGAAACACTTGGATTTGTTTCGTAACATTTGTAAACTTTTGGCTTAAATCGCTAAAAAGGTGAAACATTTGGATTTTTTTGTAACGTTTGGCTTAAATCGCTAAAAAGGTGAAACGTTTGGATTTGTTTCGTAACGTTTTAAACGTTTGGATTGGTTTCGTAACTTTTTAAACGTTTGGATTTGTTTCTTAACATTTTTAAACGTTTGACTTAAATTGCTAAAAACGGGAAATATTTGGATTTGTTTAGTAACGTTTTAAACGTTTGAATTGGTTTCGTAAGGTTTTAAACGTTTGACTTAAATCGCTAAAAAGGTGACACGTTTGGTTTTGTTTCGTAATGTTTGTAAATGTGTGGATTCAATTGCTTAAGAGGTGAAACGTTCGGTTTTGTTTCTTAACGTTTGTAAACGTTTGGCTTAAATCGATAAAAATGTGAAATGTTTGGATTTGTTTCGAAACTTTTTAAACGTTTGGATTTGTTTCGTAACGTTTTAAACTTTTCGCTTAAATCGCTAAAAATGTGAAACATTTGGATTTGTTTTGTAAAGATTGTAAACGTTTGGCTTAAATTGCTAAAAAGATGAAACGTTTGGTTTTGTTTCGCAACGTTTGTATACGTTTGGCTTAAATTGTTAAATAGGCGAAACATTTGGATTTGTTTCGTAACATTTGTAAACGTTTGGATTCGTTTCTTAACGTTTTAAACGTTTTGCTTAAATCGCTAAAAAGGGGAAACGTTTGGCTTAAATCGCTAAAAAGGTGAAATGTTTGAATTTGTTTCATAACGTTTGCAAACGTTTGGCTTAAATCGCCAAAAGGGTAAACGTTTGGATTTATTTCGTAATGATCTTAAACGTTTGGCTTAAGTCGCTAAAAAGGTGAAACGTTTGGATTTGTTTCGTATCATTTTAAACGTTTGGATCGGTTTCGTAACGTTTTAAACATTTGGCTTAAATCACTAAAAAGGTGAAACATTTAGATTTGTTTCGTAATGTTTGTAAATGTTTGGCTTAAATCGCTAAAAAGGTGAAACGTTTAGATTTGTTACGTGACCTTTGTAAATGTTTGGCTTAAATTGCTAAAAGGTGAAATGTTTGGATTTGTTTTGAAACGTTCGTAAACGTTTGGCTTAAATCATTAAAAAGGTGAAACGTCTGGATTTGTTTCGTAACGTTCGTAAACGTTTCGCTTAAATCGCTACAAGGGTGAAAAGTTTTGATTGGTTTCGTAACGTTTTTAATGTTTGGCTTCAATCGCTAAAAAGGTGAAACGTTTGGATTTGTTTCTTAACGTTTATAACGTTTGGCTTAAATCGTAAAAATGTGAAACGTTTGGATTTGTTTCATAACGTTTGTGAATGTTTAGCTTAAATTGCTATGAATGGGAAACACTTGGATTTGTTTCGTAACATTTGTAAACTTTTGGCTTAAATCGCTAAAAAGGTGAAACGTTTAGATTTGTTACGTAACCTTTGTAAATGTTTGGCTTAAATTGCTAAAAGGTGAAATGTTTGGATTTGTTTTGAAACGTTCGTAAACGATTGGCTTGATCATTAAAAAGGTGAAACGTCTGGATTTGTTTCGTAATGTTCGTAAACGTTTCGCTTAAATCGCTACAAGGGTGAAAAGTTTTGATTCGTTTCGTAACGTTGTTTAATGTTTTGCTTCAATCGCTAAAAAGGTGAAACGTTTGGATTTGTTTTTTAACGTTTATAACGTTTGGCTTAAATCGCTAAAATGTGCAACGTTTGGATTTGTTTCATAACGTTTGTGAACGTTTAGCGTAAATTGCTAAGAATGGGAAACACTTGGATTTGTTTCGTAACATTTGTAAACGTTTTGCTTAAATCGCTAAAAAGGTGAAACATTTGGATTTTTTTGTAACGTTTGGCTTAAATCGCTAAAAAGGTGAAACGTTTGGATTTGTTTCGTAACGTTTTAAACGTTTGGATTGGTTTCGTAACGTTTTAAACGTTTGGATTTGTTTCTTAACATTTTTAAACGTTTGGCTTAAATTGCTAAAAACGGGAAATCTTTTGATTTGTTTAGTAACGTTTTATACTTTTGGATTGGTTTCGTAACATTTTAAACGTTTGACTTAAATCGCTAAAAAGGTGACACGTTTGGTTTTGTTTCGTAATGTTTGTAAATGTTTGGCTTCAATCGCTTAAGAGGTGAAACGTTCGGTTTTGTTTCTTAACGTTTTTAAACGTTTGGCTTAAATCGCTAAAAATGTCAAATGTTTGGATTTGTTTCGAAATTTTTTAAACGTTTGGATTTGTTTCGTAACGTTTTAAACTTTTCGCTTAAATCGCTAAAAATGTGAAAAATTTGGATTTGTTTTGTAAAGATTCTAAACGTTTGGCTTAAATTGCTAAAAGATGAAACGTTTGGTTTTGTTTCGCAACGTTTGTATACGTTTGGCTTAAATTGTTAAATAGGCGAAACATTTGGATTTGTTTCGTAACATTTGTAAACGTTTGGACTCGTTTCGTAACGTTTTAAACGTTTTGCTTAAATCGCTAAAAAGGGGAAACGTCTGACTTAAATCGCTAAAAAGGTGAAATGTTTGGATTTGTTTCATAACGTTTGTAAACGTTTGGCTTAAATCGCCAAAAGGGTAAACGTTTGGATTTATTTCGTAATGTTCTTAAACGTTTGGCTTAAGTCGCTAAAAAGGTGAAACGTTTGGATTTGTTTCATATCATTTTAAATGTTTGGATCGGTTTCGTAATGTTTTAGACGTTTGGCTTAAATCACTAAAAAGGTGAAACATTTAGATTTGTTTCGTAATGTTTGTAAATGTTTGGCTTAAATCGCTAAAAAGGTGAAACATTTAGATTTGTTACGTAACCTTTGTAAATGTCTGACTTAAATTGCTAAAAGGTGAAATGTTTGGATTTGTTTTGAAACATTCTTAAACGTTTGGCTTAAATCATTAAAAAGGTGAAACGTCTGGATTTGTTTCGTAACGTTCGTAAACGTTTCGCTTAAATCGCTACAAGGGTAAAAAGTTTTGATTGGTTTCGTAACGTTTTTAATGTTTGGCTTCAATCGCTAAAAAGTGAAACGTTTGGATTTGTTTCTTAACGTGTATAACGTTTGGCTTAAATCGCTAAAATGTGCAACGTTTGGATTTGTTTCATATCGTTTGTGAACGTTTAGCTTAAATTGCTAAGAATGGGAAACACTTGGATTTGTTTCGCAACATTTGTAAACTTTTGGCTTATATCGCTAAAAAGGTGAAACATTTGGATTTTTTTTGTAATGTTTGGCTTAAATCGCTAAAAAGGTGAAACGTTTGGATTTGTTTCGTAACATTTTAAACGTTTGGATTGGTTTCGTAACTTTTTAAACGTTTGGATTTGTTTCTTAACATTTTTAAACGTTTGACTTAAATTGCTAAAAACGGGAAATATTTGGATTTGTTTAGTAACGTTTTAAACGTTTGGATTGGTTTCGTAAGGTTTTAAACGTTTGACTTAAATCGCTAAAAAGGTGACACGTTTGGTTTTGTTTCGTAATGTTTGTAAATGTTTGGCTTCAATCGCTTAAGAGGTGAAACGTTCGGTTTTGTTTCTTAACGTTTTTAAACGTTTGGCTTAAATCGATAAAAATGTGAAATGTTTGGATTTGTTTCGAAACTTTTTAAACGTTTGGATTTGTTTCGTATCGTTTTAAACTTTTTGCTTAAATCGCTAAAAATGTGAAACATTTGGATTTGTTTTGTAAAGATTGTAAACGTTTGGCTTAAATTGCTAAAAAGATGAAACATTTGGTTTTGTTTCGCAACGTTTGTATACGTTTGGCTTAAATTGTTAAATAGGCAAAACATTTGGATTTGTTTCGTAACATTTGTAAACGTTTGGATTCGTTTTGTAACATTTTAAACGTTTTGCTTAAATCGCTAAAAAGGGGAAACGTTTGGCTTAAATCGCTAAAAAGGTGAAATGTTTGAATTTGTTTCATAACGTTTGCAAACGTTTGGCTTAAATCGCCAAAAGGGTAAACGTTTGGATTTATTTCGTAATGTTCTTAAACGTTTGGCTTACGTCGCTAAAAAGGTGAAACGTTTGGATTTGTTTCGTATCATTTTAAACGTTTGGATCGGTTTCGTAACGTTTTAAACATTTGGCTTAAATCACTAAAAGGGGAAACATTTAGATTTGTTTCGTAATGTTTGTAAATGTTTGGCTTAAATCGCTAAAAAGGTGAAACGTTTAGATTTGTTACGTGACCTTTGTAAATGTTTGGCTTAAATTGCTAAAAGGTGAAATGTTTGGATTTGTTTTGAAACGTTCGTAAACGTTTGGCTTAAATCATTAAAAAGGTGAAACGTCTGGATTTGTTTCGTAACATTCGTAAACGTTTCGCTTAAATCGCTACAAGGGTGAAAAGATTTGATTGGTTTCGTAACGTTTTTAATGTTTGGCTTCAATCGCTAAAAAGGTGAAACGTTTGAATTTGTTTCTCAACGTTTATAACGTTTGGCTTAAATCGCTAAAATGTGCAACGTTTGGATTTGTTTCATAACTTTTGCGAACGTTTAGCTTAAATTGCTAAGAATGGGAAACACTTGGATTTGTTTCGTAACATTTGTAAACTTTTTGCTTAAATCGCTAAAAAGGTGAAACATTTGGATTTTTTTTGTAACGTTTGGCTTAAATCGCTAAAAAGGTGAAACGTTTGGATTTGTTTCGTAACGTTTTAAACGTTTGGATTGGTTTCGTAACGTTTTAAACGTTTGGATTTGTTTCTTAACATTTTTAAACGTTTGGTTTAATTTGCTAAAAACGGGAAATCTTTTGATTTGTTTAGTAACGTTTTATACGTTTGGATTGGTTTCGTAACGTTTTAAACGTTTGGATTTGTTTCTTAACATTTTTAAACGTTTGGCTTAAATTGCTAAAAACGGGAAATCTTTTGATTTGTTTAGTAATGTTTTATACGTTTGGATTGGTTTCGTAACGTTTTAAACGTTTGACTTAAATCGTTAAAAAGGTGACACATTTGGTTTTGTTTCGTAATGTTTGTAAATGTTTGGCTTCAATCGCTTAAGAGGTGAAACGTTCGGTTTTGTTTCTTAACGTTTTTAAACGTTTGGCTTAAATCGCTAAAAATGTGAAATGTTTGGATTTGTTTCGAAACTTTTTAAACGTTTGGATTTGTTTCGTAACGTTTTAAACTTTTCGCTTAAATCGCTAAAAATGTGAAACATTTGGATTTGTTTTGTAAAGATTGTAAACGTTTGGCTTAAATTGCTAAAAAGATGAAACGTTTGGTTTTGTTTCGCAACGTTTGTATACGTTAGGCTTAAATTGTTAAATAGGCGAAACATTTGGATTTGTTTCGTAACATTTGTAAACGTTTGGATTCGTTTCGTAACGTTTTAAACGTTTTGCTTAAATCGCTAAAAAGGGGAAACGTCGGGCTTAAATAGCTAAAAAGGTGAAACGTTTGAATTTGTTTCTCAACGTTTATAACGTTTGGCTTAAATCGCTAAAATGTGCAACGTTTGGATTTGTTTCATAACTTTTGCGAACGTTTAGCTTAAATTGCTAAGAATGGGAAACACTTGGATTTGTTTCGTAACATTTGTAAACTTTTTGCTTAAATCGCTAAAAAGGTGAAACATTTGGATTTTTTTTGTAACGTTTGGCTTAAATCGCTAAAAAGGTGAAACGTTTGGATTTGTTTCGTAACGTTTTAAACGTTTGGATTGGTTTCGTAACGTTTTAAACGTTTGGATTTGTTTCTTAACATTTTTAAACGTTTGGTTTAATTTGCTAAAAACGGGAAATCTTTTGATTTGTTTAGTAACGTTTTATACGTTTGGATTGGTTTCGTAACGTTTTAAACGTTTGGATTTGTTTCTTAACATTTTTAAACGTTTGGCTTAAATTGCTAAAAACGGGAAATCTTTTGATTTGTTTAGTAACGTTTTATACGTTTGGATTGGTTTCGTAACGTTTTAAACGTTTGACTTAAATCGTTAAAAAGGTGACACATTTGGTTTTGTTTCGTAATGTTTGTAAATGTTTGGCTTCAATCGCTTAAGAGGTGAAACGTTCGGTTTTGTTTCTTAACGTTTTTAAACGTTTGGCTTAAATCGCTAAAAATGTGAAATGTTTGGATTTGTTTCGAAACTTTTTAAACGTTTGGATTTGTTTCGTAAAGTTTTAAACTTTTCGCTTAAATCGCTAAAAATGTGAAACATTTGGATTTGTTTTGTAAAGATTGTAAACGTTTGGCTTAAATTGCTAAAAAGATGAAACGTTTGGTTTTGTTTCGCAACGTTTGTATACGTTAGGCTTAAATTGTTAAATAGGCGAAACATTTGGATTTGTTTCGTAACATTTGTAAACGTTTGGATTCGTTTCGTAACGTTTTAAACGTTTTGCTTAAATCGCTAAAAAGGGGAAACGTCGGGCTTAAATAGCTAAAAAGGTGAAACGTTTGAATTTGTTTCTCAACGTTTATAACGTTTGGCTTAAATCGCTAAAATGTGCAACGTTTGGATTTATTTCGTAATGTTCTTAAACGTTTTGCTTCAATCGCTAAAAAGGTGAAATGTTTGGATTTGTTTGATAACGTTTGTAAACGTTTGGCTTAAATCGCCAAAAGGGTAAACGTTTGGATTTATTTCGTAATGTTCTTAAACGTTTGGCTTAACTCGCTAAAAAGGTGAAACGTTTGGATTTGTTTCGTATCATTTTAAACGTTTGGATCGGTTTCGTAACGTTTTACACGTTTGGCTTAATTCACTAAAAAGGTGAAACATTTAGATTTGTTTCGTAATGTTTGTAAATGTTTGGCTTAAATCGCTAAAAAGGTGAAACGTTTAGATTTGTTACGTAACCTTTGTAAATGTTTGGCTTAAATTGCTAAAAGGTGAAATGTTTGGATTTGTTTTGAAACGTTCGTAAACGTTTGGCTTAAATCATTAAAAAGGTGAAACGTCTGGATTTGTTTCGTAACGTTCGTAAACGTTTCGCTTAAATCGCTACAAGGGTGAAAAGTTTTGATTGGTTTCGTAACATTTTTAATGTTTGGCTTCAATCGCTAAAAAGGTGAAACGTTTGGATTTGTTTCTTAACGTTTATAACGTTTGGCTTAAATCGTAAAAATGTGAAACATTTGGATTTGTTTCATAACGTTTGTGAATGTTTAGCTTAAATTGCTAAGAATGGGAAACACTTGGATTTGTTTCGTAACATTTGTAAACTTTTGGCTTAAATCGCTAAAAAGGTGAAACATTTGGATTTTTTTTGTAACGTTTGGCTTAAATCGCTAAAAAGGTGAAACGTTTGGATTTGTTTCGTAACGTTTTAAACGTTTGGATTGGTTTCGCAACGTTTTAAACGTTTGGATTTGTTTCTTAACATTTTTAAACGTTTGGCTTAAATTGCTAAAAATGGGAAATCTTTTGATTTGTTTAGTAACGTTTTATACGTTTGGATTGGTTTCGTAACGTTTTAAACGTTTGACTTAAATCGCTAAAAAGGTGACACGTTTGGTTTTGTTTCGTAATGTTTGTAAATGTTTGGCTTCAATCGCTTAAGAGGTGAAACGTTCGGTTTTGTTTCTTAACGTTTTTAAACATTTGGCTTAAATCGCTAAAAATGTGAAATGTTTGGATTTGTTTCGAAACTTTTTAAACGTTTGGATTTGTTTCGTAACGTTTTAAACTTTTCGCTTAAATCGCTAAAAATGTGAAACATTTGGATTTGTTTTGTAAAGATTGTAAACGTTTGGCTTAAATTGCTAAAAAGATGAAACGTTTGGTTTTGTTTCGCAACGTTTGTATACGTTTGGCTTAAATTGTTAAATAGGCGAAACATTTGGATTTGTTTCGTAACATTTGCAAACGTTTGGATTCGTTTCGTAACGTTTTAAACGTTTTGCTTAAATCGCTAAAAAGGGGAAACGTCTGGCTTAAATCGGTAAAAAGGTGAAATGTTTTGATTTGTTTTATAACGTTTGGCTTAAATCGCCAAAAGGGTAAACGTTTGGATTTATTTCGTAATGTTCTTAAACGTTTCGCTTAAATCGCCAAAAGGGTAAACGTTTGGATTTATTTCGTAATGTTCTTAAACGTTTGGCTTAAGTCACTAAAAAGGTGAAACGTTTGGATTTGTTTCGTATCATTTTTAATGTTTGGACCGGTTTCGTAACGTTTTAAACGTTTGGCTTAAATCACTAAAAAGGGGAAACATTTAGATTTGTTTCGTAATGTTTGTAAATGTTTGGCTTAAATCGCTAAAAAGGTGAAACGTTTAGATTTGTTACGTAACCTTTGTAAATGTTTGGCTTAAATTGCTAAAAGGTGAAATGTTTGGATTTTTTTTGAAATGTTCGTAAACGTTTGGCTTAAATCATTAAAAAGGTGAAACGTCTGGATTTGTTTCGTAACGTTCGTAAACGTTTCGCTTAAATCGCTACAAGGGTGAAAAGTTTTGATTGGTTTCGTAACGTTTTTAATGTTTGGCTTCAATCGCTAAAAAGGTGAAACGTTTGGATTTGTTTCTTAACGTTTATAACGTTTGGCTTAAATCGTAAAAATGTGAAACGTTTGGATTTGTTTCATAACGTTTGTGAATGTTTAGCTTAAATTGCTAAGAATGGGAAACACTTGGATTTGTTTCGTAACATTTGTAAACTTTTGGCTTAAATCGCTAAAAAGGTGAAACATTTGGATTTTTTTTGTAACGTTTGGCTTAAATCGCTAAAAAGGTGAAACGTTTGGATTTGTTTCGTAACGTTTTAAACGTTTGGATTTGTTTCGTAACGTTTTAAACGTTTGGATTTATTTCTTAACATTTTTAAACGTTTGGCTTAAATTGCTAAAAACGGGAAATCTTTTGATTTGTTTAGTAACGTTTTATACGTTTGGATTGGTTTCGTAACGTTTTAAACGTTTGACTTAAATCGCTAAAAAGGTGACACGTTTGGTTTTGTTTCGTAATGTTTGTAAATGTTAGGCTTCAATCGCTTAAGAGGTGAAACGTTCGGTTTTGTTTCTTAATGTTTTTAAACGTTTGGCTTAAATCGCTAAAAATGTAAAATGTTTGGATTTGTTTCGAAACTTTTTAAACGTTTGGATTTGTTTCCTAACGTTTTAAACTTTTCGCTTAAATCGCTAAAAATGTGAAACATTTGGATTTGTTTTGTAAAGATTGTAAACGTTTGGCTTAAATTGCTAAAAAGATGAAACGTTTGGTTTTGTTTCACAATGTTTGTATATGTTTGGCTTAAATTGTTAAATAGGCGAAACATTTGGATTTGTTTCGTAACATTTGTAAACGTTTGGATTCGTTTCGTAACGTTTTAACCGTTTTGCTTAAATCGCTAAAAAGGGGAAACATCTGGCTTAAATCGCTAAAAAGGTGAAATGTTTTGATTTGTTTCATAACGTTTGTAAACTTTTTGCTTAAGTCACTAAAAAGGTGAAACGTTTGGATTTGTTTCGTATCATTTTAAACGTTTGGATCGGTTTCGTAACATTTTAAACGTTTGGCTTAAATCGCTAAAAAGGGGAAACATTTAGATTTGTTTCGTAATGTTTGTAAATGTTTGGCTTAAATCTCTAAAAAGGTGAAACGTTTAGATTTGTTATGTAACCTTTGTAAATGTTTGGCTTAAATTGCTAAAAGGTGAAATGTTTGGATTTGTTTTGAAACGTTCGTAAACGTTTGGCTTAAATCATTAAAAAGGTGAAACGTCTGGATTTGTTTCGTAACGTTTGTAAACGTTTCGCTTAAATCGCTACAAGGGTGAAAAGTTTTGATTGGTTTCGTAACATTTTTAATGTTTGGCTTCAATCGCTAAAAAGGTGAAACGTTTGGATTTGTTTCTTAACGTTTATAACGTTTGGCTTAAATCGTAAAAATGTGAAACGTTTGGATTTGTTTCATAACGTTTGTGAATGTTTAGCTTAAATTGCTAAGAATGGGAAACACTTGGATTTGTTTCGTAACATTTGTAAACTTTTGGCTTAAATCGCTAAAAAGGTGAAACATTTGGATTTTTTTTTGTAACGTTTGGCTTAAATCGCTAAAAAGGTGAAACGTTTGGATTTGTTTCGTAACGTTTTAAACGTTTGGATTGGTTTCGTAACGTTTTAAACGTTTGACTTAAATCGCTAAAAAGGTGACACGTTTGGTTTTGTTTTGTAATGTTTGTAAATGTTAGGCTTCAATCGCTTAAGAGGTGAAACGTTCGGTTTTGTTTCTTAATGTTTTTAAACGTTTGGCTTAAATCGCTAAAAATGTGAAATGTTTGGATTTGTTTCGAAACTTTTTAAACGTTTGGATTTGTTTCCTAACGTTTTAAACTTTTCGCTTAAATCGCTAAAAATGTGAAACATTTGGATTTGTTTTGTAAAGATTGTAAACGTTTGGCTTAAATTGCTAAAAAGATGAAACGTTTGGTTTTGTTTCACAATGTTTGTATACGTTTGGCTTAAATTGTTAAATAGGCGAAACATTTGGATTTGTTTCGTAACATTTGTAAACGTTTGGATTCGTTTCGTAACGTTTTAACCGTTTTGCTTAAATCGCTAAAAAGGGGAAACGTCTGGCTTAAATCGCTAAAAAGGTGAAATGTTTTGATTTGTTTCATAACGTTTGTAAACTTTTTGCTTAAGTCACTAAAAAGGTGAAACGTTTGGATTTGTTTCGTATCATTTTAAACGTTTGGATCGGTTTCGTAACATTTTAAACGTTTGGCTTAAATCACTAAAAAGGGGAAACATTTAGATTTGTTTCGTAATGTTTGTAAATGTTTGGCTTAAATCTCTAAAAAGGTGAAACGTTTAGATTTGTTACGTAACCTTTGTAAATGTTTGGCTTAAATTGCTAAAAGGTGAAATGTTTGGATTTGTTTTGAAACGTTCGTAAACGTTTGGCTTAAATCATTAAAAAGGTGAAACGTCTGGATTTGTTTCGTAACGTTTGTAAACGTTTCGCTTAAATCGCTACAAGGGTGAAAAGTTTTGATTGGTTTCGTAACATTTTTAATGTTTGGCTTCAATCGCTAAAAAGGTGAAACGTTTGGATTTGTTTCTTAACGTTTATAACGTTTGGCTTAAATCGTAAAAATGTGAAACGTTTGGATTTGTTTCATAACGTTTGTGAATGTTTAGCTTAAATTGCTAAGAATGGGAAACACTTGGATTTGTTTCGTAACATTTGTAAACTTTTGGCTTAAATCGCTAAAAAGGTGAAACATTTGGATTTTTTTTGTAACGTTTGGCTTAAATCGCTAAAAAGGTGAAACGTTTGGATTTGTTTCGTAACGTTTTAAACGTTTGGATTGGTTTCGTAACGTTTTAAACGTTTGGATTTGTTTCTTAACATTTTTAAACGTTTGGCTTAAATTGCTAAAAACGGGAAATCTTTTTGATTTGTTTAGTAACGTTTTATACGTTTGGATTGGTTTCGTAACGTTTTAAACGTTTGACTTAAATCGCTAAAAAGGTGACACGTTTGGTTTTGTTTCGTAATGTTTGGCTTCAATCGCTTAAGAGGTGAAACGTTCGGTTTTGTTTCTTAACGTTTTTAACATTTGGCTTAAATCGCTAAAAATGTGAAATGTTTGGATTTGTTTCGAAACTTTTTAAATGTTTGGATTTGTTTCGTAACGTTTTAAACTTTTCGCTTAAATCGCTAAAAATGTGAAACATTTGGATTTGTTTTGTAAAGATTGTAAACGTTTGGCTTAAATTGCTAAAAAGATGAAACGTTTGGTTTTGTTTCGCAACGTTTGTATACGTTTGGGTTAAATTGTTAAATAGGCGAAACATTTGGATTTGTTTCGTAACATTTGTAAACGTTTGGATTCGTTTCGTAACGTTTTAAACGTTTTGCTTAAATCGCTAAAAAGGGGAAACGTCTGGCTTAAATCGGTAAAAAGGTGAAATGTTTTGATTTGTTTTATAACGTTTGGCTTAAATCGCCAAAAGGGTAAACGTTTGGATTTATTTCGTAATGTTCTTAAACGTTTCGCTTAAATCGCCAAAAGGGTAAACGTTTGGATTTATTTCGTAATGTTCTTAAACGTTTGGCTTAAGTCGCTAAAAAGGTGAAACGTTTGGATTTGTTTCGTATCATTTTAAATGTTTGGACCGGTTTCGTAACGTTTTAAACGTTTGGCTTAAATCACTAAAAAGGGGAAACATTTAGATTTGTTTCGTAATGTTTGTAAATGTTTGGCTTAAATCGCTAAAAAGGTGAAACGTTTAGATTTGTTACGTAACCTTTGTAAATGTTTGGCTTAAATTGCTAAAAGGTGAAATGTTTGGATTTTTTTTGAAACGTTCGTAAACGTTTGGCTTAAATCATTAAAAAGGTGAAACGTCTGGATTTGTTTCGTAACGTTCGTAAACGTTTCGCTTAAATCGCTACAAGGGTGAAAAGTTTTGATTGGTTTCGTAACGTTTTTAATGTTTGGCTTCAATCGCTAAAAAGGTGAAACGTTTGGATTTGTTTCTTAACGTTTATAACGTTTGGCTTAAATCGTAAAAATGTGAAACGTTTGGATTTGTTTCATAACGTTTGTGAATGTTTAGCTTAAATTGCTAAGAATGGGAAACACTTGGATTTGTTTCGTAACATTTGTAAACTTTTGGCTTAAATCGCTAAAAAGGTGAAACATTTGGATTTTTTTTGTAACGTTTGGCTTAAATCGCTAAAAAGGTGAAACGTTTGGATTTGTTTCGTAACGTTTTAAACGTTTGGATTGGTTTCGTAACGTTTTAAACGTTTGGATTTGTTTCTTAACATTTTTAAACGTTTGGCTTAAATTGCTAAAAACGGGAAATCTTTTGATTTGTTTAGTAACGTTTTATACGTTTGGATTGGTTTCGTAACGTTTTAAACGTTTGACTTAAATCGCTAAAAAGGTGACACGTTTGGTTTTGTTTCGTAATGTTTGTAAATGTTTGGCTTCAATCGCTTAAGAGGTGAAACGTTCGGTTTTGTTTCTTAACGTTTTTAAACGTTTGGCTTAAATCGCTAAAAATGTGAAATGTTTGGATTTGTTTCGAAACTTTTTAAACGTTTGGATTTGTTTCGTAACGTTTTAAACTTTTCGCTTAAATCGCTAAAAATGCGAAACATTTGGATTTGTTTTGTAAAGATTGTAAACGTTTGGCTTAAATTGCTAAAAAGATGAAACGTTTGGTTTTGTTTCGCAACGTTTGTATGCGTTTGGCTTAAATTGTTAAATAGGCGAAATATTTGGATTTGTTTCGTAACATTTGAAAACGTTTGGATTCGTTTCGTAACGTTTTAAACGTTTTGCTTAAATCGCTAAAAAGGGGAAACGTCTAGCTTAAATCGCTAAAAAGGTGAAATGTTTGGATTTGTTTTATAACGTTTGTAAACGTTTGGCTTAAATCGCCAAAAGGGTAAACGTTTGGATTTATTTCGTAATGCTCTTAAACGTTTGGCTTAAGTCGCTAAAAAGGTGAAACGTTTGGATTTGTTTCGTATCATTTTAAATGTTTGGACCGGTTTCGTAACGTTTTAAACGTTTGGCTTAAATCACTAAAAAGGTGAAACGTTTAGGTTTGTTTCGTAATGTTTGTAAATGTTTGGCTTAAATCGCTAAAAAGGTGAAACGTTTAGATTTGTTACGTAACCTTTGTAAATGTTTGGTTTAAATTGCTAAAAGGTGAAATGTTTGGATTTGTTTTGAAACGTTCGTAAACGTTTGGCTTAAATCATTAAAAAGGTGAAACGTCTGGATTTGTTTCGTAACGTTCGTAAACATTTCGCTTAAAACGCTACAAGGGTGAAAAGTTTTGAATGGTTTCGTAACGTTTTTAATGTTTGGCTTTAATCGCTAAAAAGGTGAAACGTTTTGATTTGTTTCTTAACGTTTATAACGTTTGGCTTAAATCGTAAAAATGTGAAACGTTTGGATTTGTTTCATAACGTTTGTGAATGTTTAGCTTAAATTGCTAAGAATGGGAAACACTTGGATTTGTTTCGTAACATTTGTAAACTTTTGGCTTAAATCGCTAAAAAGGTGAAACATTTGGATTTTTTTGTAACGTTTGGCTTAAATCGCTAAAAAGGTGAAACGTTTGGATTTGTTTCGTAACGTTTTAAACGTTTGGATTGGTTTCGTAACGATTTAAACGTTTGGATTTGTTTCTTAACATTTTTAAACGTTTGGCTTAAATTGCTAAAAACGGGAAATCTTTTGATTTGTTTAGTAACGTTTTATACGTTTGGATTGATTTCGTAACGTTTTAAACGTTTGACTTAAATCGCTAAAAAGGTGACACGTTTGGTTTTGTTTCGTAATGTTTGTAAATGTTTGGCTTCAATCGCTTAAGAGGTGAAACGTTCGGTTTTGTTTCTTAACGTTTTTAAACGTTTGGCTTAAATCGCTAAAAATGTGAAATGTTTGGATTTGTTTCGAAACTTTTTAAACGTTTGGATTTGTTTCGTAACGTTTTAAACTTTTCGCTTAAATCGCTAAAAATGTGAAACATTTGGATTTGTTTTGTAAAGATTGTAAACGTTTGGCTTAAAGTGCTAAAAAGATGAAACGTTTGGTTTTGTTTCGCAACGTTTGTATACGTTTGGCTTAAATTGTTAAATAGGCGAAATATTTGGATTTGTTTCGTAACATTTGAAAACGTTTGGATTCGTTTCGTAACGTTTTAAACGTTTTGCTTAAATCGCTAAAAAGGGGAAACGTCTAGCTTAAATCGCTAAAAAGGTGAAATGTTTGGATTTGTTTTATAACGTTTGTAAACGTTTGGCTTTAATCGCCAAAAGGGTAAACGTTTGGATTTATTTCGTAATGCTCTTAAACGTTTGGCTTAAGTCGCTAAATAGGTGAAACGTTTGGATTTGTTTCGTATCATTTTAAATGTTTGGACCGGTTTCGTAACGTTTTAAACGTTTGGCTTAAATCACTAAAAAGGTGAAACGTTTAGGTTTGTTTCGTAATGTTTGTAAATGTTTGGCTTAAATCGCTAAAAAGGTGAAACGTTTAGATTTGTTACGTAACCTTTGTAAATGTTTGGTTTAAATTGCTAAAAGGTGAAATGTTTGGATTTGTTTTGAAACGTTCGTAAACGTTTGGCTTAAATCATTAAAAAGGTGAAACGTCTGGATTTGTTTCGTAACGTTCGTAAACATTTCGCTTAAAACGCTACAAGGGTGAAAAGTTTTGAATGGTTTCGTAACGTTTTTAATGTTTGGCTTTAATCGCTAAAAAGGTGAAACGTTTTGATTTGTTTCTTAACGTTTATAACGTTTGGCTTAAATCGTAAAAATGTGAAACGTTTGGATTTGTTTCATAACGTTTGTGAATGTTTAGCTTAAATTGCTAAGAATGGGAAACACTTGGATTTGTTTCGTAACATTTGTAAACTTTTGGCTTAAATCGCTAAAAAGGTGAAACATTTGGATTTTTTTGTAACGTTTGGCTTAAATCGCTAAAAAGGTGAAACGTTTGGATTTGTTTCGTAACGTTTTAAACGTTTGGATTGGTTTCGTAACGATTTAAACGTTTGGATTTGTTTCTTAACATTTTTAAACGTTTGGCTTAAATTGCTAAAAACGGGAAATCTTTTGATTTGTTTAGTAACGTTTTATACGTTTGGATTGATTTCGTAACGTTTTAAACGTTTGACTTAAATCGCTAAAAAGGTGACACGTTTGGTTTTGTTTCGTAATGTTTGTAAATGTTTGGCTTCAATCGCTTAAGAGGTGAAACGTTCGGTTTTGTTTCTTAACGTTTTTAAACGTTTGGCTTAAATCGCTAAAAATGTGAAATGTTTGGATTTGTTTCGAAACTTTTTAAACGTTTGGATTTGTTTCGTAACGTTTTAAACTTTTCGCTTAAATCGCTAAAAATGTGAAACATTTGGATTTGTTTTGTAAAGATTGTAAACGTTTGGCTTAAAGTGCTAAAAAGATGAAACGTTTGGTTTTGTTTCGCAACGTTTGTATACGTTTGGCTTAAATTGTTAAATAGGCGAAATATTTGGATTTGTTTCGTAACATTTGAAAACGTTTGGATTCGTTTCGTAACGTTTTAAACGTTTTGCTTAAATCGCTAAAAAGGGGAAACGTCTAGCTTAAATCGCTAAAAAGGTGAAATGTTTGGATTTGTTTTATAACGTTTGTAAACGTTTGGCTTTAATCGCCAAAAGGGTAAACGTTTGGATTTATTTCGTAATGCTCTTAAACGTTTGGCTTAAGTCGCTAAATAGGTGAAACGTTTGGATTTGTTTCGTATCATTTTAAATGTTTGGACCGGTTTCGTAACGTTTTAAACGTTTGGCTTAAATCACTAAAAAGGTGAAACGTTTAGGTTTGTTTCGTAATGTTTGTAAATGTTTGGCTTAAATCGCTAAAAAGGTGAAACGTTTAGATTTGTTACGTAACCTTTGTAAATGTTTGGTTTAAATTGCTAAAAGGTGAAATGTTTGGATTTGTTTTGAAACGTTCGTAAACGTTTGGCTTAAATCATTAAAAAGGTGAAACGTCTGGATTTGTTTCGTAACGTTCGTAAACGTTTCGCTTAAAACGCTACAAGGGTGAAAAGTTTTGATTGGTTTCGTAACGTTTTTAATGTTTGGCTTTAATCGCTAAAAAGGTGAAACGTTTTGATTTGTTTCTTAACGTTTATAACGTTTGGCTTAAATCGTATAAATGTGAAACGTTTGGATTTGTTTCATAACGTTTGTGAATGTTTAGCTTAAATTGCTAAGAATGGGAAACACTTGGATTTGTTTCGTAACATTTGTAAACTTTTGGCTTAAATCGCTAAAAAGGTGAAACATTTGGATTTTTTTGTAACGTTTGGCTTAAATCGCTAAAAAGGTGAAACGTTTGGATTTGTTTCGTAACGTTTTAAACGTTTGGATTGGTTTCGTAACGTTTTAAACGTTTGGATTTGTTTCTTAACATTTTTAAACGTTTGGCTTAAATTGCTAAAAACGGGAAATCTTTTGATTTGTTTAGTAACGTTTTATACGTTTGGATTGGTTTCGTAACGTTTTAAACGTTTGACTTAAATCGCTAAAAAGGTGACACGTTTGGTTTTGTTTCGTAATGTTTGTAAATGTTTGGCTTCAATCGCTTAAGAGGTGAAACGTTCGGTTTTGTTTCTTAACGTTTTTAAACGTTTGGCTTAAATCGCTAAAAATGTGAAATGTTTGGATTTGTTTCGAAACTTTTTAAACGTTTGGATTTGTTTCGTAACGTTTTAAACTTTTTGCTTAAATCGCTAAAAATGTGAAACATTTGGATTTGTTTTGTAAAGATTGTAAACGTTTAGCTTAAATTGCTAAAAAGATGAAACGTTTGGTTTTGTTTCGCAACGTTTGTATACGTTTGGCTTAAATTGTTAAATAGGCGAAATATTTGAATTTGTTTCGTAACATTTGAAAACGTTTGGATTCGTTTCGTAACGTTTTAAACGTTTTGCTTAAATCGCTAAAAAGGGGAAACGTCTAGCTTAAATCGCTAAAAAGGTGAAATGTTTGGATTTGTTTTATAACGTTTGTAAACGTTTGGCTTAAATCGCCAAAAGGGTAAACGTTTGGATTTATTTCGTAATGCTCTTAAACGTTTGGCTTAAGTCGCTAAAAAGGTGAAACGTTTGGATTTGTTTCGTATCATTTTAAATGTTTGGACCGGTTTCGTAACGTTTTAAACGTTTGGCTTAAATCACTAAAAAGGTGAAACGTTTAGGTTTGTTTCGTAATGTTTGTAAATGTTTGGCTTAAATAACTAAAAAGGTGAAACGTTTGGATTTGTTACATAACCTTTGTGAATGTTTGGTTTAAATTGCTAAAAGGTGAAATGTTTGGATTTGTTTTGAAACGTTTGTAAACGTTTGGCTTAAATCATTAAAAAGGTGAAACGTCTGGATTTGTTTCGTAACGTTCGTAAACGTTTCGCTTAAATCGCTACAAGGGTGAAAAGTTTTGATTGGTTTCGTAACATTTTTAATGTTTGGCTTTAATCGCTAAAAAGGTGAAACGTTTTGATTTGTTTCTTAACGTTTATAACGTTTGGCTTAAATCGTAAAAATGTGAAACGTTTGGATTTGTTTCATAACGTTTGTGAATGTTTAGCTTAAATTGCTAAGAATGGGAAACACTTGGATTTGTTTCGTAACATTTGTAAACTTTTGGCTTAAATCGCTAAAAAGGTGAAACATTTGGATTTTTTTGTAACGTTTGGCTTAAATCGCTAAAAAGGTGAAACGTTTGGATTTGTTTCGTAACGTTTTAAACGTTTGGATTGGTTTCGTAACGTTTTAAACGTTTGGATTTGTTTCTTAACATTTTTAAACGTTTGGCTTAAATTGCTAAAAACGGGAAATCTTTTGATTTGTTTAGTAACGTTTTATACGTTTGGATTGGTTTCGTAACGTTTTAAACGTTTGACTTAAATCGCTAAAAAGGTGACACGTTTGGTTTTGTTTCGTAATGTTTGTAAATGTTTGGCTTCAATCGCTTAAGAGGTGAAACGTTCGGTTTTGTTTCTTAACGTTTTTAAACATTTGGCTTAAATCGCTAAAAATGTGAAATGTTTGGATTTGTTTCGAAACTTTTTAAACGTTTGGATTTGTTTCGTAACGTTTTAAACTTTTCGCTTAAATCGCTAAAAATGTGAAACATTTGGATTTGTTTTGTAAAGATTGTAAACGTTTGGCTTAAATTGCTAAAAAGATGAAACGTTTGGTTTTGTTTCGCAACGTTTGTATACGTTTGGCTTAAATTGTTAAATAGGCGAAACATTTGGATTTGTTTCGTAACATTTGTAAACGCTTGGATTCGTTTCGTAACGTTTTAAACGTTTTGCTTAAATCGCTAAAAAGGGGAAACGTCTGGCTTCAATCGCTAAAAAGGTGAAATGTTTTGATTTGTTTTATAACGTTTGTAAACGTTTGGCTTAAATCGCCAAAAGGGTAAACGTTTCGATTTATTTCGTAATGTTCTTAAACGTTTGGCTTAAATCGCCAAAAGGGTAAACGTTTGGATTTATTTCGTAATGTTCTTAAACGTTTGGCTTAAGTCGCTAAAAAGGTGAAACGTTTGGATTTGTTTCGTATCATTTTAAACGTTTGGATCGGTTTCGTAACGTTTGGCTTAAATCACTAAAAAGGGGAAACATTTAGATTTGTTTCGTAATGTTTGTAAATGTTTGGCTTAAATCGCTAAAAAGGTGAAACGTTTAGATTTGTTACGTAACCTTTGTAAATGTTTGGTTAAATTGCTAAAAGGTGAAATGTTTGGATTTTTTTTGAAACGTTCGTAAACGTTTGGCTTAAATCATTAAAAAGGTGAAACGTCTGGATTTGTTTCGTAAAGTTCGTAAACGTTTCGCTTAAATCGCTACAAGGGTGAAAAGTTTTGATTGGTTTCGTAACGTTTTTAATGTTTGGCTTCAATCGCTAAAAAGGTGAAACGTTTGGATTTGTTTCTTAACGTTTATAACGTTTGGCTTAAATCGTAAAAATGTGAAACGTTTGGATTTGTTTCATAACGTTTGTGAATGTTTAGCTTAAATTGCTAAGAATGGGAAACACTTGGATTTGTTTCGTAACATTTGTAAACGTTTGGCTTAAATCGCTAAAGAGGTGAAACATTTGGATTTTTTTGTAACGTTTGGCTTAAATCGCTAAAAAGGTGAAACGTTTGGATTTGTTTCGTAACGTTTTAAATGTTTGGATTGGTTTCGTAACGTTTTAAGCGTTTGGATTTGTTTCTTAACATTTTTAAACGTTTGGCTTAAATTGCTAAAAACGGGAAATCTTTTGATTTGTTTAGTAACGTTTTATACGTTTGGATTGGTTTCGGAACGTTTTAAACGTTTGACTTAAATCGCTAAAAAGGTGACACGTTTGGTTTTGTTTCGTAATGTTTGTAAATGTTTGGCTTCAATCGCCTAAGAGGTGAAACGTTCGGGTTTGTTTCTTAACGTTTTTAAACGTTTGGTTTAAATCGCTAAAAATGTGAAATGTTTGGATTTGTTTCGAAACTTTTTAAACGTTTGGATTTGTTTCGTAACGTTTTAAACTTTTCGCTTAAATCGCTAAAAATGTGAATCATTTGGATTTGTTTTGTAAAGATTGTAAACGTTTGGCTTAAATTGCTAAAAAGATGAAACGTTTGGTTTTGTTTCGCAACGTTTGTATACGTTTGGCTTAAATTGTTAAATAGGCGAAACATTTGGATTTGTTTCGTAACATTTGTAAACGTTTGGATTCGTTTCGTAACGTTTTGAACGTTTTGCTTAAATCGCTAAAAAGGGGAAACGTCTGGCTTAAATCGCTAAAAAGGTGAAATGTTTGGATTTGTTTTATAACGTTTGTAAACGTTTGGCTTAAATCGCCAAAAGGGTAAACGTTTGGATTTATTTCGTAATGCTCTTAAACGTTTGGCTTAAGTCGCTAAAAAGGTGAAACGTTTGGATTTGTTTCGTATCATTTTAAATGTTTGGACCGGTTTCCTAACGTTTTAAACGTTTGGCTTAAATCACTAAAAAGGTGAAACGTTTAGATTTGTTTCGTAATGTTTGTAAATGTTTGGCTTAAATCACTAAAAAGGTGAAACGTTTAGATTTGTTACGTAACCTTTGTAATTGGCTTAAATTGCTAAAAGGTGAAATGTTTGGATTTGTTTTGAAACGTTCGTAAACGTTTGGCTTAAATCATTAAAAAGGTGAAACGTCTGGATTTGTTTCGTAACGTTCGTAAACGTTTCGCTTAAATCGCTACAAGGGTGAATAGTTTTGATTGGTTTTGTAACGTTTTTAATGTTTGGCTTTAATCGCTAAAAAGGTGAAACGTTTGGATTTGTTTCTTAACGTTTATGACGTTTGGCTTAAATCGTAAAAATGTGAAACGTTTGGATTTGTTTCATAACGTTTGTGAATGTTTAGCTTAAATTGCTAAGAATGGGAAACATTTGGATTTGTTTCGTAACATTTGTAAACGTTTGGCTTAAATCGCTAAAAAGGGGAAACGTTTGGATTTGTTTCGTAACGTTTTAAACGTTTGGATTGGTTTCGTAACGTTTTAAGCGTTTGGATTTGTTTCTTAACATTTTTAAATGTTTTGCTTAAATCACTAAAAAGGGGAAACGTTTGGCTTAAATCGCTAAAAAGGTGAAATGTTTGGATTTGTTTCATAACGTTTGCAAACGTTTGGCTTAAATCGCCAAAAGGGTAAACATTTGGATTTATTTCGTAATGTTCGTAAACGTTTGGCTTAAATTGCTAAAAAGGTGAAACGTTTGGATTTGTTTCGTATCATTTTAAACGTTTGGATCGGTTTCGTATCATTTTAAACGTTTGGATCGGTTTCGTAACGTTTTAAACGTTTGGCTTATATCACTAAAAAGGTGAAACATTTATATTTGTTTCGTAATGTTTGTAAATGTTTGGCTTAAATCGCTAAAAAGGTGAAATGTTTGGATTTGTTTCGTAACGTTTGTAAATGTTTGGCTTAAATCATTAAAAAGGGGGAAAATTTGGATTTGTTTCGTAGCGTTCATAAACGTTTGGCTTAAATCGCTAAAAAGGCGAAACGTTTGGATTGGTTTCGTAACGTTTTTAATGTTTGGCTTTAATCGCTAAAAGGGTGAAAAGTTTGGATTTGTTTCGTAACGTTTGTAAACAATTGGTTTAAATCGCTAAAAAGGGGAAACGATTGGTTTTTGTTTGTAAAACTTTGGCTTAAATTGCTAAAAAGATGAAACGTTTGGATTTGTTTCGTAATATTTGTAAATGTTTGGCTTAAATCGCTAAAAAGGGGAAACATTTGGATTTGTTTCGTGACGTTTGTAAACGTTTGGGTTAAATCGCTAAAAAGGTGAAACGTTTGGTTTTGTTTGGTAACGTTTGTCAAGGTTTGACTTAAATCGCTAATAATGTTAAACGTTTGGATTTGTTTCATAACGTTTTAAACGTTTGGATTGGTTTCGTAACGTTTTAAACATTTGGCTTAAATCGCTAAAAAGGTGAAACGTTTGGATTTGTTTCGTATCATTTTAAATGTTTGGATCAGCTTCGTAACGTTTTAAACGTTTGGCTTAAATTACTAAAAAGGAGAAACGTTTAGATTTGTTTCGTAACGTTTGGAAATGTTTGGCTTAAATTACTAAAAAGGTGAAATGTTTGGATATGTTTCGTAACGTTCATAAACGTTTGGCTTAAATCCTTAAAAATGGTAAACGTTTGGATTTGTTTCGTAACGTTCGTAAACGTTTGGCTCAAATCGCTAAAAAGGTGGAACGTTTGGATTTGTTTCGTAACGTTTGTAAACGTTTGGCATATATCGCTAAAAAGGGGAAACGTTTAGATTTGTTTCGTAACATTTGTAAACATTTGGCTTAAATTGCGGAAAAGGTGAAACATTTGGTTTTATTTCGTAACGTTTGTAAACCTCTGGCTTAAATTGCTAAAAAGATGAAACGTTCGGATTTGTTTCGTAATGTTTGTAAACGTTTGACTTAAATCGCTAAAAAGGTGAAACATTTGGATTTGTTTCGTGACATTTGTACACGTTTGGGTTAAATGCTAAAAAGGTGAAACGTTTGGTTTTGTTTGGTAACGTTTGTAAACGTTTGGCTTAAATCGCTAATAATGTGAAACGTTTGCATTTGTTTCGTAACGTTTTAAACGTTTGGATTGGTTTCGTAACATTTTAAACGTTTGGCTTAAATCGCTAAAAAGGTGAAATGTTGGATTTGTTATCAAACGCTTGTAAACGTTTAGCTTAAATTGCAAAAAAGGTGAAACGTTTGGATTTGTTTCGTAAGGTTTTGCTTTAATCGCTAAAAATGTGAAATGTTTGGATTTGTTTCATAACATTTTAAACATTTGGATTGGTTTTGTAACGTTTTGAATGTTTGGATTGGTTTTGTAACGTTTTAAACTTTTGGCTTAACTCGCTAAAAAGGTGAAACATTTGGATTTGTTTCGTAACGATTTTGGTTTCGTAACATTTGTAAACGTTTGGTATAAATCGCTAAAAAGGTGAAACGTTTGGATTTGTTTCGTAACCTTTTAATAGATTAGATTGGTTTTGTATCTTTTGAAAACATTTGGATTGGTTTTGTAACGTTTTAAATGTTTGGCTTAAACCGCTAAATAGGTGAAAGGTTTGGATTTGTTCTGAAACATATTAAACGTTTAGTTTAAATCTCTAAAAAGGTAATACGTTTGGATTGGTTTCATAACGTTTTAAATGTTCGGCTTAAATAGCTAAAAAGGTGAAAGGTTTGGTTTTGTTTCGTAACGTTTTAAATGTTTGGCTTAAATCGCTAAAAAGGTGAAACGTTTGGTTTTGTTTCGTAACGTTTTAAACGATTGGCTTGAATTGCTAAAAAGGGGAAACGTTTGGATTTATTTTGTATCCTTTCAAACTCTTACATTGGTTTCATAGCATTTTAAACGTTTGGCTTAAATCGCTTAAAAGGTGAAACGTTTGAATTTGTTTAATAACGTTTTAAACGTTTGGATTGGTTGCGTAACGTTTTAAATATTTGGTTTAAATCGCTAAAAATGGGAAACGTGTGGATTTGTTTCGTAACATTTGTAAACTTTGGCTTAAATCGCTAAAAAGGTGAAACGTTTGGATTTGTTTGGTAACGTTTGTAAATTTTTGCTTAAATCGCTAATAAGGCGAAACGTTTGGTTTTGCTTCGTAACGTTTATAAACGTTTGGCTTTAATCGCTAAAAAGGTGAAACGTTTGGATTTGTTTCGTATCGTTTTAAACGTTTGGATTGGTTTTGTAACGGTTTAAACGTTTGGCTTAAATCCCTAAAAAGGTGAAACGTCTGGATTTCCTAAGTAACGTTTGTTAATGTTTGGCTTAGCTCGCTAAAAAGGTGAAATGTTTGGATTTGTTTTGAAATGTTTGTAAACGTTTGCCTTAAATTGCTAAAAGGTGAAACATTTGGATTGATTTCGTAACGTTCGTAAACGTTTGGCTTAAATCGCTACAAAGGGGAAACATTTGGATTTGTTTCGTAATGTTTGTAAACGTTTGGCATATATCGGTAAAAAGGTGAAACGTTTGGATTTGTTTTTTGACGTTTGTAAACGTTTGCCTTAAATCGCTAAAAAGGTGAAACGTTTGGTTTTGTTTCGTCACGTTTGTAAACAATTGGTTTAAATCGCTAAAAATTAGAAACATTTGGATTTGTTTCGTAACATTTTAAACGTTTGGTTTATTTTTGTATCGTTTTAAACATTTGGCTTAAATCGCTAAAAAGATGAAACGTTTGGATTTGTTTTCAAACATTTGTAAACGTTTGGCTTAAATCGCTAAAAAGGTGAAACGTTTGGATTTGTTTCGTAACGTTTTAAATGTTTGGATTGGTTCTGTAACTTTTTAAGGGTTTGGCTTAAATCGCTATAAAGGTGAAACGTTTGTATTGGTTTTGTAACGTTTGTAATTATTTGGCTTCAATCGCTAAATAGATGAAACGTTTGGTTTTGTTTCGTAACGTTTGTAAACGTCTGGATTAAATCGCTAAAAAGGTAAAACGTTTGGTTTTGTTTCATAATGTTTGTAAACGTTTGGCTTAAATCGCTAAAAGGGGGAAATGTTTGGATTTGTTGCGTAACGTTTATAAAGGTTTGGCTTAAATCTCTAAAAAGGTGAAATGTTTGGATTTGTTTCGTAACATTGGTAAACGTTTGGCTAAATCGCTAAAATGGAAAACGTTTGGATTTGTTTCGTAACGTTCATAAACGTTTTGCTTATATAGATAAAAGGTGAAACGTTTTTATTTGTTTCGTAACGTTTGCAAACGTTTTGCTTAAATCGCTAAAAAGGGGAAACGTTTGGTTTTGTTTCGCAACATTTGTAAACGTTTGGCTTAAATCGCTAAAAATGTAAAACGTTTGGATTTGTTTCGTAACGTTTTAAACATTTGGATTGGTTTCGTAACGGTTTAAACGTTTGGCTTAAATCGCTAAAAAGGCAAAACATTTGGATTTGTTACGTAACGTTTGTAAACGTTTGGCTTAAATCGCTAAAAAGGTGAAATGTTTGGATTTGTTTTGTAACGTTTGTAAACGTTTGGCTTAAATCGCTGAAAGGTGAAATGTTTGGATTGATTTTGTAACGTTTTAAATGTTTGGCGTAAATCGCTAAAAAGGTAAAACGTTTAGAATTGTTTTGCAACGTTTGTAAACGTTTGGCTTTAATCGCTGAAAAGGTGAAACCTTTGGATTTGTTTCATATCGTTTTAAACGGTTGGATTGGTTTCGTAACGGTATAAACGTTTGGCTTAAATCTCTAAAAAGGTGAAACATTTGGATTTGCTAAGTAACGTTTGTAAATGTTTGGCTTAAATATCTAAAAAGGTGAAACGTTTGGATTTGTTTTCAAACGTTTGTAATCGTTTGGCTTAAATCGCTAAAAAGGGGAAACTTTTGGCTTTGTTCCGTAACGTTTGTAAATGTTTGGCTTATATCGATAAAAAGGCGAAACATTTGGATTTGTTTTGTTACATTTGTAAACGTTTGGCTTAAATCTCTAAAAAGGGGAAACGTTTGGATTCGTTTGGTAATGTTTGTAAACTTTGGCTTAAATCGCTAATAAGGCGAAACGTTTGGTTTTGTTTCGTAATGATTATAAACATTTGGCTTTAATCGCTAAAAAGGCGAAACGTTTGGATTTGTTTCGTATCGTTTTAAACGTTTGGATTCGTTTCGTAAAGGTTTAAACGTTTGGCTTAAATCCCTAAAAAGGCGAAACGTTTGGATTTGCTACGTAACGTTTGTTAATGTTTGGCTTAAATCGCTAAAAAGGTGAAACATTTGGTTTTGTTTCGTAACGTTTTAAACGATTGGCTTAAATTTCTAAAAAGGGGAAACGTTTGGATTTATTTTGTATCCTTTCAAACTCTTACATTTGTTTTATAGCATTTTAAACGTTTGGCTTAAATTGCTTAAAAGGTGAAACGTTTGAATTTGTTTAATAACGTTTTAAACGTTTGGATTGGTTTCATAACGTTTTAAATATTTGGTTTAAATCTCTAAAAATGGGAAATGTTTGGATTTGTTTCGTAACATTTGTAAACGTTCGGCTTAAATTGCTAAAAAGGTGAAACGTTTGAATTTCTTTGGTAACGTTTGTAAAGTTTCGCTTAAATCGCTAATAAGGCGAAACGTTTGGTTTTGTTTCGTAACGTTTATAAACGTTTGGCTTTAATCGCTAAAAAGGTGAAACGTTTCGATTTGTTTCGTATTGTTTTAAACGTTTGGATTGGTTTTGTAACGGTTTAAACGTTTGGCTTAAATCCCTAAAAAGGTGAATCGTTTGGATTTGCTAAGTAACGTTTGTTAATGTTTGGCATAACTCGCTAAAATGGTGAAATGTTTGGATTTGTTTTGAAACGTTTGTAAACATTTGGCTTAAATCGCTAAACGGTGAAACATTTGGATTGATTTCGTAACGTTCGTAAACGTTTGGCTTAAATCGCTAAAAAGGGGAAACATTTGGATTTGTTTCGTAACGTTTGTAAACGTTTGGCATATATCGCTAAAAAGGTGAAACGTTTGGATTTGTTTTTTGACGTTTGTAAACGTTTGCCTTAAATCGCTAAAAAGGTGAAACGTTTGGTTTTGTTTCGTCACGTTTGTAAACAATTGGTTTAAATCGCTAAAAATTAGAAACATTTGGATTTGTTTCGTAGCATTTTCAACGTTTGGTTTAGTTTCGTAACATTTTAAACATTTGCCTTAAATCGCTAAAAAGATTAAACGTTTGGATTTGTTTTCAAACATTTGTAAACGTTTGGCTTAAATCGCTAAAAAGGTGAAACGTTTGGATTTATTTCGTAACGCTTTTAAATGTTTGGATTGGTTTTGTACCGTTATAAAGGTTTGGCTTAAATCGCTAAAAAGGTGAAACGTTTGTATTGGTTTTGTAACATTTGTAAACATTTGGCTTCAATCGCTAAATAGGTGAAACGTTTGGTTTTGTTTCGTAACGTTTGTAAACGTCTGGATTAAATCGCTAAAAAGGTGAAACGTTTGGTTTTGTTTCATAATGTTTGTAAACGTTTGGCGTAAATAGCTAAAAGGGGAAAACATTTGGATTTGTTACGTAACGTTTGTAAACGTTTGGATTCGTTTCGTAACGTTTTGAACGTTTTGCTTAAATCGCTAAAAAGGGGAAACGTCTGGCTTAAATCGCTAAAAAGGTGAAATGTTTGGATTTGTTTTATAACGTTTGTAAACGTTTGGCTTAAATCGCCAAAAGGGTAAACGTTTGGATTTATTTCGTAATGCTCTTAAACGTTTGGCTTAAGTCGCTAAAAAGGTGAAACGTTTGGATTTGTTTCGTATCATTTTAAATGTTTGGACCGGTTTCCTAACGTTTTAAACGTTTGACTTAAATCACTAAAAAGGTGAAACGTTTAGATTTGTTTCGTAATGTTTGTAAATGTTTGGCTTAAATCACTAAAAAGGTGAAACGTTTAGATTTGTTACGTAACCTTTGTAAATGTTTGGCTTAAATTGCTAAAAGGTGAAATGTTTGGATTTGTTTTGAAACGTTCGTAAACGTTTGGCTTAAATCATTAAAAAGGTGAAACGTCTGGATTTGTTTCGTAACGTTCGTAAACGTTTCGCTTAAATCGCTACAAGGGTGAATAGTTTTGATTGGTTTTGTAACGTTTTTAATGTTTGGCTTTAATCGCTAAAAAGGTGAAACGTTTGGATTTGTTTCTTAACGTTTATGACGTTTGGCTTAAATCGTAAAAATGTGAAACGTTTGGATTTGTTTCATAACGTTTGTGAATGTTTAGCTTAAATTGCTAAGAGTGGGAAACATTTGGATTTGTTTCGTAACATTTGTAAACGTTTGGCTTAAATCGCTAAAAAGGTGAAACGTTTGGATTTGTTTCGTAACGTTTTAAACGTTTGGATTGGTTTCGTAACGTTATAAGCGTTTGGATTTGTTTCTTAACATTTTTAAATGTTTTGCTTAAATCACTAAAAAGGGGAAAAGTTTGGCTTAAATCGCTAAAAAGGTGAAATGTTTGGATTTGTTTCATAACGTTTGCAAACGTTTGGCTTAAATCGCCAAAAGGGTAAACATTTGGATTTATTTCGTAATGTTCGTAAACGTTTGGCTTAAATCGCTAAAAAGGTGAAACGTTTGGATTTGTTTCGTATCATTTTAAACGTTTGGATCGGTTTCGTATCATTTTAAACGTTTGGATCGGTTTCGTAACGTTTTAAACGTTTGGCTTATATCACTAAAAAGGTGAAACATTTATATTTGTGTCGTAATGTTTGTAAATGTTTGGCTTAAATCGCTAAAAAGGTGAAATGTTTGGATTTGTTTCGTAACGTTTGTAAATGTTTGGCTTAAATCATTAAAAAGGGGGAAAATTTGGATTTGTTTCGTAGCGTTCATAAACGTTTGGCTTAAATCGCTAAAAAGGCGAAACGTTTGGATTGGTTTCGTAACGTTTTTAATGTTTGGCTTTAATCGCTAAAAGGGTGAAAAGTTTGGATTTGTTTCGTAACGTTTGTAAACAATTGGTTTAAATCGCTAAAAAGGGGAAACGATTGGTTTTTGTTTGTAAAACTTTGGCTTAAATTGCTAAAAAGATGAAACGTTTGGATTTGTTTCGTAATATTTGTAAATGTTTGGCTTAAATCGCTAAAAAGGGGAAACATTTGGATTTGTTTCGTGACGTTTGTAAACGTTTGGGTTAAATCGCTAAAAAGGTGAAACGTTTGGTTTTGTTTGGTAACGTTTGTCAAGGTTTGACTTAAATCGCTAATAATGTTAAACGTTTGGATTTGTTTCATAACGTTTTAAACGTTTGGATTGGTTTCGTAACGTTTTAAACATTTGGCTTAAATCGCTAAAAAGGTGAAACGTTTGGATTTGTTTCGTATCATTTTAAATGTTTGGATCAGCTTCGTAACGTTTTAAACGTTTGGCTTAAATTACTAAAAAGGAGAAACGTTTAGATTTGTTTCGTAACGTTTGGAAATGTTTGGCTTAAATTACTAAAAAGGTGAAATGTTTGGATATGTTTCGTAACGTTCATAAACGTTTGGCTTAAATCCTTAAAAATGGTAAACGTTTGGATTTGTTTCGTAACGTTCGTAAACGTTTGGCTCAAATCGCTAAAAAGGTGGAACGTTTGGATTTGTTTCGTAACGTTTGTAAACGTTTGGCATATATCGCTAAAAAGGGGAAACGTTTAGATTTGTTTCGTAACATTTGTAAACATTTGGCTTAAATTGCGGAAAAGGTGAAACATTTGGTTTTATTTCGTAACGTTTGTAAACCTCTGGCTTAAATTGCTAAAAAGATGAAACGTTCGGATTTGTTTCGTAATGTTTGTAAACGTTTGACTTAAATCGCTAAAAAGGTGAAACATTTGGATTTGTTTCGTGACATTTGTACACGTTTGGGTTAAATGCTAAAAAGGTGAAACGTTTGGTTTTGTTTGGTAACGTTTGTAAACGTTTGGCTTAAATCGCTAATAATGTGAAACGTTTGCATTTGTTTCGTAACGTTTTAAACGTTTGGATTGGTTTCGTAACATTTTAAACGTTTGGCTTAAATCGCTAAAAAGGTGAAATGTTGGATTTGTTATCAAACGCTTGTAAACGTTTAGCTTAAATTGCAAAAAAGGTGAAACGTTTGGATTTGTTTCGTAAGGTTTTGCTTTAATCGCTAAAAATGTGAAATGTTTGGATTTGTTTCATAACATTTTAAACATTTGGATTGGTTTTGTAACGTTTTGAATGTTTGGATTGGTTTTGTAACGTTTTAAACTTTTGGCTTAACTCGCTAAAAAGGTGAAACATTTGGATTTGTTTCGTAACGATTTTGGTTTCGTAACATTTGTAAACGTTTGGTATAAATCGCTAAAAAGGTGAAACGTTTGGATTTGTTTCGTAACCTTTTAATAGATTAGATTGGTTTTGTATCTTTTGAAAACATTTGGATTGGTTTTGTAACGTTTTAAATGTTTGGCTTAAACCGCTAAATAGGTGAAAGGTTTGGATTTGTTCTGAAACATATTAAACGTTTAGTTTAAATCTCTAAAAAGGTAATACGTTTGGATTGGTTTCATAACGTTTTAAATGTTCGGCTTAAATAGCTAAAAAGGTGAAAGGTTTGGTTTTGTTTCGTAACGTTTTAAATGTTTGGCTTAAATCGCTAAAAAGGTGAAACGTTTGGTTTTGTTTCGTAACGTTTTAAACGATTGGCTTGAATTGCTAAAAAGGGGAAACGTTTGGATTTATTTTGTATCCTTTCAAACTCTTACATTGGTTTCATAGCATTTTAAACGTTTGGCTTAAATCGCTTAAAAGGTGAAACGTTTGAATTTGTTTAATAACGTTTTAAACGTTTGGATTGGTTGCGTAACGTTTTAAATATTTGGTTTAAATCGCTAAAAATGGGAAACGTGTGGATTTGTTTCGTAACATTTGTAAACTTTGGCTTAAATCGCTAAAAAGGTGAAACGTTTGGATTTGTTTGGTAACGTTTGTAAATTTTTGCTTAAATCGCTAATAAGGCGAAACGTTTGGTTTTGCTTCGTAACGTTTATAAACGTTTGGCTTTAATCGCTAAAAAGGTGAAACGTTTGGATTTGTTTCGTATCGTTTTAAACGTTTGGATTGGTTTTGTAACGGTTTAAACGTTTGGCTTAAATCCCTAAAAAGGTGAAACGTCTGGATTTCCTAAGTAACGTTTGTTAATGTTTGGCTTAGCTCGCTAAAAAGGTGAAATGTTTGGATTTGTTTTGAAATGTTTGTAAACGTTTGCCTTAAATTGCTAAAAGGTGAAACATTTGGATTGATTTCGTAACGTTCGTAAACGTTTGGCTTAAATCGCTACAAAGGGGAAACATTTGGATTTGTTTCGTAATGTTTGTAAACGTTTGGCATATATCGGTAAAAAGGTGAAACGTTTGGATTTGTTTTTTGACGTTTGTAAACGTTTGCCTTAAATCGCTAAAAAGGTGAAACGTTTGGTTTTGTTTCGTCACGTTTGTAAACAATTGGTTTAAATCGCTAAAAATTAGAAACATTTGGATTTGTTTCGTAACATTTTAAACGTTTGGTTTATTTTTGTATCGTTTTAAACATTTGGCTTAAATCGCTAAAAAGATGAAACGTTTGGATTTGTTTTCAAACATTTGTAAACGTTTGGCTTAAATCGCTAAAAAGGTGAAACGTTTGGATTTGTTTCGTAACGTTTTAAATGTTTGGATTGGTTCTGTAACTTTTTAAGGGTTTGGCTTAAATCGCTATAAAGGTGAAACGTTTGTATTGGTTTTGTAACGTTTGTAATTATTTGGCTTCAATCGCTAAATAGATGAAACGTTTGGTTTTGTTTCGTAACGTTTGTAAACGTCTGGATTAAATCGCTAAAAAGGTAAAACGTTTGGTTTTGTTTCATAATGTTTGTAAACGTTTGGCTTAAATCGCTAAAAGGGGGAAATGTTTGGATTTGTTGCGTAACGTTTATAAAGGTTTGGCTTAAATCTCTAAAAAGGTGAAATGTTTGGATTTGTTTCGTAACATTGGTAAACGTTTGGCTAAATCGCTAAAATGGAAAACGTTTGGATTTGTTTCGTAACGTTCATAAACGTTTTGCTTATATAGATAAAAAGGTGAAACGTTTTTATTTGTTTCGTAACGTTTGCAAACGTTTTGCTTAAATCGCTAAAAAGGGGAAACGTTTGGTTTTGTTTCGCAACATTTGTAAACGTTTGGCTTAAATCGCTAAAAATGTAAAACGTTTGGATTTGTTTCGTAACGTTTTAAACATTTGGATTGGTTTCGTAACGGTTTAAACGTTTGGCTTAAATCGCTAAAAAGGCAAAACATTTGGATTTGTTACGTAACGTTTGTAAACGTTTGGCTTAAATCGCTAAAAAGGTGAAATGTTTGGATTTGTTTTGTAACGTTTGTAAACGTTTGGCTTAAATCGCTGAAAGGTGAAATGTTTGGATTGATTTTGTAACGTTTTAAATGTTTGGCGTAAATCGCTAAAAAGGTAAAACGTTTAGAATTGTTTTGCAACGTTTGTAAACGTTTGGCTTTAATCGCTGAAAAGGTGAAACCTTTGGATTTGTTTCATATCGTTTTAAACGGTTGGATTGGTTTCGTAACGGTATAAATGTTTGGCTTAAATCTCTAAAAAGGTGAAACATTTGGATTTGCTAAGTAACGTTTGTAAATGTTTGGCTTAAATATCTAAAAAGGTGAAACGTTTGGATTTGTTTTCAAACGTTTGTAATCGTTTGGCTTAAATCGCTAAAAAGGGGAAACTTTTGGCTTTGTTCCGTAACGTTTGTAAATGTTTGGCTTATATCGATAAAAAGGCGAAACATTTGGATTTGTTTTGTTACATTTGTAAACGTTTGGCTTAAATCTCTAAAAAGGGGAAACGTTTGGATTCGTTTGGTAATGTTTGTAAACTTTGGCTTAAATCGCTAATAAGGCGAAACGTTTGGTTTTGTTTCGTAATGATTATAAACATTTGGCTTTAATCGCTAAAAAGGTGAAACGTTTGGATTTGTTTCGTATCGTTTTAAACATTTGGATTCGTTTCGTAACGGTTTAAACGTTTGGCTTAAATCCCTAAAAAGGCGAAACGTTTGGATTTGCTACGTAACGTTTGTTAATGTTTGGCTTAAATCGCTAAAAAGGTGAAACATTTGGTTTTGTATCGTAACGTTTTAAACGATTGGCTTAAATTGCTAAAAAGGGGAAACGTTTGGATTTATTTTGTATCCTTTCAAACTCTTACATTTGTTTTATAGCATTTTAAACGTTTGGCTTAAATTGCTTAAAAGGTGAAACGTTTGAATTTGTTTAATAACGTTTTAAACGTTTGGATTGGTTTCATAACGTTTTAAATATTTGGTTTAAATCTCTAAAAATGGGAAATGTTTGGATTTGTTTCGTAACATTTGTAAACGTTCGGCTTAAATTGCTAAAAAGGTGAAACGTTTGAATTTCTTTGGTAACGTTTGTAAAGTTTCGCTTAAATCGCTAATAAGGCGAAACGTTTGGTTTTGTTTCGTAACGTTTATAAACGTTTGGCTTTAATCGCTAAAAAGGTGAAACGTTTCGATTTGTTTCGTATTGTTTTAAACGTTTGGATTGGTTTTGTAACGGTTTAAACGTTTGGCTTAAATCCCTAAAAAGGTGAATCGTTTGGATTTGCTAAGTAACGTTTGTTAATGTTTGGCATAACTCGCTAAAATGGTGAAATGTTTGGATTTGTTTTGAAACGTTTGTAAACATTTGGCCTAAATCGCTAAACGGTGAAACATTTGGATTGATTTCGTAACGTTCGTAAACGTTTGGCTTAAATCGCTAAAAAGGGGAAACATTTGGATTTGTTTCGTAACGTTTGTAAACGTTTGGCATATATCGCTAAAAAGGTGAAACGTTTGGATTTGTTTTTTGACGTTTGTAAACGTTTGCCTTAAATCGCTAAAAAGGTGAAACGTTTGGTTTTGTTTCGTCACGTTTGTAAACAATTGGTTTAAATCGCTAAAAATTAGAAACATTTGGATTTGTTTCGTAGCATTTTCAACGTTTGGTTTAGTTTCGTAACATTTTAAACATTTGCCTTAAATCGCTAAAAAGATTAAACGTTTGGATTTGTTTTCAAACATTTGTAAACGTTTGGCTTAAATCGCTAAAAAGGTGAAACGTTTGGATTTATTTCGTAACGCTTTTAAATGTTTGGATTGGTTTTGTACCGTTATAAAGGTTTGGCTTAAATCGCTAAAAAGGTGAAACGTTTGTATTGGTTTTGTAACATTTGTAAACATTTGGCTTCAATCGCTAAATAGGTGAAACGTTTGGTTTTGTTTCGTAACGTTTGTAAACGTCTGGATTAAATCGCTAAAAAGGTGAAACGTTTGGTTTTGTTTCATAATGTTTGTAAACGTTTGGCGTAAATAGCTAAAAGGGGAAAACATTTGGATTTGTTACGTAACGTTTATAAAGGTTTGGCTTAAATCTCTAAAAAGGTGAAATGTTTGGATTTGTTTTGTAACATTGGTAAACGTTTGGCTTAAATCGCTAAAAGGAGAAACGTTTGGATTTGTTTTGTAACGTTCATAAACATTTGACTTATATAAATAAAAAGGTGAAACGTTTGGATTTGTTTTGTAACGTTAGTAAACATTTTGCTTAAATAGCTAAAAAGGTGAAACGTTTGGTTTTGTTTCGCAACGTTTGTAAACGTTTGGCTTAAATCGCTAAAAATGTAAAACGTTTGGATTTGTTTTGTAATGTTTTAAACGTTTGGCTTAAATCGCTAAAAAGGTGAAACGTTTGAATTTGTTAAGTAACGTTTGTAAACGTTTTGCTTAAATCCCTAAAAAGGTGAAATGTTTGGATTTGTTTTGTAATGTTTGTAAACGTTTGGCTTAAATCGCTGAAAGGTGAAACGTTTGGATTGGTTTTGTGACGTTTTAAATGTTTGGCTTAAATCGCTAAAAAGGTGAAACGTTTGGATTTGTTTTGTAACGTTTGTAAACGTTTGGCTTTAATCGCTAAAAAGGTGAAACGTTTAGATTTTTTTCGTATCGTTTTAAATGTTTGGATTGGTTTTGTAACAGTTTAAACGTTTGCCTTAAATCCTTAAAAAGGTGAAACGTTTGGATTTGCTAAGTAACGTTTGTAAATATTTGGCTTAAATCGCTAAAAAGGTGAAATGTTTGTATTTGTTTTGTAACGTTCGTAAACGTTTGGCTTAAATCGCTAAAAGGTGAAACATTTGGATTTATTTCGTAACGTTCGTAAACGTTTAGCTTAAAACGCTAAAAAGGGGAAACGTTTGGATTTGCTTCGTAGCATTTGTAAACGATTGGCATATGTCGCTAAAAAGGTGAAACGTTTGGATTAGTTTTGTGACGTTTATAAACGTTTGCCTTAAATCGCTAAAACGGTGAAACGTTTGGTTTTGTTTCGTCACGTTTGTAAACAATTCGTTTAAATCGCTAAAAATAGAAACATTTGGATTTGTTTGGTAACATTTTAAACGTTCGGATTAGTTTCGTAACGTTTTAAACATTTGGCTTAAATCGCTAAAAAGATGAAACGTTTGGATTTGTTTTCAAACATTTGTAAACGTTTGGCCTAAATAGCTAAAAAGGGGAAACGTTTGGATTTGTTTCGTAACGTTTTAAACGTTTGGATTGGTTTTATAATGTTTTAAAGGTTTGGCTTAAATCGATAAAAAGGTGAAACGTTTGGATTGGTTTTGTAACGTTTGTAAACATTTGGCTTCAATCAATAAATAGGTGAAACGTTTGGTTTTATTTCGTAACGTTTGTAAACGTTTGGATTAAATCACTAAAAACGTGAAACGTTTGGTTTTGTTTCGTAACTTTTGTAAACGTTTGGCTTAAATCGCTAAAAAGAGGAAACATTTGGATTTGTTACGTAATGTTTGTAAACGTTTGGCTTAAATCGCTAAAAAGGTGAAATGTTTGGATTTGTTTTGTAATGTTGGTAAATGTTTGGCTTAAATCGCTAAAAGGAGAAACGTTTGGATTTGTTTCGTAACGTTCGTAAACGTTCGACTTAATTATCTAAAAAAGTAAAACGTTTGGATTTGTTTCATAACGTTTTTAAACGTTTTGCTTATATCGCTAAAAAGGTGAAACGTTTGGTTTTGTTTCGTAACATTTGTAAAGGTTTGGCTTAACTCGCTAAAAACGTGAAACGTTTGGATTTGTTTTCAAACATTTGTAAACGTTTGACTTAAATCGCTAAAAAGGTGAGACGTTTGGTTTTGTTCCGTAACGTTTGTAAATGTTTGGCTTATATCGATAAAAAGGGGAAACGTTTGGATTTGTTTCGTAAAGTTTGTAAACGTTTGGCATAAATCGCTAAAAATGGGAAACGTTTGGATTTGTTTCGTAACATTTGTAAACGTTTGGCTTAAATCGCTAAAAAGGGGAAACGTTTGGATTTGTTTGGTAACGTTTGTAAACGTTTGGCTTAAATCGCTAAAAAGGCGAAACATTTTGTTTTGTTTCGTAACGTTTATAAACGTTTAGCTTTAATCGCTAAAAAGGTGAAACGTTTGGATTTGTTTCATATCGTTTTGAACGTTTGGATTGGTTTCGTAACGTTTTAAACGTTTGGCTTAAATCGCTAAAAAGCGGAAACGTTTGGATTTGTTAAGTAACGTTTGTAAACGTTTGGCTTAAATCGCTAAAAAGGTGAAATGTTTGGAGTTGTTTGGTAATATTTGTAAAACGTTTGGCTTAAATCGCTAAAAGGTGAAACGTTTGGATTTATTTCGTAATGTTCGTAAACGTTTGAATTAGTTTCGTAACGTTTTAAACGTTTGGATTGGTTTCGTAACATTTTAAACATTTGGCTTAAATCGCTAAAAAGGTGAAACGTTTGGATTTGTTTTCAAACGTTTTTAAACGTTTGGCTTAAGTCGCTAAAGAGGTTAAACGTTTGGATTGGTTTAGTAATGTTTGTAAACATTTGGCTTCAATCACTAAAAAGGTGAAACATTTGGTTTTGTTTCGTAACGTTTGTAAACGTTAGGATTAAATCACTAAAAAGGTGAAACGTTTGTTTTTGTTTCGTAACGTTTGTAAACGTTTGGCATAAATCGCTAAAAAGGTGAAATGTTTGGATTTGTTTTTAAACGTTGGTAAATGTTTGGCTTAGATCGCTAAAAGGTGAAACGTTTGGATTTGTTTCGTAACGTTCGTAAATGTTCGACTTAAATATCTAAAAAAGTATAACGTTTTGATTTGTTTTATAACGTTTGTAAACGTTTTGCATAAATCGCTAAAAACATGAAACATTTGGTTTTGTTTCGTAACATTTGTAAAGGTTTGGCTTAAATCGCTAAAAAGGTGAAACGTTTGGATTTGTTTTCAAACCTTTGTAATCGTTTGGCTTAAATCGCTAAAAAGGCGAAACGTTTCGGTTTGTTCCGTAACGTTTGTAAATGTTTGGCTTATATCGATAAAAAGGCGAAACGTTTGGATTTGTTTCGTAAAGTTTGTAAACGTTTGGCGTAAATCGCTAAAAATGGGAAACGTTTGGATTTGTTTTGTGACGTTTATAAACGTTTGCCTTAAATCGCTAAAACGGTGAATTGTTTGGATTTGTTTTGTAACGTTTGTAAACTTTGGCTTAAATCGCTAATAAGGCGAAACGTTTGGTTTTGTTTCGTAACGTTAATAAACGTTTGGCTTAAATCGCTAAAAAGGTGAAACGTTTGGATTTGTTTCATATCGTTTTGAACGTTAGGATTGGTTTCGTAACGTTTTAAACGTTTGGCTTAAATCGCTAAAAAGGTGAAACGTTTGGATTTGTTAAGTAACGTTTGTAAACGTTTGGCTTAAATCGCTAAAAAGGTAAAATGTTTGGATTTGTTTGGTAACGTTTGTAAAACGTTTGGCTTAAATATCTAAAAGGGGAAACGTTTGGATTTATTTCGTAACGTTCGTAAACGTTTGGCTTAAATCGCTAAAAAGGTGAATTGTTTGGATTTGTTTCGTAACGTTTGTAAACGTTTGGCATATATCGCTAAAAAGGTGAAACGTTTGGATTTTTTTCGTGACGTTTGTAAATGTTTGGCTTAAGTCGCTAAAAAGGTGAAACATTTGGTTTTGTTTCGTAACGCTTGTAAACAATTGGCTTAAATTGCTAAAAATTAGAAACATGTGGATTTGTTTCGTAACGTTTTAAACGTTTGGATTGGTTTTGTAACGTTTTAAACATTTGACTTACATCACCAAAAAGGTGAAACGTTTGGATTTGTTTTCAAACATTTGTAAAGGTTTGGTTTAAATCGCTAAAAAGGTAAAACGTTTGAATTTGTTTCGTAAAGTTTTAAACATTTGGATTGGTTCTGTTACGTTTTAAATGTTTGGCTTAAATCGCTAAAAAGGTGAAACGTTTGTATTGGTTTCGTAATGTCTGTAAACATTTGGCTTCAATCGCTAGAAAGGTGAAACATTTGGTTTTGTTTCGTAACGTTTGTAAACGTCTTGCTTAAATCGCTAAATAGGTGAAACGTTTGTTTTTTTTTTCATAATGTTTGTAAACGTTTGGCTTAAATCGCTAAAAGGGGGGAAACGTTTGGATTTGTTACGTAACGTTTATAAAGGTTTGGCTTAAATCTCTAAAAAGGTGAAACGTTTGGGTTTGTTTTGTAACATTGGTAAACGTTTGGCTTAAATCGCTAAAAGGGGAAACGTTTGGATTTGTTTCGTAACGTTCATAAACGTTTGGCTTATATAGATAAAAAGGTGAAACTTTTAGATTTGTTTCGTAATGTTTGTAAATGTTTTGCTTAAATCGCTAAAAAGGTGAAACGTTTGTTTTTGTTTCGCAACGTTTGGCTTAAATCGCTAAAAATGTAAAAAGTTTAGATTTATTTCGTAACGTTTTAATCGTTTGGATTGGTTTTGTAACGTTTTAAACGTTTGGCTTAAATCGCTAAAAAGGGGAAACGTTTGGATTTGTTAAGTAGCGTTTGTAAACATTTGGCTTAAATCGCTAAAAAGGACAAATGTTTGGATTTGTTTTGTAACGTTTGTAAACGTTTGGCTTAAATCGCTGAAAGGTGAAACATTTGGATTGGTTTTGTAACGTTTTGAATGTTTGGCTTAAATCGCTAAAAAGGTGAAACATTTGGATTTGTTTTGTAGCGTTTGTTAACGTTTGGCTTTAATCGCTAAAAAGGGGAAATGTTTGGATTTGTTTCAAATCGTTTTAAACGTTTGGATTGGTTTAGTAACAGTTTAAACGTCTGGCTTAAATCCCTAAAAAGGTGAAACGTTTGGATTTGTTTTGTAACGTTTGTAAAAGTTTGGCTTAAATCGCTAAAAGGTGAAACATTTGGATTTATTTCGTATTGTTCGTAAACGTTTGGCTAATATCGCTAAAAAGGGGAAACATTTGGATTTGTTTCGTAACATTTGTAGACGTTTGTCATATGTCGCTAAAAAGGTGAAACGTTTGAATTTGTTTTGTGACTTTTGTAAACGTTTCCCTTAAATCGCTAAAAAGGTGAAACTTTTGGTTTTGTCTCGTAACGTTTGTAAACAATTGGTTTAAATCGCTAAAAATTAGAAACATTTTCATTTGTTTCGTAACGTTTTAAACATTTGGCTTAAATCGCTAAAAAGGTGAAACGTTTGGATTTGTTTTCAAACATTTGTAAACGTTTTGTTTAAATCGCTAAAAAGGTGAAACGTTTGGATTTGTTTTGTTACGTTTTAAATGTTTGGCTTAAATCGCTAAAAAGGTGAAACGTTTATATTAGTTTCGTAACGTCTTTAAACATTTCGCCTAAATCGCTAAAACGGTGAAACATTTGGATTTGTTTCATAATGTTTGTAAACGTTTGGCTTAAATCGCTAAAAGGGGAAAATGTTTGCTTTTGTTTCGTAACGTTTGTAAACGTTTCGCTTAAATCGCGAAAAATGGGAAACGTTTGGATTTGTTTCGAAACGTTTTAAACGTTTTGATTGGTTTCGAAACGTTTTAAACGTTTGGATTGGTTTCGTAACGTTTTAAATATTTCTCTTAAATCGCTAAAAATGTGAAACATTAGGATTTGTTTCGTAACGTTTGCAAACGTTTGGCTTAAATCGCTAAAAAGGTGAAACAATAGGATTCGTTTCGTAACGTTTCCAAACGTTTGGCTTATATCGCTAAAAAGGTGAAACGTTTGGATTAGTTTCGTAATGTTTTAAACGTTTGGCTTAAATCGCTAAAGAGGTGAAACATTTGGATTAGTTTCGTAACGTTTTAAATGTTTCACGTTCAGATTTATTTCGTAACGTTTGTTAACGTCGTTTTAAATGTTTGGCTTAAATCATTAAAAGTTGCAACGTTTAGATTTGTTCCGTAACATATTAAACGTTTGGATTTGATTCCTGACGTTTGTAAACATTTGGTCTAAATCGCTAAAAAGGTGAAACATTTGGATTTGATTCGTAAGGTTTATAAGCGTTTGGCTTAAATCACAAAAAAGATGAAACATTTGGTTTTGATTCGTAACGTTTTAAACGTTTGGCTTAAATCGCTAAAAAGGGGAAACGTTTGGATTTGTTTCGTAACATTTGTAAATGTTTGGCTGAAATCGCTAAAAAGGTGAAACGTTACGAAACAAATCCAAACGTTTCCTCTTTTTAGCGATTTGAGCCAAAAGTTTACAAACGTTACGAAACCAATATAGACGTTTCCCCTTTTTAGCGATACAAGGCAAATATTTCCAAACGTTTCACATTTTTTGCGGTTTCAGCCAAACGTTCATAAACAATACGAAACAAATCCAAACGTTTCACGTTTTAAACGTTTGGATTGATTTTATAACGTTTTGAACTTTTGGACTGGTTTTGTAACGTTTTAAACGTTTGTAATTGGTTTTGCAACGTTTGTAAACGTTTAGCTTAAATCGCTAAAAATGTGAAACTTTTGGTTTTGTTTACGTAATGTTTTAAATGTTTGGCTTAAATTGATAAGAAGGGGAAACGTTTGGATTTAGTTCGTAACGTTGTAAACGTTTGGCTTAAATCGCTAAAAAGGTGAAACGTTTGGATTTGTTTCGTAATGTTTTAAAACGTTTCAATCGCTGAAAACGTTACGGAACAAAACCAAATCAAACAAATCCAAACGTTTCAAACGTTACGAAAAAAATCCAACCGTTTAAATGTTTGGATTTATTTCTAACGTTTTAAACGTTTGGATTTGTTTCATAACGTTTTAAACGTTCGGTTTTGTTTCGTAACGTTTTGCGTTTAAAACGTTACGAAAGAAATCCAAACGTTTAAAACGTTACGAAACAAATCCAAACTCAAATGTTTAAACCTTCATGAAACAAAGCTAAACGTGTCACCTTTTTAGCGATTTAAGCCAAACATTTAAAACGTTACGAAACAAATCCAAACATTTCACATTTCTAGCGATTGAAGCCAAACGTTTACAAACGTTACGAAACCAATCCAAATGTTTCACCTTTTTAGCGATTAATGCTAAACATTTAAAATGTTACGAAATAAATCCTAACGTTTAAAACATAACGAAACAAATCTTATACTGTTACGAAATAAATTAAAACGTATAAAACGATATGAAACAAATGCAAACGTTTCACCGTTTTAGCGATTGAAGCCAAACGTTTAAAACATTACAAAACAAATCCTAACATTTAAAACGTTACGAAACAAATCTTAAAACATTACGAAACAAATCCAAACGTTTCACCATTTTAGCGATTTAAGACTAACATTTCTAAACGTTACGAATAAAATCCTAACGTTTAACCTTTTTAGCGATTTAAGCCAAACGTTACAAAACAAATCCTAACGTTTCACCTTTTTAGCAATTTAATCCAAAAGTTTGAAACGTTACGAAATAAATCCAAACGTTTCACCTTTTTAGCGATTTAAGCCAAACGTTTACAAACGTAACAAAACAAATCCAAAAGTTTCACCTTTTTATCGATTTAAGCCAAAACTTTAAAACGTTACAAAACCAATCTAAATGTTTCACGTTTTTAGCGATTGAAGCCAAACATTTAAAACGTTACGAAACGAATTCTAATATTTCACCTTTTTAGCGATTTAATCTAAACGTTTAAAACGTTACGAAACAAATCCAAACGTTCATATCCAAACGTTTCACCTTTTTAGCGATTTAAGCCAAACGTTTACAAACGTTACGAACAAATCCAAATGTTTAACCTTTTTATCGATTTAAGCCAAAATTTTAAAACGTTAAAAAACAATTCCAAATCTTTAAAATGTTGCGAAACAAATTCAAATGTTTCCCAGTTTTAGCGATTTAAGCCAAACGTTTACAAACGTTACGAAACAAATCCAAATATTTCACCTTTTTTATCGATTTAATCCAAACGTTTACAAACCTTACGAAACAAAAACAAACCTTTCATATTTTTTAGCGATTTCAGCCAAATGTTTACAAACGTTACAAAACAAGTCGAAACATTTCACATTTGTAGTGATTTAAGCCAAATGTTAACAGACGTTACAAAACAAATCTAAACGTTTCACATTTTTAGCGATTTAAGCTAAACGTTTACAAATGTTACTAAAAAAATCCAAACGTTGAAAACGTTACGAAACAAACCCAAACGTTTCACCTTTTTAGCGATTTAAGCTAAACGTTTACAAACGTTAAGAAACAAATTCAAACGTTTAAAACGTTACGAACGTTAGTAGTGTGTGCCCTAGGGCCATTTGATCGTGTATATTTGTAGAATTAATCCCAATGGCAAAGATATATATTTCTATTTGAACTAAGTGTCTCATTAACTAAGTGTTCATTTATTACGTATTGTCCTTATCACATTGTGATAGAATCTATTCTTAAGGTGTTAAGAATATGAGTGACAGATTCTATTATACAAGTGATCTAAATAACCGTTCACGATCGATGGGGTCCTACGAATAAGGGCATCGCATTATCCCGAAAAGATCGTCACCTCTGTTTATTCTCCTGATTAGGAAATAGTTACTAATTATAGGAAGTAGTGAGTCTCATACTACTTGATGGGGATCAGAATAAACATGTGGACACTCAAGGTGTTGAGTGAGTCGAACAAGTGACGCTAGATGACTTATACATGGTAATTCATTAAAGTCAATTTAATGTCATCTAGTTCATAATTGTACATATGTCCTTTGACTTGCGGTGACACTATCTTGTATATAGGTGATTAGAGTTTGATACTCCTTAACTCTAGATCTTTCATGAGCTAGAGCCGCGGGATGTGTTGGCTCTAGTTAGTTGTATATGGAGATAGGGGTTTAACCAAGAAAGGATTCATCACTCTGGATGAACGGAGACAAGATTCTATGCTATCTCAAATTGTTCTTGATGGATGATAAAACCTGCGCAGGTGTATATGACTTACATAGAAAGTTGTTTCTAGTGGAAGTCATATTTATCAAGAATTAGAACTGGGAGATGAGGTCATATAATCAAGACATACAGTGTTTGACTTAACCGTGACACTAGTCGAGATTGGAATCTTAGATGAAGGGAATTTTGAGTGTACGGTAATTATGAACATTGGTTCAAAAAGAATGCATCGAAACATTCATCTCTATTTGGGGGTCGTGATATGTTGCTAGACGTCACTCTCGATCTACGAGAATTAATAATTAAATGGGATTTAATTATTTAATATAAGAAAGGCGTTTCTTATGTCTCTCGTTGCCATATAGATGTGAACCTAGTTAGTCACACACAATAGAGTGTGCAACCGATTGAGTTTACGAAAGATCGATTTCATATAGATACTAGCATATCTCGGAAATTAATCTAAGATGAAAAACAAGTACAAATTAAGGACTAATTTGTAAGAGTTATAAATTAGTAGGAACCTAATTGTATTATGTCCATATTAATTAGGGACTAATTTATAAGAGTTATAAATTAGTAGGAACCTAATTATATTTTAACCAAGTTTTATGATTAAAAGGTTTAAGTAATTAATTAGTGTAATTAATGATACTTAAATGACGAATCATTAGCTAATGGAATGATGATGTCATGGTGATGATGTAATGAGATAAGCCTATGTCATATATGTGATGTCATATGATGACATCACCTATATGATGTCACCTATGTGATGTCACCAAATGAAAGGTGTCATATGGTGGCAACACCTTTGCTTGGTGTGTGACACCTAGCATGCAAGGTGTTGCATTCTTAAGGCATGCTCTAGCCTATAAATAGAGCATGTCCTTGCTCATTTCACAATAACACACAACTCACATCTCACTACAAAGTTGTAGAGAGAGAAAGCACTTGAAGGAGTTCAAGTATTCATCAATCACGGGAAAAACTTGGCGACGTTTTTCATATATCCGAGCAAGGTAGTGATCGCGGCGAGAGTTTGAGCTTAGAGCTGCTCGGCAAGAGGAACTCTTACGGATTACTTCAAGGCGAGGATTCAATCGGACGCATACTCGTGTGGACGAGCTTGAGGTCGCCGTACTTTCGGGACTACAAGAATCGTTGGAGAATCGACATAGGTATTCTTCTTATGATTCCTAGATGCGTGCTTTAATTACTAAATGATACGACGATCCATTTGTTGTTGATATGATCAACTTTAGGATCCGAATTGTTGGAATTTCGATTTTGAATTGAAATATACGATCCGGACCCGCGCCTCCCGCTGCGCCAACAGTGGTATCAAAGCCACCGTATCATCGAGTATTAACGCTTTACGATTGAATATATGTATAAATAATCATGGACTTAGGAATTATTATTGGGCATGTAATTTATAATTCCGAGGGCTTATTTTTCCAAAACGAACAATCGCTATTGTGATATTAATTACATTTGATTAAATTCTGTCTAGGAGATTGGTACTTAAGTGGTCCGCTCGTGACCCTCCAATCTATCCTGGGAATTTTTCTAATGTGATCATTTAACACAATACGTGATTCGCTTGTGCATTATGTTGTCATCAACGGGATGTGCGGAAAAAGGCGAAACCCGAAAAAAAAAAACCCGGAAAAAAAAATAATATTTTTTTTTCATAAAAACCAAAAATGCTGAAAAACGGGTTTTACACCCGGGAAAAAGTTTTCTGCCCGAAAAAAAAATATTTTTTTTTCCGTAAAAAACCGAAATGCTGAAAAAGGGATTTTACACCCGGGGAAAAGTTTCCGACTCGAAAAAAAACCGTAAAAAAAAACGTAAAAAAAAAATAATTTTTTTTTCGAGCATCAGCAATCGGTTGAGGCTTTCGGAGGTTCGAGGATGAATCCTCGATACCTAAAGAAAGTAGATATTACATAGTAAATGATTAGAGAATCATTTCCGAGACATGTAATAGTTTGCTCATTCTTTTGTGGCTAAAGAATGAGACCTAGGAAGTCCATGATCATACATGTGTGATTGCATGATTCATTTTAGCTTTAATATGTATGAGATGCATGCTAAAATGTGTTGTGTGCTTAGTGAGACCGGAATAACTTAAAACCCTAAGAAATCTTCCTAAAAGTTTAAAGATTAAGTTTATATTGATTAATCATTAAATTGATTTATCAATGGCTCTCCATTGGAGCAATAAACTAACACACTTTGAGTTATCATTTTGTCGGCTATGGATACATAGGGGTGAGATGATATCGTCAAGAGGCTGTTGTTGAGTTTATTGTTAAGCATGAGATGTTACAGGTGTATCACGGCAATAACGGCAATTAGGCGTACCTGAGTCGTGTATTATTCAAATTGATACATCTTAGTTGATTCAATGGGTTAAACTTAACTAATGCAGAAACCCAATAACGACAATGGGTATCTGAGGGTGAAAGCATTAGGAGCCGGAAATGATTGAACCTCATATGAGAAATGATGAACAAGTGTTGTTCACTTGTAGTACATTGTGATCCCAATAACGACAATTAAGCGTACCTGAGGGAAAGATAAATGACTATAAGAACTCAATCACCCGCTTGAAATCTTTTCCAACAAAGATTCACGTTTCCTATTTTGGAAGTGTAGGATTTGAAAAAGATAGTGGGAGGCCATTTTAATAAAGACCAAATCATTATGGTTAAATATACAAAATAACACGAATACTAATTAGAGATCTTTGCTATCTAAGGGATAATAAGATTAAATAGAATCCTTTTAAGTGACATTCACGATAGTAATCGGCTAGTGGTTTAAAACCATTTTTTTTGATTGATTAAGATATTTAGATGCCTCCAAGGCTATTGCGAAAAAGAAATGCACATTTGTTAACAAAGAAAAGTGTTTTCGTTTGTTAAGATGTAGGACAGTATAAGTCATAGCCGGAAATATTTGGAATATTTAAAAGGCGGTTTGGTCAATAAAAGAAATTGTTTCTTTTGTCAAAACAAAAGACATTGAAATGGAAATTGTATTAAGTATTGTGAATACTTAATGGGCAATGACGAGAGGAACGAAAATTCCATCAAGAATGTGTCTATCTCATTTTCCAATGTCAATTGCTCTTTTAAAAGTTTAGGTATTGGATACCGATGCTAATTCTCATATTTGTTTATCTTTTACGGATTTAGTAAAAGTGAGAAAGAAAGGAAAAAGATGAAGTAATCTTAAATCTCGGGAATGACGCAAGCGTTGCGACAAGAGCTATAGGATCAACTTCAATTTTTTTAAATAAACATAAGTTGTACTTAAACAAGTTTTTTGTACTTACCCAATATATATAGAAATATCATATCCGAATTTATATGACAAATTTGGTAGTTGATTTTCTATTTACAAAGGATGTTTGTAGTATTATGTTTGATAATACGGAGTTGGGTATGGATATGTACAAAATGTTCTTTATGACTTGAATAAAGATGTTTAATGCAAAAGATGTTTTGGAAATTAATACCATAAGTAATCAAACTTCTAAACAACTTTAGCATTTATAATTAGGACATATTGCAAAAGATAGACATAACAAGTTAGATAGGATGGGAATCTTGAGCAATCAAGATTTTGCATCTCTTCCGATTTGTGAGTCGTATCTTAAAGGCAACATGGCCTGATTATTCTTTGTGGGACAAAGAGGTAGAGCTAAAGCCGTTTAAGAGATCATGCATAGTGATGTATATGGTACGTTTAAAGAAACAGACCAAGGTAGATACTTATACTTCATTTTCTACATCGATGATTTATCACGATATAGTTAAGTTTGTCTTATGAAGAACAAACATGAAGATTTTGAAATGTTCAAATGACTTCAAGAATGAAGTAAAAAACCAAATTGGAAAAGGTATTAATACTTTACGATGTGATCGAAAAGGGAAGAATACTTGAGTACAGAATTTGGTATGTTCCTAAAAGGAATGTGGTATTATTTTTCAACTTACTCCTTGAGAACACCATGGTTGAATGGTGCGTCTGTCAAGAAGGACGTATCGTACATTGTGGGAAATGATACGATCAAGAATGAGCTATATACTGACTTATCCATCTCGTTATAGGGTCAAGCACTTCTTACCGCAAATAAAATTCTAAATTAAAATCCAACTAAATCCGCTCCATATATACCTTATGAGATATGGTATGGAATAAAGTCTTAAGGATGTTAAGATTTGAGGGTGTTCGGAACATATCATGTAACTGATATCCGATAAATTTGGAATCAAAATCAATCATGGAAAGGTTATGTTGGATATCCTAAAGACAGTTTAGGATATTGTTTCTATATTCGAACCGAACAAACAATCGTTGTTTATCGGTGGTAGTATTTCTTAATAAAGCGTTTATTCAAGAGGGACACTAAGAAAGGAATATAGAATTAGATGAGGAGTCATCGAGTTACCAACAAAATAATGAATCAATGAAGATTGATCAAACCCACTAAAAGCCGGAGTTAGTAAAAGATGTATCTACATTAACAACTTGAAGATTAAGTAGAGTATCTCGTCCACTGGAGAGAGATGGTTTTCCCACATGATAAACAAGAGTTGTTTAGTCATGGAGTAAGAGATCAAATGTTGATCCCTCTACTTATGAGGAAACTATATGTGATATAGATTCTTCAAAATTGGTTTGAAGGAATAAAATCTGAAATGGATTCCATATAAAGAAACCAAATTTTAGGAGCTAGTCAATCCATCCAAAGGTATTATACCAGTAAGGTTTAAATGGATCTTCAAGTGTAAAATTGGTACTAATGGAAAGGTGGAGACCTTTAAAGCTAAGCTTGTTGCAAAAGAGTTTTGCTAGAGGCAAGAAGTTGTATTGTGAATACACTTTATTGCGGGTAGCCATGCTTAAGTTCATCAAGATTTTTCTTACCAAGGCTACACATTTAGATTTTGTGGTTAGACATATGAATGTAAGAACCACATTCCTTAATGGTTAAATTAAGGAGTATATCTATATGGAACAAGTCGAGGATTTTGAATCCGAAGAAGGTTCCAAGACGTGTAAGCTAAAATGATCCCTAGTGGATGAAAAGAAAGCTTCGAGTTTCATCGTCTTGATAAATCCGTAAGAAGTTACGAATTTATTAAAAACGATGATAAACCCAATGGTTACAAGAAGGTTAGTGGGAGAAGACTCACTTTCATGATCTTTCATGTAGATAACTTATTACTACTAAATAATAATATCGGAATGATTACTTTTGTAAAACTTTGGTTTATCTAATACGTACTCCATCAAAGACCTTGGAGAGGTAGCCTAAATTCTCAGTATTAGAATCTATAGAGATAGATCTAAGAGAATAAATGGTTTCTCCAAAAGGCTCTTCTTAGAAAAGATATTGAAGTAGTTCAATATGGAAGTTCTAAGAGAGGATTGATACTAGTTAGGCATAAAATTCTTCTTTCAAAGGGAGTGTCTTCCGAAACTTCTGAAGAAAGAAAGAATCTAGTAAAGATACCATAAGCTTCGGCAATTGGTAGTCTGAGGTATGTGTTGCCACATACAAAGCTAGAAATTGTCTATGCGGTTAGTGGGACTAATCGGTTTTAATCCAATCTATGTTGAGAACATTGGATGGTTGTTAAGGGTATCTTTAAGTACTTTTATAGAACTAAAGATATGGTATTAACAAATGGAGAACGAGATTTTTAAGTAGACCGTTTTACAGATTCTGATTAATAATAAGATATGGATAATAGAGAGTCTATCTCCAGATTCATATTTATCTATAATGAAGGAGTAGTGAGCTAGCAGTGTTCTAAGCAAGAATCAACTCCATACTCCATTATAGAAGTCGAGTATATTATGACATGAGATGTCGTAATAGAAGGTGTTTGGATAAATTAGTTTATAACTGAACTAAGTACGATTTTCTTCCATTAAGTCGAAAGTTCCTCTTTTCTGCGACCACAATGGTGCTACTGCCCTAGCAAAAGAAACCGGGTCTCACAATTTATCCGAACATAAGGAAAGGCATTATCATATTATCTAAAGAAATTGTTGGAAAGAGAAAATTGTTTCTCTAAAAGATAGCATTAGCCAATAACACGGCTAACCCACTAACAAAGCCCATGACTTGGAGTCAGTAAGGTTTACATGACTTATAGTCATTAAGGTTTACATGACTTGGAGTCATTAATATTTACATCTTGTGAAGATGGGGCTTAGATATAGTTGTCAATGTCACTAGTGCAAGTGGGAGATTGTTAGTAGTGTGTGCCCTAGGGCCATTTGATCGTGTATATTTGTAGAATTAATCCCAATGGCAAAGATATATATGTTCTATTTGAACTAAGTGTCTCATCAACTAAGTGTTCATTTATTACGTATTGTCCTTATCACATTGTGATAGAATCTATTCTTAAGGTGTTAAGAATATGAGTGACAGATTCTATTATACAAGTGATCTAAATAACCGTTCACGATCGATGGGGTCCTACGAATAAGGGCATCGCATTATCCCGGAAAGATCGTCACCTCTGTTTATTCTCCTGATTAGTAAATAGTTTCTAATTATAGCAATTAGTGAGTCTCATACTACTTGATGGGGATCAGAATAAACATGTGGACACTCAAGGTGTTGAGTGAGTCGAACAAGTGACGCTAGATGACTTATACATGGTAATTCATTAAAGTCAATTTAATGTCATCTAGTTCATAATTGTACATATGTCCTTTGACTTGCGGTGACACTATCTTGTATATAAGTGATTAGAGTTTGATACTCCTTAACTCTAGATATTTCATGAGCTAGAGCCGCGGGATGTGTTGGCTCTAGTTAGTTGTATATGGAGATAGGGGTTTAACCTAGAAAGGATTCATCACTCTGGATGAACGGAGACAAGATTCTATGCTATCTCAAATTGTTCTTGATGGATGATAAAACCTGCGCAGGTGTATATGACTTACATAGAAAGTTGTTTCTAGTGGAAGTCATATTTATCAAGAATTAGAACTGGGAGATGAGGTCATATAATCAAGACATGCAGTGTTTGACTTAACCGTGACACTAGTCGAGATTGGAATCTTAGATGAAGGGAATTTTGAGTCTACGGTAATTATGAACATTGGTTCAAAAAGAATGCATCGAAACATTCATCTCTATTTGGGGGTCGTGATATGTTGCTAGACGTCACTCTCGATCTACGAGAATTAATAATTAAATGGGATTTAATTATTTAATATAAGAAAGGCGTTTCTTATGTCTCTCGTTGCCATATAGATGTGAACCTAGTTAGTCACACACAATAGAGTGTGCAACCGATTGAGTTTACGAAAGATCGATTTCATATAGATACTAGCATATCTCGGAAATTAATCTAAGATGAAAAACAAGTACAAATTAAGGACTAATTTGTAAGAGTTATAAATTAGTAGGAACCTAATTGTATTATGTCCATATTAATTAGGGACTAATTTATAAGAGTTATAAATTAGTAGGAACCTAATTATATTTTAACCAAGTTTTATGATTAAAAGGTTTAAGTAATTAATTAGTGTAATTAGTGATACTTAAATGACTAATCATTAGCTAATGGAATGATGATGTCATGGTGATGATGTAATGAGATAAGCCTATGTCATATATGTGATGTCATATGATGACATCACCTATATGATGTCACCTATGTGATGTCACCAAATGAAAGGTGTCATATGGTGGCAACACCTTTGCTTGGTGTGTGACACCTAGCATGCAAGGTGTTGCATTCTTAAGGCATGCTCTAGCCTATAAATAGAGCATGTCCTTGCTCATTTCACAATAACACACAACTCACATCTCACTACAAAGTTGTAGAGAGAGAAAGCACTTGAAGGAGTTCAAGTATTCATCAATCACAGGAAAAACTTGGCGACGTTTTTCATATATCCGAGCAAGGTAGTGATCGCGGCGAGAGTTTGAGCTTAGAGCTGCTCGGCAAGAGGAACTCTTACGGATTACTTCAAGGCGAGGATTCAATCGGACACATACTCGTGTGGACGAGCTTGAGGTCGCCGTACTTTCGGGACTACAAGAATCGTTGGAGAATCGACATAGGTATTCTTCTTATGATTCCTAGATGCGTGCTTTAATTACTAAATGATACGACGATCCATTTGTTGTTGATATGATCAACTTTAGGATCCGAATTGTTGGAATTTCGATTTTGAATTGAAATATACGATCCGGACCCGCGCCTCCCGCTGCGCCAACAACGAAACCAATCCCAACGTTTAAAACGTTATGAAACAAATCCAAACGCTTCACCTTTTTAGCGATTTAAGCCGAAAGTTTACAAACATTACAAAATAAATCCAAACGTTTCACCTTTTTAGCGATTTAAGCCAAACGTTTACAAACGTTACGAGACAAAACCACACGTTTAAAACTTTCCCAAACAAATCCAAACGTTTCACGTTTTTAGCGATTTAAGACAAACGTATACAAACATTACAAAACAAATCTAAACGGTTCACATTTTCAGCAATTTAGGCAAACGTTTACAAGCGTTACGAAACCAATCCAATCGTTTAAAACGCTATAAAACCAATGCAAACGTTTCACCTTTTTAGTGATTTAAGCAAAACGTTTAAAATGTTACGAAACAAATCCAAACTTTTAAAACGTTACGAAACAAATCCAAATGTTTCTCCCTTTTTAGCGATTTAAGCCAAACGTTTACAAACGTTACAAAACAAATCCAAATGTTTCCCATTTTTTCGCGATTGAAGCCAAACCTTTACAAACGTTACGAAACAAATCCAAACGTTTCACATTATTAGAGATTTACACACATCGTCTATAAACGTTACGAACCAAATCCAAACGTTTCACCTATTTAGGGATTTAAGCCCAACGTTTACAAACGTTACGAAACAAATCAAAAAGTTTAATCGTTTTAGTGATTTAAGCCAAACGTTTAAAAACATTTGAAAAAAATCCTAAAGTTTCCCCTTTTTAGCGATATAAGCCAAATGTTTACAAACGTTACGAAACAAATCCAAACATTTCACCTTTTTAGCGCTTTAAGCCAAACATTTATAATGTTACGAAACCAATCCAAACGTTTAAAACGTTACGAAACAAATCCAAACATTTAAGACGTTACGAAACAAATCCAAACGTTTCACCTTTTAAATGATATAAGCCAAATGTTCAAAAACGTTACGAAACTAATCCAAACGTTCCAAACGTTATAAAACAAATTCAAACTTTTCATCTTTTTAGCGGATTAAGCCACACGGTTAAAACGTTACGAAAAGAATCTAAATGTTTAAAACGTTACAAAATAAATCCAAACATTTACAAACATTATAAAACAAATCTAAATGTTTCGCCTTTTTAGCGATTTAAGCCAAACATTTACAAACGTTACGAAACAAATCCAAATGTTTTCCCTTTTTAGCGATTGAAGCCAAATGTTTACAAACATCGTTTACAAACATTACGAAACAAAACCAAACTTTTCATCTTTTTAGCAATTTAAGCCAAACGTTTACAAACGTTTCGAAACAAAACTAAACGTTTCACCTTTTTACCGATTTAAGCCAAAAGTTTAAAACGTTACGAAACAAATCCAAACGTTTCGACTTTTTAGCGATTTAAGCCAAACGTTTACAAACATTGCGAAACAAACCCAAACGTTTTATCTTATTAGCGATGTAAGCAAAACGTTTATAAAAGTTACGAAACAAATCCTAACATTTCACCTTTTTAACGATTAAAGCCAAACATTTACAAACGTTACAAAACAAGTCCAAATGTTTCTCCTTTTTAGCGATTTAAGCCAAACATTTAAAACGTTATGAAACCAGTCCAAACATTTGTAAACATTTGGCTTAAATCGCTAAAAAGGTGAAACGTTTGGTTTTATTTCGCAACGTTTGTAAACCTTTGGCTTAAATTGCTAAAAAGATGAAACGTTTGGATTTGTTTCGTAATGTTTGTAAACATTTGGCTTAAATTGCTAAAAAGGTGAAACATTTGGATTTGTTTCGTGACGTTTGTAAACGTTTGGGTTAAATCGCTAAAAAGGTGAAACGTTTGGTTTTGTTTGGTAACGTTTGTAAACGTTTGGCTTAAATCGCTAATAATGTGAAACGTTTGGATTTGTTTTGTAACGTTTTAAACGTTTGGATTGGTTTCGTAAAGTTTTAAACGTTTTAAATCGCTAAAAAGGTGAAATGTTGGATTTGTTTTCAAACGTTTGTAAACGTTTAGCTTAAATTGCTAAAAAGGTGAAACGTTTAGATTTGTTTCGTAACGTTTTTCTTTAATCGCTAAAAATGTGAAACGTTTGGATATGTTTCATAACGTTTTAAACGTTTGGATTGGTTTCATAACGTTTTGAATGTTTGGATTGGTTTTGTAACGTTTTAATCTTTTGGCTAAATTCGCTAAAAAGGTGAAACGTTTGGATTTGTTTCGTAACGATTTTGGTTTCGTAACATTTGTAAACATTTGGCATAAATCGCTAAAAAGGTGAAACGTTTGGATTTGTTTCGTAACCTTTTAATCGTTTACATTGGTTTTGTATCTTTTGTAAACGTTTGGATTGGTTTTGTAACGTTTTAAATGTTTGGCTTAAATCGCTAGAAAGGTAAAAGGTTTGGATTTGTTCCGAAACATATTAAACGTTTGGCTTAAATCTCTAAAAAGATAATACGTTTAAATTGGTTTCGTAACGTTTTAAATGTTTGGCTTAAATTGCTAAAAATGTGAAACATTTGGCTTTGTTTCGTAACGTTTGTAAACGTTTGCATTTTCGTAACGTTTTAAATGTTAGGCTTAAATTGCTAAAAATGTGAAATGTTTGGCTTTGTTTCGTAACGTTTTAAACGTTTGGCTTAAATCGGTAAAAAGTTGAAACATTTGGTTTTGTTTCATAACGTTTTAAACGTTTGGCTTAAATTGCTAAAAAGGTGAATCGTTTGGATTTATTTCGTATCATTTCAAACTCTTAGATTGGTTTCGTAGCGTTTTAAACGTTTGGCTTAAATAGCTTAAAAGGTGAAACGTTTGAATTTGTTTAATAACGTTTTAAACGTTTAGATTGGTTTCGTAACGTTTTAAATATTTGGTTTAAATCGCTAAAAACGGGAAACATTTGGTTTTGTTTCGTAACATTTGTAAACTTTTGGCTTAAATCGTTAAAAAGGTGAAACGTTTGGATTTGTTTTGTAACATTTGCAAACGTTTGGATTGGTTTTTTAATATTTTATACGTTTTGCTTAAATCGCTTAAAAGGGGAAACGTTGGATTTGTTATGTAACATTTGTAAACGTTTGGCCTAAATCGCTAAAAAGGGGAAACGTTTGGATTTGATTCGTGACGTTTTAAGCGTTTGGCTTAAATCGCTAAAAATGTTAAACGATTCGATTTGTTTCTTAATTTTTGTAAAGGTTTGGCTTAAATCGCTAAAAAGGTGAAACGTTTGGATTTGTTTCGTAACGTTTTTGGTTTCGTAACGTTTGTAATCGTTTGACATAAATCGCTAAAAAGGTGAAACGTTTGGATTTGTTTCGTAACATTTTAAACGTTTGGATTGGTTTTGCAATGTTTTAAGATTTTGGCTTAAATCTCTATAAAGGGGAAACATTTGTAAACGTTTGGCCTAAATGGCTAAAAAGGTGAAACATTTGGATTTGTTTCGTAACGTTTGTATACGTTTGGCTTAAATCGCTAAAAAGGAGAAGCGTTTGGATTTGTTTCGTATCGTTTTAAACATTTGGATTGGTTTTGTAACGTTTAAACGTTTGGCTTAAATCACTAAAAAGGGAAAACGTTTGGATTTCCTTCCTAATGTTTGTAAACGTTTGGCTTAAATCGCTAAACAGGTGAAATGTTTGGATTTGATTTGTAATGTTTGTGAACGTTTGGCTTAAATCGCTAAAAAGGTGAAACGTTTGGATTTGCTTCGTAAAGTTTGTAAACGTTTGGTTTAAATCGCTAAAATGTTTGGATTGGTTTCGTAAGGTTTAAAATGTTCGGCTTTGATCGCTAATAAGGTGAAACGTTTGGATTGGTTTCGTAAAGTTTGTAAACGTTCGACTTAAATATCTAAAAAAGTAAAACGTTTGGATTTGTTTCATAACGTTTGTAAACGTTTTGCGTAAATCGCTAAAAAGGTGAAACGTTTGGTTTTGTTTCGTAACATTTGTAAAGGTTTGGCTTAAATCGCTAAAAAGGTGAAATGTTTGGATTTGTTTTCAAATGTCTGTAATCGTTTGGCTTAAATCGCTAAAACAGTGAAACGTTTGTCTTTGTTCTGTAACGTTTGTAAATGTTTGGCTTATATCGATCAAAAGGCGAAACGTTTGGATTTGTTTAGTAAAGTTTGTAAACGTTTGGCAAAATCGCTAAAAATTGGAAACGTATGGATTTGTTTCGTAACATTTGTAAACGTTTGGCTTAAATCGTAAAAAGGGGAAACGTTTGGATTTGTTTGGTAACGTTTGTAAACTTTGGCTTAAATCGCTAAAAAGGCGAAACGTTTGGATTCGTTTCGTAACTTTTAGGAATGACATCGATACAGAACTCAATATCACGATCTGGTGGTAATCATGGTAACTCTTCTAGAAACACATCAGTGAACTCATTCACTATCGAGACACTATGCACATTACCACTGACAGCCTCTAAGTCACGAACCACCGCTAAGAAACCCTTGCAACCCTTGCCCATCATGCGCTTGGCCTTGATCACTGAAATAAGATTCTTTGGTGTCTCTACCTTCTCCCCATGGAAAGAAAAAGGTACATCACCAGGAACCCCAAACATAACCGACTTCCCTCGACAGTTGATAGAAGCAAAATGGCGTGAAAGCCAATCCATCCCCAAGATAACGTCAAAAGATAACACGTCAAGTACAATCAAATCAGCCCTAAGATCTCTTCCATGAATAACCACAGAACAAGACAGATAAACCTCGTCCACCACAACACAGTCAGACAAAGGTGTAGATACAGATAAAGGCTCTAGCAACCTAGATGGTGTCACACTCAACTTAGCAGCAAAACTCGAAGAAACAAAAGAGTGAGTTGCACCCGCATCAAACAAAACCACTGCATCTACGAAAGAAATCGGAATAGTACCTTGCACCACGGCGTTTGATGCACGAGCATCCTGAGGAGTCAAAGCAAACACTCTAGCCTGACCCTGTCCCTGCTGCGGTGCCTGAGCAGAACTAAAACTACCCAAACCTCTACCATCGTTACCACAGCCACCAAAACCTCGTCCTCCTGAATCACGGCCCGCTGGCCACCAAACAAAGCGGCGGGTTGAGAATACCCCGCCGAAGAGTAAAAGAAGTCCTCTGCTGCTGAAAAAACGGCTGAGCAACACTAGCCGACGACACCTGCTGCCCAGATGTCGGAAACTCTCTCGCAAAATGGCCCGGTTGGCCACAAGCATAGCAGCTACACGGTGCTACTGTACAAACTCCAAAGTGCCTGCGCCTGCAGTTCTGACAAAAAGGAACATGTGATGCTCCACTGTTACCCTGCCCAAAACTACGGCTACCACCACTGTAACTAGAACTGTGGGAATACGGCTGATATCCCCTCCGTTCACCTCCTTTCTTACTCTTTTACTGGGAAGACTTGGACTGATAGCTACTGCTACCACTCTGCTGCCCACTACTCTGAACAATACTGCCCGCCTTCTTAGTCTCAGTCATTTTTCCAAAGTGTAGTAAATTTGCCTCCATCCGACGGGCACTATCAACTAGAACCGGAAATTCCTTGCTCATCTCAGTCAGAAGACTGATAAAATCTGAGCCTAAACCTTTCACATACCTGTCGTTCACCCTTTGCTGCTCAGTCTGTAGATGTGGGGAAAAAAGACACAGCCTCACAAATTCGGTAGTGTACTCGTGCACCGACCTGTCTCCCCTTTTCAAAACCAGCAATTTGTCTCTATGACCTTTGGTCACTGAAAGAGGCAAGTAAAAGTTCTTGAATCGAGTCACAAAATCCTCCCAAGTAATAGTAGTCATTTCAGCGCGAATGGCACTACGAAACCAATCACTTGCAGAACCCTTCAAGGACATTTCCACTAACATAACAGTTTGCCTCTCAGTAGCCTGCAATCTCTGAGCATTCCGCTCAACTTCCTCCAGAAAGTCTAGGGCATCACCGTCGCCCGAAAACGCAGTCGACTTTAGCCTTGCATAAGCCAACACCAAATCTTTGTCAGTGGTTCCGCCACCACCAACTGCAAAACCACCAGCCTGTGGTACCTGCTGCTGTACAATCTGTCCCAGCATAGCATACTAGTTCTGCATGGCGATCTGTCCCGCCTGCAGTTGCACTTGATTATTCTGGAGTACAGTGATCCCAGCCAGAAACGTCGTGAAGTCAAATGGATCCATAGGAGCTTGTGGTACACCTGGTGCCTGAAAGCCTGCACCACCACGTCCCCTGCCTCTGCCTCCAGCAACCTGTCCTCTACCACCCCGTCCTCTGCCAGCTCGGCCTCTACCAGCCGAAACTCCGCTTGCACGTCCCCTGCCAACTTGAACCCCTGGTTCATGCTGGTCAACCTCAATCGACATAGCGTCATCAGCTTCAGCCTCAGCTTGAGCTGCAGCACGCCTACGAGTATTCATTCCTATGAATGAAACAAATGATTCTCAAAACAAAGCCCTCAAGGCAACACCCAAAGTAAATTTAAATAGCTCAAAAATCAACAATTTAACCAAAGTAATAACAATAACATTCCAAAGTAAGCATAAAACTTCGAAATGTAAACATTAGTAACACATAAGACCGACTCAAACATCCCTAAAGGTGAAGGTAGAAAGTTTTGAAAACAAATGATGACGTTTAAAAAGACAAGACTTGAATCCTAATTCCGCAGTAGATCCTATAACACAACCGTAACACTTAACATGCTTTAAAGCGACAAACACATAACATGCAAAAATTTGGCCTTAGTTCGAAACTAAAGCTCTGATACCAACTTTGTCACGACCCAATTTCATGAATCGCGACCGGCGCTGGGTATGGGTATGGTCGTACCGAAACCCGTAGCAAGCCTCGCGGAAAAGCTTTTATTCAATATAACCTGCAAGAAAACCAATACTCGGGGCAACCGAGACTTCAGCCTAAGTCTAACAACTTATATAGCAGTTCTAATATAACTACTTAATAGCAATTCGAAACTATGAAACGTGCCTCATATAATAAATAATCCAATGTAACATACCAAAGTATAATAATATAAAAGTCGTACCACTACGACAAACCAAAGTACAATAATAGAGACAACCAGTTCTACTGCGGTTTCAAAAGTAAAACAGTAACTAGTCTGATAACATAAAAAGACCTCCGAGGAATCAAAATATTGGATATGACCAACGCTCTGAAAATCATAAACCTGGAAAGTTTGGAAAACAACGGGGTCAGATATACTGAGATGAGTTTATAATGCTATTTACATTTATTAAGTTTAAAACCCTTAAAACAAATCCTTTTATACTAATATATATACTTGATTATGGAAAACAGTATTGAAATGAAATCCCAAAGTATTTAACCCAAAATAGATGGGAACAAATCCTCATCGATTCCCAAAGTAGGCCAGACATTAGTCACCCAATCCCAAAGTACTTACTGGTGCACACAGTCTCGATACAAGCCTATCGAGTAGCTCGTTTCAATCCAGATCCATAATCTTTAAAATAGTTCACAAACATTTGATATACTAAAGTAATGTGCGGTACTTAATAAAGCGGTAAATAACACTACAAACTCACTGCTTGCTTGTCCACATGAATCTTTGCAAAAAGCTAACCCTGCGTAGACTACGAAGCACGAGCAGTCGACTGGTCTAAAACATCATATAAGTCAAAATCCGAACAACCCCTAACTCTAAGAATACTAGACTCCACATAGGACTAGCATTTCACAACACAACCAAAGATTCAAACAAGGTAATCAAAATACCACCAAGTATCCATATAACTAATTAACAAATAAGGCAAGTTAAGCTTCGGTGAGTTCTTATCTTTTAAAACAAAACCAAAGTACTTAAATACTTAAATAATCTTTACAAAACAATTACAGTTCCCAAAGTAGTGTGTTAGCCTTACTGCAGTATAGCTCAACACAACATGTCGGGAGACCACGTCTAACCCGACCCATACATAAACCAAGTTTAAAACCAAAGTCTTTAATCAAACCTAAAATGAAACCAAAGTCAATTTTAAATAAGAACTCACACCGTAACTTAATAATGCCATAAACAATTAAGCTTGCTAACACTTAGCAAGTAGCACCCCAAGTACATTTAATTATGTCATCTCAAATAGAATCAATAAGATTCAACACCTTTCAAGTATTAACTTGAAGCTAAAATAGTTCAACCGAAACCCTACATGACATATAACACCTTGTATGTTTTATATTACTCAATTTACATTAAACCACAACCTAAGATGAACTAGCATTCCTTTAACAAGTTTTAAACCATATTAAAAATAGTTTCCAGCAAAGTTACTTATTCAAAACAGCGAATTTAACCTTTGTAAAACCTTAATTAATCTATGATTTAGCTTTGGTCAATTTATCTCAAATCACCCAAGGTAGGAGTGGTTATCTAACAACCCTTTTAATTATCAAAGAACAATTCCAGCTTTTAGTAATAAGTTCAAAACAGAATTTAGATTCAAAAATGTTAACCAAACGATACACTATTCCATTTAAACGATTTCTCAAAGCCACCCAATGTATTGTTTATCACCTAATACTCTATGATCCATTTCTTTGAAATTTTCAGATTTAGTTTAATCATAAAAACAGAATACTCCATCACAAATCCCACAATTTGATTAGTCTTTCAATTATAACGATTACACCCATCCACCCAAGAAACAAACACCAAACACAAACTAAAAATGACATAGCAAGATTGTTTACAAATTTTAGATTAATACAAAACAGAAAATATAATCAAATCACCCAAGGTATCGAAACAATTGAGTATATAGCAATCTATACAAATTAAAACAAGGAAATTGAACAACATACCTCTTGATTAGGCTAATAGCAATAAAACTCAGAAATCAACCAACCCAAATCAGCCTACAATCACACACATATAGGCTATAGGATTTAGAACTCCTAGAATTGATGAACTATAGATGAAATTACAAGGGATTGATTAGGAACACTTACCAAGAATCAAAATTGAGATGAAATGATGGAGGAATGACCTAAGATAGAGCTTCAGCCGAATTAGGGTTTTTAGAGAAGTTAAAAGTGTTTAAAATCTATTTTAGGTCGAGTTAAGGTGAGTTTAAATATAAATCAGCAAACTGCACAGTGCACGCGTCGCGCCTGCTACACCTCCTTCGCGCCCGCGAAACATGAATCGCGCCCGTGATTCATGCATGTCGCGCCCGCGAAATGCTACCGCCTCCGATGAAAATTTGAGATTTTGAAATTGAAATCGAAAACGTTCCAAACTCTGAGATTACTTCTAATTCATCTTAAAACACATTTTAAATGTTTGGAACCTTCGAAACATGAATCTAAGTGGTCGGACCACTCAAACAAACCCAAGGTACCGTTTAGGCTTAACAGAACAAGTTAGAAAAATGCGGGATGTTACATTCTCCCCAACTTAAAAACAAAATCGTCCTCGATTTTATAACAATGAAACTAAACAACAACTCACATAAACACACCAAATTAATGCACATAGTATAATGCCCAAAATATCAATCACCAAGTAGCACATAAATACACACATAATCTAAAGTTCTAGCATAGCATAAAAAACAACTAACATTACCAACGTACCTCAAGGAAAGAGGAAAGGATAACGGTTCCTCATGTCGGACTCCGTCTCCCAAGTGCATTCTTCTACAGAGTGATTTTACCAAAGAACTTTGACCATCGGAATCTCCTTGTTTCGCAACCTATGCACCTGCGTATCGACAATCTCAACAGGCTGTTCCTCATAAGACAGCTCTTGGTCAACCTCAACACTCTGTGGTACAATCACTTGAGAAGGGTCAGAAACGCACTTCCGCAACATCGAGATATGAAACACTGGATGCACCAAAGACATGTCTGGCGGCAAAGCCAAACGATAAGCAACTGCCCCAACTCTCTCTGTAATCTCATACGGACCAACAAACCTAGGCGCTAACTTTCCCTTAACACCAAACAATGCCCTTCATAGGAGAAACTCGAAGAAATACATAGTCGCCAACCTGAAACTCAAAGTCCTTCCGCTTAAGATCAGCATAACTTTTATGCCGACTAAAGGCAGTCTCAAGCCTACGCTTGATCAAAGGTACCTTCTCACAGGAAATCTGGATGATCTCAGCTCCAGAAAGTTTACGCTCGCCGACCTCTTCCCAACATACAGGAGATCGACACTTGCACCCGTACAAAGCCTCATAAGGTGCCATCTCAATACTAGCGTGGTAAACTGTTGTTGTAGGAAAACTCAATAAAAGGCAAATTAGTATCCCAGCTATCCTGAAAATCCAGAACACACATCCTGAGCATGTCCTCCAAAGTCTGAATAGTCCTCTCAGACTGTCCGTCAGTCTGAGGATGAAATGCAGTACTGAAATCCAACCTCGAACCCAAGGATTCCTACAATGCCTTCCAAAACCGAGAGGTGAAAATCGAACCTCTGTCCGATACTATCGACACTGGTACACCATGAAGACTAACGATCCGATCGATGTACAATTGTGCCAACTTCGAAGCTTGATAAGTAACCTTGATCGGTAAGAAGTGAGCTAACTTGGTCAAACGGTCAACTATCACCCAAATCGAATCATACCCCTGTCGGGTACGTGGTAAACCAACCACAAAATCCATAGCGATCCGCTCCCAGTTCCACTCTAGAATATGTAGCGGTTGCAGATATCCAAACGGTCTCTGATGTTCTAACTTTACCTGCTGGCAAGTCAAACACTTAGACACAAACTCTGGAACATCCTTTTTCATTCCGCTCCACCAGTACGTACCCTTGAGATCATGATAGATCTTGGTAGAACCCGGATGAATACTGTAAGCTGACTTGTGCGCTTCCTTCAGAATCTGGTCTCTCAAACCATCTGAATCTGGAACACACAGTCGAGAACCGAACCTGAGAACTCCATCCACCATAACAATCTCAGAATTTCCATCCAGATGGATCTCATCCATATTTCGTTTTAATTATGGATCCTCAGCTTGTGAAGCTTTAATCCTATTAATCAAAACCGGCTGCACCTGTAACTGTGCCAACAAACAACCTTTCTGCGAAACCTGAAATCCTAGCCCGAAGCTAACAAACTATGCCACTCACGGACCATGGGTCTCCGCCCAACCTCAGAAATATGGGCCAAACTGCTCGAAGACTTGCGACTCAACGCATCGGTTACCACATTAGCCTTACCCGGATGGTACTAAATAGCACAATCGTAGTCTTTCAGTAACTCCAACCATCTTCGCTGCCTCAGATTCAACTCCCGCTGATCAAAGATGTACTTCAGACTCTTATGATCAGTAAAGATCTCTCAAGTAGCACCGTTCAAATAGTTCCTGCAAATCATAAGCATAGGCAATCACCTTACCATGTTGCATTAACACACAGCCCAAACCGATACGAGAAGCATCACAATATACAGTGAACCCCTCAATGCCATATGGCAAGGCCAACACAGGAGCTGTAGTCAAAATCTCCTTGAGCTTCTCAAAGCTCGCCTCACACTTGTCAGTCCACTCAAACTTAACACCCTTCTGTGTCAGTTTAGTCAACGGTGCAGATATTCTGGAGAAATCCTGCACGAACCGACGATAGTAGCCAGCTAACCCGAGAAAACTTCTGATCTTAGTAACTGACCTTGGCCTCTGCCAATCCATAACCGCCTCAGTCTTCTTTGGATCGACCTTGATCCCATCCTTCGACACCACGTGTCCTAAGAAAGTGACTTGGTCCAGCCAGAATTCGCACTTTGAGAACTTAGCATACAGCTGATGCTCACGCAAAGTCTGCAGTATTGTCCTCAAGTGGAAAGCATGTTCCTCCTCACTCCGAGAGTAAATCAATATGTCATCAATAAACACAATAACGAACTGATACATAAAATGCTTGAACACCCGGTTCATCATATCCATATACGCTGCTGGTGCGTTCGTTAACCCAAAAGACATGACCAGAAACTCGAAATGCCCATAACGCGTTCTGAAAGCAGTCTTAGGCACATCGACGTCTCAGATTAGAAGTTGATGATACCCAGATCTCAAGTCAATCTTCGAAAAACACTTAGCACCCTCTAACTGATCGAACAAATCATCAATATGAGGAAGAGGATACCTGTTCTTGATAGTAACTTTGTTCAGCTGTCTGTAGTCAATACACAGCCGAAAAGAACCATCCTTCTTTTTGACAAACAACACAGGAGCACCCCGCGGAGATGTACTCGGCCTGGTAAAACCATTATCCAGCAACTCTTGCAACTGTTCCTTCAACTCTTTTAGCTCTGCAGGAGCCATCCGATACAGAGGTATCGAAATAGGAGCTGTTCCAGGAACAACATCGATACAAAACTCAATATCACGGTCCGGTGGTAATCCAGGTAACTCCTCTGGAAACACATCAGTGAACTCATTCACTATCGAGACACTATGCACATTACCACTGACAGCCTCTAAGTCACGAACCACCGCTAAGAAACCCTGGCAACCCTTGCCCATCATGCGCTTGGCCTTGATCGCTGAAATAAGATTTTTTGTTGTCTCTACTTTCTCCCCATGGAAATAAAAGGGTACATCACCAGGAACTCCAAACACAACCGACTTCCCTTAACAGTCGATATAAGTAGAATGGCGTAAAAGCCAATCCATCCCCAAGATAACGTCAAAAGATAACACGTCAAGTACAATCAAATCAGCTCTAAGATCTCTTTTATGAATAACCACAGAACAAGACGGATAAACCTCGACCACCACAACACAGTCAGACAAAGGTGTAGATACAGATAAAGGCTCTAGCAACCTAGATGGCGTCACACTCAACTTAGCAGCAAAACTCGAAGAAACAAAAGAGTGAGTTGCACCTGCATCAAACAAAACCACTGCATCTACGAAAGAAATCGGAATGGTACCCTGCACCACGGCGTTTGATGCACGAGCATCCTGAGGAGTCAAAGCAAACACTCTAGCCTGACCCTGTCCCTGCTGCGGTGCCTGAGCAGAACTGAAACTACCCGAACCTCTACCATCGTTACATGGGATTGATTAGGAACACTTACCAAGAATCAAAATTGAGATGAAATGATGGAGGAATGACCTAAGATAAAGCCTCATCCGAATTAGGGTTTTTTAGGAAGCTAAAAGTGTTTAAAATCTGTTTTAGGTCGAGTTAAGGTGAGTTTAAATAGAAATTAGCGAACTGCACAATGCACGCGTCGCGCCTGCTACACCTCCTTCGCGCCCGCGAAACATGAATCGCGCCCGTGATACATGCATGTCGCGCCCGCGAAATGCTACTGCCTCCGATGAAAATTTAAGATTTTGAAATTGAAATCGAAAACGTTCCAAACTCTGAAATTACTTCTAATACATCTTAAAACACATTTTAAAAGGTTTGGAACCTTCGAAACGCAAATCTAAGTGGTCGGACCACTCAAACAAACCCAAGGTACCGTTTAGGCTTAACGGAACAAGTTAGAAAAATGTGGGATGTTACAGTAACGTCTATAAACATTTGGCTTCAATCGCTAAAAAGGTGAAACGTTTGGTTTTGTTTCGTAAGGTTCGTAAACGTCTGACTTAAATTGCTAAAAAGGTGAAACGTTTGGTTTTGTTTCATAATGTTTGTAAACGTTTGGCTTAAATCGCTAAAAGGGAGAAATGTTTGGATTTGTTACGTAACGTTTATAAAGGTTTGGCCTAAATCTCTAAAAAGGTGAAATGTTTGGATTTGTTTTGTAACATTGGTAAATGTTTGGCTTAAATCACTAAAAGGGGAAACGTTTGGATTTGTTTCGTAACGTTCATAAACATTTCGCCTAAATAGATAAAAAGATGAAATATTTGGATTTGTTTCGTAACGTTTGTAAATGTTTTGCTTAAATCGCTAAAAAGGTGAAACGTTTGGTTTTATTTCGCAACGTTTAGATTTGTTGTGTAAATCTTGTAAACGTTTGGCATAAATCGCTAAAAATGGGAAACGTTTGGATTTGTTTCGTAACATTTGTAAACGTTTGGCTTAAATCGCTAATTAAGGGGAAACGTTTGGATTTTTTTGGTAAGTTTGTAAACGTATGGCTTAAATCGCTAAAAAGGCGAAATGTTTGGTTTTGTTTTGTAATATTTATAAACGTTTGGCTTAAATCGCTAAAAAGGTGAAACGTTTGGATTTGTTTCGTATCGTTTTAAACGTTTGGCTAAAATCGCTAAAAAGGTGAAACCTTTGGATATGTTAAGTAACGTTTGTAAACGTTTGGCATAAATCGCTAAAAAGGTGAAATGTTTCGATTTGTTTGGTAACGTTTGTAAACGTTTGGCTTAAATCGCTAAAAGGTGAAACGTTTGGCTTAAATCGCGAAAAGGTGAATTGTTTGGATTTGTTTCGTAACATTTGTAAACGTTTGGCATATATCGCTAAAAAGGGGAAACGTTTGGATTTTTTCGTGACGTTTGTAAAAGTTTGGCTTAAATCGCTAAAAAGGTGAACGTTTGGTTTTGTTTCGTAACACTTGTAAACAATTTGCTTAAATTGCAAAAAATTAGAAATATGTGGATTTGTTTCGTAATGTTTTAAACGTTTGGATTGGTTTCGTAACGTTTTAAACATTTGGCTTAAATCGCTAAAAAGGTGAAACGTTTGGATTTGTTTTCAAACATTTGTAAACGTTTTGTTTAAATCGCTAAAGAGGTGAAACGTTTGGATTTGTTTCGTAAAGTTTTAAAAGTTTGGATTGGTTTTGCTACGTTTTTAATGTTTGGCTTAAATCGCTAAAAAGGTGAAACGTTTGTATTGGTTTCGTAACGTCTGTAAACATTTGGCTTCAATCGCTAAAAAGGTGAAACATTTGGTTTTTTTCGTAACGTTTGTAAACGTCTGGCATAAATCCCTAAAAAGGGGAAACGTTTGTTTTATTTCATAACGTTTGTAAACGTTTGGCTTAAATCGCTAAAAGGGGGAAACGTTTGGATTTGTTACGTAACATTTATAAAGGTTTGGCTTAAATCTCTAAAAGGTGAAATGTTTGGATTTGTTTTGTAACATTGGTAAAATTTTGGCTTAAATAGCTAAAAAGGGAAACGTTTGGATTTGTTTCGTGACGTTCATAAACGTTTGGCTTATATAGATAAAGAGTTGAAACGTTTGGATTTGTTTCGTAACGTTTGTAAACGTCTTGCTTAAATCGCTAAAAAGGTGAAACGTTTAGTTTTGTTTCGCAACGTTGCTAAACGTTTGGCTTAAATCCGTAAAAATGTAAAACATTTGGATTTGTTTCGTAACGTTTTAAACGTTTGGATTGGTTTCGTAACGTTTTAAACGTTTGGCTTAAATCGCTAAAAAGGTGAAACGTTTGGTTTTGTTAAGTAACGTTTGTAAACGTTTGGCTTAAATTGCTAAAAATGTGAAATGTTTGGATTTGTTTGGTAACATTTGTGAACGTTTGGCTTAAATTGCAAAAAGGTGAAACGTTTAGATTTATTTCGTAACGTTCGTAAACGTTTGGCTTAAATCGCTAAAAAGGGGAAACGTTTGGATTTGTTTCGTAACGTTTGTAAATATTTGGCTTAAATCGCTAAAAAGGTGAAATGTTTAAATTTGTTTTGTAACGTTTGTAAACGTTTTGCTTAAATCGCTAAAAGGTGAAACATTTGGATTTATTTCGTAACGTTTGTAAACGTTTGGCTTAAATCGCTAAAAAGGTGAAACGTTTGGATTTGTTTCGTAACGTTTGTAAACGTTTGGCATATATCGCTAAAAATGTGAAACGTTTGGATTTGTTTTGTGACTTTTGTAAACGTTTCCCTTAAATCGCTAAAAGGTGAAACTTTTGGTTTTGTTTCGTAAAGTTTGTAAACAATTGGTTTAAATCGCTAAGAATTAGAAACATTTGCATTTGTTTCGTAACATTTTTAAACGTTTGGATTGGTTTCGTAACGTTTTAAACATTTGGCTTACATCACTAAAAAGATAAAATGTTTAGATTTGTTTTCAAACATTTGTAAACGTTTGTCTTAAATCGCTAAAAAAGTGAAATTTTTGGATTTGTTTCGTAACGTTCTAATTGTTTAGATTGGTTTTGTAACGTTTTAAATGTTTGGCTTAAATCGCTAAAAAGGTGAAATGTTTGGCTTAAATCGCTAAAAAGGTGAAATGTTTGTATTGGTTTTGTAACATTTGTAAACATTTGGCTTCAATCGCTAAAAAGGGGAAACGTTTTGTTTTGTTTCGTAACGTTTGTAAACGTTTGGCTTAAATTGCTAAAAAGGTGTAATGTTTGGTTTTGTTTCGTATCGTTTGTAAACGTTTAGCTTAAATCGCTAAAAAGGGGAAAGATTTGGATTTGTTACGTAATGTTTGTAAACGTTTGGCTTAAATCGCTAAAAAGGTGAGACGTTTGGATTTGTTTTGTAACGTTGGTAGACGTTTGGCTTAAATCGATAAAAGGGGAAACGTTTGGATTTGTTTCGTAACGTTCGTAAACGTCTAGCTTATATAGATAAAAAGGTGAAACGTTTGGATTGGTTTCGGAACGTTAAACGTTTGGCTTAAATCGCAAAAAAGGTGAAATGTTGGAATTGCTTCGTAACGTTTGTAAACGTTTGGCTTAAGTCGCTCAAAAGGGAAACGTTTGGATTTGTTTCATAACGTTTGGCTTAAATCGCTAAAAATACGAAACGTTGGGATTTGGTTTGTCATGTTTTAAACGTTTGGATTAGTTTCGTAACGTTTGTAAACGTTTGGCTTAAATTGCTAAAAAGGTGAAACGTTTGGATTTGTTTCGCTACGTTTTAAACGTTTGGATTTGTTTCGTAACGTTTTAAACGTTTGGATTATATCGCTAAAAAGGTGAAATGTTTGGATTTGTTTCGTAATGTTTGTAAACGTTTGGCTTAAATCGCTAAAAAGGTGAAATGTTTGGATTTATTTCGTAACGTCGTAAACGTCTGGTTTAAATAGATAAAAAGGTGAAACGTTTGGATTGGTTTCGTAACGTTTGTAAACGTTTTGCTTAAATCGCTAAAAAGGGTAAACGTTTGATTTTGTTTCACAAAATTTTCAAACGTTTGGCTTAAATCGCTAAAGATGGGAAACGTTTGGATTTGTTTCGTAACGTTTTAAACGTTTGGATTGGTTCCGTAACATTTTTAACGTTTGGCAAAACTCGCTAAAAATGTGAAACATTTGGATTTGTTTTCAAACGTTTGTTAACGTTTGGCTTAAATCGCTAAAAAGGTGAAACATTTGGTTTTGTTTCGTAACGTTTGTAAATGTTTTGCATAAATAGATAAAAAGGTGAAACGTTTGGATTTGCTTTGTAACGTTTGTAAACGTTTGGCTTAAATCGCTAAAAATGGGAAATGATTTGATTTGTTTCGTAACATTTGTAAATGTTTGGCTTAAATCGCTAAAAAGGCAAAACGTTTTGTTTTATTTCATAACGTTTGTAAACGTTTGGCTTAAATAGCTAAAAATGTGAAACGTTTGGATTTGTTTCATATCGTTTTAAACGTTTGGATTGGTTTCGTAACGCTTTAAACGTTTGCCTTAAATCACTAAAAAGATGAAACGTTTGGATTTGTTAACTAATGTTTGTAATTTGGCTTAAATCGCTAAAAAGGTGAAATGTTTGGATTTCTTTTGTAACGTTTATAAACGTTTGGCTTAAATCGCTAAAAGGTAAAATGTTTGGCTTTTTTTCGTAACGTTCGTAAACGTTTGGGTTAAATAGCTTAAAAGGTGAAACGTTTGGATTCGATTCGTAACGTTTGGCATACATCGCTAAAAAGGCAAAACGTTTGGATTTGTTTCGTGGCGTTTGTAATCGTTTGGCTTAAATCGCTAAAAGGTGAAACGTTTGGCTTAAATCGCAAAAAGGTGAATTGTTTGGATTTGTTTCGCAACGTTTGTAAACGTTTGGCATATATCGCTAAAAAGGGGAAACGTTTGGATTTTTTCGTGACGTTTGTAAACGTTTGGCTTAAATCGCTAAAAAGGTTAAACGTTTGGTTTTGTTTCGTAACGCTTGTAAACAATTGGCTTAAATTGCTAAAAATTAGAAACATGTGGATTTGTTTCGTAATGTTTTAAACGTTTGGATTGGTTTCGTAACGTTTTAAACATTCTGCTTAAATTGCTAAAAAGGTGAAACGTTTGGATTTGTTTTCAAACATTTGTATCGCTAAAAAGGTGAAACGTTTGGATTTGTTTCGTAAAGTTTTAAAAGTTTGGATTGGTTTTGTTACGTTTTAAATGTTTGGCTTAAATTGCTAAAAAGGTGGAACGTTTGGTTTTGTTTCGTAACATTTGTAAACGTCTGGCTTAAATTGCAAAAAAGGTGAAATGTTTGGTTTTGTTTCGTAACGTTTGTAAACGTTTAGCTTAAATTGCTAAAAAGGGGAAAGATTTGGATTTGTTACGTAATGTTTGTAAACGTTTGGCTTAAATCGCTAAAAAGGTTAGACGTTTGGATTTGTTTTGTAACGTTAGTAGACGTTTGGCTTAAATCGATAAAAGGGGAAACGTTTGGATTTGTTTCGTAACGTTCGTAAACATCTGGCTTAAATAGATAAAAAGGTGAAACGTTTAGATTGGTTTCGGAACGTTAAACGTTTGGCTTAAATCGCAAAAAAGGTGAAATGTTGGAATTGTTTCGTAATGTTTGTAAAAGTTTGGCTTAAGTCGCTAAAAAGGAAAACGTTTGGATTTGTTTCATAACGTTTGGCTTAAATCGCTAAAAATACGAAACGTTGGGATTTGGTTTGTCATGTTTTAAACGTTTGGATTAGTTTCGTAACGTTTGTAAACGTTTGTCTTAAATTGCTAAAAAGGTGAAACGTTTGGATTTGTTTCGTTACGTTTTAAAAGTTTGGATTTGTTTCGTAACGTTTTAAACGTTTGGCTTATATCGCTAAAAAGGTGAAATGTTTGGATTTGTTTCGTAACGTTGTAAACGTTTGGCTTCAATCGCTAAAAAGGTGAAACGTTTGGATTTATTTCGTAACGTTCGTAAACATCTGGCTTAAATAGATAAAAAGGTGAAACGTTTGGATTGGTTTCGTAACGTTTGTAAACGTTTTGCTTAAATCGCTAAAAAGGGTAAACGTTTGATTTTGTTTCGCAAAATTTTCAAACGTTTGGCTTAAATCGCTAAAGATGGGAAACGTTTGGATTTGTTTCGTAACGTTTTAAACATTTGGATTGGTTTCGTAACATTTTTAACGTTTGGCTTAAATCGCTAAAAATGTGAAACATTTCGATTTGTTTTCAAACGTTTGTAAATGTTTGGCTTAAATCGCTAAAAAGGTGAAACATTTGGATTTGTTTTCAAACGTTTGTAAACGTTTAGCTTAAATAGCTAAAAAGGGGAAAGATTTGGATTTGTTACGTAATGTTTGTAAACGTTTGGCTTAAATCGCTAAAAAGGTTAGACGTTTGGATTTGTTTTGTAACGTTGGTAGACGTTTGGCTTAAATCGATAAAAGGGGAAACGTTTGGATTTGTTTCGTAACGTTCGTAAACATCTGGCTTAAATAGATAAAAAGGTGAAACGTTTAGATTGGTTTCGGAACGTTAAACGTTTGGCTTAAATCGCAAAAAAGGTGAAATGTTGGAATTGTTTCGTAACGTTTGTAAACGTTTGGCTAAAGTCGCTAAAAAGGAAAACGTTTGGATTTGTTTCATAACGTTTGGCTTAAATCGCTAAAAATACGAAACGTTGGGAGTTGGTTTGTCATGTTTTAAACGTTTGGATTAGTTTCGTAACGTTTGTAAACGTTTGTCTTAAATTGGTAAAAAGGTGAAACGTTTGGATTTGTTTCGTTACGCTTTAAAAGTTTGGATTTGTTTCGTAACGTTTTAAACGTTTGGCTTATATCGCTAAAAAGGTGAAACGTTTGGATTTGTTTCGTAACGTTTGTAAACGTTTGGCTTAAATCGCTAAAAAGGTGAAACGTTTGGATTTATTTCGTAACGTTCGTAAACATCTGGCTTAAATAGATAAAAAGGTGAAACGTTTGGATTGGTTTCGTAACGTTTGTAAACGTTTTGCTTAAATCGCTAAAAAGGGTAAACGTTTGATTTTGTTTCACAAAATTTTCAAACGTTTGGCTTAAATCGCTAAAGATGGGAAACGTTTGGATTTGTTTCGTAACGTTTTAAACGTTTGGATTGGTTCCGTAACATTTTTAACGTTTGGCAAAACTCGCTAAAAATGTGAAACATTTGGATTTGTTTTCAAACGTTTGTTAACGTTTGGCTTAAATCGCTAAAAAGGTGAAACATTTGGTTTTGTTTCGTAACGTTTGTAAATGTTTTGCATAAATAGATAAAAAGGTGAAATGTTTGGATTTGCTTTGTAACGTTTGTAAACGTTTGGCTTAAATCGCTAAAAATGGGAAACGATTTGATTTGTTTCGTAACATTTGTAAATGTTTGGCTTAAATCGCTAAAAAGGCAAAACGTTTTGTTTTATTTCGTAACGTTTGTAAACGTTTGGCTTAAATAGCTAAAAATGTGAAACGTTTGGATTTGTTTCATATCGTTTTAAACGTTTGGATTGGTTTCGTAACGTTTTAAACGTTTGCCTTAAATCACTAAAAAGATGAAACGTTTGGATTTGTTAACTAATGTTTGTAATTTTGCTTAAATCGCTAAAAAGGTGAAATGTTTGGATTTCTTTTGTAACGTTTATAAACGTTTGGCTTAAATCGCTAAAAGGTAAAATGTTTGGCTTTTTTTCGTAACGTTCGTAAACGTTTGGCTTAAATAGCTTAAAAGGTGAAACGTTTGGATTCGATTCGTAACGTTTGCCATACATCGCTAAAAAGGCAAAACGTTTGGATTTGTTTCGTGACGTTTGTAATCGTTTGGCTTAAATCGCTAAAAGGTGAAACGTTTGGCTTAAATCGCAAAAAGGTGAATTGTTTGGATTTGTTTCGTAACGTTTGTAAACGTTTGGCATATATCGCTAAAAAGGGGAAACGTTTGGATTTTTTCGTGACGTTTGTAAACGTTTGGCTTCAATTGCTAAAAAGGTGAAACGTTTGGTTTTGTTTCGTAACGCTTGTAAACAATTGGCTTAAATTGCTAAAAATTAGAAACATGTGGATTTGTTTCGTAATGTTTTAAACGTTTGGATTGGTTTCGTAACGTTTTAAACATTTGGCTTAAATCGCTAAAAAGGTGAAACGTTTGGATTTGTTTTCAAACATTTGTAAACGTTTTGTTTAAATCGCTAAAAAGGTGAAATGTTGGAATTGTTTCGTAACGTTTGTAAACGTTTGGCTTAAGTCGCTAAAAAGGGAAACGTTTGGATTTGTTTCATAACGTTTGGCTTAAATCGCTAAAAATACGAAACGTTGGGATTTGGTTTGTCACGTTTTAAACGTTTGGATTAGTTTCGTAACGTTTGTAAACGATTGGCTTAAATTGCTAAAAAGGTGAAACGTTTGGATTTGTTTCGTTACGTTTTGAACGTTTGGATTTGTTTCGTAACGTTTTAAACGTTTGGATTATATCGCTAAAAAGGTGAAACGTTTGGATTTTTTTTTGTAATGTTTGTAAACGTTTGGTTTAAATCGCTAAAAAGGTGAAACGTTTGGATTTATTTCGTAACGTCGTAAACGTCTGGCTTAAATAGATAAAAAGGTGAAACGTTTGGATTGGTTTCGTAACGTTTGTAAACGTTTTGCTTAAATCGCTAAAAAGGGTAAACGTTTTATTTTGTTTCGCAAAATTTTCAAACGTTTGGCTTAAATCGCTAAAGATGGGAAACGTTTGGATTTGTTTCGTAACGTTTTAAACGTTTGGATTGGTTTTATAACATTTTTAACATTTGGCAAAACTCGTTATAATGTGAAACATTTGGATTTATTTTCAAACGTTTGTTAACGTTTGGCTGAAATCGCTAAAAAGGTGAAACATTTGGTTTTGTTTCGTAACGTTTGTAAATGTTTTGCATAAATAGATAAAAAGGTGAAACATTTGGATTTTCTTTGTAACGTTTGTAAACGTTTGGCTTAAATCGCTAAAAATGGGAAACGATTGGATTTGTTTCGTAACATTTGTAAACGTTTGGCTTATATCGCTAAAAGGGGAAGCATTTGGATTTGTTTTGTAAAGTTTGTAAATATTTGGCTTATATCTCTAAAAAGGCAAAACGTTTTGTTTTATCTCATAACATTTGTAAACGTTTGGCTTAAATAGCTAAAAATGTGAAACGTTTGGATTTGTTTCATATCGTTTTAAACGTTTGGATTGGTTTCGTAACGTTTTAAACATTTGCCATAAATCACTAAAAAGATGAAACGTTTGGATTTGTTAACTAATCTTTGTAAACGTTTGGCTTAAATCGCTAAAAAGGTGAAATGTTTGGATTTCTTTTGTAACGTTTGTAAACGTTTGGCTTAAATCGCTAAAAGGTAAAATGTTTGGCTTTTTTTCGTAACGTTCGTAACCGTTTGGCTTAAATAGCTTAAAAGGCAAAACGTTTGGATTCGATTCGTAACGTTTGGCATACATCGCTAAAAAGGAAAAACGTTTGAATTTGTTTCGTGACGTTTGTAATCGTTTGGCTTAAATCGCTAAAAGGTGGAACGTTTGGCTTAAATCGCAAAAAGGTGAATTGTTTGGATTTGTTTCGTAACGTTTGTAAACGTTTGGCATATATCGCTAAAAAGGTGAAACATTTGGATTTTTTCGTGACGTTTGTAAACGTTTGGCTAAAATCGCTAAAAAGGTGAAACGTTTGGTTTTGTTTCGTAACGCTTGTAAACAATTGGCTTAAATTGCTAAAAATTAGAAACATGTGGATTTGTTTCGTAATGTTTTAAACGTTTGGATTGGTTTCGTAACGTTTTAAACATTCGGCTTAAATCGCTAAAAAGGTGAAACGTTTGGATTTGTTTTCAAACATTTGTAAACGTTTTGTTTAAATCGCTAAAAAGGTGAAACGTTTGGATTTGTTTCGTAAAGTTTTAAAAGTTTGGATTGGTTTTGTTACGTTTTAAATGTTTGGCTTAAATCGCTAAAAAGGTGGAACGTTTGGTTTTGTTTCGTAACGTTTGTAAACGTCTGGCTTAAATTGCAAAAAAGGTGAAATGTTTGGTTTTGTTTCGTAATGTTTGTAAACGTTTAGCTTAAATCGCTAAAAAGGGGAAAGATTTGGATTTGTTACGTAATGTTTGTAAACGTCTGGCTTAAATCGCTAAAAAGGTTAGACGTTTGGATTTGTTTTGTAACGTTGGTAGACGTTTGGCTTAAATCGAAAAAAGGGGAAATGTTTGGATTTGTTTCGTAACGTTCGTAAACATCTGGCTTAAATAGATAAAAAGGTGAAACGTTTAGATTGGTTTCGGAACGTTAAACGTTTGGCTTAAATCGCAAAAAAGGTGAAATGTTGGAATTGTTTCGTAACGTTTGTAAACGTTTCGCTTAAGTCGCTAAAAAGGAAAACGTTTTGATTTGTTTCATAACGTTTGGCTTAAATCGCTAAAAATACGAAACGTTGGGATTTGGTTTGTCATGTTATAAACGTTTGGATTAGCTTCGTAACGTTTGTAAACGTTTGGCTTAAATTGCTAAAAAGGTGAAACGTTTGGATTTGTTTCGTTACGTTTTAAAAGTTTGGATTTGTTTCGTAACGTTTTAAACGTTTGGCTTATATCGCTAAAAAGGTGAAACGTTTGGATTTGTTTCGTAACGTTTGTAAACGTTTGGCTTAAATCGCTAAAAAGGTTAAACGTTTGGATTTATTTCGTAACGTTCGTAAACATCTGGCTTAAATAGATAAAAAGGTGAAACGTTTGGATTGGTTTCGTAACATTTGTAAACGTTTTGCTTAAATCGCTAAAAAGGGTAAACGTTTGGATTGGTTTCGTAACATTTTTAGCGTTTGGCTTAAGTCGCTAAAAATGTGAAACATTTGGATTTGTTTTCTAACGTTTGTAAATGTTTGGCTTAAATCGCTAAAAACGTGAAACATTTGGTTTTGTTTCGTAACGTTTGTAAATGTTTTGCATAAATCGATAAAAAGGTGAAACGTTTGGATTTGCTTTTTAACGTTTGTAAACGTTTGGCTTAAACCGCTAAAAATGGGAAACGATTGAATTTGTTTCGTAACATTTGTAAACGTTAGGCTTAAATCGCTAAAAAGGCGAAACGTTTTATTTTATTTCGTAACGTTTGTAAACGTTTGGCTTAAATAGCTAAAAATGGGAAACAATTGGATTTGTTTCGTAACATTTGTAAATATTCGGCTTATATCGCTAAAAAGGCGAAACGTTTTGTTTTATTTCGTAACGTTTGTAAACATTTGGCTTAAATAGCTAAAAATGTGAAATGTTTGGATTTGTTTCATATCGTTTTAAATGTTTGGATTGGTTTCGCAACGTTTTAAACGTTTGGCAAAACTCGCTAAAAATGTGAAATCATTTGGATTTGTTTTCAAACGTTTGTTAATGTTTGGCTTAAATCTTTAAAAAGGTGAAACATTTGGTTTTGTTTCGTAACGTTTGCAAATGTTTTGCATAAATCGATAAAAAGGTGAAACGTTTGGATTTTCTTTGTAACGTTTGTAAACGTTTGGCTTAAATCGCTAAAAATGGGAAACGATTGGATTTGTTTCGTAACATTTGTAAACGTTTGGCTTAAATCGCTAAAAAGGGGAAGCATTGGGATTTGTATTGTAAAGTTTGTTAATATTTGGCTTATATCGCTAAAAAGGCAAAACGTTTTGTTTTATTTCGTAACGTTTGTAAACGTTTGCCTTAAATCACTAAAAAGATGAAACATTTGGATTTGTTAACTAATGTTTGGAAACGTTTGGCTTAAATCGCTAAAAAGGTGAAATGTTTGGATTTCTTTTGTAACGTTTGTAAACGTTTGGCTTAAATCGCTAAAAGGTAAAATGTTTGGCTTTTTTTCGTAACGTTCGTAAACGTTTGGCATAAAAAGTTTAAAAGATGAAACGTTTGGATTCGATTCATAACGTTTGGCATACATCGCTAAAAAGGCAAAACGTTTGGATTTGTTTCGTGACGTTTGTAATCGTTTGGCTTAAATCGCTAAAAGGTGAAACGTTTGGCTTAAATCGCTAAAAGGTGAAACGTTTGGATTTTTTCGTGACGTTTGTAAACGTTTGGCTTAAATCGCTAAAAAGGTGAAACGTTTGGTTTTGTTTCGTAACGCTTGTAAACAATTGGCTTAAATTGCTAAAAATTAGAAACATGTGGATTTGTTTCGTAATGTTTTAAACGTTTGGATTGGTTTCGTAACGTTTTAAACATTTGGCTTAAATCGCTAAAAAGGTGAAACGTTTGGATTTGTTTTCAAATATTTGTAAACGTTTTGTTTAAATCGCTAAAAAGGTGAAACGTTTGGATTTGTTTCGTAAAGTTTTAAAAGTTTGGATTGGTTTTGTTACGTTTTATATGTTTGGCTTAAATCGCTAAAAAGGTGGAACGTTTGGTTTTGTTTCGTAACGTTTGTAAACGTCTGGCTTAAATTGCTAAAAAGGTGAAATGTTTTCGTAATGTTTGCAAACGTTTAGCTTAAATCGCTAAAAAGGGGAAAGATTTGGATTTGTTACGTAATGTTTGTAAACGCTTGGCTTAAATCACTAAAAAGGTTAGACGTTTGGATTTGTTTTGTAACGTTGGTAGACGTTTGGCTTAAATCGATAAAAGGGGAAACGTTTGGATTTGTTTCGCAACGTTCGCAAACATCTGGCTTAAATAGATCAAAAGGTGAAACGTTTAGATTGGTTTCGGAACGTTAAACGTTTGGCTTAAATCGCAAAAAAAGGTGAAATGTTGGAATTGTTTCGTAACGTTTGTAAACGTTTGGCTAAGTCGCTAAAAAGGAAAACGTTTGGATTTGTTTCATAATGTTTGTCTTAAATTGCTAAAAATACGAAACGTTGGGATTTGGTTTGTCATGTTTTAAACGTTTGGTTTAGTTTCGTAACGTTTGTAAACGTTTGGCTTAAATTGCTAAAAAGGTGAAACGTTTGGATTTGTTTCGTTACACATTAAAAGTTTGGATTTGTTTCGTAACGTTTTAAACGTTTGGCTTATATCGCTAAAAAGGTGAAATGTTTGGATTTGTTTCGTAACGTTTGTAAACGTTTGGCTTAAATCGCTAAAAAGGTGAAACGTTTGGATTTATTTCGTAACGTTCGTAAACATCTGGCTTAAATAGATAAAAAGGTGAAACGTTTGGATTGGTTTCGTAACGTTTGTAAACGTTTCGCTTAAATCGCTAAAAAGGGTACACGTTTGATTTTGTTTCGCAAAATTTTCAAACGTTTGGCTTAAATCGCTAAATATGTGAAACGTTTTGATTTGTTTCGTAACATTTTAAACGTTTGGATTTGTTTCGTAATGTTTTGAACGTTTGGCTTAAACTGCTAAAAATGTGAAACATTTGGATTTGTTTCGAAACGTTTTAAACGTTTGGATTTGTTTCGTAATGTTTTGAACATTTGGCTTAAATCGCTAAAAAGGTGAAACGTTTGGATTTGTTTCGTAACGTTTTAAATATTTTGATTGGTTTTGAAACGTTTTAAATGTTTGGCTTAAATCGCTAAAAACGTGAAACATTTGGATTGGTTTCGTAATGTTTGAAAACATTTGGCTACAATCGCTAAAAAGGTGAAACGTTTGGTTTTGTTTTTTAATGTTTGTAAATGTTTGGCTTAAATCGCTAAAAACGGGAAACGTTTGGATTTGTTTCGTATTGTTTTAAACATTTGGACTGGTTTCGTAACGTTTTAAACGTTTGGCTTAAATCGCTAAAAAGGCGAAACGTTTCGTTTTGTTACGTAACGTTCATAAACATTTTTTTTTAAATCGCTAATAAGGTGGAAAGTTTGGTTTTGTTTCGTAATATTTGTAAACGTTTGGCTGAAATTGCTTAAAAGGTGAAATATTTGGATTTGTTACGTAACTTTTGTAAACGTTTGGCTTAAACTGGTAAAAGGGGAAACGTTTGGCCTAAATCGCTAAAAAGGGGAAACGTTTGGATTTGTTTTGTAACGTTTGTAAACGTTTGGCATAAATTGCTAAAAAGGTGAAATGTTTGGATTTCTTTTGTAACATTTGTAAACGTTTGGCTTAAATCGCTAAAAGGTAAAACGTTTGTATTTTTTTCGCAACGTTAATAAACATTTAGCTTAAATAGCTAAAAAGGTGAAACGTTTGGATTTGATTCGTAACGTTTGTAAACGTTTGGAATACATCGCTAAAAAGGTGAAACGTTGGATTTGTTTCGTGACGTTGGTAGACGTTTGGCTTAAATCGCTAAAAAGGTGAAACGTTTGGTTTTGTTTCGTGACGTTTTTAAACGTTTGACTTAACTCGATAAAAATGGGAAACGTTTGGATTTGTTTCGTAACGTTCGTAAACGTTTGGCTTAAATTGCTAAAAAGGTGAAACGTTTGGATTTGTTTTGTAACGTTTGTAAACGTTTGGCTTAAATCGCTAAAAAGGCGAAGCGTTTGGTTTTGTTTCGTGACGTTTGTAAACATTTGGCATAAATAGCTAAAATTTAGAAACATTTTTATTTGTTTCGTAATGTTTTAAACGTTTGGATTGGTTTCGTAACGTGTTAAACATTCGGAATATATCGCTAAAAAGGTTAAACGTTTGGATTTGTTTTCAAATATTTGTAAACGTTTGGCTTAAATAACTAAAAAGGTGAAACATTTGGATTTGTTTCGTAAAGTTTTAAACATTTGGATTTGTTTTGTAACGTTTTGAATGTTTGGCTTAAATAGCTAAAAAGGTGAAACCTTAGTATTGGTTTCGTAATGTTTGAAAACATTTGGCTTCAATGGCTAAAAAGGTGAAACGTTTGGTTTTGTTTCGTAACGTTTGTAAACGTCTGGCTTATATTGCTAAAAAGGTGAAACGTTTGGTTTTGTTTCGTAACGTTTGTAAATGTTTCGCTGAAAAGGTGAAACATTTGGATTTGTTTCGTAACGTTTGTAAATTTTGGGCTTAAATTGCTAAAAATGAGAAAAGGTTGGATTTGTTTCGTAACATTTGTAAACTTTTGGCTTAAATCGCTATAAAGGGGAAACGTTTGGATTTGTTTGGTAACATTCGTAAACGTTTGGCTGAAATCGCTAAAAAAGCGAAACGTTTGGTTTTGTTTCGCAATGTTCGTAAACTTTTGGCTTAAATCGCTAAAAAGGTGAAATGTTTGGACTTGTTTCGTATAGTTTTAAACTTTTGGATTGGGTTCATAACGTTTTAAATGTTTTTCTTAAATCGCTAAAAAGGTGAAACGATTGGATTTGTTACGTAACGTTTGTAAACGTTTGGCTTAACTCGCCAAAAAGGTGAAATGTTTGGATTTGTTTTGCAACGTTTGTAGACGTTTGGCTTAAATCGCTGAAAGGTGACACATTTGGATTTGTTACGTAACGTTCGGAAACATTTGGCATTTATCGTTAAAAAGGTGAAACGTTTGGATTTGTTTCGTAACGTTTGTAAACGTTTGGCTTAAATCGCTAAAAATGGGAAACGTTTGCATTGGTTTCATAACATTTTAAATGTTTGGCTTCAATCTCTAAAAATGTGAAATGTTTGGATTTGTTTCGTAGCGTTTGTAAACGTTTGGCTTAAATCGTTAAAAAGGTGAAATGTTTGGTTTTGTTTCGTAACGTTTGTAAATGTTAGGCTTAATTTGCTTAAAAGATGAAACGTTTGGATTTGTTTCGTAACGTTTGTAAACATTTTGCTTAAATCGATAAAAAGGGGAAACAATTTGTTTTGTTTCGTAACGTTTGTAAAGGTTTGGCTTAAATTGCTAAAAAGGTGAAAAATTTGGATTTGTTTCGTGATGTTTGTAAACATTTGGCTTAAATCACTTAACAAGTGAAGCGTTTGGTTTTGTTTCCTAACGTTAATAAACGTTTGGCTTCAACCGCTAAAAATATGAAACGTTTGGATTTGTTTCGAAACATTTTAAATGTTTGGATTTGTTTCGTAATGTTTTAAACGTTTGGCTTAAATCGCTAAAAAGGTGAAACATTTGGACTGGTTTCGTAACGTTTTAAATGTTTTGATTGGTTTTGTAACATTTTAAATGTTTGGTTAAATCGCTAAAAAGGTGAAACATTTGGATAGGTGTCGAAATGTTTGAAAACATTTCTCTACAATCGCTAAAAAGATGAAACGTTTAGTTTTGTCTCTTGATGTTTGTAAACGTTTGGCTTAAATCGCTAAAAAGGGGAAACTTTTGGATTTGTTTTGGATTGGTTTCGTAACGTTTTAAATGTTTGGCTTAAATCGCTAAAAAGCCAACACGTTTAGTTTTGTTACGTAACGTTCGTAAACGTTTTGCTTAAATCGCTAAAAAGGCGAAATGTTTGGTTTTATTTCTAAACGTTCGTAAACGTTTGGTTTTAAATCGCTAAAAAGGTGGAAAGTTTAGTTTTGTTTCGTAATATTTGTAAACGTTTGGCTGAAATTGCTTAAAAGGTGAAACATTTGGATTTGCTACGTAACTTTTGTAAACATTTGGCTTAAATTGGTAAAAGGTGAAACGTTTGGATTTCTTTCGTAACGTTCGCAAACATTTGGCCTAAATCGCTAAAAATGGGAAACGTTTGGATTTGTTTTGTAACGTTTGTAAACGTTTGGCTTGAATTGCTAAAAAGGTGAAATGTTTGGATTTCTTTTGTAACGTTTGTAAACGTTTGGCTTAAATCACTAAAAGGTAAAACGTTTGTATTTTTTTCGTAACGTTCATATACATTTGGCTTAAATAGCTAAAAAGGAGAAACGTTTGGATTTAATTCGTAACGTTTGTAAACGTTTGGAATACATCGCTAAAAAGGTGAAACGTTTGGATTTGTTTCGTGACGTTTGTAGACGTTTGCCTTAAATCGCTAATAAGGTGAAACATTTGGTTTTGTTTTGTGACTTTTGTAAACGTTTGACTTAACTCGATAAAAAGGTGAAACGTTTGAATTTGTTTCGTAACGTTCGTAAACGTTTAGCTTAAATTGCTAAAAAGGTGAAACGTTTGGATTTGTTATGTAACGTTTGTAAACGTTTGGCTTAAATCGGTAAAAGGGGAAACGTTTCGATTTGTTTCGTAACGTTCGTAAACGTTTGGCTTAAATCGCTAAAAAGGTGAAATGTTTGGATTTCTTTTGTAACGTTTGTAAACGTTTGGCTTAAATCAATAAAAGGTAAAACGTTTGGATTTTTTTCGTGACGTTCGTAAACGTTTGGCTTAAATGTCTAAAAAAGTGAAATGTTTGCATTTGATTCGTAACGTTTGTAAACGTTTGGAATACATCGCTAAAAATGTGAAACGTTTGGATTTGTTTCGTGACGTTTGTAAACGTTTGACTTAAATATTTGAAAAGGTGAAACGTTTGGTTTTGTTTCGTGACGTTTGTAAACGCTTGGCTTAATTCGCTAAAAAGGTGAAACGTTTGGTTTTGTTTCGTGACGTTTGTAAACGTTTGGCTTAACTCGATAAAAAAGTGAAACGTTTGGATTTGTTTCGTATCGTTCGTAAACGTTTGGCTTAAATTGCTAAAAAGGTGAAACGTTTGGATTTGTTACGTAAGGTTTGTAAACGTTTGTCTTAAATCGGTAAAAGGGGAAACGTTTGGATTTGTTTCGTAACGTTCGTAAACGTTTGGCCTAAATTGCTAAAAAGGAGAAACGTTTGGATTGGTTTTGTAACGTTTGTAAACGTTTGGCTTAAATCGCTAAAAAGGGTAAATGTTTGGATTTCTTTTGTAACGTTTGTAAACGTTTGGCTTAAATCAATAAAAGGTAAAACGTTTGGATTTTTTTCGTAACGTTCAAAAACATTTGGCTTATATGTCTAAAAAGGTGAAATGTTTGGATTCGATTCGTAACGTTTGTAAACGTTTGGAATACATCGCTAAAAAGGTGAAACGTTTCGATTTGTTTCGTGACGTTTGTAAACGTTTGGCTTAAATCGTTAAAAAGGTGAAACGTTTGGTTTTGTTTCGTGACGTTTGTAAACGTTTGGCTTAACTCGCTAAAAAGGTGAAACGTTTGATTTTGTTTCGTGACGTTTGTAAACGTTTGGCTTAAATCGCTAAAAAGGTGAAACTTTTGGTTTTGTTTCTAAACGTTCGTAAACCAAACGTTTCGACTTGTTTCTTATCGTTTTACACGTATGGATTGGTTTCGTAACGTTTTAAACGTTTGGTTTAAATCGCTAAAAAGGTGAAACGATTGGATTTGTTACGTAACGTTTAGCTTAAATCGCTAAAAAGGTGAAAGGTTTGGATTTGTTTTGCAACTTTTCTAAACGTTTGGCTTAAATCGCTAAAAGGTGACACATTTTGATTTGTTTCATAACGTTCGCAAACGTTTGCAATTAACTGTTAAAAAGGTGAAACGTTTGGATTTATTTCATAACTTTTTTAAAAGTTTAGCTTAAATAGCTAAAAATGGGAAACGTTTGGATTGGTTTCGTAACATTTTAAATGAATGGCTTCAATCTCTAAAAATGTGAAATGTTTGGATTTGTTTCGTAGCGTTTGTAAACGTTTGGCTTAAATCGTTAAAAAGTTTAAAAAATTGTGTTTTGCTTCATAACGATTGTAAATGTTAGGCTTAATTCGCTTAAAAGATGAAACGTTTGGATTTGTTTCGTAACGTTTGTAAACGTTTGGCTTAAATGATAAAAATGGGAAACATTTTGTTTTTTTCGTAACGTTTGTATAGGTTTGGCTTAAATTGCTAAAAAGGTGAAACATTTTGATTTGTTTCGTGACGTTTGTAAACGTTTGGCATGAATCACTAAAAAGGTGAAACTTTTGGTTTTGTTTCCTAACTTTTTGTAAACGTTTGGCTTAAACCGCTAAAAAAGTGAAACGTTTGAATTTGTTTTGAAACGTTTTAAACGTTTGGATTTGTTTCGTAATGTTTTAAACGTTTGGCTTAAATTACTAAAAAGGTGAAGCATTTGGATTTGTTTCGTAACGTTTTAAATGTTTTGATTGGTTTTGTAACATTTTAAATGTTTGGCTTAAATCGCTAAAAAGGTGAAACGTTTGGATTGGTTTCGTAATGTTTGTAAACATTTGGCTACAATCGCTAAAAAGGTGAAACGTTTGGTTTTGTTTCTTAATGTTTGTAAACGTTTGGCTTAAATCGCTAAAAAGGGGAACGTTTAGATTTGTTTCGTAACGTTTTAAACGTTTGGCTTAAATCGCTAAAAAGGCGAAACATTTGGTTTTGTTACGTAACGTTCGTAAACATTTGGCTTAAATCGCTAAAAAGGCAAAACGTTTGGTTTTGTTTCTAAACGTTCGTAAACATTTGGTTTTAAATTGCTAAAAGGTGAAACTTTTGGTTTTGTTTCTAAACGTTCGTAAACCAAACGTTTGGACTTGTTTCATATCGTTTTAAACGTATGGATTGGTTTCGTAACGTTTTAAAGGTTTGGCTTAAATTGCTAAAAAGGTGAAACATTTGGATTTGTTTCGTGACGTTTGTAATCGTTTGGCATGAATCACTAAAAAGGTGAAACTTTTGGTTTTGTTTCCTAACTTTTTGTAAACGTTTGGCTTAAACCGCTAAGAAAGTGAAACGTTTGAATTTGTTTTGAAACGTTTTAAACGTTTGGATTTGTTTCGTAATGTTTTAAACGTTTGGCTTAAATTACTAAAAAGGTGAAGCATTTGGATTTGTTTCGTAACGTTTTAAATGTTTTGATTGGTTTTGTAACATTTTAAATGTTTGGCTTAAATCACTAAAAAGGTGAAACGTTTGGATTGGTTTCGTAATGTTTGTAAACATTTGGCTACAATCGCTAAAAAGGTGAAATGTTTGGTTTTGTTTCTTAATGTTTGTAAACGTTTGGTTTAAATCGCTAAAAAGGGGAAACGTTTGGATTTGTTTCGTATTGTTTTAAACGTTTGAATTGGTTTCGTAACGTTTTAAACGTTTGGCTTAAATCGCTAAAAAGGCGAAACATTTGGTTTTGTTACGTAACGTTCGTAAACATTTGGCTTAAATCGCTAAAAAGGCAAAACGTTTGGTTTTGTTTCTAAACGTTCGTAAACATTTGGTTTTAAATCGCTAAAAAGGTGAAAACTTTAGTTTTGTTTCGTAATGTTTATAAACGTTTGGCTGAAATTGCTTAAAAGCTGAAACATTTGGATTAGTTACGAAACGTTTGTAAACTTTTGGCTTAAATCGGTAAAAGGAGAAACGTTTGGATTTATTTCGTAACGTTTGTACACGTTTGGCTTAAATCGCTAAAAAGTTGAAACATTTGGATTTGTTTTGTAACGTTTGGCTTAAATCGCTAAAGAGGTTAAAACGTTTGGTTTTTTTCGTCACGTTTGTAAATGTTTGGCTTGAATCGCTAAAAATGTGAAACGTTTGGATTTGTTTCGTATCGTTTGTAAACGTTGGGCTTAAATCGCTAAAAATGTGAAACATTTGGATTTGTTTCGTAACATTTATAAACGTTTGGCTTAATTTGCTAAAAAGGGGAAACGTTTGGATTTGTTTGGTAATGTTCGTAAAAGTTTGGCTTAAATCGCTAAAAAGGCGAAACGTTTGGTTTTATTTCACAATGTTTGTAAAAGTTTGGCTTAAATCGCTAAAAAGGTGGAACATTTAGACTTGTTTCGTATCGTTTTAAACGTTTGGATTGGTTTCGTGACGTTTTAAACATTTGGCTTAAATCGCTAAAAAGGTGAAACGTTTGGATTTGTTACGTAATGTTTGTAAACGTTTGCCCTAAATCGCTAAAAAGGCGAAATGTTTGGTTTTGTTTCGTGACGTTTGTAAACATTTGGCTTAAATTGCTAAAATTTAGAAACATTTGGATTTGTTTCATAACCTTTTAAACGTTTGGATTGGTTTCGTAACATTTTAAACATTTGGCATATATCGCTAAAAAGGGGAAACATTTGGATTTCTTTTCAAACATTTGTAAACGTTTGGCTTAAATACCTAAAAAGGTGAAATGTTTGGATTTGTTTCGTAATGTTTTAAACGTTTGGATTGGTTTTGTAACGTTTTGAATGTTTGGCTTAAATCGTTAAAAAGGTGAAACCTTAGTATTGGTTTCGTAACGTTTGAAAACATTTGGCTTCAATGGCTAAAAACGTGAAACGTTTGGTTTTGTTTTGTAACGTTTGTAAACGTCTTGCGTATATGACTAAAAAGGTGAAACCTTTTGTTTTGTTTCGTAACGTTTGTAAACGTTTCGCTAAAAAGGTGAAACATTTGGATTTGTTTCGTAACGTTTGTAAATGTTGGTCTTAAATTGCTAAAAATGTGAAACGTTTGGATTTGTTTCGTAATATTTGTAAACGTTTGGCTTAAATCGCTATAAAGGCGAATGTTTGGATTTGTTTGATAACATTTGTAAACGTTTGTCTTAAATCGCTAAGAAGGCGAAACGTTTGGTTTTAATTCGCAATGTTTGTAAACGTTTGGCTTAAATTGCTAAAAAGGGGAAACGTTTGGACTTGTTTCGTATCGTTTTAAACGTTTTGATTGGGTTCGTAACGTTTTAAATGTTTGTCTTAAATCGTTAAAAAGGTGAAACTATTGGATTTGTTGCGTAACGTTTGTAAACTTTTGGCTTAAATCGCTAAAAAGGTGAAATGTTTGGATTTGTTTTGCAAAGTTTGTAAACGTTTGGCTTAAATCGCAAAAAGGTGAAACATTTGGATTTGTTTCGTGACATTTGTATACATTTGGCTTAAATAACTAAACAGGTGAAACATTTGGATTTGTTTCCTAACGTTTGTAAACGTTTGGCTTAAACCTCTAAAAATGTGAAACGTTTGGATTAATTTTGAAACGTTTTAAACGTTTGGATTTGTTTCGTAATATTTTAAACATTTGGGTTAAATCGCTAAAAAGGTGAAACATTTGGATTTGTTTCGTAACCTTTTAAACGTTTGGATTAGTTTCGTAACGTTTTAAACATTTGGCATATATCGCTAAAAAGGGAAACGTTTGGATTTGTTTTCAAACATTTGTAAACGTTTGCCTTAAATAGCTAAAAGGGTGAAACGTTTGGATTTTTTTCGTAATGTTTTAAACGTTTGGATTGGTTTTGTAACGTTTTGAATGTTTGGCTTAAATCGCTAAAAAGGTGAAACCTTAGTATTGGTTTCGTAGCGTTTGAAAACATTTGGCTTCAATGGCTAAAATGGTGAAACGTTTGGTTTTGTTTTGTAAAGTTTGTAAACGTCTGGCTTATATCGCTAAAAAGGTGAAACGTTTGGTTTTGTTTCGTAACGTTTGTAAACGTTTCGCTAAAAAGGTGAAACATTTGGATTTGTTTCGTAACGTTTGTAAATGTTGGGCTTAAATTGCTAATAATGTGAAATGTTTGGATTTGTTTCATAACATTTGTAAACGTTTGGCTTAAATCGCTATAAAGATTAAACGTTTGGATTTGTTTTGTAACATTCGTAAATGTTTGGCTTAAATCGCTAAAAAGGCGAAACGTTTGGTTTTGTTTCGCAATGTTCATAAACGGTTGGCTTAAATCGCTAAAAAGGTGAAACGTTTGGACTTGTTTCGTATCGTATTAAATGTTTGGATTGGTTTCGTAATGTTTTAAACGTTTGGTTTAAATTGCTGAAAAGGTGAAACGATTGGATTTGTTACGTAACGTTTAGCTTAAATCGCTAAAAAGGTGAAATGTGTGGATTTGTTTTGCAACGTTTGTAAACGTTTTGCTTAAATCGCAAAAAGGTGACACATTTGGATTTGCTACGTAACGTTCGGAAACGTTTGGCATTAATCGTTAAAAAGGGGAAACGTTTGGATTTGTTTCGTAACGTTTGTAAACGTTTGGCTTAAATCGCTAAAAATGGGAAACATTTGCATTGGTTTCGTAACATTTTAAATGTTTCGCTTCAATCTCTAAAAATGTGAAATGTTTGGATTTGTTCCGTAGCGTTTGTAAACGTTTGGCTTAAATAGTTAAAAAGGTGAAACGTTTGGTTTTGTTTCGTAACGTTTTTAAATGTTAGGCTTAATTCGCTTAAAAGATGAAACATTTGGATTTGTTTCATAACAATTGTAAACGTTTGGCTTAAATCGATAAAAAGGAGAAATGTTTCGTTTTGTTTCGTAACGTTTGTAAAGGTTTGGCTTAAATTGCTAAAAAGGTGAAACATTTGGATTTGTTTCGTGACGTTTGTAAACATTTGGCTTAAATCACTAAACAGATGAAACGTTTAGTTTTGTTTCCTAATGTTTGTAAACGTTTGGCTTAAACCGCTAAAAATATGAGACGTTCGGATTTGTTTCGAAACATTTTAAACGTTTGAATTTGTTTCGTAATGTTTTAAACGTTTGGCTTAAATCGCTAAAAAGGTGAAACGTTTGGATTTGTTTTGTAATGTGTTAAATGTTTTGATTGGTTTTGTAACATTTTAAATGTTTGGCTTAAATCGCTAAAAATGTGAAACATTTGGATTGGTTTCGTAATGTTTGAAAACATTTGGCTACAATCGCTAAAAAGGTGAAACGTTTAGTTTTGTCTCTTAATTTTTATAAACGTTTGTCTTAAATTGCTAAAAAGGGGAAACGTTTGGATTTGTTTTGGATTGGTTTCGTAACGTTTTAAATGTTTGTTTTAAATCTCTAAAAAGGCGAAACGTTTCGTTCTGTTACGTAACGTTAGTAAATGTTATGCTTAAATCGCTAAAAAGGCGAAACGTTTGGTTTTGTTTCTAAACGTTCGTAAACATTTGGTTTTAAATCGCTAAAAAGGTGAAAAGTTTGGTTTTGTTTCGTAATGTTTGTAAACGTTTGGCTGAAATTGCTTAAAAGGTGAAACATTTGGATTCGTTACGTAACGTTTGTAAACGTTTGGCTTAAATCGGTAAAAGGGGAAACGTTTGGATTTATTTCGTAACGTTCGTAAACCTTTGGCCTGAATCGCTAAAAAGGCGAAACGTTTGGATTTGTTTTGTAACGTTTATAAACGTTTGGCTTAAATCGCTAAAAAGGTGAAAAGTTTGGATTTCTTTTGTAACGTTTGTAAACGTTTGGCTTAAATCGCTAAATGGTAAAACGTTTGGATTTTTTTCGTAACGTTCGTAAACGTTTGGCTTAAATAGCTAAAAAGGTGAAATGTTTGGATTTGATTCGTAACGTTTGTAAACGTTTGGAATACATCGCTAAAAAGGTGAAACGTTTGTATTTTTTCGTGACGTTTGTAAACGTTTGGCTTAAATCGCTAAAAAGGTCAAACGTTTGGTTTTGTTTCGTGACATTTTTAAACGTTTGGCTTAACTCGTTAAAAAGGGGAAACGTTTGGTTTTGTTTCGTGACGTTTGTAAACGTTTGGCTTAAATCGCTAAAAAGGTGAAACGTTTTGTTTTGTTTCGTGACGTTTGAAACATTTGGATTTGTTTCGTAACGTTTGAAACATTTGGTTTTAAACGTTTGGATTGGTTTCGTAACGTTTTAAACATTTGGCATATATCGCTAAAAAGGTTAAACGTTTGGTTTTGTTTTCAGACATTTGTAAACGTTTGGTTTAAATAACTAAAAAGGTGAAACATTTGGATTTGTTTCGTAAAGTTTGACACATTTGGATTGGTTTTGTAACGTTTTGAATGTTTGGCTTAAATCACTAAAAAGGTGAAACGTTTGTATTAGTTTCTTAACGTTTGAAAACATTTGGCTTTAATCGCTAAAAAGGTGAAACGTTTGGTTTTGTTTCGTAACGTTTGTAAACGTCTGGCTCACATCGCTAAAAAGGTGAACGTTTGGTTTTGTTTCGTAATGTTTGTAAACGTTTCGCATAAATCGTTTAAAAGGTGAAACATTTGGATTTGTTTTGTAACGTTTGTAAACGTTGGGCTTAAATTGCTAAAAATATGAAACGTTTGGATTTGTTTCGTATCATTTGTAATCGTTTGGCTTAAATCGCTAAAAAGGTGAAACGTTTGGATTTGTTTGGTAACATTCATAAACGTTTGGCTTAAATCGCTAAAAAGGCAAAACGTTTGGTTTTGTTTCGCAATGTTTGTAAACGTTTGGCTTAAATCGCTTAAAAGGTGAAACGTTTGGACTTGTTTCACATCGTTTTAAACGTTTGGATTGGTTCCGTAACGTTTTAAATTGTTGGTTTAAATCGCTAAAAAGGTGAAACGATTGGATTTGTTACGTAACGTTTAGCTTAAATCGCTAAAAAGGGGAAATGTTTGGATTTGTTTTGCAACTTTTCTAAACCTTTGGCTTAAATTGCTATAAGGTGACACATTTAAATTCGTTTCATAACGTTCAGAAACGTTTGGAATTAATCGTTAAAAAGGTGAAACGTTTTGATTTGTTTCGTAACGTTTTTAGACATTTGGATTGGTTTCGTAACGTTTTAAACGTTTGGCTTAAATCGCTAAAAAGGCGAAACATTTGGTTTTGTTACGTAACGTTCGTAAACGTTTGGCTTAAATCGCTAAAAAGGCAAAACGTTTGGTTTTGTTTCTAACCGTTCGTAAATGTTTGGTTTTAAATCGCTAAAAAGGTGAAAACTTTGGTTTTGTTTCCTAATGTTTGTAAACGTTTGGCTTAAACCGCTAAAAATGTGAAATGTTTGGATTTGTTTTGAAACGTTTTAAACGTTTGGAATTGTTTCGTAATGTTTTAAACTTTTGGCTTAAATCACTAAAAACGTGAAACGTTTGGATTTTTTCGTAACGTTTTAAATGTTTTGATTGGTTTTGTAACATTTTAAATGTTTGGCTTAAATCGCTAAAAAGGTGAAACGTTTGGATTTGTTTCGTATCGTTTCTCAACGTTGGGCTTAAATCGCTAAAAATGTGAAACATTTGGATTTGTTTCGTAACATTTGTAAACGTTTGGCTTAAATCGCTAAAAAGGGGAAACGTTTGGATTTGTATGGTAACGTTCGTAAACGTTTGGCTTAAATCGCTAAAAAGGCAAAACGTTTGGTTTTGTTACGCAATGTTTATAAACGTTTGGCTTAAATCGCTAAAAAGGTGAAACGTTTGGACTTGTTTCGTATCGTTTTAAACGTTTGGATTTGTTTTGTAACGTTTTAAACATTTGGCTTAAATTGCTAAAAAGGTGAAACGTTTGGATTCTTTAAGTAACGTTTGTAAACGTTTGGCCTAAATCGCTAAAAAGGTGAAATGTTTGGTTTTGTTTCGTGACGTTTGTAAACGTTTGGATTGGTTTCGTAACGTTTTAAACATTTGGCATATATCACTAAAAAGGTGGAACATTTGGATTTGTTTTCACACATTTGTAAACGTTTGGCTTAAATAGCTAAAAAAGTGAAACTTTTGGATTTGTTTCGTAATGTTTTAAATGTTTGGATTGGTTTTGTAACGTTTTTAATGTTTGGCTTAAATCGCTAAAAAGGTGAAACCTTAGTATTGGTTTCGTAACGTTTGAAAACATTTGGCTTCAATGGCTAAAAAGGTGAAACGTTTGGTTTTGTTTCGTAACGTTTGTAAACATCTGTCTTATATCGCTCAAAAGGTGAAACGTTTGGTTTTGTTTCGTAACGTTTGTAAACGTTTCACTAAAAAGGTGAAATATTTGGATTTGTTTCGTAACGTTTGTAAATGTTGGGCTTAAATTGTTAAAAATGTGAAACGTTTTGATTTGTTTCCTAACATCTGTAAACGTTTGTGCTTAAATCGCTAAAAAGATGAAACGTTTGGATTTGTTTGGTAACATTCGAAAATGTTTGGCTTAAATCGCTAAGAAGGCGAAACATTTGGTTTTGTTTCGCGATGTTTGTAAACGTTTGGCTTAAATCGCTAAAAAGGTGAAACGTTTGGACTTGTTTCGTATCGTTTTAAACGTTTGGATTGGGTTCGTAACGTTTTAAATGTTTGTCTTAAATCGCTTAAAAGGTGAAACGATTGGATTTGTTACATAACATTTGTAAACGTTTGGCTTAAATCGCTAAAAAGGTGAAATGTTTGGATTTTTTTTGCAAAGTTTGTAAAAATTTGGCTTAAATCGCAAAAAGGTGAAACATTTGGATTTGTTTCGTGACGTTTGTAAACATTTGTCTTAAATCACTAATCAGGTGAAACGTTTGGTTTTGTTTCCTAACATTTGTAAACATTTGGCTTAAACCGCTAAAAATATGAAACATTTGGATTTGTTTCGAAACGTTTTAAACGTTTGGATTTGTTTCGTAATGTTTTAAACGTTTGGTTTAAATCGCTAAAAAGGTGAAACGTTTGGATCTGTTTCATAACGTTTTAAAATGTTTTGATTGGTTTTGTAACATTTTAAATGTTTGGCTTAAATCTCTAAAAAGGTAAAACATTGGGATTGGTATCGTAATGTTTGTAAACATTTGGCTACAATAGCTAAAAAGGTGAAACGTTTGGTTTTGTTTCTTAATGTTTGTAAACGTTTGACTTAAATCCCTAAAAAGGGGAAACGTTTGGATTTGTTTCATATTGTTTTAAACGTTTGGATTGGTTTCGTAACGTTTTAAACGTTTGGCTTAAATCGATAAAAAGGCGAAACATTTGGTTTTGTTACGTAACGTTCGTAAACGTTTGGCTTAAATCGCTAAAAAAGAAAAGCGTTTGGTTTTATTTCTAAACGTTCGTAAACGTTTGGTTTTAAATCACTAAAAAGGTGAAACGTTTTGTTTTGTTTCGTAATGTTTGTAAACGTTTGGCTGAAACTGCTAAAAAGGTGAAATATTTGGATTTGTTACGTAAAGTTTTTAAACGTTTGGCTTAAATCGGTAAAAGGTGATACGTTTGGATTTGTTTCGTAACATTCGTAAACGTTTGGCTGAAATACGTAAAAAGGTGAAACGTTTGAATTTGTTTTGTAACGTTTGTAAACATTTGGCTTAAATCGCTAAAAAGGCGAAGCGTTTGGTTTTGTTTCGTGACGTTTGTAAACGTTTGACTTAAATCGCTAAAGAGGTGAAACGTTTGGTTTTTTTGTTTTGTCACGTTTGTAAACGTTTGGATTAAATCGCTAAAAGGTGAAACGTTTGGATTTGTTTCGTAACGTTCGTAAACATTTGGCTTAAATCGCTAAAAAGGTGGAATGTTTGGATTTGTTTTGTAACGTTTGTAAACATTTGGCTTAAATCGATAAAAAGGGGAAACGTTTGTAAACGTTTGGCTTAAATTGCTAAAAAGGCGAAACATTTGGATTTGTTTCGTAACGTTTGTAAACTTTTGGCTTAAATCGCTAAAAAGGTGAAACGTTTACAAATGTTACGAAACAAAACCAAATGTTTTACCTTTTTAGCAATTTAAGCCAAACGTTTACAAAAGTTACGAAACAAATCCAAATGTTTCCCCTTTTTAGCGATTTAAGACAAATTTTTAAAATGTTAAATAACAAAACAAAACGTTTCACCTTTTTAGCGATTTAAGTCATACGTTTACAAACGTTACTAAACAAAACCAAACGTTTCATCTTTTTAGCGATTTAAGCCAAACGTTTACAAACGTTACAAAACAATTCCAAACGTTTAAAACGTTACGAAATAAAAGCAAACGTTTCACCTTTCGTAATGTTTGGCTTAAATTGCTAAAAAAAGTGAAACGTTTGGATTTGTTTCGTAACGTTTTAATTGTTTGGCTTAAATCACTAATGTTTGTAAATGTATTACTTCAATTGCTTAAAAGGTGAAACGTTTAGTTTTGTTTCGTAGCGGTGTTAAACTTTTGGCTTAATTTGCTAAAAAGGTGAAACGTTTGGATTTGTTTTGTAACTTTTGTAAACGTTTGGCTTAAATCGCTGAGAAGGGGAAATGTTTTGCTTAAATCGCTAAAAATGGGAAACGTTTGGATTTGTTACGAAACGTTTTAAACGTTTGGATTGGTTACGTAATGTTTTAAACGTTTGGCTTAAATCGCTAAAAATGTGAAAAATTAGGATTTGTTTCGTAACTTTTGCAAACGTTTGGCTTAAATGGCTAAAAAGGTGAAACATTAGGATTCATTTCGTAACATTTCCAAACGTTTGGCTTAAATCGCTAAAAAGGTGAAACGTTTGGATTTGTTTTGTAATGTTTTAAACGTTTGGCTTCAATCGCTATAAAGGTGTAATGTTTGGATTAGTTTTGTAACGTTTTAAACGTTTGGATTAGTTTCGTAACGTTTTAAATGTTTCACGTTTGGATTTATTTTGTAACGTTTGTAAACGTCATTTTAAATGTTTGGCTTAAATCGTTAAAAAGGTGCAACGTTTAGATTTATTTCGTAACCTACTAAACGTTTGGATTTGATTCACGACGTTTGTAAACATTTGGTCTAAATCGCTAAAAAGTGAAACGTTTGGATATGATTCGTAAGGTTTGTAAGAGTTTGGCTTAAATCACTAAAAAGATGAAACATTTGTTTTTGATTCGTAACGTTTTAAACGTTTAGCTTAAATCGCAAAAAAGAGGAAACAATTGGATTTGTTTCGTAACATTTGTATATGTTTGGCTGAAATCGCTAAAAAGGTGAAACGTTACGAAACAAATCCAAACGTTTCACCTTTTTAGCGGTTTGAGCCAAAAGTTTACAAACGTTACGAAACCAATCTAGATGTTTCCCCTTTTTAGTTATATAAGGCAAATATTCCCAAACATTTTACATTTTTTGCGGTTTAAGCCCAACGTTCATAAACGTTACGAAACAAATCCAAACGTTTCACGTTTTAAACGTTTGGATTGATTTTGTAACCTTTTGAACTTTTGGACTGGTTTTGCAACGTTTTAAACGTTTGTAATTGGTTTCGTAACGTTTGTAAACGTTTAGCTTCAATCGCTAAAAATGTGAAACTTTTGGTTTTGTTTACGTAGTGTTTTAAATGTTTGGCTTAAATTGATAAAAAGGGGAAACGTTTGGATTTATATCGTAACGTTGTAAACGTTTGGCTTAAATCGTTAAAAAGGTGAAACATTTGGATTTGTTTCTTAATGTTTTAAAACGTTTTAATCGCTGAAAACATTACGGAACAAAACAAAACAAATCCAAACGTTTCAAATGTTACGAAAAAATCCAAACGTTTAAATGTTTGGATTTATTTTTAACGTTTTAAAAGTTTGGATTTGTTTCATAACGTTTGAAACGTTCGATTTTGTTTCGTAACGTTTTGCGTTTAAAACGTTACGAAAGAAATCCAAACGTTTAAAACGTTACGAAAAAAATCCAAACTCAAATGTTTAAAACGTCACGAAACAAAGCCTAACGTTTCACCTTTTTAGCGATTTAAGCCAAACATTTATTACGTTACGAAACAAATCCAAACATTTCACATTTCTAGCGATTGAAGCCAAATTTTACAAATGTTACGAAACCAATCCAAATGTTTCACCTTTTTAGCGATTAATGCTAAACATTTAAAATGTTACGAAACAAATCCTAACGTTTAAAACATAACAAAACAAATCTTAAACTGTTACGAAATAAATCAAAACGTTTAAAACGATACGAAACTAATCCAACGTTTCACCGTTTTAGCGATTGAAGCCAAACGTTTAAAACATTATAAAACAAATCCTAACATTTAAAACGTTACGAAACAAATCTTAAAACGTTACGAAACAAATCCAAACGTTTCACCATTTTAGCGATTTAAGACAAACATTTCTAAACGTTACGAAACAAATCCTAACATTTCCCCTTTTTAGCGATTTAAGCCAAATGTTTCAAACGTTACGAAAAAAATCCTAACGTTTCACCTTTTTGGCGATTTAATCCAAAAGTTTGAAACGTTTCGAAACAAATCCAAACATTTCACCTTTTTAGCGATTTAAGCCAAACGTTTACAAACGTAACAAAACAAATCCAAACGTTTCACCTTTTTATCGATTTAAGCCAAAAGTTTAAAACGTTACAAAACCAATCCAAATGTTTCACCTTTTTAGCGATTTCAGCCAAACATTTAAAACGTTACGAAACAAATTCTAACGTTTCACCTTTTTGCGATTTAAACTAAACGTTTAAAACGTTACGAAACAAATCCAAACGTTCATATCCAAACGTTTCCCCTTTTTAGCGATTTAAGCCAAACGTTTACAAACGTTACGATACAAATCCAAACGTTTCACCTTTTTATCGATTTAATCCAAAAGTTTAAAATGTTAAAAAACCAATCCAAACGTTTAAAAAGTTGTGAAACAAATCCAAACGTTTCACAGTTTTAGCGATTTAAGCCAAACGTTTACAAACGTTATGAAACAAATCCAAATGTTTCACATTTTTTATCGATTTAAGCCAAACGTTTACAAACGTTACGAAACAAATCCAAATGTTTCACCTTTTTAGCGATTTAAGTCGAAAGTTTACAAACATTACTAAATAAATCCAAACATTTCACCTTTTTAGAGATTTAAGCCAAACATTTAAAACATTACGAAACAAATCCAAACATTTCACATTTTTAGCGATTGAAGCCAAACGTTTACAAACGTTACGAACCCAATCCAAATGTTTCACCATTTTAGCGATTAATGCTAAACATTTAAAATGTTACGAAACAAATCCTAACGTTTAAAACATAACAAAACAAATCTTAAACTGTTACGAAATAAATCAAAACGTTTAAAACGATATGAAACTAATCCAAACGTTTCACCGTTTTAGCGATTGAAGCCAAACGTTTAAAACATTACAAAACAAATCCTAACATTTAAAACGTTACGAAACAAATCTTAAAACGTTACGAAACAAATCCAAACGTTTCACCATTTTAGCGATGTAAGACAAACATTTCTAAACGTTACGAAACAAATTTTAACGTTTCCCCTTTTTAGAGATTTAAGCCAAACGTTTCAAACGTTACGAAACAAATCCTAATGTTTCACCTTTTTAGCGATTTAATCCAAAAGTTTGAAACGTTACGAAAAAAATCCAAACGTTTCACCTTTTTGGCGATTTAAGCCAAACGTTTACAAACGTAACAAAACAAATCCAAACGTTTCACCTTTTTGTCGATATAAGCCAAAAGTTTAAAACGTTATAAAACCAATCCAAACATGTCACCTTTTTAACGATTTAAGGCAAACATTTAAAACGTTACGAAAAAAATTCTAACGTTTCACCTTTTTAGCGATTTAAGCTAAACGTTTAAAACGTTATGAAACAAATCCAAACGTTCTTTCCCAAACGTTTCACAGTTTTAGCAATTTAAGCCAAACGTTTACAAACATTACGAAACAAATCTAAATGTTTCACCTTTTTTTATCGATTTAAGTCAAACGTTTACAAACGTTACGAAACAAAAACAAACATTTCATACTTTTAGAGATTTAAGCCAAATGTTTACAAACGTTACAAAAAAAATCGAAACATTTCACATTTGTAACGATTTCAGCCAAACATTTACAGACGTTACAAAACAAATCTAAATGTTTCACATTTTTAGCGATTTAAGCCAAACGTTTACAAATGTTACTAAAAAAATCCAAACGTTGAAAACGTTATGAAACAAACCCAAACGTTTTACCTTTTTAGCGAATTAAGCCAAACGTTTACAAACGTTAAGAAACAAATCCAAACGTTTAAAACGTTACGAAACTAATCCAAACGTTTAAAACGTTACGAAACAAATCCAATTGTTTCACTTTTTTAGCGATTTAAGCCGAAAGTTTACAAACATTACAAAATAAATCCAAACGTTTCACCTTTTTAGCGATTTAAGCCAAACGTTTACAAACGTTATGAAACAAAACGACACGTTTAAAACGTTCCGAAACAAATCCAAACGTTTCACCTTTTTAGCAATTTAAGCCAAACGTTACGAAACAAAACCAAACGTTTCACTTTTTTAGCAATTTAAGCCAAACTTTACGAAAGGTGAAACATTTGGTTTTGTTTCGTAACATTTTAAACGTTTTGAATTGTTCTGTGACGTTTGTAAACGCTTGGCTTAAATCGCTAAAAATGTGAAACGTTTGGATTTGCTTCGTAACGTATTAAACGTTTGGATTGGTTTCGTAACATTTGTACACATTTGGCTTCAATCGCCAAAAAGGTTAAACGTTTGGTTTTGTTTCGTAACGTTTGTAAACGTTTGGCTTAAATCACTAAAAAGGTGAAACGTTTGGTTTTTTTTTCGTAGCGTTTTGTAAACTTTTGGCTTAAATCCCTAAAAAGGAGAAACGTTTGGATTTGTTCCGTAATGTTTCTAAACATTTGGCTTAAATCGCTAAAAAAGTGAAACATTTGGTTTACTTTCGTAACTTTTGTAACTGTTTGGCTTCAATCGCTAAAAAGGTGAAAAGTTTGGATTTGTTTCGTAACGTTTGGCTTATATCGGTAAAAAGGGGAAATGTTTGCATTTGTTTTGTAACATTTGTAAATGTTTGGCTTAAATTACTAAAACGGGAAATGTTTGGATTTGTTTCGTAACGTTCATAAACGTTTGGCTTAAATCGCTAAAAAGATGAAATGTTTAGATTTGTTTCATAACGTTTATAAACGTTTGGCTTAAATTGATAAAAAGGCGAAACGTATAGATTGGTTTCATAACCTTTTTAAAGTCCGGATTGGTTTCGTAACGTTTGTAAACGTTTGGCTTAAATCGCTAAAAAGGTCAAATGTTTGGATTTGTTTCGTAACGTTTGTAAATGTTTGGTTTAAATCGCTAAAAAGATAAAACATCCAAAGGTTTCACCTTTTTAGCGATTTAAGCCAAACATTTAAAACGATACAAAACTAATCCAAACGTAACGAAACAAAACTAAATATTTTACCTTTTCAGCAATTTAAGTCAAACGTTTACAAAAGTTACGAAACAAATCCAAATGTTTCCCCTTTTTAGCGATTTAAGACAAATTTTTAAAACGTTACATAACAAAACAAAACGTTTCACCTTTTTAGCGATTTAAGTCATACGTTTACAAACGTTACTAAACAAAAACAAACGTTTCCCCTTTTTAGCGATTTAAGCCAAACGTTTACAAACGTTACAAAACAATTCCAAACGTTTAAAACGTTACGAAACAAAACCAAATGTTTCACCTTTCGTAATGTTTGGCTTAAATTGCAAAAAAGGTGAAACGTTTGGTTTTGTTTCGTAGCGGTGTTAAACTTTTGGCTTAATTTGCTAAAAAGGTGAAACGTTTGGATTTGTTTCGTAACTTTTGTAAACATTTGGCTTAAATCGCTAAGAAGGGGAAACGTTTTCTTTTGTTTTGCAACGTTTGTAAACGTTTCGCTTAAATCGCTAAAATGGGAAACGTTTGGATTTGTTTCGAAACGTTTTAAACGTTTGGATTGGTTTCGTAATGTTTTAAACGTTTGGCTTAAATCGCTAAAAATGTGAAACGTTAGGATTTGTTTCGTAACGTTGCAAACGTTTGGCTTAAATCGCTAAAACGGTGAAACATTAGGATTCGTTTCGTAACGTTTCCAAACGTTTGGCTTAAATCGCTAAAAAGGTGAAACGTTTGGATTTGTTTTGTAATATTTTAAACATTTGGCTTAAATCGCCAAAAAGTTGTAATGTTTGGATTAGTTTCATAACGTTTTAAACGTTTGCATTAGCTTCGTAACGTTTTGAATGTTTCACGTTTGGATTTATTTCGCAACGTTTGTAAACGTTGTTTTAAATGTTTGGCTTAAATCGTTAACTAGCCGGTGAAGAAATCCTTGAAGGCGGGATAGTCGATAGCCAAATCTTTACTCTTTTGAGAAAAGGTGCAACGTTTAGATTTGTTTCGTAACATATTAAACGTTTTGATTTGATTCGTGACGTTTGTAAACATTTGGTCCAAATCGCTAAAAAGTGAAACATTTGGATATGATTCGTAAGGTTTGTAAGCGTTTGGCTTAAATCACTAAAAAGATGAAACATTTGGTTTTGATTCGTAACGTTTTAAACGTTTGGCTTAAATCGCAAAAAAGGGGAAACAATTGGATTTGTTTCGTAACATTTATATATGTTTGGCTGAAATCGCTAAAAAGGTGAAACGTTACGAAACAAATCCAAACGTTTCATCTTTTTAGCGGTTTGAGCCAAAAGTTTACAAACGTTACGAAACCAATCTAGACGTTTCCCCTTTTTATCGATATAAGGCAAATATTTCCAAATGTTTCACATTTTTTGCGGTTTAAGCCAAACGTTTATAAACGTTACGAAACAAATCCAAACGTTTCACGTTTTAAACGTTTGGTTTGATTTTGTAACCTTTTGAACTTTTGGACTGGTTTTGCAACGTTTTAAACGTTTGTAATTGGTTTCGTAACGTTTGTAAACGTTTAGCTTCAATCGCTAAAAATGTGAAACTTTTGGTTTTGTTTACGTAGTGTTTTAAATGTTTGGCTTAAATTGATAAAAAGGGGAAACGTTTGAATTTATATCGTAATGTTGTAAACGTTTGGCTTAAGTCGCTAAAAAGGTGAAACATTTGGATTTGTTTCGTAATGTTGTAAAACTTTTTAATCGCTGAAAACGTTACGGAACAAAACCAAACAAAACAAATTTAAACGTTTCCAACGTTACGAAAAAATCCAAACGTTTAAATGTTTGGATTTATTTCTAACGTTTTAAACGTTTGGATTTGTTTTATAACGTTTTAAACGTTCGGTTTTGTTTCATAACGTTTTGCGTTTAAAACGTTACGAAAGAAATGTTTAAAACGTTACGAAATAAATCCAAACTCAAATGTTTAAAACGTCACGAAACAAAGCCAAACGTTTCACCTTTTTAGCGATTTAAGCCAAACATTTATTACCTTACGAAACAAATCCAAATGTTTCACCTTTTTAGCGATTAATGCTAAACATTTAAAATGTTACGAAACAAATCCTAATGTTTAAAACATAACAAAAAAAATCTTAAACTGTTACGAAATAAATCAAAACGTTTAAAACGATACGAAACAAATCCAAACGTTTCACCGTTTTAGTGATTGAAGCAAAACGTTTAAAACATTACAAAACAAATCCTAACATTTAAAACGTTAAGAAACAAATCTTAAAACGTTACGAAACAAATCCAAACGTTTCACCGTTTTAGCGATTTAAGACAAACATTTCTAAACGTTATGAAACAAATCCTAAGGTTTCACCTTTTTAGCGATTTAAGCCAAACGTTTCAAACGTTACGAAACAAATCCTAATGTTTGACCTTGTTTGCGATTTAATCCAAAAGTTTGAAACGTTACGAAACAAATCCAAACGTTTCACCTTTTTAGCGATTTAAGCCAAACGTTTACAAACGTAACAAATCAAATCCAAACGTTTCACCTTTTTATCGATTTAAGCCAAAAGTTTAAAACGTTGCAAAACCAATCCAAACGTTTCACCTTTTTAGCGATTTAAACCAAACATTTAAAACGTTACGAAACAAATTCTAACGTTTCATGTTTTTGCGGTTTAAACTAAACATTTAAAGCGTTACGAAACAAATCCAAAAGTTCATATCCAAACGTTTCCCCTTTTTATCGATTTAAGCCAAATGTTTACAAACTTTACGATACAAATCCAAATGTTTCACCTTTTTATCGATTTAAGCCAAAAGTTTAAAATGTTAAAAACCAATCCAAATGTTTAAAACGTTGTGAAACAAATTCAAACGTTTCACAGTTTTAGCGATTTAAGCCAAACGATTACAAATGTTATGAAACAAATCCAAATGTTTCACCTTTTTTATTAATTTAAGCCAAACGTTTACAAACGTTACGAAACAAAAACAAACGTTTCATATTTTTTACTGATTTAAGCAAAATGTTTACAAACGTTACAAAACAAATCGAAACATTTCACATTTGTAGCGATTTAAGCCAAACGTTTACAGACGTTACAAAACAATTCTAAACGTTTCACATTTTTAGCGATATAAGCCAAATGTTTACAAATGTTACGAAAAAAATCCAAATGTTGAAAACGTTACGAAACATACCCAAACGTTTCACCTTTTTAGCGGTTTAAGCTAAACGTTTACAAACGTTAAAAACAAATTCAAACGTTTAAAAAGTTACGAAACCAATCCAAACGTTTAAAACATTACGAAACAAATCCAAATGTTTCACTTTTTTAGCGATTTAAGCCGAAAGTTTACAAACATTACCAAATAAATCCAAACATTTCACCTTTTTAGAGATTTAAGCCAAACATTTAAAACGTTACGAAACAAATCCAAACATTTCACATTTTTAGCGATTGAAGCCAAACGTTTACAAACGTTACGAAACCAATCCAAATGTTTCACCATTTTAGCGATTAATGCTAAACATTTAATATGTTACGAAACAAATCCTAACGTTTAAAACATAACAAAACAAATCTTAAGGGGACTGGGTTGGCTCCTCGCAGTTCTCCCTTTAACACTTAGCTCTTTCTTATCCAATGGGGACGCTGGCTTTTCATTGGTTTCTCTCCAGGGCCCTTTATTCGCGCGTTGACGAAATCGAGCGTATCAATGGAATAATTTAGCGTTACGAGTACTTGCCAAACGTTTCACCATTTTAGCGATTGAAGCCAAACGTTTAAAACATTACAAAACAAATGCTAACATTTAAAACGTTACGAAACAAATCTTAAAACGCTACGAAACAAATCAAAACGTTTAACCATTTTAGCGATGTAAGACAAACATTTCTAAACGTTACAAAACAAATCCTAACGTTTCACCTTTTTAGTGATTTAAGCCAAACGTTTCAAACGTTACGAAACAAATCCTAAAGTTTCACCTTTTTAGCGATTTAATCCAAAAGTTTGAAACGTTACGAAACAAATCCAAACGTTTTACCTTTTTAGCGATTTAAGCCAAAAGTTTAAAATGTTAACAAACCAATCCAAACGTTTAAAACGTTGTGAAACAAATCCAAACGTTTCCCAGTTTTAGCGATTTAAGCCAAACGTTTACAAACGTTATGAAACAAATCCAAATGATTCACCTTTTTTATCCATTTCAGCCAAACGTTTACAAACGTTACGGAACAAAAACAAACGTTTCATATTTTTTAGCGATTTAAGCCAAATGTTTACAAACGTTACAAAACAAATCAAAACATTTCACATTTTTAGGATTTAAGCCAAACATTTACAGACGTTACAAAACAAATCTAAACGTTTCACATTATTAGCGATATAAGCCAAATGTTTACAAATGTTACTAAAAAAATCCAAACGTTGAAAACGTTACGAAACAAACCCAAACGTTTCACCTTTTTAGCGGTTTAAGATAAACGTTTACAAATGTTAAGAAACAAATTTAAACGTTTAAAACGTTACGAAACCAATCCAAACGTTTAAAACGTTATGAAACAAATCCAAATGTTTCACCTTTTTAGCGATTTAAGCCGAAAGTTTACAAACATTACCAAATAAATCCAAACATTTCACCTTTTTAGAGATTTAAGCCAAATATTTAAAATGTTACGACACAAATCCAAACATTTCACATTTCTAGCGATTGAAGCCAAACGTTTACAAACGTTACGAAACCAATCCAAATGTTTCACCATTTTTGCGATTAATGCTAAACATTTAAAATGTTACGAAACAAATCCAAACGTTTAAAACATAACAAAACAAATCTTAAACTGTTACGAAATAAATCAAAACGTTTAAAATGATACGAAACTAATCCAAACGTTTCACCGTTTCACCGTTTTAGCGATTGAAGCCAAACGTTTAAAACATTACAAAACAAATCCTAACATTTAAAACGTTACGAAACAAATCTTAAAACGTTACGAAACAAATCCAAATGTTTCACCATTTTAGCGATGTAAGACAAACATTTCTAAACGTTACGAAACACATCCTAACGTTTCACCTTTTTAGTGATTTAAGCCAAACGTTTCAAACGTTACGAAACAAATCCTAAAGTTTCACCTTTTTAGCGATTTAATCCAAAAGTTTGAAACGTTATGAAACAAATCCAAACGTTTCACCTTTTTAGCGATTTAAGCCAAACGTTTACAAACGTAACAAAACAAATCCAAACGTTTCACCTTTTTATCGATTTAAGCCAAAAGTTTAAAATGTTAAAAAACCAATCCAAACGTTTCACCTTTTTAGTGATTTAAACCAAACATTTAAAACGTTACGAAACAAATTCTAACGTTTCATCTTGTTGCGCTTTAAACTAAACATTTAAAACGTTATGAAACAAATCCAAACGTTCATATCCAAACGTTTCCCCTTTTTAGCGATTTAAGCCAAACGTTTACAAACTTTACGATACAAATCCAAACGTTTCACCTTTTTATCGATTTAAGCCAAAAGTTTAAAATGTTAAAAAACCAATCCAAATGTTTAAAACGTTGTGAAACAAATTCAAACGTTTCACAGTTTTAGCGATTTAAGCCAAACGTTTACAAACGTTATGAAACAAATCCAAATGTTTCACCTTTTTTATCGATTTAAGCCAAACGTTTACAAACGTTACGAAACAAAAACAAATGTTTCATATTTTTTAGCGATTTAAGCGAAATGTTTACGAACGTTACAAAACAAATCGAAACATTTCACATTTGTAGCGATTTAAGTCAAACGTTTACAGACGTTACAAAACAAATCTAAACGTTTCACATTTTTAGCGATATAAGCCAAATGTTTACAAATGTTACGAAAAAAATCCAAACGTTGAAAACATTACGAAACAAACCCAAACGTTTCACCTTTTTAGCGTTTTAAGCTAAACGTTTACAAACGTTAAGAAACAAATTCAAACGTTTAAAACGTTACGAAACCAATCCAAACGTTTAAAACGTTACGAAACAAATCCAAATGTTTCACTTTTTTAGCGATTTAAGCCGAAAGTTTACAAACATTACCAAATAAATCCAAACATTTCACCTTTTTAGAGATTTAAGCCAAACATTTAAAACGTTACGAAACAAATCCAAACATTTCACATTTCTAGCGATTAAAGCAAAACGTTTACAAACGTTACGAAACCAATCCAAATGTTTCACCATTTTAGCGATTAATGCTAAACATTTAATATGTTACGAAACAAATCCTAACGTTTAAAACATAACAAAACAAATCTTAAGAGGACTGGGTTGGCTCCTCGCAGTTCTCCCTTTAACACTTAACTCTTTCTTATCCAATGGGGACTCTGGCTTTTCATTGGTTCCTCTCCAGGGCCCTTTATTCGCGCGTTGAAGAAACCGAGCGTATCAATGGAATAATTTAGCGTTACGAGTACTTACCAAACGTTTCACCGTTTTAGCGATTGAAGCCAAACGTTTAAAACATTACAAAACAAATGCTAACATTTAAAACGTTACGAAACAAATCTTAAAACGTTACGAAACAAATCCAAACGTTTAACCATTTTAGCGATGTGAGACAAACATTTCTAAACGTTTCGAAACAAATCCTAACGTTTCACCTTTTTAGTGATTTAAGCCAAACGTTTCAAACGTTACAAAACAAATCCTAAAGTTTCACCTTTTTAGCGATTTAATCCAAAAGTTTAAAACGTTACGAAACAAATCCAAACGTTTCACCTTTTTAGCGATTTAAGCCAAAAGTTTAAAATGTTAACAAACCAATCCAAACGTTTAAAACGTTGTGAAACAAATCCAAACGTTTCACAGTTTTAGCGATTTAAGCCAAACGTTTACAAACATTATGAAACAAATCCAAATGTTTCAAATTTGTAGCGATTTAAGCCAAACGTTTACAGACGTTACAAAACAAATCTAAACGTTTCACATTTTTAGCGATATAAGCCAAATGTTTACAAATGTTACTCAAAAAATCCAAACATTGAAAACGTTACGAAATAAACCCAAACGTTTCACCTTTTTAGAAATTTAAGCTAAACGTTTACAAACGTTAAGAAACAAATTCAAACGTTTAAAACGTTACGAAACCAATCCAAACGTTTAAAACGTTACGAAACAAATCCAAATGTTTCACCTTTTTAGCGATTTAAGCTCAAAGTTTACAAACATTACCAAATAAATCCAAAACTTAATCTGTTACGAAATAAATCAAAACGTTTAAAACGATACGAAACTAATCCAAACGTTTCACCGTTTTAGCGATTGAAGCCAAACGTTTAAAACATTACAAAACAAATCCTAACATTTAAAACGTTACGAAACAAATCTTAAAACGTTAAGAAACAAATCCAAACGTTTCACCATTTTAGCGATTTAAGACAAACATTTCTAAACGTTACGAAACAAATCCTAACGTTTCACCTTTTTAGCGATTTAAGCCAAACGTTTCAAACGTTACGAAACACATCCTAACGTTTCACCTTTTTAGCAATTTAATCCAATAGTTTGAAACGTTACGAAACAAATCCAAACGTGTCCCCTTTTTAGCGATTTAAGCCAAACGTTTACAAACGTAACAAAACAAATCTAAATGTTTCACCTTTTTATCGATTTAAGCCAAAAGTTTAAAACGTTACAAAACCAATCCAATTGTTTCACCTTTTTAGCGATTTAAGCCAAACATTTAAAACATTACGAAACAAATTCTAACGTTTCACCTTTTTGCGATTTAAGATAAACGTTTAAAACGTTACGAACCAAATCCAAACGTTCATATCCAAATGTTTCCCCTTTTTAGCGATTTAAGCCAAACGTTTACAAACGTTACGATACAAATCCAAACGTTTCACCTTTTTATCGATTTAAGCCAAAAATTTAAAATGTTAAAAAACCAATCCAAACATTCAAAACGTTGTGAAACTAATCCAAACGTTTCCCAGTTTTAACGATTTAAGCTAAACGTTTACAAACGTTATGAAACAAATCCAAATGTTTCACCTTTTTTATCGATTTAGGCCAAACGTTTACAAACGTTACGAAACAAAAACAAATGTTTCATATTTTTTAGCGATTTAAGCCAAATGTTTACAAACGTTACAAAACAAATCGAAACAATTCACATTTGTAGCGATTTAAGCCAAACGTTTACAGACGTTACTAAACAAATCTAAACGTTTCCCATCTTTAGCGATATAAGCCAAATGTTTACAAATGTTACTCAAAAAGTCCAATCGTTGAAAACGTTACGAAACAAACCCAAACGTTTCACCTTTTTAGCGATTTAAGCTAAACGTTTACAAACATTAAGAAACAAATTCAAACGTTTAAAACGTTACGAAACCAATCCAAACGTTTAAAACGTTACGAAACAAATCCAAATGTTTCACCTTTTTAGCGATTTAAGCCGAAAGTTTACAAACATTACCAAATAAATCCAAACATTTCACCTTTTTAGAGATTTAAGCCAAACATTTAAAACGTTACGAAACAAATCCAAACATTTCACATTTCTAGCGATTGAAGCCAAACGTTTACAAACGTTACGAAACCAATCCAAATGTTTCACCATTTTATCGATTAATGCTAAACATTTAAATGTTACGAAACAAATCCTAACGTTTAAAAAATAACAAAACAAATCTTAAACTGTTACGAAATAAATCAAAACGTTTAAAACGATACGAAAGTAATCCAAACGTTTCACCGTTTTAGCGATTGAAGCCAAACATTTAAAACATTACAAAACAAATCCTAACATTTAAAACGTTACGAAACAAATCTTAAAACGTTTCGAAACAAATCCAAACGTTTCACCATTTTAGCGATTTAAGACAAATATTTCTAAACGTTACGAAACAAATCCTAACATTTCTCCTTTTTAGCGATTTAAGCCAAACGTTTCAAACGTTATGAAACAAATCTTAACGTTTCACCTTTTTAGCGATTTAATCCAAAAGTTTGAAACGTTACGAAACAAATCCAAACGTTTCACCTTTTTAGCGATTTAAGCCAAACGTTTATAAACGTAACAAAACAAATCTAAACGTTTCACCTTTTTATCGATTTAAGCCAAAAGTTTAAATCGTTACAAAACCAATCCAATTGTTTCACCTTTTTGGCGATTTAAGCCAAACATTTAAAACATTACGAAACAAATTCTAACGTTTCACCTTTTTCCTATTTAAGCTAAACGTTTAAAACGTTACGAACCAAATCCAAACGTTCATATCCAAATGTTTCCCCTTTTTAGCGATTTATGCCAAACGTTTACAAACGTTACGATACAAATCCAAACGTTTCACCTTTTTATCGATTTAAGCCAAAAGTTTAAAATGTTTAAAAACCAATCCAAACATTCAAAACGTTGTGAAACTAATCCAAACGTTTCCCAGTTTTAGCGATTTAAGCTAAACGTTTACAAACGTTATGAAACAAATCCAAATGTTTCACCTTTTTTATCGATTTAAGCCAAACGTTTACAAACGTTACGAAAAAAAAACAAATGTTTCATATTTTTTAGCGATTTAAGCCAAATGTTTGCAAACGTTACAAAACAAATCGAAACATTTCACATTTGTAGCGATTTAAGCCAAACGTTTACAGACGTTACTAAACAAATCTAAACGTTTCACATCTTTAGCGATATAAGCCAAATGTTTACCTTTTTAGCGATTTAAGCTAAACGTTTACAAACATTAAGAAACAAATTCAAACGTTTAAAACGTTACGAAACCAATCCAAACGTTTAAAACGTTACGAAACAAATCCAAACGTTTCACCTTTTTAGCGAATTAAGCTAAACGTTTACAAACATTAATAAACAAATTCAAACGTTTAAAACGTTACGAAACCAATCCAAACGTTTAAAACGTTACGAAACAAATCCAAATGTTTCACCTTTTTAGCGATTTAAGCCGAAAGTTTACAAACATTACCAAATAAATCCAAACATTTCACCTTTTTAGAGATTTAAGCCAAACATTTAAAACGTTACGAAACAAATCCAAACATTTCACATTTCTAGCGATTGAAGCCAAACGTTTACAAACGTTACAAAACCAATCCAAATGTTTCACCATTTTAGCGATTAATGCTAAACATTTAAATGTTACGAAACAAATCCTAACGTTTAAAAAATAACAAAACAAATCTTAAACTGTTACGAAATAAATCAAAACGTTTAAAACGATACGAAACTAATCCAAACGTTTCACCGTTTTAGCGATTGAAGCCAAACGTTTAAAACATTACAAAACAAATTCTAACATTTAAAACGTTACGAAACAAATCTTAAAACGTTTCGAAACAAATCCAAACGTTTCACCATTTTAGCGATTTAAGACAAACATTTCTAAACGTTACGAAACAAATCCTAACATTTCCCCTTTTTAGCGATTTAAGCCAAACGTTTCAAACGTTATGAAACAAATCTTAACGTTTCACCTTTTTAGCGATTTAATCCAAAAGTTTAAAATGTTACGAAACAAATCCAAACGTTTCACCTTTTTAGCGATTTAAGCCAAACGTTTACAAACGTAACAAAACAAATCTAAACGTTTCACCTTTTTATCGATTTAAGCCAAAAGTTTAAAACATTACAAAACCAATCCAATTGTTTCACCTTTTTAGCAATTTAAGCCAAACATTTAAAACGTTACGAAACTAATTCTAACGTTTCACCTTTTTGCGATTTAAACTAAACGTTTAAAACGTTACGAAACAAATCCAACTTCATATCCAAATGTTTCCCCTTTTTAGCGATTTAAGCCAAACGTTTACAAACGTTACGATAGAAATCCAAACGTTTCACCTTTTTATATATTTAAGCCAAAAGTTTAAAATGTTTAAAAACCAATCCAAACATTTAAAACGTTGTGAAACAAATCCAAATGTTTCACAGTTTTAGCGATTTAAGCCAAACGTTACGAAACAAATCAAAATGTTTCACCTTTTTTATCGATTTAAGCCAAACGTTATTAACGTTACGAAACAAAAACAAATGTTTCATATTTTTTAGTGATTTAAGCCAAATGTTTACAAGCGTTACAAAACAAATCGAAACATTACACATTTGTAGCGATATAAGCCAAACGTTCACAGACGTTACAAAACAAATCTAAACGTTTCACATTTTTAGCGATATAAGCCAAATGTTTACAAATGTTACTCAAAAAATCCAAACGTTGAAAACGTTACGAAACAAACCCAAACGTTTCACCTTTTTAGCGAATTAAGCTAAACGTTTACAAACATTAAGAAACAAATTCAAACGTTTAAAACGTTATGAAACCAATCCAAACGTTTCAAACGTTACGAAACAAATCCAAATGTTTTACCTTTTTAGCTATTTAAGTCGAAAGTTTACAAACATTACCAAATAAATCCAAACATTTCACCTTTTTAGAGATTTAAGCCAAACATTTAAAACGTTACGAAACAAATCCAAATATTTCACATTTCTAGCGATTGAAGCCAAACGTTTACAAACGTTACAAAACCAATCCAAATGTTTCACCATTTTAGCGATTAATGCTAAACATTTAAATGTTACGAAACAAATCCTAACGTTTAAAAAATAACAAAACAAATCTTAAACTGTTACGAAATAAATCAAAACGTTTAAAACGATACGAAACTAATCCAAACGTTTCACCGTTTTAGCGATTGAAGCCAAACGTTTAAAACATTACAAAACAAATCCTAACATTTAAAACGTTACGAAACAAATCTTAAAACGTTTCGAAACAAATCCAAACGTTTCACCATTTTAGCGATTTAAGACAAACATTTCTAAACGTTACGAAACAAATCCTAACATTTCCCCTTTTTATCGATTGAAGCCAAACGTTTCAAACTTTATGAAACAAATCTTAACGTTTCACCTTTTTAGCGATTTAATCCAAAAGATTGAAAAGTTACGAAACAAATCCAAACGTTTCACCTTTTTAGCGATTTAAGCCAAACGTTTACAAACGTAACAAAACAAATCCAAACGTTTCACCTTTTTATCGATATAAGCCAAAAGTTTAAAACGTTATAAAACCAATCCAAACGTTTCACCTTTTTGGCGATTTAAGCCAAACATTTAAAACGTTATGAAACAAATTCTAACGTTTCACCTTTTTAGCAATTTATACTAAACGTTTATAACGTTACGAAACAAATCCAAACGTTCTTTTCCAAACGTTTCACAGTTTTAACGATTTAAGCCAAACGTTTACAAACGTTACGAAACAAAAACAAACATTTCATAGTTTTAGCGGTTTAAGCCAAATGTTTACAAACGTTACAAAAAAAATCGAAAAGTTTCACATTTGTAGCGATTTAAGCCAAACGTTTACAAACGTTACAAAACAAATCTAAATGTTTCACTTTTTTAGCGATTTAAGCCAAACGTTTACAAATGTTACTAAAAAAATCAAAACGTTGAAAACGTTATGAAACAAACCCAAACGTTTCACCTTTTTAACGATTTAAGCCAAACGTTTACAAACGTTAAGAAACAAATTCAAACGTTTAAAATGTTACGAAACCAATCCAAACGTTTAAAACGTTACGAAACAAATCCAAATGTTTCACCTTTTTAGCGATTTAAGCCAAACGTTTACAGACGTTACTAAACAAATCTAAACGTTTCACATCTTTAGCGATATAAGCCAAATGTTTACAAATGTTACTCAAAAAGTCCAAGCGTTGAAAACGTTACGAAACAAACCCAAACGTTTCACCTTTTTAGCGATTTAAGCTTAACGTTTACAAACATTAAGAAACAAATTCAAACGTTTAAAACGTTACGAAACCAATCCAAACGTTTAAAACGTTACAAAACCAATCCAAACGTTTAAAACGTTACGAAACAAATCCAAATGTTTCACCTTTTTAGCGATTTAAGCCGAAAGTTTACAAACATTACCAAATAAATCCAAACATTTCACCTTTTTAGAGATTTAAGCCAAACATTTAAAACGTTACGAAACAAATCCAAACATTTCACATTTCTAGCGATTGAAGCCAAACGTTTACAAACGTTACGAAACCAATCCAAATGTTTCACCATTTTAGCGATTAATGCTAAACATTTAAATGTTACGAAACAAATCCTAACGTTTAAAAAATAACAAAACAAATTTTAAACTGTTACGAAATAAATCAAAACGTTTAAAATGATACGAAACTAATCCAAACGTTTCACCGTTTTAGGGATTGATGCCAAACGTTTAAAACATTACAAAACAAATTCTAACATTTAAAACGTTACGAAACAAATCTTAAAACGTTTCGAAACAAATCCAAACGTTTCACCATTTTAGCGATTTAAGACAAATATTTCTAAACGTTACGAAACAAATCCTAACATTTCCCCTTTTTAGCGATTTAAGCCAAACGTTTCAAACGTTATGAAACAAATCTTAACGTTTCACCTTTTTAGCGATTTAATCCAAAAGTTTGAAACGTTACGAAACAAATCCAAACGTTTCACCTTTTTAGCGATTTAAGCCAAACGTTTATAAACGTAACAAAACAAATCTAAACGTTTCACCTTTTTATCGATTTAAGCCAGAAGTTTAAATCGTTACAAAACCAATCCAATTGTTTCACCTTTTTAGCGATTTAAGCCAAACATTTAAAACATTATGAAACAAATTCTAACGTTTCACCTTTTTGCTATTTAAGCTAAACGTTTAAAACGTTACGAACCAAATCCAAACGTTCATATCCAAAAGTTTCCCCTTTTTAGCGATTTAAGCCAAACGTTTACAAACGTTACGATACAAATCCAAACGTTTCACCTTTTTATCGATTTAAGCCATAAGTTTAAAATGTTTAAAAACCAATCCAAACATTCAAAACGTTGTGAAACTAATCCAAACGTTTCCCAGTTTTAGCGATTTAAGCTAAACGTTTACAAACGTTATGAAACAAATCCAAATGTTTCACCTTTTTTATCGATTTAAGCCAAACGTTTACAAACGTTACGAAACAAAAACAAATGTTTCATATTTTTTAGCGATTTAAGCCAAATGTTTACAAACGTTAAAAAACAAATCGAAACATTTCACATTTGTAGCGATTTAAGCCAAACGTTTACAGACGTTACTAAACAAATCTAAACGTTTCACATCTTTAGCGATCTAAGCCAAATGTTTACCTTTTTAGCGATTTAAGCTAAACGTTTACAAACATTAAGAAACAAATTCAAACGTTTAAAACGTTACAAAACCAATCCAAACGTTTAAAACGTTACAAAACAAATCCAAACGTTTCACCTTTTTAGCGAATTAAGCTAAACGTTTACAAACATTAAGAAACAAATTCAAATGTTTAAAACGTTACGAAACCAATCCAAACGTTTAAAACGTTACGAAACAAATCCAAATGTTTCACCTTTTTAACGATTTAAGCCGAAAGTTTACAAACATTACCAAATAAATCCAAACATTTCACCTTTTTAGAGATTCAAGCCAAACATTTAAAACGTTACGAAGCAAATCCAAACATTTCACATTACTAGCGATTGAAGCCAAACGTTTACAAACGTTACAAAACCAATCCAAATGTTTCACCATTTTAGCAATTAATGCTAAACATTTAAATGTTACGAAACAAATCCTAACGTTTAAAAAATAACAAAACAAATCTTAAACTGTTACGAAATAAATCAAAACGTTTAAAACGATACGAAACTAATCCAAACGTTTCACCGTTTTAGCGATTGAAGCCAAACGTTTAAAACATTACAAAACAAATCCTAACATTTAAAACGTTACGAAACAAATCTTAAAACTTTTCGAAACAAATCCAAACGTTTCACCATTTTAGCGATTTAAGACAAACATTTCTAAACGTTACGAAACAAATCCTAACATTTCCCCTTTTTAGCGATTTAAGCCAAACGTTTCAAACGTTATGAAACAAATCTTAACGTTTCACCTTTTTAGCGATTTAATCCAAAAGTTTGAAACGTTACGAAACAAATCCAAACGTTTCACCTTTTTAGCGATTTAAGCCAAACGTTTACAAACGTAACAAACAAATCTAAACGTTTCACATTTTTTATCGATTTAAGCCAAAAGTTTAAAACGTTACAAAACCAATCCAATTGTTTCACCTTTTTAGCAATTTAAGCCAAACATTTAAAACGTTACGAAACTAATTCTAACGTTTCACCTTTTTGCGATTTAAACTAAACGTTTAAAACGTTACGAAACAAATCCAACTTCATATCCAAATGTTTCCCCTTTTTAGCGATTTAAGCCAAACGTTTACAAACGTTACGATACAAATCCAAACGTTTCACCTTTTTATATATTTAAGCCAAAAGTTTAAAATGTTTAAAAACCAATCCAAACATTTAAAACGTTGTGAAACAAATCCAAATGTTTCACAGTTTTAGCGATTTAAGCCAAACGTTTACAAACGTTATGAAACAAATCCAAATGTTTCACATTTTTTATCGATTTAAGCCAAACGTTATTAACGTTACGAAACAAAAACAAATGTTTTATATTTTTTAGTGATTTAAGCCAAATGTTTACAAACGTTACAAAACAAATCGAAACATTTCACATTTGTAGCGATTTAAGCCAAACGTTCACAGACGTTACAAAACAAATCTAAACGTTTCACATTTTTAGCGATATAAGCCAAATGTTTACAAATGTTACTCAAAAGTCCAAACGTTGAAAACGTTACGAAACAAACCCAAACGTTTCACCTTTTTAGCGAATTAAGCTAAACGTTTACAAACATTAAGAAACAAATTCAAACGTTTAAAACGTTATGAAACCAATCCAAACGTTTCAAACATTACGAAACAAATCCAAATGTTTTACCTTTTTAGCGATTTAAGTCGAAAGTTTACAAACATTACCAAATAAATCCAAACATTTCACCTTTTTAGAGATTTAAGCCAAACATTTAAAACGTTACGAAACAAATCCAAACATTTCACATTTCTAGCGATTGAAGCCAAACGTTTACAAACGTTACAAAACCAATCCAAATGTTTCACCATTTTAGCGATTAATGCTAAACATTTAAATGTTACGAAACAAATCCTAACGTTTGAAAAATAACAAAACAAATCTTATACTGTTACGAAATAAATCAAAACGTTTAAAAAGATACGAAACTAATCAAAACGTTTCACCGTTTTAGCGATTGAAGCCAAACGTTTAAAACATTACAAAACAAATCCTAACATTTAAAACGTTACGAAACAAATCTTAAAACGTTTCGAAACAAATCCAAACGTTTCACCATTTTAGCGATTTAAGACAAACATTTCTAAACGTTACGAAACAAATCCTAACATTTCCCCTTTTTATCGATTGAAGCCAAACGTTTCAAACTTTATGAAACAAATCTTAACGTTTCACCTTTTTAGCGATTTAATCCAAAAGATTGAAACGTTACGAAACAAATCCAAACGTTTCACCTTTTTAGCGATTTAAGCCAAACGTTTACAAACATAACAAAACAAATCCAAACGTTTCACCTTTTTATCGATATAAGCCAAAAGTTTAAAGGGAAAAGGGTCAGATACACCCCTAACGTTTGGCCTATGGGTCAAGTAGGCCCTCAACGTTCGGAAAGGTGCAATTATACCCCTCACGTTTTGAAAATGTTTCAATTTACCCCTTCACGCTAACACCGTTTCGTTTGCCGTCTCTTTTTGCCAGCGTGTAAACTTGCCTACTGACATGGATTAATCTCTCTGGCCAAACGACTGCTGACATGGCATAAACTGATAGAATCCCTAAAAATATCCCTAACCTTCTTCTTCCTTATTTTATCCCCAAATCATAACCTTTAATAATCAGACATGAATAGAAAAGAACACAGGGGACGTTATGAATCAACGGCTCCGACAATAGTTTAGAGAAGGGAGGCAACCGCTCCGCAAGAACACCCATCCCTTCTCTGAGAGCAAAGCCTGTTCCTTTTATGCTAAACAGAGTGCTAAATCACTAGCTGCTGACGCATCCGTAATTTTTTTATTTGCTTATTGTTTTGTTTTGTTTGTTTGTTCTCTGAAAGGGTTGTTGGTAATATAAATGGTAGGAATGAAATCATCAGATTCGCTAACAATTAGAGATGGGGAGTCAACCACCCTTAGAAACTGTTCCCAACTTTAAGAGCAACGCCTCATTCTTAAACCAACTTCCCAAAAATATCAATGGTGCCTTAAACTAATTTAGTATGAAGGATTTCTCGGCTTGTTTGATAAAAATGAGGAGAAGGAGACTCGAATTTGCCTTTGCATATGAGACTTCAAAAAGAAACATTGTAATCACAGTTGCAATCCTTTCGAGGAAGGCCAAGAAAAGGATTAGCAAGCCATAATAACAATGGAATTTTCTTCAAGTCATAAACAACATATCATCATAGCCTTGTTGAGGCAGAGATTAGTTTTCTAATGTCATTTAAGGTATATTGTTTTTATTTATTTTCTTTGTTTCTTCAATTTAGGGTTATGATTTAGGGATAAAATGAAGAAGAAGAAGAAAAAGAAGGTTAGGGTTTTTTTAGGGTTTCTATAAATTATGCCATGTCAGCAGTCATTTGGCTAGAGAGATTAATCCATGTCAGCAGACAAGTTTACACGCTAACAAAAAGAGACGGCAAACAAAACGGTGTTAGCGTGAAGGGGTAAATTGAAACGTTTTCAAAACGTAAGGGGTCTAGTTGCACCTTTCCGAACGTTAGGGGCCTACTTGACCCATAGGCCAAACGTTAGGGGTGTATCTGACCCTTTTCCCAAGTTTAAAACGTTATAAAACCAATCCAAACGTTTCACCTTTTTGGCGATTTAAGCTAAACATTTAAAACGTTACGAAACAAATTCTAACGTTTCACCTTTTTTAGCGATTTATACTAAACGTTTATAACGTTACGAAACAAATCCAAACGTTCTTTTCCAAACGTTTCACAGTTTTAGCGATTTAAGCCAAACGTTTACAAACGTTACGAAACAAAAACAAACATTTCATATTTTTAGCGGTTTAAGCCAAATGTTTACAAACGTTACAAAAAAAATCGAAACGTTTCACATTTGTAGCGATTTAAGCCAAACGTTTACAGACGTTACAAAACAAATCTAAATGTTTCACTTTTTTAGCGATTTAAGCCAAGCGTTTACAAATGTTACTAAAAAAATCAAAACGTTGAAAACGTTATGAAACAAACCCAAACGTTTCACCTTTTTAACGATTTAAGCCAAGCGTTTACAAACGTTAAGAAACAAATTCAAACGTTTAAAATGTTACGAAACAAATCCAAACGTTTAAAACGTTACGAAACAAATCCAAATGTTTCACGTTTTTAGCGATTTAAGACAAATGTATACAAACATTACAAAACAAATCTAAACGGTTCACATTTTCAGCAATTTATCCAAATGTTTACAAACGTTACGAAACCAATCCAAACGTTTAAAACATTACAAAACCAATCCAAACATTTCACCTTTTTAGTGATTTAAGCCAAACGTTTAAAACGTTACGAAACTAATCCAAACTTTTAAAACGTTACGAAACAATTCCAAATGTTTCTCCTTTTTTAGCGATTTAAGCCAAACGTTTACAAACGTTACAAAAGAAATCCAAATGTTTCCTCTTTTTCGCGATTGAAGCCAAACCTTTACAAACGTTACGAAACAAATCCAAACGTTTAACATTATTAGAGATTTAGGCCAAACGTTTACAAACATCGTTTACAAACGTTACGAACCAAATCCAAACGTTTCACCTATTCAGGGATTTAAGCCCAACGTTTACAAACGTTACGAAACAAATCCAAACATTTAATCTTTTTAGTGATTTAAGCCAAACGTTTACAAACGTTTGAAACAAATCCTAATGTTTCCCCTTTTTAGCGATATAAGCCAAATGTTTACAAACGTTACGAAACAAATCCAAACATTTCACCTTTTTAGCGCTTTAAGCCAAACATTTATAATGTTATGAAACCAATCCAAACGTTTAAGACGTTAGGAAACAAATCCAAACATTTAAAACATTACGAAACAAATCCAAATGTTTCACCTTTTTAATGATTTAAGCCAAACGTTCACAAACGTTACGAAACTAATGCAAACGTTTAAAATGTTACAAAACAAATTCAAAGATTTCACCTTTTTAACGGTTTAAGCCAAATGGTTAAAACGTTACGAAAAAAATCTAAATGTTTAAAATGTTACAAAACAAATCCAAACATTTACAAACATTACAAAAAAAATCCAAACGTTTCGCCGTTTTAGCGATTTAAGCCAAACATTTACAAAAGTTACGAAACAAATCCAAATGTTTTCCCTTTTTAGCGATTGAAGCCAAATTTTTACAAACATCGTTTACAAACATTACGAAACAATACCAAACTTTTCATCTTTTTAGCAATTTAAGCCAAACATTTACAAACGTTTCAAAACAAAACTAAACGTTTCACCTTTTTACCGATTTAAGCCAAACGTTTACAAACGTTACGAAACCAATCCAAACGTTTAAAACGTTACGGAACAAATCGAAACGTTTCAACTTTTTAGCGATTTAAGCCAAACGTTTACAAACATTGCGAAACAAACCCAAACGTTTCATCTTATTAGCGATTTAAGCAAAATGTTTACAAAAGTTACGAAACAAATCCTAACATTTGACTTTTCTAGCGATTTAAGCCAAACATTTACAAAGTTACAAAACAAGTCCAAATGTTTCGCCTTTTTAGCGATTTAAGCCAAACATTTAAAACGTTATGAAACCAGTCCAAACGTTACACCTTTTTAGAGATTTAAGCTAAACATTTAAAGAGTTGAGAAACACATCCAAACATTTAAAACGTTACGAAATAAATCCAAACGTTTCACCTTTTTAGCAATTTAAGCCAAACGTCTACAAACGTTACAAAACAAATCCAAATGTTTCACCTATTAAGCAATTTAAACCAACCGTTTAAAACGTTACGAAACCAATCCAAACGTTTCACCTTTTTAGCGATTTAAGCCAAACGTTTAAATGTTACGAAACCAATCCAAACGTTTACAAATGATACGAAACAAATCCAAAAGTTTCACATTTTTAGCGATTTAAGCCTAACATTTACAAACATTACGAAACCAATGCAAACGTTTATAACGTTACAAAACCGATCCAAAAGTTTCACCTTTTTAGCGATTTAAGCCAAACGTTTAAAATGTTACAAAAAAATACAAACGTTTAGAACGTTGCAAAACAAATTCAAACGTTTACAAACGTTTCGAAACAAATCCAAACATTTCACCTTTTTAGAGATTTAAGCCAAACGTTTACAAACGTTACGAAACAAATCCAAACGTTTCCCCTTTTTAGCGATTGAAGCCAAACTTTTCACATTATTAGCGATTTAAGCCAAACGTTTACAAACATCGTTTTCAAACGTTACAAAGCAAAACCAAACTTTTCACGTTTTAGCCATTTAAGCCAAACGTTTACAAACGTTACGAAATAAAACCAAACGTTTCCCCTTTTTAGCGATTTAAACCAAACGTTTACAAACGTTCCGAAACCAATCCAAACGTTTCAAATGTTACGAAACAAATCCAACGTTTCATCTTTTTTGCGATTTAAGCCAAACATTTTCAAACGTTACGAAACAAATCCAAAAGTTTCATCTCTTTAAAATTTAAGCCAAATCTTTACACACGTTACGAAACGATTCCAAACGTTTCATATTTTTAGTGACTTAAGCCGAATGTTTACAAGCGTTATGAAACAAATCCAAATGTTTCATGTTTGTAGCGATTTAGGACACACATTTAAAACGTTACGAAACTAATCCAAACGTTTAAAACGTTACAAAACTAATCCAAAAGTTTAAAACATTACGAAACAAATCCAAACTTTTTCCCTTTTAATGATTTAAGCCAAACGTTTGTAAACGATAGGAAAAAAATCATTACGTTTCACCTTTTTAACGATTTAAGCCAAATGTTTAAAACGTTACAAAACAAATCCTAACGTTTCGCCTTTTTAGCGATTTAATCCAAACGTTTAAAATGTTACGAAACAAATCCAAACGTTTCACCTTTTTCAAACGTTATGAAAAAAAACAAACGTTTCCCATTTTTAGCGATTTAAGCCAAACGTTTAAAACGTTACAAAACCAATTTAAACGTTTTACCTTTTTAGCAATATAAGCTAAACGTTTACAAATGTTACGAAACAAATCTAAACGTTTTACCTTTTTAGCGGTTTAAGCCAAAAGTATAAAACGTTACAAAACCAATCCAAACGTCTAAAAGGTTATGCAAAAAATCCAAATGTTTAACATTTTTAGCGATTTAAGCCAAACGTGTACAAACGTTACGAAAACAAATCCAAACATTTCATCTTTTTTAGCCATTTAAACCAAACGTTTACAAACGTTACGAAACAAAACCATACACCTTTATTAGCGATTTAGGCCAAACGTGTACCAACGTTACAAAAAAAATCCAAACGTTTCACATTTTTAGCGATTTAAGCCAAACATTTACAAACGTTTCGAAACCAATCCAAACGCTTCACATTTTTAGCGATTTAATCCAAACGTTTATAAACGTTACTAAACAAATCCAAACGTTTAAAACGTTACGAAACAAATCAAGCTATTTAACTTTTTTAGCAATTTAAGCTAAACGTTTACAAACTTTTAGAAACAAATCCAAACGTTTAAAACGTTACGAAACCAATCCAAACGTTTAAAATGTTACGAAACAAATCCAATTGTTTCACCTTTTTAGAGATTTAAGCCAAATGTTTACAAACGTTACAAAACAAATCAAAACGTTAACAAACGATATGAAACATAACCAAACGTTTACAAATGATACGAAACAAAACCAAACGTCTAAAACGTTATGAATTAAATCCAAACATTTCACATTTTTAGCGATTTAAGCCAAACGTTTACAAACTTTACAAAACAAATAAAAATATTTCACATGTTTAGCGATTTAGGTCAAACGTTTACAAACGTTACGAAACCATTCCAAATGTTTAAAACGTTACAAAACCAATCAAAACGTTGCACCTTTTTAGCGATTTAAGCCAAAAGTTTAAAACGTTACGAAACAATTCCAAACGTTTCAAATGTTTCCAAATAAATCCAAACCTTTACAAACGTTACGAAAAAAATCCAAATGTTTCACCTTTTTAGCGATTTAAGCCAAACGTTTACAAACATTTACAAATGTTATGAAACAAATCAAAACTTTTCCCCTTTATAGCGTTTAAAGCCAAACATTTACAAACGTTAGGAAACAAATCCAAACATTTCACATTATTAGCAATTAAAGCCAAACGTTTACAAACGTCGTTTACAAACGTTACAAAACAAATCCAAACGTTTCACCTTTTTAGCGATTTAAGTCAAACGTTTACATACGTTACGAAACAAATCCAAACGTTTCATTCTTTTAGCGATTTAAGCCAAACATTTACAAACGTTATGAAAAAATCCTAACATTTTTTAGAAGAAAAAAAATTCCCAAAAATGGTTTTCTTTTCTCTCTCTCGGCGCAGGTTTTTCTCTTAACGCTATTTTACGCCGTTTCTCAAATCATGGGGAAGACACCTAAGAAAGCATTGAATCTGAATGCAAAACAGGTGTATGATCTAAAACTCAAGCTTATTGATGAAGTTTTAGATGATGAGGAAGCTATGGAGAAGAGAGCTGAAGAAGGAAGTAAATTTGGAAATGTTATTTTAGGGATTGAAGAAGTTCGTCAGGGGTAAGAAGATAGATTTAGAGTAGATCCAGGAGTGGAAGGTGCTGTGAGTGTGAAATCTATGATCGGCGAGAGAAGTGAGAATAATGGTACTCAGATTCAGAAGAGTGGATCTAAAAGCTTTGAAGTTGATCTTGTAGTGGCGGAGAATGAGAAGATAGAAGAAGAAACTAATACTAAAGAGGAAAAGGAAGAAGTGAAGGAGAAATCATGGAGATCGTTGTTTGGTACTAATAGAAACAAAGATAATGGAGCTAAACTCCAATTTTACCCTCCCTCGCTAAGTGATGGCTATAGAGTGGTGAAATTTCACACATCTGAGGTTTATGAAGAAGAGGAAAAATGGAAATATGCTGTAGTTTGTACAGTGATTGGGTGCAAACCAAGATTTTTCCATTTCCAAAGCTTTGTGATGACTAGATGGAAGAACCAGGGTCTATTGAATGTAATACAAATTAGCCCTAAAATGTTTTTGTTACAGTTTGAGAATGATGAGAGCGAGATTAAATCGATGTATGATGGACCCATATTTTTCGACAGAAGACTTGTGGTGTTGAAAGAATGGAAAAGAACAATGAAGTTTGAAGTAGAGGAGATGATGAAAATTCCAGTTTGGATCCAACTCCCTAAGCTCCCGTGGGAGTTCTGGACTCCCCTAATGCTAGGAAGAATTGCAAGCTTGTGTGGAAGGCCAATGTATACGGACCAATGCACTAATGATCTATCCAGATTGGCGTTTGTTCGAGTGTTAGTAGAGATGGACATTTTTGGTGACTTCCCTCAAGAGGTTATTCTTGAAGATAAAACAGGGGCCAAGTTCTGTCTGCAGATTGTGTATGAGTGGAGGCCTCCTGCATGTGCTAAATGTAAAACTATGGGACATAACACTGTGGAATGCAAAGAAAACAAGCCAGTAATGAAGAAATGGGTTAAAAAAGCAGGGGACAGTAATGGCAATTTAGAGACTAATGAAGAAGGAATTGTTGGCAATGCAAACAAGCTAGAAGTAGAAGAAGTCCTAGTTATCAACAAATTCCAGGGATTAGTGCAAAAATGATGAGGTGCAGGATACCAGTATTGATAAGAGAAAGACTAAAGAGAAGAATGGAATGCAAAGCAAGAATATACAGAATACCAAATTGCCTCCTAGCAAAGGAAAGAAGAAAGTGGTTGGTGCAAACCAAGGGAATGTTGCAAACCAAATCCAAGGGATTTTTATAGCTAGCAGATTTGATGCAGCAAGTAGTAGTAGAATTGGCATTATTGAGGACAAGAGAGGAAACAAAGCAGCAATAACCCCTGAAAGGGGAAAATGATCGGAGTGTGGAATATTAGGGGCCTTAATGACCCCATCAAGCATGCAGAGGTAAGGAAGTGGATTTTTGATTATAAGTTATCTCTGTTTGCTATTTTTGAGACTAGGGTGAGGGATATTAATAGTGATAAAGTTTGGAGGAGTTTAAACCTGAGAGGATGGAAGATGCTGAACAATATTGAGTGTAATGATTTGGGGGGAATCTGGATTTGTTACAAGGTTGATGTAGGCGTTAATTGTGTTTTCAAGTCTAGTCAGGTGATGCATTGTGATGTTAGTTGTGAGGGCTAAAAGTTCATGTGTTCCTTCATTTATGGCATGAGTGATGCTAATGATAGAAAGCAATTATGGAGGGATTTGGTTAGTATTTCCAAGGAGAATGATAGTCCCTTGATAGTATTGGGAGATTTCAATGCCATTTTGAGTAATGCTGATAGATGTGGGGGTATTTTAGCTAATCAGAAGCAGTGTGAGGATTTCCAGAACTTTTTGACAGAGGCTAATCTTAATGAGTTGAATTCGAAGGGTAATTGGTTTACTTGGACTAACATTCAATGTGGAGATAATAGAGTGTGGAGGAAGATTGATAGGGCCCTGGTCTCTGAAAGCTGGCTGAATTCTTTTGATGCTAAAGCCTCCTTTCTAAATCATGGCATCTCTGATCACTCTCCTGTGATTATTACGTTTAATGAGCCAGTTAGGGTGAACTGCAAACCTTTTAGGTTTTTCAATATTTGGACAGAGCATAAAGACTTCCGTGAAACAGACAGAGATAGTTGGTGTACTCCTACAGATGGCTTTAAGATGTATCAAAGTGTCCATAAACTTAATAGATTGAAGAGGGTGTTGAGGAATCTAAATAGAGATAGCTTCAATAATATTTCTATGCAGGTTGAGATGACTAAAAAGGAGTTAGATAGTATTCAAGTGCAGATTCAAAGGGACCCTTTGAACAACCAGCTACTTGAAGAGGAGAGGTTAAAAGCTGCTGTTATGAAGAAAGTCCTAAAATGGGAGGAAAATTTCTTTAGACAAAAATCTAGAGTTCAATGGATTGAGCTTGGAGATTTGAATACCAGATTTTTCCACAATTCCATGAAGCAAAGGCAAATTAGTAATAGAATTTCTCAGTTGAATGTAGATGGTGAAGTTGTCAAAGACTAGGGCTGTATTACTAACAGTATTGTTCAGTACTATCAGAACCTCTTTGGGAGTAGAAGTAACAGAAATGTTAGTGTTGATTATAACACCCTGTCTAAAGGAGAGTGTGTTTGTGAGATTGATAGAAAGAAGATGGTGGATCCAGTTACTAATGAGGAGATTAAATCAGCTATGTTTAGCATTGGGTCTGATAAGGCACCTGGTGCAGATGGCTATGGGAGTCTTCTCTTTAAGAAGTGCTGGTCAGTTATTGGAGGTGATATTTGTGAGGCTGTCAGAGACTTCTTCATCTCTGGTAAACTTTTAAAGCAGATTAATGCAACTATTATTACTCTTAATCCAAAAGTAGAGAATGCTTTGCTTTTGAGTGACTTTAGACCCATCTCTTGCTGTAATGTCATTTACAAATGCATTACCAAGATTATTGCAAGTAGAATGAGAGGTTACTTAGATTACTTCATTAATCATGCCCAATCCGCTTTTGTGCCTATGAGGAAGATTAGTGACAATGTCCTGTTAGCACATGAGTTAGTTTTTAACTATCATAGAGCTAATGGTAGGAATGACTGTGCCAGGAAGATTGACTTGAGAAAAGCTTATGATTCTGTGCAATGGAACTGTATTAAAGAAGTGCTCTTGGGCCTTAATTTCCCTGATGAATTCATCAAGTGGATAATGATGTGTATGAGGACCCCTTCTGACTCCATCATGATTAATGGGAAACCTGAGGGGTTCTTTAAAGGGGTTAAAGGAATTAGGCGAGGAGATCCTATGTCCCCTTTACTTTTTGTTGTTGTTATGGAATACCTTTCTACATGCTTAGAATCTAAATGTGATAATAGCTTTGCCTTCCATTCTGGATGTAAAGAGCTGAGAATTAAGCACCTTTGTTTTGCGGATGACCTGTTCATATTTTGCAAAAGTGAAATGAATAGTGTTAGATAGATTGCTAAAGTGCTGCATCATTTTCATGAAGTGTCTGTGTTGAGTTTGAATGAAAATAAGAGCTGCATTTACTTTAGTGGCCTTAGGGAGGATATCAAAAGTTGTATTATGCATGAGTTGGGATTTTCAGAGGGTACTTTACCTATTAAATACCTTGGTATGCCCCTGATCAGTAAAAGGCTTAGCAAAGAGGATTGTAGAGGGTTGATAGAGAAGATAACTAAGAGAATTACTCATTGGATTGTCAGGCATTTGTCCTATGCTGGCAGACTTCAATTAGTGAATGTTGTTCTTTGAACAAAGGATCACTTTCACCCCTCATCTTGCGTCAAAGTATCAAAAAAGTCCAAAGCTGGAAAACCGGATCACTTATACCCTGAACTTGTGTAAACTGGCTCAAAAAGCCCCTTATGCTGATGTGGCACCTTAATTGGAGAGTGGGCTTTTAATTAATATTTTTTATTCTAATTAATCTCAATTAAATCCTAATTAATTGCAATTAAAACCTAATAAATTTCAATTAATCCCTAGTTAATTTAGGGGTCTTTTTAGCCTTTTTGCCAAAAAAATTTCTAATTTTTTTTTTGCTCCGGCGAGGAGGAGGAGGAGCCTCCTCGCCGGAGCTGTTCTTGACAGATCCTCACCTGAGGATCTGTAACAGATCCTCAGACGAGGATCTGCAGATCCTCGCGCGGATCTGTCAAGAACAGATCCTCGCCTGAGGATCTGTAACAGATCCTCAGGCGAGGATCTGTCAACAGATCCTCCGGCGAGGATCTGTACAGATCCTCGTCGGAGGATCTCAAGAACAGATCCTCAGGTGAGGATCTGTTAAAAGATCCTCACCTGAGGATCTGTGACCCGCGGGTCTGGAAGAACAGACCCGCGGGTCTGTATTTTAAAAAAAATTAAAAAAAAAATTAATTTTTTTATGTATATTAAAAAATTAGGGTTGATTTATTAATATTTTAATTTTTGGGGTTAATTAGTTAATTCATATTTTAAAATTTGGAGATTAATTTGTTATATATTAAAAATTAGAGGGTTAATTTGTTGTTTTAGATTTCAGAATAATAGGGATTAAATTGTACTTTTTTAATTATAAGTTTTAATTTGTAATGTTTAAAAAAAATTAGGACCATTTTCAACTTTTTTCTATCAAAAACCACCCTGAGTAACAAAACCACTATGAAAAACCGGAGAGTGTAGTACACTCTCTTAGGTGAGAGTGGGGAGGGGGGTTTTTGACCCGTTTTACGCAAGTTTAGGGTATAAGTGATCCCTTTTTTCAGCTTTGGACTTTTTTGATACTTTGACACAAGTTCGGGGGTGAAAGTGATCCTTTGTTCGTTGTTCTTTTTAGCATGCAGGTGTATTGGGCATCTATCTTCATTTTACCTATGGAAGTTTTGAGAGGAGTTGAGAGCCTGTGCAGGAATTTCCTTTGGAAGGGAAATGTAGATTTTAAGCATGGTAGCATGGTTGCTTGGAAGGATGTTTGCAAGATGAAAAGTGAAGGGGGCCTAGGAGTTAAGGATATTGTCCTCTGGAACAGAATAGCTATCATGAAGCATGTCTGGGAGTTAGTTGTTGTGAAAGATTCCTTATGGGCTAAATGGATCATAAAAAACAAGCTGAAGATGTTGAGTTTTTGGGGCATTACTAAGTCTCTTGTAGCTAGCTGGAGTTGGAGGAATTTGTGCAAAATAAGACAGGATATAAAAGGTTGCTTTTCCTGTGATCTGGGCAAGGGAGACTTGTCTTTCTGGTTTGATCCTTTGTTTCAAGGAAAAGCTATAGTTGATATGTTCCCTAGCATGTCCTTTATTGATGCTGATATCCCCAAGGAGGCTAAAGTTAGAGATGTGTGGAGAAGAGGTGATTGGAGACTTCCTGATCCTGTAGATGATATGACAGAGGGAGTGTGGGACACTATCAAAATTCAGTTAAGGATAAATGATAGAAACGATGCTGTGAAGTGGAATCTGAACAGGGATGGTGTTTTCACTATCAACTAAGCTTGGAAGCATTTCAGGGTGAATGATGAGAAAGTCCCCTGGTGGAAGCTAATTTGGAGCCCTGGTTGTGTTCCTAGACAAAGCTTTATTGCCTGGTTAGCAGTCAGGAAGAAGTTGAAAACCAGAGACAAGTTGAAAAAGTGGGGCTGTGTTGAGGAAAATAGTTGTGTTCTTTGCAATGAAAAAAGTGAATCCATTGAGCATCTGTTTTTCAATTGCAAGTGTACAAAAGCTGTAATGAGCAAGTTGCTGTACAATGGCAATATTCATAGAGAAGTTGGTAGCTGGAGAAGGGAGTGGTCATGGTTTATCAAAAATACCAGAGGAAAAAGCTTGCTACTAAGAGTGAGAAGAGTGGCCTTCATAGCTGTAATTTATCATATCTGAAGGGCCAGAAACAGGGTGATTTTGAGAAGGTTGTTGTTACTGATGTGGAGATTTTTAGAATGATTAGGCAGGATGTGCTGTTGAAGTTGTATGGAAGGCAGTCTAATACTAGTTTATTCTTTCAGATTTATAAGAATTGGCTTTGTATAGAATAGTTGTGCCTCTGCTTTGTACAAAGTTTGAATTTTTGCAGTGGTGGTTAGTTGTGATTGATATAATTCCTTGGTACCTTTTACCAAAAAAAGAATCCTAACGTTTCACCTTTTTAGCGATTTAAGCCAAACGTTTACAAATGTTACAAAACAAATCCAAACGATATTCCTTTTTAGCAATTTAAGCCAAACATTTACAAACGTTACGAAACAAATCCAAACGTTTCACCTTTTTAGTGATTTAATCCAAACATTTAAAACGTTATGAAACCAATCCAAACGTTTAAAACGTTATGAAACAAATCCAAAGGTTTCACCTTTTTAGCGATTGAAGCTAAACAATTACAAACGTTACGAAACAAACCCACACGTTTCACCTTTTTAACGATTTAAGCCAAACGTTTACAAATGTTACAAAACAAATCCGAACGTTTCACCTTTTTAGAGATTTAAGCTAAACGTTTCCAATCGTTACGAAACAAATCCAAATGTTTCACATTTTTTTAGATTTAAGCCAAACGTTTACAAACGTTAAGAAACAAATCCAAACGTTCCCCCTTTTTATCAATTTAAGCCAAACATTTAAAACGTTACGAAGCCAATCCATACGTTTAAAACGTCACAAAACAAATCCAAACAATTATAAACGTTTCGAACCAAATGTTTCACCTTTTTAGTGATAGAAGCCAAACGTTTACAAACGTTACGAAACAAATTCAAATGATTAAAACGTTTTGATTGGTTTCGTAACGTTTTAAACGTTTGGCTTAAATCGCTAAAAAGGTGAAATGTTTGGATTTGTTTCATAACGTTTGTAAATGTTTGGCTTATATCGCTAAAATGGGAAGCATTTGGATATGTTTCGTAACGTTTTAAATGTTTCTCTTAAATTGCTAAAGAGGTGAAAAGTTTGGTTTTGTTTCGTAAAGTTTAACGTTTGGCTTCAATGGCTAAAAAAGGGGAAACATTTGGATTTGTTTCGTATAACGTTTGTAAACATTTGGCTTAAATCGCTAAAAAGCCGAAACATTTAGATTTGTTTCGTAACGTTTTAAACATTTGGATTGGTTTCGTAACGTTTTAAACGTTTGTATTGGTTTGTAACGTTTGTAAACGTATGGCTTAAATCGATAAAAAGGTGAAACGTTTGGTTTTGTTTCGTAACATTTGTAAACGTTTGGCTTCAATCGCTAAAAAAGGTGAAATGTTTGGATTTGTTTCGTAACGTTTGGCTTAAATCGCTAAAAAGGATAGCGTTTGGATTTGTTTCGTAACTATTTAAACGTTTGGATTGGTTTTGTAATGTTTTAAACTTTTGGCTTAAATCGCTAAAAAGGTGAAATGTTTGGATTTGTTTCGTAACGTTTGTAAACATTTGGCTTAAATCTCTAAAAATGTCAAACATTTGGATTTCTTTCGTAAGATTTGTAAACCTTTGTCTTAAATCGCTAAAAAGGAGAAACGTTTGAATTTGTTTCGTAACGTTTTAAACGTTTGGATTGGTTTCATAACGTTTTATATGTTTGGCTTAAATCGCTAAAAAGGTGAAATGTTTGGAATTGTTTCACAACATTTGTAAACGTTTGGCTTAAATCGCTAAAAAGATGAAACGTTGGGATTTGTTTCGTAACATTTTAAACGTTTGGATTGGTTTCATAACATTTTAAACGTTTGGATTGGTTTCGTAATGTTTTAAACGTGTGGCTTGAATTGCTAAAAAGGTGAAACGTTTTGATTTGTTTCGTAACTTTTTTAAACGTTTGGCTTAAATCGCTAAAAAAGGGAAACGTTTGGATATGTTTCGTAACATTTTAAACAATTTTCTTAAATCACTATAAAGGTGAAACGTTTGGTTTTGTTTCGTAACCTTTGTAAACGTTTGGCTTAAATCGCTAGAAAAGGTAATTTTGATTTTTTTCGTAACGTTTGTAAACGTTTGGCTTAAATTGCTAAAAAGGTGAAACGTTCGGTTTTGTTTCGTACCGTTTGTAAACGTTTCGCTTTAATCGCTAAAAAAGGTGAAACGTTTGGATTTGTTTCATAACGTTTGTAAACGTTTCGGTTAAATCGCTAAAAAGGGGAAGCGTTTGGATTTGTTTCGTTACTATTTAAACGTTAGGATTGGTTTTGTAACATTTTAAACTTTTGGCTTAAATCGTTAAAAAGGTGAAACGTTTGGATTTTTTTCGTAACGTTTGTAAATGTTTGGCTTAAATTGCTAAAAAAGTCAAACGTTTGGATTTCTTTCATAACTTTTGTAAACCTTCGGCTAAATCTCTAAAAACGTGAAACATTTGGATTTGTTTCGTAACGTTTGTAAACGTTTGGCTTAAATTGCTAAAAAGGTGAAACGCTTGGAATCTTTTCGTAATGTTTTATACATTTGTATTTGTTTCGTAATGTTTTAAACGTTTGGATTGATTTCGTAACTTTTTAAATGTTTGGCTTGAATCGCTAAAAAGGTGAAACGTGTGGATTTATTTCGTAACGTTTGTAAACGTTTGGCTTAAATCGCTAAAAATGAGAAACGTTTGGATATGTTTCGTAACTTTTTAAACATTTGGCTTAAATCGCTAACGTTTGGTTTTGTTTCGTAACGTTTTTAAACGTTTGGCTTCAATCGCTAAAAAAAGTGAAACATTTGGATTGTTTCATAACGTTTGTAAAGGTTTGGCTTAAATCGCTAAAAAGGTGAAATGTTTTATTTGTTTCGCAACGTTTTAAACGTTTGGATTCGTTTCGTAAAGGTTTAAACGTTTGGATTGGTTTTGTAACGTTTGTAAACGGTTTGCTTAAATCGCTAAAAAGGAGAAACGTTTGGTTTTGTTTCGTTACGTTTGTTAACGTTTAGCTTCAATCGCTAAAAAAGGTGAAACGTTTGTAAACGTTTGGCTTAAATTGCTAAAAAGTGGAAACGTTTGGATTTTTTTCGTAACGTTTTAAACGTTTGGATTGGTTTTGTAACGTTTTAAACTTTTGGCTTAAATCGCTAAAAAGGTGAAACATTTGGATTTTTTTCGTAACGTTTGTAAACGTTTCGCTTAAATCACTAAAAATGTCAAACGTTTGAATTTCTTTCGTAACTTTTGTAAACATTTGGCTTTTATCGCTAAAAAGGTAAAACGGTTAGATTTGTTTCGTAACGTTTTAAACGTTTGGATTGGTTTCCTAACGTTTTAAAAGTTTGTCTTGGTTTTGTAACATTTGTAAACATTTGTCTTAAATCGCTAAAAAGGGGAAACGTTTGGTTTTGTTTTATAACGTTTGTAAACGTTTGGTTTAAATCGCTAAAAAGGCGAAACGTTTCAATTTGTTTGGTAACATTTTAAACGTTTGGATTAAACAGCTAAAAAGGTGAAACGTTTGGATTTTTTTCATAACGTTTTAAACGTTTGGATTTGTTTCGTAACGTTTGTAAACTTTTGGCTTAAATCGCTAAAAAGGGGAAACGTTTGGATTTGTTTCGTAACATTTTAAACGTTTTTGGATTAGTTCTGTGGGAGCCTTAAACCAATTACTACTAAAACCCAATGACTCAGCCCACATGCATCCCAGCCTAGACACTACCCTCTAGGAAAATACCCACTATAGCGTTTGTATTTGTGGCATGTTGTCAATGTAATGATTCTAAATCCTATCTTAGTTTTAGGTCCGGCCTAGCAAATTGTCTAGTTTCGAAATTAGACTTTCAAAACTTCCTGTTGGGCCAAACCTAATAGAAACAAATTCGATTAAGTTATACTCCTTCGCTTAATCAAACCTCCAATAACCAGTCTAGTGGAAACTCCTTTCACTAGATACAGCCGCAAGGCTAAATCAAATTCCAGATTTTAAAACATACATCAACGTCCACCCTACATGTTTTCAACTCCTTCCAAAAAGAGATATAGTCATTACATCGACAAGTGCCATCTACCTGCTTTAGAATTGCTAGAAGGGAGCTTTTTGCAGGAACGCCGACTCTTGCATTGCAATGCAAGGGTCTAGACCAAAATACCTCGGAATAAACCTCGCCTGGAACACGTGTGTGGGAGAAATAAGGTTAGAAGGAGCAACGTGTCTCTATGATCCCAAACTGTTCTATGTGCCAAATTTGCTATGTGCTACGTGGTAAAAACTAACCCCTGTATATCATCTTCATATCATGCATCACATCATACTAACCCCTCGTGGATGCAACAACATGCATCATGCACTAACCCCTTGTCTTGCAGCTATGCTACTGACTGCTCTATCGAGTTCACATTCAACATCTAGAATTTCAAGCAATCAGTCAAATAAATCGGAACGGTCCTACCATGACCCTAACATCGGCAACCCAGACATCCGAGGGACCAGAAAATGGCTCTACTACGACTCCAGAATAAGAAACCCAAACATCAGACGGACCAGAAAAACTGCTCTACTACGACTCCAGAATCAGCAACCCGGATAGCCGACAAATCAAAAGGAGGTTTCTACCAGGCCTTCCACGACTTCAGAATATAGTTAGCACATAAAGAATCAGAAAGGGCTTCCAGCCTCCTACAGAGTTAGAACGGGTTTTTGGCCTCCTACAAAGTCAAAACGGGCTTTCGGCCTCCTAAGGACTGAGAACGGGCTTCCAGCCTCCTAAAGAGTCAGAACAGGCTTTCGGCCTCCTACAGAGTAAGTACGGGCTTCCAGCCTCTTACATAGTCAGAACGGGCTTCCGGCCTCCTATAGAGTCAGAATGGGCTTTCGGCCTCCTACAGAGTCAGAACAGGCTTCTGGTCTCCTATAGAGTCACAATAGGCTTCCGACCTCCTGCAGAATAAAAATGGGCTTCTAGCCTCCTGCAAAATTAGAACGGGTCTTCCACGACTCCGGAATCAGTAATCCAGAATAGTCCAAATAGAACGGCAAGAGTTTCCACCAGACAAAACGATGGAGGTTTCCGCTTTCCCGAACAACTGAATGGAACAACGCGAGTTTCAGTAACCTAGAATATCCAAGAGAGACGGCTAGGGTTTAATCTACCCAGAACAAGCAGCAGAACAACATGGATCCCATCTATGTGGAACAACAAAGCAGAAGAACGGATGTCTTAGCTTTTCAGACCTATCGAATGGAACAACAGAGGGTTCCAATCACTTTCAAACAGGCGAATAAAGCAACAGAATTCCCGGGAATGCTCAACTACAAACTTAATGTCCCACATCGATTTCAAGAAGATACCAAACATCAGAAGCAAGAGGAATTAGCGCTCGGATCGAACGCATCTCCAGCAAAACGGATACAGGGCCCATCTTAAGTCTCAGACTCAAGGAGATCTATTTACAATGCATTCTCTGCATTTGATTATTTTTGAACTATTTATTTGATTAAAATTCTAGAGTCGATGATGCAATATACTCTGCTCATTTATGTGATGTTTTTCCTGTTGGACATGTTATTTTCAGTAACCATATATGCATACATTGATGAGATCGAGCTATGTCATTAGCTCATTCAATAACCGGTACAAAGAAGTGAATAACTTCAAGAGAGAATTCTGTCGCAAGAGACTTTACTCTTGAATCATGAGAAAAGTTGGATAGCTGTCTTAAAGGGATAACGGCTTGCAGGGTAGTACCCACAAGAGATATCTCACAGGTCTCTTGGCATAAAAAGATTTGGCCACAAATGGAAAGGTTTACGCGACTCAAAGGCGCCCAGCAGTAGAGGGACACGTTAGAACGGACGTCTAGCCCGGATAGGAATCACCACCAATAAAGAAGTCCCCCACCAAGCAGCATCCCACCAATCTACGAGAGCGGGACGATCTAAAGAGTGGAAAAGGAGTGCCCTGCAAGACCTCCTTTGGACGCCTACGAGCCGCATAAGACGCTCATAAAAAATAGTGAATTACAAAATCCGAAAAGGACTAATTGACGACAGGGGTCCGGCCCCTTGAAACAGAAAGTATCACAATTGTACCGGTTGTTCAATGAGATAGCAATATACATCTCTTATCAAGCATGCATGCCGTGATTATTGACCAGCGCACGTACCTAGAAAGGCCAGACAAACGACCGTAAATTCTAAAGCACAATCTTTGAGACAATGGAAAATAATGAAATGATAATAATGAGATACACTTTCCAGTAGCGCCATGTAATTGTTGAAATGCACATATACTGTCAAAACAGAAACCAAACAAATCATACAGGGCTAAGCCACAAAAATCAAAGCAGATGAATAGAGTAGATTGGCGGACTCTTTGTTGGAACATCCAATATCCCATCAAGAAAAAAACAAAATGCTCTAATGAGGGGACAAATCAGAGTCCGGAATGGAAGGTTAATGAAAAACATTGCCGATCTTCATAAAATGCAAAGCTCAGAAATTCACAGCGCTGAATCTAGGGGTATTAAGACCATCATGGGATTTCACGAGACGACGAGTTTCCGACATCTGGGACAATCAAAATAGGACAATATGGTTTTCAGTCATCCAGAACAACCAAATTGAGCATCATAGAGTTCAAAAGCAGAAAAGGCTTTAGCTATCCAGAACAGCCGAGCGGAACATTGGAAATTACATATCAATCTGTTCATGGCCGGACTATAAGAGCCAGATTGAGCAAAGTCAGAGCAAGACTCTTCATTGAACTATCCAGTCCCCCACCAGAAAACTGAATGCTTCAATGAGGTGGCAATACTGATTCTACAATAGATAAGCTCGGGAAAAATGAAAATGGAGCCAATTTTCGCAAATTTGGACGCCTGTCAAGGCCCAGAATACCGAGTCCTGAATAGACAAGCATAGAAAAATAAAATATGGGGCCAGTTTTTGCAAATTTGGAAACCCCGAAAAGGCTCATAAATCTCCACAATTAGAGTGTACCAGAATCTTGATAGGTAACAGGCCATCACTTGAAAAGAACCTAAATAGTAGGGGGCATCAAACGCCTTCATTAACAGACAGCACGGGGCAGAAGACTTCCTCAGCAGGACAATCAAGGGCCGAAGATTTCCTCAGCCAGACAGCAAGAGGCGTAAATATTCCTCAGCCAGACAATCAAGGGGCAGAAGACTTCCTCAGCTAGACAATCAGGGGGCAGAAGACTTCCTCGGCCAAACAGCAGAGGGCAGAAGACTTCCTCAGCCGGACAGCAGGGGCAGGAGACTTCCTCAGCCAGACCGTAGGTACAGAAAACTTCCTCAGTCAGCCAGCAGGAAGCAGAAGACTTCCTTAGCCAGACAATAGGGGAAGAAAACTTCCTCAGCTAGATAGTTGGGGGCAGAAGACTTCCTTAGACATATAGCAGCAGAGGGCGGAAGAACTCCTTTCTATCAGAATTTTGGAGAATTAAGGTCCCCACCACTCTACAAGTACATCAGGACAGGCACCATGCCGCCACAATCCAGAGACGAAAATCTGGATAGCAAGGGACCATCAGAATCCCCACAACAGGCTTCCGCCCTCTTACAGAATCAAGCACAAGCCTCCGACCTCTTACAAAATCAGCATAGGCCTAAAAAATCTAAAAGCAAAATACGCCTCGAAAACCACATGCAACATTCCTCTACTACCTGGAGAAGGAAATCCGGATGATAGCAAACATCAGAGTCCTCTTAATAGGCCTCTTGCAGAGTCAGAATAGCCATGCCATTGCTATCCTGAGACGAAATCCAATATGATAGGGGGCATCAAATCCCTCGTCTCAGATAGTAGGAGGATTAACCCCATTACTCTAAGAGGATCCTCAAGAACCACGGGTTACAAGCCTTTACAACTCAGAATATGCGCCATGCCATTACTATCCCGAGGTGGAAATCCGGATTGCTAGGGGCATCGAAACCCTCGTCACAGATGTCAGGCTCTCTACTCATCTAAAAGCATTATGCCTCTACCGTCCTACAAAGAACATCCGGATAGTACGGGCAATAAAGACCTCAAGAAAGGCGTCGGGGCCTCCTACCCCAAGAGAAATAAGGACGGGCTTTCAGCCCCCTTACCCCATAAGCATGAAGAAAAGGCGTGGGGCCTTCCTCCAAGAGACAAGATGGGTTGCCAACCTCTTACCTCCAAAAGTAGGCGTTGGGCCTCTTCCCTAGAATTAAGACGAGAGAATCTAAACACAGGCGCGATTCCTCTACTATCTTGATACAGAAATCCAGATAGCAGGGGGCATCAGACCCCTCTCTATGAAAGTTAACAAACCTCTGCTACTACACAGAAAGGGGCATCGGTCATAGGACTAAGGCCTCCCACGACTCAAAACACTTATAGGACTACGAACTCCCAATTACAGCAACATCACAGTACTATGGCTTTCCATTAGTTAAAAATCTCGGGACTACGGATGCCCATTATTCAAGTACTCAGGGACAACGGGTTCCCATAATTTAAGAACTCCGGGACTACGCCTTCCCACAAACCAAAGGATCATGGGACTGCGACTTCCCACCAGCAAGACAATAGGAAGGGCAGAAGATTTCCTCAATCAAACAGTATGGAACTATGGCTTCCCACCATCCAAACATCACGTGACTACGGGTTCCCACTGTTCATATATTCAGGGACTATGGGCTCCCAATTATGAAAACATCTCGGGAATAAGGCTTCTCACAATTGTCACGGGACTATGCGTTCCCAATCATGGGAACATCTCGGGATCAAGGCTTCTCACAATTCAATCTTCATGGGACTACGGGTTCCTAATCATGGCAATATCTAGGGGCCGCGGCTTCCCACAATTCGATCATCACGGGACTACAGGCGCCTAAACACAATAGAAGACGAAGAATCAGATAACTTTTTGGAAACCAGAAATTAGACATCCAGAACGCGAAGTGACGATGAAATTCAACAAGCAAAGTATCCACGCGCAGGAAACAATGTACTGACATACAAGAAGGCACTACAAAGAAAAAAATTCTACTTGTCAGAATCCCAGTCCTACACCAGGGTCTCAGAATCTCCATCATCGCCACCGGAGAACTCTCATCGTCAGCATCGTCGTCGCGCCCAGCCTGCACACCGTTAGAAGAAGAAGTAGGGTCTCCACGACAACCAAGGGCTCTAAGACCAAGACAACCGAAACAGAAGTCACATCAACCACCATAAGGAAACCCAAGGGAATATCAGCTCCACTGTCAGCAGAAGCCAGCTCCGCTCACTGCAACCTGCGGCCCAGATCGTCCATGCAGTACTGCAAGAAAACAGAGATCAGTCAGAGCAAAAAATTGCATACATGCACACATATAGAATAGATCATATTGCATTCTGGCATTTTTACCCTCATCTGTGCAGATACAGTACATAGCTGATCTCTCAAGGAGCAACGGGCTTTGAACCTCCATCTCACCCCAGAATAAGGACAAGGCGACAACCCTAGTCCAACACATGAACAAGTATCAAATATCAGCTTCAAAAGCAGAAGACAGGAAGGCATCAGGTCTCCACCAGCCAAAAGACAGGGACATCGGGTCTCCACCAGCCAAAAGACAGGGACATCGGGTCTCCACCAGCCAAAAGACAGGGACATCGGGTCTCCACCAATCAGAAGACATGGGGCATTAGGTCTCCACAAACTAGAGAACCAGGGGCATCAGGTCTCTACCAGTAAGAGGATCAGGGGCATTAGGTTTCCACCAACCAAAGAACCGCGGGCATTAGGTCTCCACAAGCTAGAGAACCGGGGGCATCAGGTCTCCACTAGCTAGAGAACCGAGGGCATCAGGTCTCCACCAGCAAGAAGTCAAGAAAAAGAGGCTTCCCAACAGACAGAAACAGAAGAAAAAGAGCACTATCAAGGTAATAAAACATCCAGAATGTTAAACAAACACAAGAAGGGAGCGCATCAGCACCGTACGGAACCTGAAGCCCAGGCACGCCAATCGGAGGCCACTTACCTAGAAGACAGGGTAACACAAGATCGTCAAAGTAGCTTTGTCGGGGAGCAGATACAAACTCAGCCACCGGATAACCTTTGTGGTCTGGACGAAGAGCAAGGGTTCGTGCCATGCATCAAATACCGCATATACCCAATCTCTCAGTGGCGCCCTGCAGCCAGCGAGGTCAAATATCCCCCGGAAGGATGTTCTGCGACGAAGGGATCCGCAAAATACTCCAAGTAAGTGTACAAGTCAAATACAGTTTAAACACTAATAAGTTTGTTGTATGTTGTGTACACCAATCTAGGCCAGCTCATTCAACTACTCTCTACAAGCAACTCCCAGACTCCGAGTCAGAATACGAAACACATCCCAGAATCTAAGCAATAAAAACCTATCTCCGGTAAAAGGTCAAAATCCTGAAAGAGTGCAGTTAAATAAGGATGTATCCAGTTAAATAAGGATGTATCCAGTTAAATAAGGATGTATCACCCAAATCTGAGAAAAGACGAATTAATGTGAATAAGGATGTAACCACTTTCCCCTGAGGCAGTTATACGCGCAAGCTTTCCATGGGCTACTTAGGGCCATTTTTCTTCCAATAAACCCAGGACCAAAAGGCTCCACATAAAATTCAAAACAAGTCTCAGAGCCTTCAAAACAAGTCCTAGAGGATCTGAACAAGCCATAGTGGATCAGAACAAACCCCAGAGAATAAGAGCAAGACGTAGAGCCTTCAAACAAGATCCAAAGCCTTGAAATGAGTCCTAAAGCCTTCAGACAAGTCCTAGAGCCTTCAGAAAAGACTCAGAGCCTTCACGCAAGTTCCAGAGCCTTCAGAAAAAGACCTAGAGCCTTCACACAAGACCCAGAGCCTTCAGATGAGTTCCAGAGCCTTCAGACAAGTCCCGAAACCTTCAGAGTAAGTCCTAGAGCATTCAAACAAAGTCTCAGAGCCTTTAGAACAAATCCAATGAATCATAACAAGTCCTAGAGCATTCAGACAAGTCCTAGAGCCTTCAGAATAAACCCGGAGAGTTGCCCTAAAGACGGGATCCAAAAGAGCCAGACTCCTCAAATGGCATAAAGACACCAAAACGCGGTAGAGAAACACCGAAACATGGTATAAAGACATCATAAGTGGCAGAAAGATGCAAAAGCCTGATGGAAAATATCAGCATACGGTAGAAAGACACCGAAGTCTGGTAGAAAGACACCAGCATCCGTTAAGCGTGGAATAATTAACAGAATCCAGACACCTATGAATAAGGTGACCTTTGGGATGGCCAAAGGATCTTGTCTGTCTATAAAAAAATATCAGACAAGAAATTACCAGGGTTAGAGCCATCAGACCACTCTTAGGACGGCCGAGAGTTTATAGCTCCATTCCACGGGGTATGCACTCAGGCAGCTCGGGCTCAACGGCAGCTGAGAAAACTACTCTCGTCCAGATGCGGAGTAGACTAGAACTAGAGATGCATGAGGCCAGAGTCATGCACCACAGAGGGTAATGCTCAGACTAGGGCATTACCACACCACCGGGCGAGCAAGCGCCTCCGATGGTGGGATGTATCCTTGTCGCTCGTCTAACAACAAATCTCTTCTTTAACAAAAATTCACCTACTTCGTCAATTCTCGTTAAAGAGGGGGCAAACTGTAGACACCTATTTTACGGACAGGTAAAAAGCGATAAGGAACTGAAGCGTCCAATGATGATTTCCAGAGAAATTTGTCCAGGTGACGAGCTTTCGATTTGCTTGCTGGAATCTAAGCAGGCGTAATCTGTGCACAACTGTGAACTTGGAGGATTAAAACGTAATTAGGCGTAAATAGCCCATAAAAATCCAAAAAAATTATAATTTAACTCTAAAAATTGGACTAATTGCCATATCTTAAAAGTTTATGGGCCAATTTGCAAGTTTTACGAACTAAAATTGACTGTACCCAAACCCATAGGGTCTCAAGAGTCGTTTTTAATACTTTCGGGCACCAAATTAACACGTTTAGTCATAGTTATCACTTAATTAATTAATTAATGCGAATTTAAAAAGTAAAAAATTAAGGTAAATAACCTAATCCTAATAATCTATCACTGAACACTCTTTGATTATTGTTGTATATCTAAAACTTTAACTAAGAGAATTTAAAATCAACTTAACCTCTTGATAACCCTAGGTCACCCCTAACCACTATAAATAGAACCCTTAATTAGCCTGGCTAAAGGTGGCACACAAACCCTAGAAAAATAGATAGAAAATTCGGCCACCACACACACACACACACTAAGATCTAGTCTTGAAAACACTAAACACGTGTTAATTCTCCAAGAACGCGACATTCGCACGGATACGAAGCTGGATTCTGCATCCACTTCGCCAGCAAACGAGCCAAAGACTCAAATCGGTAATTCTGAGGACCCACTATAATTATTCCTTTGGTTTTCAATAGCATGAATATCATAACTGATATTGTTATGTGTTTTAGGGTGTCTTGTTAGCTTGTGTGTTAATTTTAGCTATAGAATTGCCATAAATAGCATAATCATTAAATTGCCAAATCACCATAAAATTTGATGAAAAGGCATGTTAATCACTACAGTTAGCTATTTTTAATGTTCAAAACCAGAAAACAATCAATTAGGTCCCTTAGAATGTATGCTTCTAGGTATATTTTAGCTGTTTTTGTCATGGAAAACCTCAAAAATAGTTGCTGCCCTGAAAGTATTTTTTGCCTAGAGGAGCTTTAAACACTCCAAAATTACTATTTTTGGATTTCTTGTTCGATTTTAGACCGTTTTGACTTTTTTTGCATGAGAAACGGACTTGAAACGAGTGAGAACGAAGCAAAACAAAATCCCGGAACTACTGCCGAAGAATCGCCTCATCCCCGCTTTAACCGACTGCACCGCCAAGATAAACCGCCACCACCGCCACTGTGGCAGCGCTGCCAAGTCATCCTGCCGGCACCGGTAGCTTAAGCTAGCGCCGTGCTCCTCCTTCGCCGGCCCTCCAGATTCTCTCCCAGATCCTTCCAGACGCTATTCAAACATCAAAACATGTTTTCGGGCTCATCCGGACTCCAAATCAAGCCCATTTTGAACCCATACATAGATAATTCGGAGAATTCTCTTTATTTATGAGATTTTTTATTCTATTCTGTTCTTCCTGGGCGCGGCCTTAATTCTACACATATAGCATCATATTTTATAATGTAACGGGCTAGATCCGACGTAAAACGGGCTCAGAAGTCGAAATATGTAACATAGTGTATATACCGAGCCCACGAGTCCGAGGCCCAGCAAATTAGCAACTTCCAGAGCCGATTTCGGGCTAACCCGAACTCAGAATTGACTCCGGATCAAACCAGTAGAAACGGATCGATGAGATGCACAACTCCCATGATCTGGCCGAGAGCCCATTCTGACCAGACCGATGGTTAAAACCCGCGGAAGTGCCAAGCACTCAAAGTCACCGAGGTTAACCTTATATGTATATCCAACTACCCCTGAGCATGCCTGCAATGCTTACTGCTTTCCAAAATAATTCCAAATCGAATAATAAACTGGTTAAAGGACTAATCACCTAAAATTAGCCCATTAATAACTTAAGACATTAAGTTATTCAATTAAATTGTTCTAAATTAATCAAATTAAGATTTTTATTAATAAATAAAGGAAAATATAAGGACGTTTAAAAGTTGTATCAAGTACGATACAACGACTGAAGTACCGCGGAGGAGCGACAAGTCTACGCGTGACAGAAATCACGAAGAAAAACGTATAAGAAGATAATAGGAAGTTTACCTAAGAAGGTAATTAAAGTATAGAAAAATTCGAGGACGAATTTTTATAAGGGGGGAAGAATGTAATACCCCGTACGTTTGACGTTGCCGAAATGGGCAACGCAATTTAAATTAATAGTCAGAGCGACTAGAAAAAGGAGTTAACGAAGGAATTAAGTAATTGAGGAAGAGGATAGGTCGATATTGAAATTTAAAGAAGGAATTTCAATATTTGTAATGCCTAAAATAATTAAACGGGACTAAGGAAAAGTTGGAATTAAAAATAAGATTAAGTCCCCGAGAAATTAGAAAATGAAATTTTATTGCCCGAAAAATACTAAATAAATAAATTATTGATGGGATTCAATAATTAAGAAAATAATATTGATAATTTGGATATCAATATTTATAAATGAAAAATAAGGAAGAAAAAGTGACAAAAATCGTCGTTTTCGCTCAAATTGGAAAATTGAGCGTTTTAGCCAAAATTTGACAAAATCGATGAGCGGAGTTTAAATAATAAGTGGGCGGAAGATTATTATTTATTTCAACATAAATAATACGAAATTTTGTCGAGATTAAACGATTAAGTAATTTTTTTGGGCTAAATTGAATAAAAGAAAAGCTTATGATTAAATGTCGAGGAGGTGGCTTCATTAAGGGTTCAAGTGCATTTTTGTCATAAATATATATAGTTAATTATATGATTTAAGATCAGAATATACACCCATTTTCTCAGCTCAAACCCTCACCATCTTCATCATCTCAACTCCATATGAAAATCAAACTTCAATTCACCATAACTTATTCGTTTTAGCTCGGTTTTGATCGATTCTTGCGGCAACGGAAAGAAGAGAACCATACCTACTGATTGAACCCAATAAATCAAGGTAAAAATATCATCTTAAGGTTAGGGTTGCTGCTGTTAATTTTTTGTTTTGATAATAATTGTTGAAAATGATGTTTATAAGCTTAGAATTAATAGTTTTGGCATGGTTTTGGTTAGTTTAGGCAGAAATTGAATGGGTTGTTGAGCGAGGTTGTGAGAGTTGTGCTTGGGATAGGTTTTGTATAGAGCTTGGTGTGGAGGAGGCCATCCATGGTGGCTGGAGTTGCTGGACCTACGGTCCAGCAGATTTGCCACCGTGCCGTAGCACGGTGGAGCTGCACATTGCAGCAGCCCTGATGCAACGCACCAGGGCATGATCAGCCTCTCCCCTTGTAAACTAGGGGACGGAAAGGTGAAGAAGATGAGGGGGCTGATTCCACCCTCCGTATATGTTTAATGTGTTGATCGTTTCAAGTTGTTAGCGGAGTTACGAAACTAGTAATCGAACTTGACGTAAAAGCAGTTTTTAGGATAAAATGTTAATGATTTGAAATTGATATCGGTTAGGCATTATGGCATGATTAGGAATGAATATATAGGTTATAATATTGTATTGTAGGATGTTTTAGATTGACTTAAACGATTAAAAGGCTAATGGTATTAATAGACGTTTAAACTTAGAACATCAATGACGTAAGTAACGTTAAAAATGAAATGTTGAATTTAATAAATAAAATGGTTATAGGAAATTTATTAGGGCTGTTCTAAATGGATTATAAGGTTAATGATTTAGTAAAATAGTCATGTTAAACAAATTGTAAAATTTTGCTTTTGTAACATGTCCGAATCGAATAGGAATCGATAGGCGACGCTTGGTGAATTAAGTCACGTTTCGATTAAGAATAAGGTTGAACCTAAAGTAAGGATACTAAGGGTTATATATGCTATTTTAAACTCAAATTGCTAAGGAAAATAAATTAAGGCCAAGCATTGTAAAATTTAAAAACAAAAAGGTGATATTGACGTAACAACGCAAATAAGCGAATTTAGATGTTTAAGCGGGTTTTATAGGATTGATTGGGTATTATAGATGGGCTGAAGTTAAGAAGACTTAACTTAATATAGTAATTTATTAGTTTCGATTTCATAACGCCAATATAATTTAAATGCATTTTTGAACCTCGTTTGTGACAGACAAACCGAGAGACGACAGGATCGGCGGTTTTGTCCTAGGAGTATTCGGCCAAGACTAATGCGTATAAATGAATTGGATTGGAAATCAAGGAGTGAGTATACTTTACTCTCGCGTATTATTATGCTATAAATATAATATTAAATATCTTATTTATAAGTTATAAAAACACATCGCATTATATAATTATTTGTTGTGATTTGAAATTGTATAAATTAAATGGTATTCTACCGTGAGATACACGGAATATGATATATATATATATATATATATATATATATATATATTAATAGTTTATGTTTGATAATTAAATTGTGAATTCATTTATTATATATTTGAGAATGAATTATATATTTGGTGTTGGATCAAATTGTGTAGTGTTTTGTTGTTGTTTGTTCTATGTTTGAAATATCGTATATCGTTTATTGTTATTTGTTCTATGTTTGAAATTGGTGTGTGATCCGAAGAAACAAGCTACCTACTGGGCGTCAATAGGCCATGTGATCACCGGTTTTTGTAAGAGTCTAGATGTCTATACTTAGAATTGTTTGACATGAGCTCAATATACGCTAATTATGTTTGGGTATCGGAAAGGAGGATTATAATTTTGGTAGATACGAGGTAACTCGGTCGAACTATCTCGGGACCCGTATCTAGTGAGTAACTCGGTTGAACTATCTCGGGACTCACACCTTGGGATTAAATAGTGGCATAAGTAACTCGGTTGAACTATCTCGGGACTATGCCACGTGGTAACGAGTAACTCGGTTGAACTATCTCGGGACCGTACCACTTGGATCAAATGATTTGATATGAATACGATACATGTAAGGAAAGGTTAAGAGTTTAAGATTAAGGTTTCGATCAGATCAAATCTTTGTGTCACGACCCAATTTCATAGATCGCGACCGGCGCTAGGGTATGAGTATGGTCATACCGAAACCCGTAGCAAGCCTCGCGGAAAATCTTATATTCAATATAAACCTGCAAGAAAACTAATGCTCGGGGGCAACCGAGACTTCAGCCTAAGTCTAACAACTTATATAGCAATTCTAAAATAATAAACTGATAGATTCAAACTATGAAACATTCCTCATATATTAATAATCCAATGTAACATGCCAAAGTATAATAATATATCAGTCGTACCACTACGACAAACCGAAGTACAATAAAAGAGACAACTAGTTCTACTGCGGTCTAAGAAGTAAAACAGTTGACAAGTCTGATAACATAAAAAGCCCTCCGAGGAATCAAAAGATCGGAGATGACCAACGCTCTCAAAATCATAAATCTGGAAAGTTGGGAAAACAACAGGGTCAGATATACTGAGATGAGTTCATAATGCTATTTACATTTATTAAGATTAAAACCCTTAAAACAAATCCTTTTATACTAATATATATATACTTGATTATGGAAAACACTATTGAAATGAAATCCCAAAGTATTTAACCCAAAGTAGATGGGAACATATCCTCATCGATTTCCGAAGTAGGCCAGACATTAGTCAGCCAATCCCAAAGTACTTACCAGTGCACACAGTCTCGATACAAGCCTATCGAGTAGCTCGTTTCAATCCAGATCCATAATCCTTAAAACAGTTCACAAACATTCGATATACGAAAATAACTTGCGGTACTTAAGCGGTAAATAACACTATAAACTCACTGCTTGCTTGTCCACGTGAACCTTGGCAACAGCTAACCTTGCGTAGACTCCGAAGCACGAGCCGTCGACGGGTCTAAAACATTATATAAGTTAAATTCCGAACATCCCCTAACTCTAAGAATACTAGACTCCACATAGGACTAGCATTTCACAACACAACCAAAGATTCAAACAAGGTAATCAAAGTACAACTAAACATCCATACAACTAATTATCCAAATAAGGCAAGTTAAGCTTAGGTGAGTTCTTATCTCTTAAAACGAAACCAAGGTACTTAAATACTTACATAGTCTTTACAAAACAATTACAGTTCCCAAAGTAGTGTGTTAGCCTTACGTCAGTATAGCTCAACACAACATGTCGGGAGACCATGTCTAACCCGACCCATCCATAAAACAAGTTTAAAACCAAAGTCTTTAAATCAAACCTTAAATGAAATCAAATTCGGTTTTTAAAATAAGAACTCACACCGAAACTTAATAATGCCAAAAACAATTAAGATTGCTAACACTTAGCAAATAGCACCCCAAGTACATTGAAATATAACACCTTGCATGCCTTATATAACCTAATTCACATTAAAGCACAACCTAAGATAATCTAACATTCTTTAACAAGTTTTAAACCATCTCTTAAACAATTTCCAGCGCTTAGTAATAAGTTCAAACCGAGTTTAAATTCAAAAATGTTAACCAAACTATATGCTATTCCATTTAAACGATTTCTCAAAATCACCCCATGTATCGTTTAGCATCTAATACCCTATGATCCATTACTTTGAAATTTCCAGATTTTAGTTTAATCTTTAAACAAAATTTCATCTTAAAAGCATTAATCAAACGATGTTAAAATCCGTTTACAAGATTTCCCCAACACACCCAATGTACGTTTGATGTCTAGCAACCTAAGCTTAGTTTTTAAGAAATTTCCAGATTTTTAAGTAAGCATCAAAAACAGTTTATAACCCAAAATCTTTAGCAATTTGATAAGTCTATCAATTGTAACATTAAAACCAAGTCACCCAATGTACAATTGAAATTCAAAAGACTAATATAACATCAAGTGAAGATTTCCAGAATTTAGATCAATACAAAACAGAAAATATAATCAAATTACCCAAGGTATCAAAATAAATGAATATATAGCAATCTCTACAATCAAAACAAGGGATTTAAACCACTAACCTCTTGAGATGGATTAAGAACAACAATCAAGAGAAAAACTCAGAAAAAAATATTGATCCACAATCAGCCTACAACCAATTCATATGATAGCTAATGAATTTATAGTTGATAGATATGATAATCAATGGATTAAACCATAAGGAAATGATTAAAATACTTATAATGATCACCAAAGGCTTAGGAATTGGTGGAATATGAAAATCAGAGATTATGTGCCGTTTTAGGGTTTTTAGAAAAGTGTAAAATCAGTTTAGGTCGAAATAGGTGAGTTTAAATAGAAATCAGCGAACTGAACAGTGCACGCGTCGCGCCCGTTACACCTACTTCGCGCCCGCGATACATGAATCGCGCCAGTGATTCATGCATGCCGCGCCCGCGAAATGCTACTGTTTCCGATGAAATTTTGAGATTTTGAAATTGAAATCGAAAATGCTTCAAACTCCGAGGTTACTTCTAATACATCTTAAAACACATTTTAAAAGGTTTGGAACCTTTAAAACGCGAATCTAAGTGGTCGAACCACTCAAACGAACCCAAGGTACCGTTTAGGCTTAACGAAACAAGTTAGAAAAATACGGGATGCTACATTCTCCCCAACTTAAAAACAAAATCGTCCTCGATTTTACAACAACGAAACTAAACAACAACTCATGTAAACACACCAAAGTAATGCACATAATACAAATACCCAAAATATCACTCACCAAGTAGCACATAAATACACACATAACCCAAGTACTAACATAGCATAAAACAACTAACAATGACAACGTACCTCTAGGAAAGAGGAAAGGATAACGGTTCCTCATGTCGGACTCTGTCTCCCAAGTGCATTCTTCTACAGAGGGATTCCGCAACAGAACCTTGACCATCGGAATCTCTTTGTTCCGTAACCTACGCACCTGCGTATCGACAATCTCGACAGGTCGTTCCTCATAAGACAGCTCTTGGTCAACCTCAACACTCTGTGGTACAATCACTTGAGAAGGGTCAGAAACGCACTTCCGCAACATCGAGATATGAAATACTGGATGCACCAAAGACATGTCTGGTGGTAAAGCCAAACGATAAGCAACTGCCCCAACTCTCTCCGTAATCTCATACGGACCAACAAACCTGGGTGCTAACTTTCCCTTAACGCCAAAACGTACAACGCCTTTCATAGGCGAAACTCGAAGGAATACATAGTCGCCAACCTGAAACTCAAAGTCCTTCCGCTTAAGATCAGCATAGCTTTTATGACAACTAAAAGCAGTCTCAAGCCTACGCTTGATCAAAGGTACCTTCTTAGAGGTAATCTGGATGATCTCAGCTCCAGAAAGTTTACGCTCGCCGACCTCTTCCCAACATATAGGAGATCGACACTTGCGCCCGTACAATGCCTCATAAGGTGCCATCTCAACACTAGCGTGATAACTGTTATTGTAGGAAAACTCAATCAAGGGCAAATGAGTATCCCAGCAACCCTGAAAATCCAGAACACACATCCTGAGCATGTCCTCCAAAGTCTGAATCGTCCTTTCAGACTGTCTGTCAGTCTGAGGATGAAATGCAGTGCTGAAATCCAATCTCGTACCCAAGGATTCCTGCATCGCCCTCCAAAACCGAGAGGTGAAAATCGATCCTCTGTCCGAAACTATCGACACTGGTACACCATGGAGACTAACTATTCGATCGATGTACAACTGTGCCAACTTCGAAGCCTGATAAGTAACCTTGATTAGTAAGAAGTGAGCTGATTTGGTCAAACGGTCAACTATCACCTAAATCGAATCATACCCCTATCGGGTACGTGGTAAACCAACCACAAAATCCATAGCGATCCGCTCCCATTTCCACTCTGGAATAGGTAGCGGTTGCAGATACCCAAACGGTCTCTAATGTTCTAACTTTACCTGATGGCAAGTCAAACACTTAGACACAAACTCTGTAACATCCTTTTTCATACCGCTCCACCAGTATGTACCCTTGAGATCATGATACATCTTGGTAGAACCCGGATGAACACTGTAAGCTGACTTGTGCGCTTCCTCCAGAATCTGGTCTCTCAAACCATCTGAATCCGGAACACACAGTCGAGAACCGTACCTGAGAATTCCATCCGCCAGAACAAACCCAGAATTTCCATCCAGATGGATCTCATCCATAATCCGTTTCAATTGTGGATCCTCAGCTTGCGAAGCTTTGATCCTATCAATCAAAACCGGTTGCACTTGCAACTGTGCCAACAAACAACCTTTTTGCGAAACCTGAAATCCGTATCCCGAAGCTAACAGACCATGCCACTCACGGACCATGAGTCTCCGCCCAACCTCTGAAATATGGGCCAAACTGCCCGAAGACTTGCGACTCAACGCATCGGCTACCACATTAGCCTTACCCGGATGGTACTGAATAGAACAATCGTAGTCTTTCAGTAGTTCCAACCATCTCCGCTGCCTCAGATTCAACTCCCGCTGATCAAAGATGTACTTCAGACTCTTATGATCAGTAAAGATCTCGCAAGTAGCACCGTACAAATAGTGCCTCCAAATCTTAAGAGCAAAAACCACAGCTGCTAACTCCAGATCATGAGTAGGATAATTCACCTCATGCTTCTTCAGCTGACGAGAAGCATAGGCAATCACCTTACCATGTTTCATTAACACACAACCCAAACCGATACGAGAAGCATCACAATATACAGTGAACCCCTCAATGCCAGATGGTAAAGCCAACACAGGAGCTGTAGTCAAAATCCCTTTGAGCTTCTCAAAGCTTTCCTCACACTTGTCAGTCCATTCAAACTTAACACCCTTCTGTGTTAGTTTAGTCAAAGGTGCGGATATTCTAGAGAAATCCTGCACGAACCGACGATAGTAGCCAGCCAACCCGAGAAAACTTCTGATCTCAGTAACTGACCTTGGCCTCTGCCAATCCATAACCACCTCAATCTTCTTTGGATCGACCTTGATCCCATCCTTCGACACCACGTGTCCTAAGAAAGTAACTTGGTCCAGCCAGAATTCGCACTTTGAGAACTTAGCATACAGTTGATGCTCACGCAACTTCTGCAGTATTGTCCTCAAGTGGAATGCATGTTCCTCCTCACTCCGAGAGTAAATCAGTATGTCATCGATAAACACAATAACGAACTGATCCAGAAAAGGCTTGAACACCCGGTTCATCATATCCATAAACGCTGCCGGTGCGTTCGTTAACCCAAAAGACATGACCAGAAACTCGAAATGCCCGTAACGCGTTCTGAAAGCGGTCTTAGGCACATCGACGTCTCGGATCCGAAGTTGATGATACCCGGATCTCAAGTCAATCTTTGAAAAATACCTAGCACCCTCTAACTGATCGAACAAATCATCAATACGAGGAAGAGGATACCTATTCTTGATAGTAACTTTGTTCAGCTATCTGTAGTCAATACACAGCCGAAAAGAACCATCCTTCTTCTTGACAAACAACACAGGAGCACCCAACGGAGAAGTACTCGGCCTAATAAAACCATTATCCAACAACTCTTGCAACTGTTCCTTCAACTCTTTTAGCTCTGCAGGAGCCATCCGATACGGAGGTATCGAAATAGGAGATGTTCTAGGAACAACATCGATACAGAACTCAATGTCATGATCAGGTGGTAATCCAGGCAACTCCTCTAGAAACACATCAGTGAACTCATTCACTATCGGAACACTATGAACATCGCCACTGTCACCCTCTAAATCACAAACCACCGCTATGAAATCCTGGCAACCCTTGCCCATCATACGCTTGGCCTTGATCGCCAAAATTAGATTCCTAGGTGCTTCTGTCTTTTCCCCTTTGAAGGAAAAAGGCATATCACCAGGAATCCCAAACGATACCGACTTCCCTCGACAGTCGATAGAAGCAAAATGGCGTGAAAGCCAATCCATCCCCAAGATGACATCAAAAGATAACACGTCAAGCATAATCAAATCAGCACTAAGATCCCTACCATGTATAATCACAGAACAAGACGGATAAACCACGTCCACCACAACACTATCAGACAAAGGTGTAAATACAGATAAAGGACCTAACAACCTAGATGGTGTCACACTCAACTTAGCAGCAAAACTCGAAGAAACAAAAGAGTGAGTTGCACCCGCATCAAACAAAACCACTGCATCTACAAAAGAAATCGGAATAATACCTTGCACCACGGCGTTTGATGCACGAGCATCCTGAGGAGTCAAAGCAAACACTCTAGCCTGACCCTGTCCCTGCTACGGTGCCTGAGCAGAGCTGAAACTACCCGAACCTCTACCACCGTTACTACGGCCACCAAAACCACGTCCTCCTGAACCACGGCCCCGCTGACCACCAAACGAAGCGGCGGGTTGAGAATACCCCGCAGAAGGAGTAAAAGCAGTTCTCTGCTGCTGAAAAGACGGCTGAGCAACACTAGCCGACGACACCTGCTGCCAGATGTCGGACACTCTCTCGCAAAATGGCCCGGTTGGCCACAAGCATAACAGCTACCTGGTGCTACCGTACAAACTCCAAAGTGCCTGCGCCTGCAGTTCTGAAAAAAAGGAACACTGGATGCTCCACTGTTACCCTGCCCAAAACTACGGCTACCACCGCTGTAACTAGAACTATGGGAATACGGCTGATATCCCCTCCGCTCACCCCCTTTCTTACTCTTGTACTGGGAAGACTTGGACTGATAGCTACTGCTAACACTCTGCTGCCCACTACTCTGAGTAACACCGCCCGCCTTCTTGGTCTCCGTCATTTTTCCAAAGTGTAATAAATTTGTCTCCATCCGACGGGCACTATCCACTAGAACCGGAAATTCCTTGCTCGTCTCTGTCAAAAGGCTGATAAAATCTGAGCCTAAACCTTTCACATACCTGTCGTTCACCCTTTGCTGCTCAGTCAGCAGATCTGGGGCAAAACGACACAGCCTCACAAATTCGGTAGTGTACTCGTTCACCGACCTATCTCCCCTTTTCAAAACCAGCAATCTGTCTCTATACCCTTCAGTCACTGAAAAAGGCAAGTAAAAGTTCTTGAATCGAGTCACAAAATCCTCCCAAGTAATAGTAGCCATTTCAGCACGAATGGCACTACAAAACCAATCACTTGCAGAACCCTTCAAGGACATTTCCACTAACATGACAGTTTGCCTCTCAGTAGCCTGCAATCTCTGAGCATTCCGCTCAACTTCCTCCAGATTGTCTAGGGCATCACCGTCGCCCGAAAACTCAGTCGACTTTAGCCTTACATAAGCCAACACCAAATCCTTGTCAGTGGTTCCGCCACCACCAACTGCCACACCACCAGCCTGTGGCACCTGCTGCTGTACAATCTGTCCCAGCATAGCATACTGGTTCTGCATGGCGATCTGTCCCGCCTGCAGTTGCACTTGATTATTCTGGAGTGCAATGATCCCAGCTAGAAACGTCGTGAAGTCAAATGGATCGAGATGAATGCCTGCACCACCACGTCCCCTACCTCTGCCTCCAGCAGCCTGTCCTCTACCACCCCGTCCTCTGCCAGCCTGACCTCTGCCGGCTTGGCCTCGGCCGGCTGGAACTCCGCCTGCACGACCCAATTTCATGGATCGCGACCGGCGCTATGGTATGGGTATGGTCGTGCCAAAACCCGTAGCAAGCCTCGCGGAAAATCGTATATTCAATATAAACCTGCAAGAAAACCAATGCTCGGGGGCAACCGAGACTTCAGCCTAAGTCTAACAACTTATATAGCAATTCTAAAATAATAAACTGATAGATTCAAACTATGAAACATTCCTTATATATTAATAATCCAATGTAACATGCCAAAGTATAATAATATAACAGTCGTACCACTACGACAAACCGAAGTACAATAAAAGAGACAACTAGTTCTACTGCGGTCTAAGAAGTAAAACAGTTGACTAGTCTGATAACATAAAAAGACCTCCGAGGAATCAAAAGATCGGAGATGACCAACGCTTTCAAAATCATAAACCTGGAAAGTTGGGAAAACAACAGGGTCAGATATACTGAGATGAGTTCATAATGCTATTTACATTTATTAAGATTAAAACCCTTAAAACAAATCCTTTTATACTAATATATATATACTTGATTATGGAAAACAGTATTGAAATGAAATCCCAAAGTATTTAACCCAAAGTAGATGGGAACATATCCTCATCGATTTCCGAAGTAGGCCAGACATTAGTCAGCCAATCCCAAAGTACTTACCGGTGCACACAGTCTCGATATAAGCCTATCAAGTAGCTCGTTTCAATCCAGATCCATAATCCTTAAAACAGTTCACAAACATTCGATATACTAAAATAACTTGCGGTACTTAATAAAGCGGTAAATAACACTATAAACTCACTGCTTGCTTGTCCACATAGGACTAGCATTTCACAACACAACCAAAGATTCAAACAAGGTAATCAAAGTACAACTAAACATCCATACAACTAATTATCCAAATAAGGCAAGTTAAGTTTAGGTGAGTTCTTATCTCTTAAAACGAAACCAAGGTACTTAAATACTTACATAGTCTTTACAAAACAATTACAGTTCCCAAAGTAGTGTGTTAGCCTTACGGCAGTATAGCTCAACCCAACATGTCGGGAGACCACGTCTAACCCGACCCATCCATAAACCAAGTTTAAAACCAAAGTTTTTAAATCAAACCTTAAATGAAATCAAATTCGGTTTTTAAAATAAGAACTCACACCGAAACTTAATAATGCCAAAAACAATTAAAATTGCTAACACTTAGCAAATAGCACCCCAAGTACATTGAAATATAACACCTTGCATGCCTTATATAACCTAATTCATATTAAACCACAACCTAAGATAATCTAACATTCTTTAACAAGTTTTAAACCATCTCTTAAACAATTTCCAGCCCTAAGTAATAAGTTCAAACCGAGTTTAAATTCAAAAATGTTAACCAAACTATATGCTATTCCATTTAAACGATTTCTCAAAATCACCCCATTACTTTGAAATTTCCAGATTTTAGTTTAATCTTAAAATAAAATTTCATCTCAAAAGAATTAATCAAACGATGTTAAAATCCGTTTACAAGATTTCCCCAACACACCCAATGTACGTTTGATGTCTAGCAACCTAAGATTAGTTTTTAAGAAATTTCCAGATTTTTAAGTAAGCATCAAAAACAGTTTATAACCCAAAATCTTTATCAATTTGATAAGTCTATCAATTGTAACATTAAAACCAAGTCACCCAATGTACAATTGAAATTCAAAAGACTAATATAACATCAAGTGAAGATTTCCAGAATTTAGATCAATACAAAACAGAAAATATAATCAAATTACCCAAGGTATCAAAACAAATGAATATATAGCAATCTCTACAATCAAAACAAGGGATTTAAACCACTAACCTCTTGAGATGGATTAAGAACAACAATCAAGAGAAAAACTCAGAAAAAAATATTGATCCACAATCAGCCTACAACCAATTCATATGATAGCTAATGAATTTATAGTTGATAGATATGATAATCAATGGATTAAACCATAAGGAAATGATTAAAATACTTATAATGATCACCAAAGGCTTAGGAATTGGTGGAATATGAAAATCAGAGATTATGTGCCGTTTTAGGGTTTTTAGAAAAGTGTAAAATCAGTTTAGGTCGAAATCGGTGAGTTTAAATAGAAATCAGCGAACTTAACAGTGCACGCGTCGCGCCCGTTACACCTAATTCGCACCCGCGATACATGAATCGCGCCTGTGATTCATGCATGTCGCGCCCGCGAAATGCTACTATTTCCGATGAAATTTTGAGATTTTGAAATTGAAATCGAAAATGCTTCAAACTCCGAGGTTACTTCTAATACATCTTAAAACACATTTTAAAAGGTTTGGAACCTTCAAAACGCGAATCTAAGTGGTCGAACCACTCAAACGAACCCAAGGTACCGTTTAGGCTTAACGAAACAAGTTAGAAAAATACGGGATGTTACACTTTGTTTGTAATATGATAATATTATATTTGCGTGAATAAATGATTTTCATTTGCGATGTTATTTTTGTGATAATACTGTTAGTAAGGTATATCTCACTCAGTTTAAGCTGACCCCGTGGTTTTTAAACATTTCAGGTACCTAGATTTGGAGTGATTAGAAGTCTATCATTTTGCCGTGAGTCTGTCTTGCCATGTACAGTCCGACTTCCGTGACCGCTGCAGTAGCACATTGTATGACCAATCGTGACCTAGGATAATATTATAGTGTTGGAAAATGTTTATAATTGCAAAATATTTATAGTGAATTTCAGACTTGCTACGGGTTTCGGAAATACAATTCCCATTCCCTAGCGTCGGTCACGGCCCTCGATTTTGGGTCGTGACACGTTTAAAACGTTACGAAACAAATCCAAACTTATACCTTTTCAACAATGTAAGCCTAACATTTACAAATATTACGAAACAAATCCAAACGTTTCACCTTTTTAACAATTTAAGCCAAACGTTTACAAACGTTACGAAACAAATCCAAACGTTTCACCTTTTTAGCGATTTAAGCCAAACGTTAATAAACAAATACAAACGTTTCACCTTTTTAGCGATTTAAGCCAAAACGTTAATAAACAAATACAAATGTTTCATCTTTTGAGCGATTTAAGCCAAACGTTTACAAAAGTTACGAAACAAATGAAAACGTTTCACATTTTTAGCGATTTAAGTAAAACGCTTGCAAACGTTATGAAACAAATCTAAACGTTTCGCATTTTTAGCGATTTAAGCCAAACTTTTACAAACGTTACGAAACAAATCCAAACGTTTCCCATTTTTAGCGATTAAAGCGAAATGTTACAAACGTTACGAAACAAATCTAAATGTTTAATACGTTACGAAAAAAATCCTAATGTTTCACCTTTTTAGTGATTTAAGCCAAACGTTTACAAACGTTACTAAACCAATCCAAACGTTTAAAGTGTTACAAAATAGATCCAAATGTTTCAACTTTTTAGCGATTTTAGCCAAACGTTTACAAACGTTACGAAACCAATCCAAACGTTTAAAGCGTTAGAAAATAAATCCAAACGTTTCAGCTTTTTAGCGATTTTAGCCAAACGTTACAAAACAAATCCAAACGTTTCCCCTTTTTAGCGATTTAAGCCAAAAATTTACAAACGTTACGAAACAAAACCAAATGCTTCATCATATTAGCAATATAAGCCAAACGTTTAAAACGTTACGAAAAAAATCCAAATGTTTCACCTTTTTACCGATTCAAGCCAAACATTTAAAATGTTAAAAAACCAATCCAAATGTTTAAAAGATTACGAAACAAATCCAAACGTTTCGCCTTTTTAGCAATTTAAGCCAATTGTTTGCAAACGTTACGAAATAAAACCAAACGTTTATAAACGTTATGAAGCAAATCCAAACGTTTCACATTTTTAGCAATTTAAGCCAAATGTTTACAAACGTTACGAAACAAATTCAAACGTTTAAAACGTTACGAAAAAAATCCAATCATTTCACCTTTTTTAGCGATTTAAGCCAAACGTTTACAAACGTTACAAAAAAAATCCAAACATTTCACCTTTTTTGCGATTTAAGCCAAACGTTTACAAACGTTACGAAACAAATCCAAATTTTTCCCTTTTTTAGCGATTTAAGCCAAACGTTTAAAACGTTACGAAACCAATCCAAATGTTTAAAACGTTACGAAACAAATCCAAAAGGTACACCTTTATAGCGATTTAAGCCAAATTTATAAAATATTACGAAACCAATCCTAACGTTTAAAACATTATGAAACAAATCCAAACGTTTCACAATTTTAGCGATTTAAGCCAAACATTTACGTTCGTTACGAAACAAATCCAAGCTTTTAAAATGTTACCAAACGAATCCAAACGTTTCACCTTTTTAGCGATTTAGGCCAAACATTTACAATCGTTTGGAAACAAAAACAAATGTTTCCCCTTTATAGCGATTTAAGCCAAATGTTTACAAACGTTATGAAACAATTCCAAATGTTTCCCATCTTTAGCGATTTAAGCCAAACGTTTACAAACGTTACGAATCAAATCCAAACGTTTCACCTTTTTAGCAATAAAGCCAAACGAATAAAACATCAGGAAACCAATCCAAACGTTTAAAACGTTACGAAACAAATCCAAACGTTTCCAATTTTTAGCGATTTAAGCCAAACATTTACAAACGTTACGAAACAAATCCAATTGTTTAAAATGTTACGAAACAAATCCAAACGTTTCGCCTTTTTAGCGATTTAAGCCAAACTTTTACAAACGTTACGAAACAAATCCAAACCTTTCACATTTTTTGCGATTTAAGCAAAACGTTTACAAACGTTACGAAACAAATCCAAACGTTTCACATTTTTATCGACTTAAACCAAAACGTTTACAAACGTTACGAAACAATTCCAAACGTTTCACCTTATTAGCGATTTATGCCAAACGTTTATGAACGTTACAAAACAAAACCAAACGTTTCCCCTTTTTATCGATTTAAGCTAAACGTTGACAAATGTTACGAAATAAATCTAAACGTTTTACCTTTTTAGCGATTGAAGCCAAATGTACAAAAGTTGCGAAACAAATCTAAATGTTTAATACATTACGAAAAAATCCTAACCCTTCACCTTTTTAGCGATTTAAACCAAATTTTACAAATGTTACGAAACCAATCCTTACGTTTAATTCGTTACGAAACAAATCAAAACGTTTCCCCTTTTTAGCGATTTAAGGCAAACGTTTACAAACGTTACGAAACAAATTCAAACTTTCACCTTTTTAGCGATTTAAGCCAAACGTTTACAAACGCTACGAAACAAAACCAAATGTTTCACCTTTTTAGCGATATAAGCCAAATGTTTAAAACGTTATGAAACCAATCCAAACATTTCACCTTTTTAGCGATTTAAGCCTTACGTTTAAAAAACGTTACGAAACAAATCCAAACATTTCTTTTTAGCGATTTAAGCAAAACATTTAAAGCGTTATAAAACAAATCCAAACGTTTAAAACGTTACGAAACAAATCCAAACTTATACCTTTTTAGCAATTTAAGCCAAACATTTACAAATGTTACAAAACAAATCCGAACGTTTAAAATGTTACGAAACAAATCCAAACGTTTCACCTTTTCATTGAATCAAGCCAAACGTTTACAAACGTTACGAAACAAAACCAAATGTTTCTCCTTTTTAGAGATTTTTGCCAAACGTTTAAAACGTTACGAAACCAATCAAAACGTTTAAAACGTTAATAAACAAGTCCAAATGTTTCATCTTTTTAGCGATTTAAGCTAAACGTTTACAAAAGTTACGATACAAATGCAAACGTTTCACATTTTTAGCAATTTAAGCTAAACATTTACAAACGTTATGAAACAAATCCAAATGTTTCACATTTTTAGCGATTTAAGCCAAACCATTACAAACGTTACGAAACAAATCCAAAAGTTTCCCCTTTTTAGCGATTGAAGCCAAATGTTACAAACGTTACGAAACAAATCCAAACGTTTAATACGTTATGAAAAAAATCCTAATGTTTCACATTTTTAGTGATTTAAGCCAAATGTTTAAAAACGTTACGAAATCAATCCAAACGTTTAAAACGTTACGAAACAAATCTAAACGTTTCCCCTTTTTAGCGATTTTAGCCAAACGTTTACAAATGTTACAAAACAAATCCAAACGTTTCCCCTTTTTAGCGATTTAAGCTAAACGTTTACAAACGTTTCGAAACAAAACCAAATGTATCATCTTATTAGCGATATAAGCCAAATGTTTAAAACGTTACGAAACCAATCCAAATGTTTCACCTTTTTAGCGATTTAAGCCGAACATTTAAAACGTTACAAAACCAATCCAAACGTTTAAAATGTTACGAAACAAATCCAAACGTTTCGCCGTTTTAGCAATTTAAGCAAAACCTATACCAAAGTTACGAAACAAATCCAAACGTTTCCCCTTTGGAGAAATTTAAGCTAAACGTTTACAAACGTTACGAAACAAATCCAAACGTATGAAACGTTATGAAATAAATCCAAACATTTCCCCTTCTTAGCAATTTAACCAAACGTTTACAAATGTTACGAAACAAATCCAAACGTTTCACATTTTTAGCGATTTAAGCCAAATGTTTACAAACCTTACGAAAGAAATCCAAACGTTTCACATTTTTAGCGATTTCAGCCAAACGTTGATAAAAGTTACGAAACAAATCCAATGGTTTCAACTTTTTAACGATTTAATCCAAACGTTTACAAATGTTAGGAAACAAAACCAAATGTTTCCCCTTTTTAGCAATTTAAGCCAAACGTTTACAAACGTTACGAAACAAATCCAAACGTTTCACCTTTTTAGCGATTTAAGCCAAACGTTTACAAACGTTAAGAAAACAAACCAATCGTTTCACCTTTTTCGCGATTTAAGCCAAACGTTTATAAACGTTATGAAACAAAGCCAAACATTGAATACGTTACGAAACAAATCCAAACGTTTCTCCTTTTTAGTTATTTAAGCCAAACGTTTGAAACATTATGAAATAAATCCAAACGTTTAAAATGTTACGAAACAAATCCAAACGTTTCATTTTTTAGCGATTTAAGCCAAGAGTTTGAAACGTCACGAAACCTATCCAAACGTTTAAAATGTTACGAAACAAATCCAAACATTTCACCTTTTTAGCGATTTAAGCCAAAAGTTTACGAACATTATGAAACAAAACCAAACGTTTACAGACGTTACGAAATAAAACCAAACGTTTCACCTTTTAAGCGATTTAAGCCAAACGTTTAAAACGTTACGAAACCAATCCAAACGTATATAATGTTACGAACCAAACGCTTAACCTTTTTAACAATTTAAGCCAATCGTTTAAAAACGTTAAGCAACAAATCCAAACATTTCAAACTTTACAAAACTAATCCAAACGTTTAAAACTTTTACAAATCAAATCCAAATGTTTGACCTTTGTAGCGATTTAAGCCAAACGTTTACAAACGTTATATAACAAATCCAAACATTTCACCTTTTTACGATTTTAGCCAAACGTTTACAAAGGTTACGAAACAAATCCAAACGTTTTCTCTTTTTAGCAATTGAAGCCAAACGTTTGTAAACGTTACGAAACAAATCCAAAAGGTTCACCTTTTTAGCTATTTAAGCCAAATGTTTAAAACATTGAAACCAATCCATATGTTTAAAACCTTTACAAAACAGATACAATCGTTTTAAATTTTTCGCGATTTAAGCCAAACATTTACAAATGTTACGAAACAAATCCAAACGTTTCACCTTTTTAGCGATTTAAGGTAAACGTTTAAAACATTACAAAACCAACCCAAACGTTTAAAACGTTACGAAACAAATACAAATGTTCCACCTTTTTAGCGATTGAAGCAAACGTTTACAAACGTTACGAAACAAATCCAACTGTTTCACATTTTTAGCGATTTAAGCAAAATGTTTACAAACGTTACAAAACCAATCTAAACGTTTAAAATGTTATGAAACCAATCCAAACGTTTTAAACGTTATGAAACAAATCCAAACGTTTCACCTTTTTAGCAATTTAAGCCAAATGTTTAAAACATTACGAAACCAATGCAAACATTTGAAACATTAAGAAACAAATCCAAACGTTTTGCCTTTTTAGTTATTTAAGATAAACGTTTACCAATGTTACGAAATAAAACCAAATGTTTCACCTTTTATTAGCGATTTAAGCCAAACGTTTATAAACATTACGAAACAAATCCAAACGTTTCCCATTTTTAGATATTTAATCCAAACGTTTACAAACTTTACAAAACAAATCCAAACATTTCCCCTTTTTAGCGATTTAAGCCAAACATTTACAATCTTACGAAACAAATCCAAACTTTTTCCCTTTTTAGCGATTTAAGCCAAACGTTTAAAACGTTACGAAACCAATCCAAACGTTTATAACGTTATGAAACAAATCCAAAAGTTTCACCTTTATAGTGATTTAAGCCGAATGTTGAAAACATTACGAAACCAATCCAAACGTTTAAAACGTTATGAAACAAATCCAAACGTTTTACATTTTTAGCGATTTAATCCAAACATTTACAAACTCTAAGAAACAAATCCAAACATTTAAAATGTTACGAAACAAATCCAAACGTTTCACCGTTTTAGCGCTTTAAGCCAAACGTTTACAAGCGTTACGAAACAAAACCAAATGTTTCCCCTTTTTTGCGATTCAAGCCAAACGTTTACAAACGCTATGAAACAAAACCAAATATTTCCCATTTTTAGCGATTTAAACCAAACGTTACGAAACAAATCCAAACGTTTAAAATGTTACAAAAAACTCCAAACGTTTCATCTTTTTTAGCGATTTAAGCTAAACGTTTACAAACGTTACGAAAAAACCCAAACGTTACACCTTTTTAGCGATTTAAGCAAAATGTTTAAAACATTTCGAAACGAACCCAAACGTTTAAAACATTACGAAACAAATACAGATGTTTCACCTTTTCAGCGATTGAAGCCAAACGTTTACAAACGTTACGAAACAAATCTAAACGTTTCACATTTTTAGTGATTTAAGCCAAACGTTTACAAACGTTACAAAACCAATCCAAACGTTTAACCTTTTTAGCGATTTAGGCTAAACGTTTAAAACGTTACGAAAACAATCCAAACGTTTTAAACTTTACGAAACAAATCCAAACGTTTCGCCTTTTTAGCGATTTGAGCCAAATGTTTAAAACATTATGAAACTAATCCAAACGTTTGAAACAGTACGAAACAAATCCAAACGTTTTACTGTTTTAGCGATTTAAGCCAAACGTTTACCAACCTTACGAAACAAAACCAAACGTTTCCCCTTTTTTAGCGATTTAAGCCAAACGTTTATGAACTTTACGAAACAAATTCAAATGTTTCACATTTTTAGCGATTTAAGCCAAACGTTTACAAACTTTACGAAACAAATCCAAACGTTTAAAACATTACGAAACAAATCCAAACATTTCACCTTTTTAGATATTTAAGCCAAACGTTTAAAAACTTTACAAAACAAATCCAAACATTTCCCCTTTTTAACGATTTAAGCCAAACATTTACAAATGTTACGAAACAAATCCAAACGTTTCCCCTTTTAGCTATTTAAGCCAAACGTTTAAAACGTTACGAAACCAATCCAAACGTTTAAAATGTTACGAAACAAATCCAAAAGGTTCACCTTTATAGCGATTTAAGCCAAATGTTTAAAACATTATAAAACCAATCCAAACGTTTAAAACGTTATGAAATAAACCCAAGCGTTTCACATTTTTAGCGATTTAAGACAAACATTTACAAAAGTTACGAAACAAATCCAAACGTTTAAAATGTTACGAAACTAATCCAAACGTTTCACCTTTTTAGCGATTTAAGCCAAACGTTTACAAGCGTTACGAAACAAAACCAAATGTTTCCCCTTTTTAGCAATTTAAGCCAAACGTTTACAAACGTTAGGAAACAAATCCAAATGTTTCCCATTTTTAGCGATTTAAGCCAAACGTTTACAAACGATACGAAACAAATCCAAACGTTTAAAACGATATGAAAAACTCCAAACGTTTCCCCTTTTTAGTGATTTAAGCCAAACGTTTACAAGCGTTACGAAACAAACCCAAACGTTACACCTTTTTTGCGATTTAAGCCAAACGTTTAAAACATTACGAAACCAACCCAAACACTTAAAATGTTACGAAACAAATACAAATGTTTCACCTTTTTAGCGTTTGAAGCCAAACGTTTACTAATGTTACGAAATAAAATCCAAACGTTTCATATTTTTAGAGATTTAAGCCAAACGTTTAAAAACGTTACGAAATCAATCCAAACGTTTAAAACGTTACGAAACAAATCTAAACGTTTCCCCTTTTTAGCGATTTTAGCCAAACGTTTACAAATGTTACAAAACAAATCCAAACGTTTCCCCTTTTTAGCGATTTAAGCTAAACGTTTACAAACGTTTCGAAACAAAACCAAATGTATCATCTTATTAGCGATATAAGCCAAATGTTTAAAACGTTACGAAACCAATCCAAATGTTTCACCTTTTTAGCGATTTAAGCCGAACATTTAAAACGTTACAAAACCAATCCAAACGTTTAAAATGTTACGAAACAAATCCAAACGTTTCGCCGTTTTAGCAATTTAAGCAAAACCTTTACCAAAGTTACGAAACAAATCCAAACGTTTCCCCTTTGGAGAAATTTAAGCTAAACGTTTACAAACGTTACGAAACAAATCCAAACGTATGAAACGTTATGAAATAAATCCAAACATTTCCCCTTCTTAGCAATTTAACCAAACGTTTACAAATGTTACGAAACAAATCCAAACGTTTCACATTTTTAGCGATTTAAGCCAAATGTTTACAAACCTTACGAAAGAAATCCAAACGTTTCACATTTTTATCGATTTCAGCCAAACGTTGATAAAAGTTACGAAACAAATCCAATGGTTTCAACTTTTTAACGATTTAATCCAAACGTTTACAAATGTTAGGAAACAAAACCAAATGTTTCCCCTTTTTAGCAATTTAAGCCAAACGTTTACAAACGTTACGAAACAAATCCAAACGTTTCACCTTTTTAGCGATTTAAGCCAAACGTTTACAAACGTTAAGAAAACAAACCAATCGTTTCACCTTTTTCGCGATTTAAGCCAAACGTTTATAAACGTTATGAAACAAAGCCAAACATTGAATACGTTACGAAACAAATCCAAACGTTTCTCCTTTTTAGTTATTTAAGCCAAACGTTTAAAACATTATGAAATAAATCCAAACGTTTAAAATGTTACGAAACAAATCCAAACGTTTCATTTTTTAGCGATTTAAGCCAAGAGTTTGAAACGTCACGAAACCTATCCAAACGTTTAAAATGTTACGAAACAAATCCAAACATTTCACCTTTTTAGCGATTTAAGCCAAAAGTTTACGAACATTATGAAACAAAACCAAACGTTTACAGACGTTACGAAATAAAACCAAACGTTTCACCTTTTAAGCGATTTAAGCCAAACGTTTAAAACGTTACGAAACCAATCCAAACGTATATAATGTTACGAACCAAACGCTTAACCTTTTTAACAATTTAAGCCAATCGTTTAAAAACGTTAAGCAACAAATCCAAACATTTCAAACTTTACAAAACTAATCCAAACGTTTAAAACTTTTACAAATCAAATCCAAATGTTTGACCTTTGTAGCGATTTAAGCCAAACGTTTACAAACGTTATATAACAAATCCAAACATTTCACCTTTTTACGATTTTAGCCAAACGTTTACAAAGGTTACGAAACAAATCCAAACGTTTTCTCTTTTTAGCAATTGAAGCCAAACGTTTGTAAACGTTACGAAACAAATCCAAAAGGTTCACCTTTTTAGCTATTTAAGCCAAATGTTTAAAACATTGAAACCAATCCATATGTTTAAAACCTTTACAAAACAGATACAATCGTTTTAAATTTTTCGCGATTTAAGCCAAACATTTACAAATGTTACGAAACAAATCCAAACGTTTCACCTTTTTAGCGATTTAAGGTAAACGTTTAAAACATTACAAAACCAACCCAAACGTTTAAAACGTTACGAAACAAATACAAATGTTTCACCTTTTTAGCGATTGAAGCAAACGTTTACAAACGTTACGAAACAAATCCAACTGTTTCACATTTTTAGCGATTTAAGCAAAATGTTTACAAACGTTACAAAACCAATCTAAACGTTTAAAATGTTATGAAACCAATCCAAACGTTTTAAACGTTATGAAACAAATCCAAACGTTTCACCTTTTTAGCAATTTAAGCCAAATGTTTAAAACATTACGAAACCAATCCAAACATTTGAAACATTAAGAAACAAATCCAAACGTTTTGCCTTTTTAGTTATTTAAGATAAACGTTTACCAATGTTACGAAATAAAACCAAATGTTTCACCTTTTATTAGCGATTTAAGCCAAACGTTTATAAACATTACGAAACAAATCCAAACGTTTCCCTTTTTTAGATATTTAATCCAAACGTTTACAAACTTTACAAAACAAATCCAAACATTTCCCCTTTTTAGCGATTTAAGTCAAACATTTACAATCTTACGAAACAAATCCAAACTTTTTCCCTTTTTAGCGATTTAAGCCAAACGTTTAAAACGTTACGAAACCAATCCAAACGTTTATAACGTTATGAAACAAATCCAAAAGTTTCACCTTTATAGCGATTTAAGCCGAATGTTGAAAACATTACGAAACCAATCCAAACGTTTAAAACGTTATGAAACAAATCCAAACGTTTTACATTTTTAGCGATTTAATCCAAACATTTACAAACTCTAAGAAACAAATCCAAACATTTAAAATGTTACGAAACAAATCCAAACGTTTCACCGTTTTAGCGCTTTAAGCCAAACGTTTACAAGCGTTACGAAACAAAACCAAATGTTTCCCCTTTTTTGCGATTCAAGCCAAACGTTTACAAACGCTATGAAACAAAACCAAATATTTCCCATTTTTAGCGATTTAAACCAAACGTTACGAAACAAATCCAAACGTTTAAAATGTTACAAAAAACTCCAAACGTTTCATCTTTTTTAGCGATTTAAGCTAAACGTTTACAAACGTTACGAAAAAACCCAAACGTTACACCTTTTTAGCGATTTAAGCAAAATGTTTAAAACATTTCGAAACGAACCCAAACGTTTAAAACTTTACGAAACAAATACAGATGTTTCACCTTTTCAGCGATTGAAGCCAAACGTTTACAAACGTTAGAAACAAATCTAAACGTTTCACATTTTTAGTGATTTAAGCCAAACGTTTACAAACGTTACAAAACCAATCCAAACGTTTAACCTTTTTAGCGATTTAGGCTAAACGTTTAAAACGTTACGAAAACAATCCAAACGTTTTAAACTTTACGAAACAAATCCAAACGTTTCGCCTTTTTAGCGATTTGAGCCAAATGTTTAAAACATTATGAAACTAATCCAAACGTTTGAAACAGTACGAAACAAATCCAAACGTTTTACCGTTTTAGCGATTTAAGCCAAACGTTTACCAACCTTACGAAATAAAACCAAACGTTTCCCCTTTTTTAGCGATTTAAGCCAAACGTTTATGAACTTTACGAAACAAATTCAAATGTTTCACATTTTTAGCGATTTAAGCCAAACGTTTACAAACTTTACGAAACAAATCCAAACGTTTAAAACATTACGAAACAAATCCAAACATTTCACCTTTTTAGATATTTAAGCCAAACGTTTAAAAACTTTACAAAACAAATCCAAACATTTCCCCTTTTTAACGATTTAAGCCAAACATTTACAAATGTTACGAAACAAATCCAAACGTTTCCCCTTTTAGCGATTTAAGCCAAACGTTTAAAACGTTACGAAACCAATCCAAACGTTTAAAATGTTACGAAACAAATCCAAAAGGTTCACCTTTATAGCGATTTAAGCCAAATGTTTAAAACATTATAAAACCAATCCAAACGTTTAAAACGTTATGAAATAAACCCAAGCGTTTCACATTTTTAGCGATTTAAGACAAACATTTACAAAAGTTACGAAACAAATCCAAACGTTTAAAATGTTACGAAACTAATCCAAACGTTTCACCTTTTTAGCGATTTAAGCCAAACGTTTACAAGCGTTACGAAACAAAACCAAATGTTTCCCCTTTTTAGCAATTTAAGCCAAACGTTTACAAACGTTAGGAAACAAATCCAAATGTTTCCCATTTTTAGCGATTTAAGCCAAACGTTTACAAACGATACGAAACAAATCCAAACGTTTAAAACGATATGAAAAACTCCAAACGTTTCCCCTTTTTAGTGATTTAAGCCAAACGTTTACAAGCGTTACGAAACAAACCCAAACGTTACACCTTTTTTGCGATTTAAGCCAAACGTTTAAAACATTACGAAACCAACCCAAACACTTAAAATGTTACGAAACAAATAGAAATGTTTCACCTTTTTAGCGTTTGAAGCCAAACGTTTACTAATGTTACGAAATAAAATCCAAACGTTTCATATTTTTAGAGATTTAAGCCAAACGTTTAAAAACGTTACAAAACTAATCCAAATGTTTCACCTTTTTAGAGATTTAAGCCAAACGTTTAAAACGTTACGAACCAATCCAAATGTTCTAAACGTTACGAAACTAATCCAAACGTTTCACCTTTTTACCGATTTAAGCCATATGTTTAAAACATAACGAAACAAATTCAAACGTTTAAAACATTACGAAACAAATCCAAACGTTTCACCTTTTCAGCGATTTAAGCCAATTGTTTACAAATGTTACGAAACAAAACCAAACGTTTCCCCTTTTTAGCGATTTAAGCCAAACGTTATAAACGTTACGAAGTAAATCCAAACGTTTCACATTTGTAGCGGTTTAAGCCAAACATTTACAAACGTTACGAAACAAATCCAGACGTTTCACATTTTTAGCGATTTAAGCCAAACGTTTACAAACGTTACAAAAAATCTAAATATTTCATATTTTTGCGATTTAAGCCAAACGTTTACAAACGTTACAAAAAATCTAAATATTTCACCTTTTTGCGATTTAAGCCAAACGTTTACAAACGTTACGAAACAAATCCAAACGTTTCTATTTTTTAGCAATTTAAGCCAAACGTTTAAAATGTTCCGAAACAAATTCAAAAGGTTCACCTTTTTAGCTATTTAAGCCAAATGTTTAAAACATTGCGAAACCAATCCATATGTTTAAAACGTTACAAAACAAATCCAAACGTTTCACAATTTAATCAATTTTAGCCAAACATTTACAAATGCTACGAAATAAATCCAAACGTTCAAAATGTTACGAAACAAATCGAAACGTTTCACCTTTTTAACGATTTAAGCCAAACGTTTAAAACATTACGAAACCAACCCAAAAGTTTAATACGATACGAAATAAATACAAATGTTTCACCTTTTTAGCGATTGAAGGCAAACGTTTACAAAAGTTACGAAACAAATCCAAACGTTTCACAGTTTTGATGATTTAAGCTGAATGTTTACAAACGTTACAAAACAATCCAAACATTTCCCCTTTTTAGCGATTTAGGCCAAACGTTTAAAACGTTATGAAACAAATCCAAACGTTTTAAACGTTACGAAACAAATCCAAACGTTTCACCTTTTTAGCGATTTTAGCCAAACTTTTACAAACGTAACAAAACAAATCCAAATGTTTCCCCTTTTTAGCGATTTAAGCTAAACGTTTACAAACGTTACGAAACAAAACCAAATGTATCATCTTATTGGCGATATAAGCCAAACGTTTAAAACGTTACGAAACCAATCCAAACGTTTCACCTATTTAGCGATTTAAGCCAAACATTTACCAAACTTACGAAATAAATTCACATGCTTCCCCTTTTGAGCAATTTAAGTCAAACATTTACAAACGTTACGAAACAAATCCAAACGTTTCACCTTTTTATCGATTCAAGCCAAACGCTACAAAACAAAACCAAACATTTCGCCTTTTTAGCGATTTAAGCCAGACGTTTAACACGTTAAGAAACCAATCCAAACGTATAAAACGTTACGAAATAAATCCAAACATTTCTCCTTTTTAGTGATTTAACCAAACGTAAATGTTACGAAAGAAATCTAAACGTTTCACATTTTTAGCGATTTAAGCCAAACGTTTACAAACATTACGAAAGAAATCCAAACGTTTCACATTTGTAACGATTTAATCCAAACGTTTACAAACGTTGAGAAACAAATCCAAAGGTTTCAACGTTTTAACGATTTAAGTCAAACGTTAACAAACGTTACGAAACAAAACCAAAAGTTTCCCCTTTTTAGGAATTTAAGCCAAACGTTTACAAACGTTACGAAACAAATCCAAACGTTTCACTTTTTTAGCGATTTAAGCCAAACGTTTACAAACGTTATGAAAACAAACCAACTGTTTCACCTTTTTAGCGATTTAAGACAAACGTTTATAAACGTTACGAAACAAAGCCAAACATTTAATATGTTACGAAACAAATCGAAACGTTTCCCCTTTTTAGTTATTTAAGCCAAACGTTTGAAACATTATGAATTTAATCCAAACGTTTAAAATATTACGAAAAAATCCAAACGTTTCATTTTTAGCGATTTAAGCCAAAAGTTTGAAACGTTACGAAACCAATCTAAACGTTTAAAATATTACGAAACAAATCCAAACATTTCACAATTTTAGCGATTTAAGCCAAAAGTTTACAAACATTATGAAACAAAACCAAACGTTTCCCTTTTCCAGCGATTGAAGCCAAACGTTTACAAACTTTACGAAACAAAACCAAACGTTTCCCCTTTTAAGCGATTTAAGTCAAACGTTGAAAAGGTTACGAAACCAATCCAAACGTATATAATGTAACGAAACAAATCCAGACGTTTCACCTTTATTGCAATTTAAGCCAATCGTTTAAAAACGTTAAGCAACAAATCCAAACATTTAAAAAGTTACGAAACAAATCCAAACGTTTAAAACTTTACGAAACAAATCCAAACGTTTGACTTTTTTAGCGAATTAAGCCAAACGTTTAAAAACATTATATAACAAAACCAAACGTTTCACCTTTTTACGATTTAAACCAAACGTTTACAAAGGTTACGAAACAAATCCAAACGTTTTCCCTTTTTAGCGATTGAAACCAAACGTTTGCAAACGTTACGAAACAAATCCAAAAGGTTCACCTTTTCAGCGATTTAAGCCAAATGTTTAAAACATTGCGAAACCAATCCATATGTTTAAAACGTTACAAAACAAATCCAAACGTTTCAAATTTTTAGCGATTTAAGCCAAACATTTACAAATGTTACGAAACAAATCCAAATGTTTAAAATGTTATGAAACAAATCCAAACGTTTCACCTTTTTAGCGATTTAAGCTAAACGTTTAAAACGTTACGAAACCAACCCAAACGTTTAAAACGTTACGAAACAAATACAAATATTTCACCTTTTTAGCGATTGAAGCCAAACGTTTACAGACGATAAGAAATAAATCCAACCGTTTCCCATTTTTGGCGATTTAGGCAAAACGTTTACAAACATTACAAAACAAATCCAAACGTTTCACCTTTTTATCGATTTAGGCCAAAAGTTTAAAACGTTATGAAACCAATCCAAACATTTAAAACGTTACGAAAGAAATCCAAACATTTCACATTTTTAGCGATTTAATCCAAACGTTTACAAACGTTACGAAACAAATCCAAAGGTTTCAACATTTTAACGATTTAAACCAAACATTTACAAACGTTACGAAACAGAACCAAATGTTTCCCCTTTTTATCAATTTAAGCCAAATGTTTACAAACGTTACAAAACAAATCCAAACGTTTCACCTTTTTAGTGATTTAAGCCAATCATTTACAAACATTACGAAAACAAACCAATCGTTTCACCTTTTTAGCGATTTAAGACAAACGTTTATAAACGTTACGAAACAAAGCCAAACATTTAATATGTTACGAAACAAATCGAAACGTTTCACATTTTTAGTTATTTAAGCCAAACGTTTGAAACATTATGAGTTTAATCCAAACGTTTAAAATATTACGAAAAAATCCAAACGTTTCATTTTTTAGCGATTTAAGCCAAAAGTTTGAAACATTACGAAACCAATCTAAACGTTTAAAACATTACGAAACAAATCCAAACATTTCACAATTTTAGCGATTTAATCCAAAAGTTTACAAACATTATGAAACAAAACCAAACGTTTCCCTTTTTCAGCGATAGAAGCCAAACGTTTACAAACGTTACGAAACAAAACCAAACGTTTTTACCCTTTTAAGCGATTTATGCCAAACGTTTAAAAAGTTACAAAACCAATCCAAACGTATATAATGTAAGGAAACAAATCCAGACGTTTCACCTTTATAGCAATTTAAGCCAATCGTTTAAAAACGTTAAGCAACAAATCCAAACATTTAAAACGTTACGAAACAAATCCAAACGTTTAAAACTTTACGAAACAAATCCAAACGTTTGACCTTTTTAGCGAATTAAGCCAAACGTTTAAAAACATTATATAACAAATCCGAACATTTCACCTTTTTACGATTTAAGCCAAACGTTTACAAAGGTTACGAAACAAATCCAAACGCTTTCCCTTTTTAGCGATTGAAACCAAATGTTTGCAAACGTTACGAAACAAATCCAAATGGTTAACCTTTTTAGCGATTTAGCCAAATGTTGAAAACATTGCGAAACCAATCCATATGTTTATAACATTACAAAAAAAATCCAAACGTTTCAAAATTTTAGCGATTTAAGCCAAACATTTACAAATGTTACGAAACAAATCCAAATGTTTAAAATGTTACGAAACAAATTCAAACGTTTCACCTTTTTAGCGATTTAAGCTAAACGTTTAAAACGTTACGAAACCAACCCAAACGTTTAAAACGTTACGAAACAAATACAAATGTTTCACCTTTTTAGCGATTGAAGCCAAACGATTACAAACGTTACAAAAACAAATCCAACTGTTTCACATTTTTAGCGATTTAGGCAAAACGTTTACAAACATTACAAAACCAATCCAAACGTTTCCCCTTTTTATCGATTTAGGCCAAACGTTTAAAACGTTACGAAACCAATCCAAACATTTTAAACGTTATTAAAAAAATCCAAACGTTTCACCTTTTTAGCGATTTAAGCCAAATGTTTAAAACATTATGAAACCAATCCAAACGTTTGAAACGTTATGAAACAAATTCGAACGTTTCACATTTTTTGCGATTTAATCCAAACATTTACAAACGCTAAGAAACAAATCCAAACGTTTCACCTTTTTAGCGATTTAAGCCAAATGTTGAAAACATTACGAAACCAATCCAAACGTTTCAAACGTTATGAAACAAATCCAAACATTTCACATTTTTAGTGATTTAATCCAAACATTTACAAACGCTACGAAACAAATCCCAACGTTTAAAATGTTACGAAACAAATCGAAACGTTTCGCCTTTTTAGCGATTTAGGCCAAACGTTTACAAGCGTTACGAAACAAAACAAAATGTTTCCTCTTTTTAGCGATTTAAGCCAAACGTTTACAAACGTTAAGAAACAAATCCAAATGTTTCCTATTTTTAGAGATTTAAATGAAACGTTTACAAACGTTACGAATCAAATCCAAACGTTTAAAACGTTACGAAAAACTCCAAATGTTTCACCTTTTTTAGCGATTTAAGCCAAACGTTTACAAACGTTACGAAACAAACCCAAACGTTACACCTTTTTAGCGATTTAAGCCAAACATTTAAAACATTACGAAACCAACTGAAACACTTAAAACATTACGAAACAAATACAAATGTTTCACCTTTTTAGCAATTGAAGCGAAACGTTTACAGTTGTTACGAAACAAATCCAAACGTTTCCCATTTTTAGCGATTTAAGCCAAACGTTTACAAACGTTACAAAACCAATCCAAAATGTTTCACCTTTTTATCGATTTAAGCCATATGTTTAAAACAATACGAAACCAATCCAAACGCTTGAAAGATTACGAAATAAATCCAAACGTTTCACCTTTTCAGCAATTTATGCCAAATGTTTGCAAACGTTACGAAACAAAACCAAACGTTTCACCTTTTTAGCGATTTGAACCAAACGTTTATAAACGTTACGAAGCATATCCAAACGTTTCGCATTTTTAGCAATTTAAGCCAAACGTTTACAAACGTTAGGAAACAAATCCAACGTTTAAAACGTTACGAAACAAATCCAATCATTTCACCTTTCTAGGGATTTAAGCCAAACGTTTACAAACGTTACAAAAAAATCCAAACATTTCCCCTTTTTGCGATTTAAGCCAAACAATTACAAACGTTACGAAAAAAATCGAAACGTTTCCCCTTTTTAGCGATTTAAGCCAAACGTTTAAAACGTTGCGAAACCAATCAAAATGTTTAGAACGTTACGAAACAGATCCCAAAGGTACACCTTTATAGCGATTTAAGCCAAATGTATAAAACATTACGAAACCAATCCAAACGTTATGAAACAAATCCAAACGTTTCACAATTTTAGCGATTAAGCCAAACATTTGCATAGGTTACGAAACAAAACCAAGCGTTTAAAATTTTACGAAAAGAATCCAAACGCTTCACCTTTTTAGCGATTTTAGCCAAACGTTTACAGTCGTTTCGAAACAAAACCAAATATTTCCCCTTTTTAGCGATTTAAGCCAATTTTTTACAAACGTTATGAAACAAATCAAATTGTTTCCCATTTTTAGCGATCTAAGCCAAACGTTTGCAAACGTTACGAAACAAATCCAAACTTTTAAAACATTACGAAAAACACAAAAATGTTTCACCTTTTTAGCGATTTAAGCCAAACGTTTACAAAACCAATCCAAATGTTTCACCTTTTTAGCGATTTAGGCCAAACGTTTAAAACGTTACGAAACCAATCCAAATGTTCCAAACATTACAAAACAAAACAAAAATTCACCTTTTTACCGATTTAAGCCAAATATTTAAAACATTTCGAAACCAATCCAAACGTTTAAAACATTACGAAACAAATCCAAAAACGTTTCACCTTTTCAGCAATTTAAGCCAAATATTTACAAACGTTGCGAAACAAAACCAAACGTTTCACCTTTTTAGCGATTTAAGCCAAAAGTTTATATACGTTACGAAGCAAATCCAAACGTTTCACATTTTTAGCGATTTAAGCCAAACGTTTACAAACGTTACGAAACAAATTCAAAGGTTTAAAACGTTATGAAACAAATCCAAACATTTCACCTTTTTAGCGATTTAAGCCAAACGTTTACAAATGTTACAAAAGAAATCCAGACGTTTCACCTTTTTGCGATTTAAGTCAAACGCTTAAAAACGTTAAGAAAAAAATCCAAAGGTTTCCCATTTTTAGCGATTTAAGCCAAACGTTTAAAACGTTACGAAACAAATACAAACGTTTAAAACGTTACGAAACAAATCCAAAAGGTTCACCTTTTTAGCGATTCAAGCCAAATGTTTAAAACATTGCGAAACCAACCCAAACATTTCAAACGTTACGAAACAAATACAAATGTTTCACCTTTTTAGCGATTGAAGCCAAACGTTTACAAACGTTACGAAGCAAATATAAAGGTATCACAGTTTTAGCGATTCAAGCCAAACATTTACAAACGTTACAAAACCAATCCAAACATTTCACCTTTTTAGCGATTTAGGCTAAACGTTTAAAACGTTACGAAACAAATCAAAACGTTTTAAACTTTAAGAAATATATCCAAACGTTTTTCCTTTTTAGGGATTTAAGCCAAATGTTTAAAACATTAAGAAACCAATCGAAACATTTGAAACATTACGAAATAAATCCAAACGTTTTACCTTTTTAGCAATTTAAGCCAAACGTTTACCAACGTTACAAAATAAAACCAAACGTTTCCCCTTTTATTAGCGATTTAAGCCAAACGTTTATAAACGTTACGAAACAAATTCAAACGTTTCACATTTTTAGCTATTTAAGCCAAACGTTTACAAACGTTACGAAACAAATCAAAACGTTTAAAACATTACGAAATAAATCCAAACATTTCACCTTCTTAGCGATTTAAGCCAAACGTTTACAAACGTTACGAAACAAACCCAAACACTTATCATGATACGAAACAAATACAAATGTTTCACCTTTTTAGCGATTGAAGCCAAACGTTTACAAACGTTACGAAAAAAATCCAAACGTTTCCCATTTTTAGGGATTTAAGCCAAACGTTTAAAAACGTTACAAAACCAATCCAAATGTTTCACCTTTTTAGCGATTTAAGCCAAACGTTTAAAACGTTACGAACAAATCGAAAAGTTCTAAACGTTACAAAACTAATCCAAACGTTTCACCTTTTTACCGATTTAAGCCAAATGTTTAAAACATTGCGAAACCAATTCAAACGTTTAAAACATTACGAAACAAATCCAAATGTTTCACCTTTTCAGCGATTTAAGCCAAATGTTTACAAATGTTACGAAACAAAACCAAACGTTTCACCTTTTTAGCGATTTAAGCCAAACGTTTATAAACGTTACGAAGCAAATCCAAACTTTTTACATTTTTAGCGGTTTAAGCCAAACGTTTACAAACATTACGAAACAAATCCAAACGTTTCACATTTTTACCGATTTAAGCCAAACGTTTACAAACATTACAAAAAATCCAGACATTTCACCTTTTTTGCGATTTAAGCCAAACGTTTACAAACGTTACGAAACAAATCCAAACATTTCCACTTTTTAGCGATTGAAGCTAAACGTTACGTAACCAATCAAAACGTTAAAAACGTTACGAAACAAATCCAAAAGGTTCACCTATTTAGCGATTTGAGCCAAATGTTTAAAACATTGTGAAACCAATCCATATGTTTAAAACGTTACAAAACAAATCCAAATGTTTCATAATTTTAGCCATTTTAGCCAAACATTTACAAATGCTACGAAACAAATCCAAACGTTTAAAACGTTATGAAACAAATCCAAACGTTTCACCTTTTTAGCGATTTAAGCCAAACGTATAAAACATTACGAAACCAACCCAAACGTTTAAAACGTTACGAAACAAACAAATGTTTCACTTTTTTAGCGATTGAAGCCAAAAGTTTACAAACGTTACGAAATAAATCCAAACGTTTCACATTTTTAGTAATTTAAGCCAAACGTTTACAAACATTATAAAACCAATCTAAACGTTTCCCCTTTTTAGCGATTTAGGCCAAACGTTTAAAACGTTACAAAACCATCAAAACGTTTTAAACGTTACGAAACAAATCCAAATATTTCACCTTTTTAGCGATTTAAGCCAAATGTTTAAAACATTACGAAACAAATCCAAACGTTTGAAACATTACGAAACAAATCCAAACGTTTCACCCTTTTAGCGATTTAAACCAAACCTTTACCAACATTACGAAACAAAACTAAATGTTTCCCCTTTTTAGCGATTTAAGCCAACCGTTTCACATTTTTAGAGATTTAAGCCAAACGTTTACAAACGTTACGAAACAAATCCAAACGTTTAAAGCATTACAAAAAAATCCAAACATTTCACCTTTTTAGCGATTTAAGCCAAATGTTTACAAACTTTACGAAAAAAAATCAAATGTTTCCCCTTTTTAGCGATTTAAGCCAAACGTTTATAAATGTTACGAAACAAATCCAAACGTTTCACATTTTTTGCGATTTAAGCTAAATGTTTACAAACGTTACGAAAGTAATCAAAAAGTTAAAAACATTACGAAACAATCCAAACATTTCACCTTTTTAGCGATTTTCGCCAAACGTGACAAAACAAATCCAAACGTTCCGCCTTTTTAGCGATTTAAGCCAAACATTTACAAAAGTTACGAAACAATTCCAAGCGTTTCCCCTTTTTAGCGAATTAAGACAAACGTTTAAAACATTACGAAACTAATCCAAACGTTTAAAACGTTATGAAACAAATCCAAAAGGTTCACCTTTATAGCGATTTAAGCCAGATGTTTAAAACATTACAAAACCAATCCAAACGTTTAAAACGTTATGAAACAAATCCAAAGGCTTCACATTTTTAGTGATTTAAGCCAAACATTTACAAACTTTACGAAATAAATCCAAACGTTTAAAATGTTACGAAACAAATCTAAACGTTTCACCTTTTTAGCGATTTAAGCCAAACGTTTACAAACATTACGAAACAAAACCAAATGTTTCCTCTTTTTAGCCATTTAAGCCAAACGTTTACAAACGTTGTGAAACAAATCCAAATATTTCCCATTTTTAGCGATTTAAGCCAAACGTTTATAAATGTTACGAAACAAATCCAAACGTTTAAAACGTTACGAAAAACTCCAAACGTTTCACCTTTTTAGCGATTTAAGCCAAACGTTTACAAACGTTACGAAACAAACCCAAACGTTACACCTTTTTAGCGATTTAAGCAAAACGTTAAAACATTACAAAAACAACCCAAACGTTTGAAATATTACGAAACAAATACAAATGTTTCACCTTTTTAGCGATTGAAGCCAAACGTTTACAAACGTTACTAAACAAATCCAAATATTTCCCATTCTTAGCAATTTAAGCCAAACGTTACAAAATCAATCCAAATGTTTCATATTTTAGTGATTTAACTCAAAACGTTACGAAACCAATCCAAATGTTCTAAACGTTATGAAACAAATCCAACGTTTCACCTTTTTACCGATTTAAGCCAAATGTTTATAACATTACGAAACCAATCCAAACATTTAAAACATTACGAAAAAATCTAAACGTTTCATGTTTTTAGAGATTTAAGCCAAATGTTTACAAATGTTACGAAACAAAACTAAACGTTTCACCTATTTAGCGATTTAAGCCAAATGTTTATAAACTTTACGACGCAAATCCAAACGTTTCGCATTTTTAACGATTTAAGCCAAACGTTTACAAACGTTACGAAACACATCTAAACGTTTAAAACGATACAAAACAAATCCAAACATTTCACCTTTTTAGCGATTTAAGCCAAACATTTACAAACGTTACAAAAAAATCCAAACGTTTCGCCTTTTTTGCGATTTAAACCAAACGTTTACAAACGATACGAAACAAATCCAAACATTTCCCCTTTTTAGTGATTTAAGCCAAAGGTTTAAAACGTTACGAAACAAATCCAAAAGATTCACCTTTTTAGCTATTTAAGCCAAAGTTTAAAACATTGCGAAACCAATCCATATGTTTAAAACGTTATAAAACAAATCCAAACGTTTCACATTTTTAGCGATTTAAGTCAAACATTTACAAATGTTTCGAAACAAATCCAAACGTTTAAAATGTTACGAAAAAAATCCAAACGTTTCACCTTTTCAGCGATTTAAGCCAAACGTTTAAAACATTACGAAACCGACCCAAAGATTTAAAATGTTACGAAACAAATACAAATGTTTCACCTTTTTAGCGATTGAAGCCAAACGTTAGGAAACGTTATGAAACAAATCCAAACGTTTCACATTTTTAGCGATTTAAGCCAAATGTTTACAAACGTTATGAAACAAATCCAAGCGTTTCACATTTTTATCGATTTAAGCCAAACGTTTATAAACTTTACTGCGCAAATCCAAACGTTTCGCATTTTTAACGATTTAAACCAAACGTTTACAAACGTTACGAAACAAATCCAAACGTTTAAAACTTTACCAAACATTTAACCTTTTTAGCGATTTAGGCCAAACATTTACAAACGTTACAAAAAAAATCCAAACGTTTCGCCTTTTTTGCGATTTAAGCCAAACGTTTACAAACGATACGAAACAAATCCAAACGTTTCCCCTTTTTAGCGATTTAAGCCAAACGTTTAAAACGTTACGAAACAAATCCAAAAGATGCACTATTTTAGCGATTTAAGCCAAATGTTTAAAACATTGCGAAACCAATCCATATGTTTAAAACGTTATAAAACAAATCAAAAAGTTTCACATTTTTAGCGATTTAAGCCAAACATTTACAAATGTTACGAAACAAATCCAAACGTTTAAAATGTTACGGAAAAAATTCAAACGTTTTACCTTTTCAGCGATTTAAGCCAACCGTTTAAAACATTACGAAACCGACCCAAATTTTAAAATGTTACGAAACAAATACAAATGTTTCACCTTTTTAGCAATTGAAGCCAAACATTAACAAACGTTATGAAATAAATCCAAATGTTTCACATTTTTAGGGATTTATGCCAAACGTTTACAAACGTTATGAAACAAATCCAAATGTTTCACATTTTTATCGATTTAAGCAAAACGTTTACAAACGTTACAAAACCAATCCAAACGTTTCCCCTTTTTAGCGATTTAGACAAAACGATTTGAGCCAAATGTTTAAAACCTTACCAAATCAATCCAAACGTTTGAAACATTACGAAACAAATCCAAACGTTTTACCTTTTTAGCCATTTAAGCCAAACAGTTACCAACGTTACGAAATAAAAGCAAACATCTCACCTTTTTAGCTATTTAAGCCAAACGTTTATAAAAGTTACGAAACAAATCCAAACGTTTCATCTTTTTAGCAATTTAAGCCAAACGTTTACAATCTTTACAAAATAGATCCAAATGTTTCATATTTTTAGCGATTTAAGCGAAAAGTTTAAAACGTTAAGAAACAAATCCAAACGTTTAAAAAGTTTCGAAACAAATCCAAACATTTCACCTTTTAGCGATTTAAGCCAAACGTTTACAAACGTTACGAAACAAATCGAAACGTTTCCCATTTTTAGCTATTTAAGCCAAACGTTTACAAACGTTACAAAACAAATCCAAACGTTTAAAACATTACAAAAAAAATCCAAACGTTTCACCTTTTTAGCGATTTAAGCCAAACGTTTACAAACGTTACGAAATAAAACCAAACGTTTAACCTTTTTAGCGATTTAAGCCAATTGTTTAAAACATTACGAAACCAACCCAAACGTTTAAAACGTTACGAAACAAATACAAATATTTCACCTTTTGAGGGATTGAAGCCAAACGTTTCATATTTTTAGCTATTTAAGCCAACCGTTTACAAAGGTTACGAAACAAATCCAAACGTTTCTCATTTTTAGCGATTTAAGCCAAACGTTTACAAACGTTACGAAACAAATGCAAACGTTTTGCCTTTTTAGTGATTTAAGCCAAATGTTTACGAACGTTACGAAACAAAACCAAACGTTTAACCTTTTTATCTATTTAAGCCAAACGTTTACAAACGTTACGAAACAAATCCAAACATTTCATCTTTTTATTGATTGAAGCCAAATGTTGCAAACTTTACGAAACAAATCCAAACGTTTAAAACTTTACGAGACCAATCCCAACGTTTCACCTTTTTAGCGATTTAAGCCAAACATTTACAAACGTTACGAAACCAATCCAAACGTTTAAAACGTTACGAGACCAATCCAAACGTTTCACCTTTTAGCGATTAAAGGCAATGTTTACAAACGTTACGAAACAAAACCAAACTTTTAATACGTTAAGCAACCAATCCAAACGTTTACAAACGTTACGAAACAAATCCAAACGTTTTACCTTTTTAGTGATTAAACCAAACATTAAAAACGTTACAAAACCAATCCAAACGTTTAAAACGTTACGAAACAAATCCAAATGTTTCACCTTTTTAGCAATATAAGTTAAGCATTTATAAACGTTACAAAACAAATCCAAACGTTTCACCTTTTTAGCAATTTAAGCCAAACGTTTACAAACGTTACGAAACATATTCAAACGTTTCACCTTATTAGCGATTCAAGCCAAACGTTTACAAATGTTACGAAACAAAACCAAATGTTTCATCTTTTTAGCGATTTAATCGAAATGTTTACAAATGTTGCAAAACAAATCCAAATGTTTCATATTTTTAGCGCTTTAAGCTAAACGTTTACAAACGTTACAAAAAAAATCCAAACGTTTCTCATTTTTAGCGATTTAAGCTAAACGCTTACAAACGTTAAGAAACAAATCAAAACGTTTCTGTCACGACCCATTTTCATGAATCGTGACCGGGGCTAGGGTATGGGTATGGTTGTACCAAAACCCGTAGCAAGCTTTGCAGATAACCAACTTAAACAAATAAAATGATGTACCTGCATAAAACCACATGCTAAGGGAAAACCGAACTCCAACCTAGTTTACCAGTACATGTAAGCAACATATATTCAAAGTATACTTAATCTCAAATTAAACTCCAATAACATGGCAAATATTATATAATACCAAGATTACTGTAATCATATGCCAAAGTTGATAAAATAATAGTTGGACCATACCAACAAATAATAGTATAAAATATAAGTATAAGACTAAGACATATATAATCTGATACTACTACTGCGGTCTAAGATTTTAAAATAGTTTGACTCTTTTATTCTGAAATAAAATAAAGAACCTCTGAGAATGAAGAAACAGAGATCGACCAATGCTCAAATCATAAACCTAGAAAATTTGGGAAAACAACGGGGTCAGATTTACTGAGTAGAGTTTATATAACCATTTTCATTTATTAAGTAGAAAAACCTTTAAAAAATTTAATAAAATATTTGTTCATTATGGATTTTCAATGAAATCCTAAACCACAATTCTAAATCCTCTATCGTGTCGGTGAGACGTATTTGAATAACTGATCCCCGACTACCATTTAATAAAATAGTGAGCCCAAGAAATGTATCTTCCACACAGTACCCTCACTAAGGTGAGACGCATCTCAAACCTACCTCGATACCATAATAATCATTACCGCTGCGCACGCAGTCCTGATGATGCCCATCGAATAGCACGTTCCAAATCAAATCCACAATTCCGAAAACAGTTCGAAACCTATATATATATATATATATATACAAAATATAACATTTGCTTAATAAAGAGGTAAATAGAGATATAAACTCATTGTTTGCTATTCCACGTGAAAATCCGAACAAGCAATCTAACTCTGGTTCGCCTCTGAAGTACGAACAGTCGACGGGTCTAGACAAGGTATAAAATAATTATTAAAATAAGACCCTAACTCTAGAGAGTACTAGACACCACACTGGACACGCATAAACGACCACGGTAAAACATTCCAAAACAACCACAATATCCAAATAAAATACAATGCCCAAATAATACAAGTCTGTTGAGTTCTCGCTTTAAAATCCATTTCAGAAATATATTATTTAAAATCCTTTAAATAATAAATTAATTTAAATTTCAAATAGTGGGTTAGCTGAGTTACCGATAACTACCAAGCTACCTCACATGTCGGGTGATCCAGGTCTAACACGACCCAAACTATTTTATCAATATTATAAACCATAGTTTATAATTCCCAAATTAACGATTTGTTAAAATAATAAATCAATATTTAAAACGGAACTCAATAACTTAAAAAACAAGTAACCAATAGTTACTAACAATTTACTTAATTAAAATAAATTAAGAAAAATGTTTAAAATCTAAAACGTCAAATTGACAAGTCTAATCAATAATTCAAAAATATAATAATTATCCGAATAATTATAAATTATTGATTAAAAATATAATATTTATCATTTTCCCAATTTTAATTATAAAAACAATTTAATTCTAAATTAATATTCTTTAAGAATAAACCAATAGGAAAATCAAGAATCATAACCTTCATTAACTAAACCTTAGCCCAATATCATTAATCATGAAAAGCCCAAAAGAATGTCCAATAGAATTGAACCTAAAATTACCACCAAAGTCATCATCTTCCTCAAAGCATATCACATTCTATTGTAATGCATTTATAAGAACAATTTCAAGATTTCTTTAACAAACAACATAATAATCTCGGCAAACCTAACAACAATGGTAGTAATTATAAATAATAACTACCTTAAGCAACTTAGGAAACAAAGGCATGAACAATATCCACTATAAGCAAGGAACAAGTATACGGCAATAACAAGAATTTCAGCTCGCGGTCGAATCGACGACGGCGACAACAAGATGGAACAATCATAACTCAAGCAATTACTTAACCCATGACAGGTTACATATACAAGATCATGGCAGCAAGGAATAAACAAAAGAAAAACGCAACAAAAAGGCATGAACAAGGCGAAATCGAAACGGCGACAAACGGAGGAATCTTTGCATACCTTAATCGATTTCAACACGTTAGGATTAAAGAGATCGATGAGTACAGTTGAATCGTCGAAAAAGTCTCAGAACTAAACTAGCATAACAACGAATATTAATTATTGAACGATGCAACAATAACGAATGGAATAACATAAAAAGTGACGTTAATCTTACCGGATTGAAACGATTGAATGAAATGATGAAGTTATGCAGTCTCAGAGAAGTTTATAAGATATAGCAGCTAGGGTTTTGTTTAGAACGAAAGAAAAAAAGGGTTGAAATAAGAATTAGATATGTACATATATAAAGGAAACTGAAGCTTCACTACTGCATAATACATTTGCTGCATAATTCCATTTAATGCATTGCATGGGCCTTTCTTATTAAAAGTTTGCATGGCCTTTTATGTTAAAAATGCGTGGGCTTTCATGTAAAAACAATTGCATGGGCTTGATATCTTACGTTTTTTTTTAGTAATAATAATATACATGTTAATATATTTAATTTAATAATAGTAATAATAAAATATTTAAAGTTTGACGGAATGCAAAATTTAAAATTTAATTTAAAAAAAATAAAAAATACAGGATATTACATTCTCCCTAACTTATTAAAAATTTGTCCTCGAATTTAGAACGCAAAAACGATTAACGTAATACACAACATAAAATTACATACAAAATGCACATATCCAACGTAAAACTCACGAACCAAATACTCAAGTTAATCAAGGACAGTAATAATAATAATTATGCCTAACGAACTTCGTCTCTTATGAACATTCCTCAACCAAGTAACCAATAAAACCAAAACCATATAGCAGTTAAGCCCTATCGAGTTCCATTTCAAAATATAATCCGGAAACCTTTTCAAAACATTTGGTAAACAACTTAAAAGAAAACAAAATGGTACTTAGCCGAGTCAACCAAGACTTCCAAACTTAAATCACGTGTCGGGCGACCCAAGTCAAACCCGAACCAAGAAACCCAATATAAACCAATGTTTAAAATATGAAAATTCATTTGATAAAACAACATGAAGTTTGAAAAGCAACGAAACTCAACATTACTTAAATAGTAAATAATTAACAACACACACCCAGAGTGTTGAATAAAATCCAAAATAACAAACATTCTAACAGTGGCACCACAAGCCACAATATAGGAATTTCGTGCTTAACGACTTAAGCACTTGCATAAGCAAAAATCAACAGGTTGTTCCTCGAACAAAAATCAATACCACAACTCATACACTAAACAATTTCAGATGGTCATAAAAAGTATCAACACTAACTTTCACTTGACATAAACGATATCGCCATATCTAGTTGAAATCAAACGAGGAAAACAAATACTCCTACAAAAATTTTGACTAAAAAGCTTAAGATAATCTAGAACAAAGCCTCAAATCTCTTGAAATGATAACTCAAAACAAAATTTCCACTCGGGAAGGTCAACACAAGAAGAAACACGCCGAAAACATATGGGTATTACATTCTCCCCAACCTATGAAAAACTCGACCTCAAATTTTTAAATCTAAAACTGACTCGCAATTTAAACGGTCACAACACACTTATGCGCAAATTTTTTATTCTAACAACTTAGTGTCCCAACGATCAATCGATCAACATAATGTGAATAATCTACAATTATCCAATTGAGAGCCACAAATACTCTTTAACAAGTTGGCTTCCAAAACTAACTTAAATCTATATGATTACTAACTCCACATTATCAAAGCGCAAAAACAAGCCCTAAGATCAACTATAGTTCTTACAATTCCAAACTCTATCGTTTCATACAGGGTATTGATAACACAAGCTGATAAAATCTTGCGTTCTACAACACCTACTCACTTATTCACTTATAACAAGCTCGACATCCAAAGCAATCGATAGAAATACTCCACCATAGCAAAATAATATTTTGGCAAGAAAAAAACCACTATTTGAATCATTTGGTCCAACAATTTACACTAATTTCGATAATACCATTAGTTTCGTGAATCATAAACACAAAACTCTTATAATAATTCAAAAGAATACGTAAACTTAACTCACGATAACAGAATCTCCAGATTAGCAACAAAATCTTAATCCTAGTTATTCCTCCAATCATTCAAAAATAGGTCGTAATAATCTAAGTATCTAATAATCAACTTACATCCTAACTATGTCTCACAGACTTAACTTTATTCCATACAAAAAGATTTTAATATTCGAACAAAACGATGTCAAAACTCTCAACAATTAAACCCTCAATCTACAATATCGACCAACCAACTTTGTTGTCGAAACTCACCAAACACAATCATCAGATTTTTTTCAAATCAACTAGTTCATAAACCCAAATCAAATCTAAATTCTCAAAATTATTCCATCGATTGACTATAACCTCGTATACAACAAGAAATCACTACAACCAATTTACCCGACCGGATTTTTAGTTATGCTCAAAACCAACCTATGGAAATATAAAATTTTCAAATGCGCAAAACATTTTATATTCAAAAATTTTCACCTCTCTTTTAAAAGACTTAACATTTTACAACTTCTTTTTATATATCAAAATCGAAGTACCTTTACCGTTGCAAAACCATCAGTTTTGTAAACCCCTGAAAATTTTCATAATATTTGCATTTTTAAATTCACAGATTCCCCTTACTTTTAAATAAGTATGCAATTTGTGAAACCTTTCAACTGATGAAACTTATGTGATCTGTAAATCAAACTTGCTAAATAATTTATCCTTTTCTCGTAAATAATCAAACCGTGGAAAAATCCTCCGTATTCAAAATACACATTGAAGTTTCAAAATAACCAAAATTTAAGTCGCTCTTAAGTCATACTCTCAAACAAAAACACGATTTGAAGAATCGTTCAACCGAAAAGTTAATTATTCTTTTTAAATAATATATGACAAAATTCCTTTCTTTCCCCCCGGACGTAAAACTTAGTAATGCATATCTCTTTATTTACAAAAACACTTTTATATCAATATACCGAAACATTTGAATAAACAACTTACTTTTAAAATTTCCAGTGTAAAAACATAAATGGAGCATAACCAAATCCCTTAATCTAACGATCCATTAATCAAAATCGTAAATTTTCCACGAAAGTTTTCTAATCTACATATAACTATATACCGCACTTAGCACAACTAAATTCTCGCACGCAACCTAATAATATTCTTTCAATTCCATACTGACAATCTACCAAATCATACGATACCTGTTGACTGCTAACCAAAAGTGACGGTATCGCAAAAGTAATATAATCCGGATGTACGGATATCGATCCCACAGAGACAATGGATTTAATGACCAATTTTGAGAATTCTTTTGACCCGTTAACTACGAAAAATGGTTTGAGATTTTTATGACCAAAAAAATTAAAAGTAACCAAGTAACAAATAAATTAAGTAATAAAAATCAATAAAGTAATAATGATTTAAATGATGATTTTTGAATAAGAGTAAAGGTTCAAGGGTTGATAATTCCGAATAAGAATATAAAATCATGAACAATGAATATCTTGGTGATTATCTAAAATCGAGCTATTCTAAAATATCGAATCCCGCTCTCTCGAGCCTCAAAGACCGAAATGATCACAACTCAGTTGTATTGCCAAAATAATATTTCAAGCTAGTCTAAAGCATCCATAGCTTTCTCTTGAGTTACCACGGATAAAAATAAACAAATAACCAAATTATAGGCCAATTACTCACTCTCGTGTTATAATGAACATAATCAAATGATTAAATGATATTTATTAAAAAAAACCCTTAAGAACACGTATTCATTAACTCACTCTCGTGTTATTAATTCATAAGTTGTTGATTAGCTGATCTATTTTAACTAAGCTCTCTCGACTCAATAATTAAAACATAGGGCAATGAATGAATTGATCAAAAATATTCAAGCATGAAGAATATTAATCAACACCAAATTTCAACACCAATTAATTAATTGATAATTAACTCACTCTCGTGTTATTAAAAACCAATTAACCAACTAAATTGTGATTATGAAGCAAACTCAAGATTATTTAAATTCCAACCCACTCTCGTGGCGTTGTCCGTTAATTTTCCGATTATTTAGATTTATTTTATTAAAAATTTCTCAATTAGTTAACTAAACATGCATCATGAATCAATTTCTCAATTTAATCCACGCATTAAGTTCAATAACCCAAACACGATAAATCACCAAAATATCCAAGGTCAATCAATTATATAAATAAACGTTCATATCAACCGTCGAACTAAAGGTTTAGTTACCCATTTTCATATGAATTACAATAATGGATAAGTTATACCTTGAGTACATTAGAAAATAGAAGATAGAAATAATCTATACTAAAGAGTATTTGCAGTGGCTAAACCTAAGTCTACACTAAGTTATATTTTTTTGGTATTCTATGATATATCTTTTCTCTACACAAATGGAGTCTATTTATAGAGTCACTTGGAGTGGAGTTCAAGCCAAAGATGTCTTCTTTCCATATTAATCTTGAATCATGATCAAGATGAGAATATCTTCTTTCCTTTGAAAGTGGAGTAATGATCAAGTCCTTCCATAATCATCTTGGGTGCACCAATCTTTAACTTGTCTTGTTTCCACAAGAGCATAGCTTCTTCCCTTAATGAGCTTTTATCTTATTGCCAAAGCCCACTTCTTTGTGTGCAAGTCAAGAAAGATCACTCTCTTGAGTGTGAATGCAATATTCTGCTGATTATGGAAGGTCCGATGTGATATCTTCAGAATTTCGTTGCCTTCTTCCAATGCGAACACAATTTCGCGTGTCTCCAGGTCTCAGCGGGCCCCTGGCCAGCCTGATGTCGTGGGAGGGCTGAAGGCTGGCTGATCTGCCTTCTTTTGATTCTTGACCGGTTCGATTCAACTCGAACCGGTTGGGCTTGGGATTGGCTCCGGTTTGCCGAATTCTTCTGGCTTTGACTATTTGACCTTGTTTCAATCATAAATACCCCAAAATGATGAGATTTAATATTTATTGATAAAAACTACAAAACATGAAAACCAAACTATACAAGCTCTTATTTTATGCATAAGTACTGAAAACTAACGAATAAATGCTATAAAAACTACGTAAAATAATAGCTTATCAAACCTCCTTACACTAAAGCTTTGCTTGTCCTCAAGCAAAACATGAATCTTGCCCTAACTACCCCGACTTGAAACATGTTAAATACAAGTCAATAATTAGTTTACCAAACTAATGAATCGATTAAGTGAGATTTCCTAAACCAACAACCATTAATGATACAGACAATTGACAGATGAAAATAGAATGACATAATATGATAACACTAAGAATACTATCATCCTAGCTTATGCAACACTGACTAACACCGATGAATCACCATCATTTGCGGGACATGTAAAAAATGGTCAACTTTCTTACTTATGCAAATCATGTCATAAACTCGTAATAAATAAACAAATGGCATTAATTCCTCACAAGTTTTCACTCCGTCGCTCATGTGTTTGAGGTGTGAAATTAACAAATTATCTCTCAATTGAAAACATGCGAATTTACCATAGGCTTGCTCGTAGTCCTGGACTCCGCTACTTGGCTCGGTTTTTGACAAAAATCACTTGGTCTTTGTTTTTCAATTTTGATGGGGTTGAAAGAAAAAGTAGGTAATATTTTTGGATTTTTTTGAAATAACTTGACTTGAATCAGCTTTTCTTTGAAGTGTGAAATAATAGACTAGCTTGGAATTTTCTTGAACAAGGGAACTTTTTTTTCTTTCTAATTGCCTTTACTTTTGTCACGACCCAATTTCATGGATCGCGACCGGCGCTAGGGTATGGGTATGGTTGTACCGAAACCTGTAGCAAGCCTCGCGGAAAACCTTATATTCAATAAAACCTGCAAGAAAACCAATGCTCGGGGGCAACCGAGACTTCAGCCTAAGTCTAACAACTTATATCGCAGTTCTAATATAACTACTTAATAGCAATTCAAACTATGAAACCAGCCTCATATAATAAATAGTCCAATGTAACATACCAAAGTATAATAATATAAAAGTCGTACCACTACGACAAACCAAAGTACAATAATAGAGACAACTAGTTCTACTGCGGTCTAAGAAGTAAAACAGTAACTAATCTGATAACATAAAAAGACCTCCGAGGAATCAAAATATCGGAGATGACCAACGCTCTCAAAATCATAAACCTGGAAAGTTTGGAAAACAACGGGGTCAGATATACTGAGATGAGTTCATAATGCAATTTACATTTATTAAGTTTAAAACCCTTAAAACAAATCCTTTTATACTAATATATATACTTGATTATGGAAAACAGTATTGAAATGAAATCCCAAAGTATTTAACCCAAAGTAGACGGGAACAAATCCTCATCGATTCCCAAAGTAGGCCAGACATTGGTCAGCCAATCCCAAAGTACTTACCGGTGCACACAGTCTCGATACAAGCCTATCGAGTAGCTTGTTTCAATCCAGATCCATAATCCTTAAAACAGTTCACAAACATTTGATATACTAAAATAATGTGCGGTACTTAATAAAGCGGTAAATAACACTACAAACTCACTGCTTGCTTGTCCACGTGAATCTTGGCAAACAGCTAACCCTGCGTAGACTCCGAAGCACGAGCAGTCGACGGGTCTAAAACATTATATAAGTCAAAATCCGAAAAACCCCTAACTCTAAGAATATTAGACTCCACATAGGACTAGCATTTCACAACACAACCAAAGATTCAAACAAGGTAATCAAATACCACCAAGTATCCATATAACTAATTAACAAATAAGGCAAGTTAAGCTTAGGTGAGTTCTTATCTTTTAAAACGAAATCAAAATACTTAAATACTTAAATAGTCTTTACAAAACAATTACAGTTCCCAAAGTAGTGTGTTAGCCTTACTGCAGCATAGCTCAATTCAACATGTCGGGAGACCACGTCTAACCCGACCCATCCATAAACCAAGTTTAAAACCAAAGTCTTTAATCAAACCTAATATGAAACCAAAGTCAATTTTAAATAAGAACTCACACCACAACTTAATAATGCCATAAACAATTAAGCGTGCTAACACTTAGCAAGTAGGACCCCAAGTACATATAATTATGTCATCTCAAATAGAATCAATAAGATTCAACACCTTTCAAGTATTAACTTGAAGCTAAAATAGTTCAACTGAAACCCTACATGACATATAACACCTTGTATGTTTTATACTACTCAATTTACATTAAACCACAACCTAAGATGAACTAGCATTCCTTTAACAAGTATTAAACCATTTTAAAAATAGGTTCCAGCAAAGTTACTCATTCAAAATAGCGAATTTAACCTTTGTAAAAGCTAAATTAATCTATGATTTAGCTTTGGTCAATTTATCTCAAATCACCCAAGGTAGGAGTGGTTATCTAACAACCCTTTTAATTATCAAAGAACAATTCCATCTTTTAGTAATAAGTTCAAAACAGAATTTAGATTCAAAAATGTTAACCAAACGATACACTATTTCATTTAAACGATCTCTCAAAGCCACCCAATGTACTGTTTATCACCTAATGCCCTATGATCCATTTCTTTGAAATTTCCAGATTTTAGTTTAATCATAAAAACAGAATACTCCATCACAAATCCCACAATTTGATTAGTCTTTCAATTATAACGATTACACCCATTTACCCAAGAAACAAACACCAAACACAAACTAAAAATGACATAGCGAGATTATTTACAGATTTTATATCAACACAAAACAGAAAATATAATCAAATCACCCAAAGTATCGAAACAATCGAGTATATAGCAATCTCTACAAATCAAAACAGGGAAATTGAACCACATACCTCTTGATTAGGCTAATAGCAATAAAACTCAGAAATCAACCAACCCAAATCAGCCTACAATCACACACATAATCCTACCTAAAATTGATGAACTATAGATGAAATTACAAGGAATTGATTAGGAACACTTATCAAGAATAAAAATTGAGATGAGATGATGGAGGAATGACCTAAGATAGAGCCTCAGCCGAATTAGGGTTTTTAGAGAAGTTAAAAGTGTTTAAAATCGGTTTTAGGTCGAGTTAAGGTGAGTTTAAATAGAAATCAGCGAACTGCACAGTGCACGCGTCGCGCCCGCTACACCTCCTTTGCACCCGCGAAATATGAATCGCGCCCGTGATGTATGCATGTCGCGCCTGCGAAATGCTACTGCCTCCGATGAAAATTTGAGATTTTGAAATTGAAATCGAAAACGTTCCAAACTCTGAGATTACTTCTAATACATCTTAAAACACATTTTAAAAGGTTTGGAACCTTCGAAACGCGAATCTAAGTGGTCGTACCACTCAAACGAACCCACGGTACCGTTTAGGCTTAATTGAACAAGTTAGAAAAATGCGGGTGTGTTACAACTTTCTTTTTCTCTTGATTTCCTTTTACTTTTCTTACTTTTTCTTGCATGTTTTCTTTTATTGCGAGGTATTTATTTTCTTTTTAAGGCACTTGTTCACATTTTCTTTTTCATCATCAAGCTAAAAGCACATTTTTCTTCAATCTTTGTTGATCAAATCAAGTTGAGGTGTTGAAAGAGGTAGAGGTTTGAAGGGTAAAAGGTGTGAAATGTGGGGGGGAAAGTCAAGAAAAAGGTTAAGGCTCAAAATTGTGTAATCTAATGGATAAAGGGTAGGCTATTTAAGTGGTCTAAAATAAATTGTGTATACCTAAAGGCCAAGTTCATCTAAATGTCAGAAACTCAACCGTGTAATTTTGAACGGACATTGAGCAAGTTCTAGAAATATAGCATGTTAATCAATTCTCACAACAAGAAAATTAGGCTCGAACTCTAAAAAATGTTTGTTGTGTTTTGCCATTTACTCAAGTATTACAAGTTATGCCAAAAATTGTCAAAAGTTCGAAAATGACTCAATTTTTTTTAATAAAAACCAAACATGCCATGATTCCGCATCAAGTTATTCAATTGAGTTCCAGTGGTTACTAAAAGTTAGAAATTGAATTCACCCTAATCCTATCGAATCATGTCATAAAATTAACATTTTTATTTGTCAAGCATCATTAACTATTGTTGGTATTGACAACCGCACTTACATTTATTCAAAGTTTGGAAATAATTTTTTTTTTGACAAATATTTATTATTTAAGCTAAAACTTTATTTATTTTTCACTATAGTTGGTAATGAACTAGAGAATTTGTATATTTTTGGTATAATTTTAATATATTGTGAGTTTAATTTTTAGTATATGATGTGGTGTAATGTTGGTGTAATTTTTATCTAATAATAAAATTTCTGTATATTTTGATGTGTATACTCTTGGTATACTGTTGATATAATTTTGGTATATTATTAATTTAATTTTTAGTATACGATTTGATATAATTTTGATAAATTTTTATTTAATATTAATAAAGTCTCAGTATGCATAATGTTTGTATAATGTTGGTATAATGTTGATATACTGACATTATACCAACAGTATACACCGTATGTTTGTAATTATTTTTTATTTTTCGATAATTTTGTAATTATTTTTAAAATCAACTACGATTTTTGTAAATGAAAAAAGGCAATATTGAGTTGAACATTTTGAATATAAAATTTTTTGTGTATTGAAAGATTTTATACCCCGTGAGTTTAATTTTGAGCATAACTAACAATCCGCTCGAGGTGTATTGATCGTAGTGATATCTAGTAGTATACTAGGTCAAAGTTAATTGATGGAATAATTTTGTGAATTTGAATTTGATTGGATATGTGAATTGGTTGATTCTAGAATTGAGGATCGCGGTTAATAGGTTCCGACAACCAAGATTGGTTGATGGATTTTGTTGATTGATGGTATTATTATAATGATTGGATATCGATCGGATCAGTGGTTGAACCCTTAGTGTGGGCGACAAAATTGTAAGCTGTGTAATATAAGTGCGATGCAGTCGATGTTCAGTTTAGTTGTGGCGTTATGTTCCTGAATGATTGGAGGAATCATTATGATTGAGATTGTTTACTACTAATCTGGATATTTTGTTATCAAGAAAAAGGCTTCCTTTTGTATTCAAAATAAAAATACATTTACCGTTGAAAAACCATCGGTTTTGTAAACCCTTGAAAATTTTCAAAATATTCGCATTTTGAATTCGAAATATTCCCTTACTTTAAATACGGTTGCAAATTTATGAAACAGTTCAACTGACAAATTTACGTTATCTTTAAACCAACATTACTAAAATAAGTTTATCCCTTTTCCGAAAATACACAAACCGTTGAAAAAAATTCTTCGCATTGAAATACACATTGGTATTTTAAACATCCAAAATCTAAATCGTTTCCAAATTTTTCTCTTAAACAAAAACACAATTTAAAAAAAATCGTTCAACCGAAAAATTCATTATTTCTTTCGAATCAAATTTGACAAAACTTTTTCCTTTTTTCAGAAGGGTAAAATTTAAAATGCAAATCTCTCTATTTATGATAATACCTCTATATCAATATACCAAATTACTTGGGCAAAATCTAATCTGAAAAGATAAAGTCTCTTTTAAAAAAAAACGTAGTGTATACACACACATGAGTATAACCAATATCCTTAATCCACAAATCGGAAATTCACAAATCGGAAATTAACACGAAAATTTCCTAATCTGAATTTAACCATACACCGCACTTGACACAACTATATTTCGAGCGCAACCTCAAATTTATTCTTACTTTCTATTAAACATAAGATTCCGACAATACAGACTGATCCATTACAACGTAATTGTCCAATATCCATCACCATCATCACAGAGTATTTATCTAGCTACCTTTCGGTAACAATTTTAAAATCATTTGAAATCAAACAACTTTATAAATAAATTTATCACAATATGACTCGCAAGCTCGTTTCAAAACATCTCTCTCAAAACACTTTATCGAAATCCATTTTACATAATTGTGCGCCAGGGTGATGATATCTCTCATCCCCAAAGAGTTGCATCCAACCCTAATCATTTCTATGTACGTGATGCATGTACTATTATGCATGTATCAATTATTGATTTATCTTTTATTTAGTGAACATACTTAATGCTCAATGCAATCCTATTCGTGACATTCAAAATGCAAGTTCATGATATGTCTGGGCACAATCACGTGTTGAAAATATTTCAAATATTTTAACAAATCAACCTTTAAAATCAAATTCTCAATAAATATTTGTTAAATGTTACACTCTGTGAGATGTGCACTCAATAAACCCAAAATATTTCTAAAATTCTGTACTAGCAATCTACCAACATTCGATGCTATATTATAACTCAACCTAATAACTTCCTGACAGCTCTTCCGTATAAAGTATCCAACTAACCTTAACCAACTGACACTATACCCTAGAAAACAACACATCATATATGTTCCTACAGATCTAACCGTCAGTTTCCGCATCACATCATTAACTGATGTAAACACCTGTGTATTACTACACCGATCTATCTTATTGGGTCAGGATTTTCAATATCCGTTCTAGGATAATCAGAAATCATCAACCATTTTAATGAAACACTTCTTTTGTCTTCCTCGTTATCGAAACCCAAAGATTTCGACTCACGACCCATACATTAAGGTAAGACAACCTTGACCACGTGAATAAAATATCTCACGTGCTACTCGACACGAAGAGACAACATAGAAATTTAACTTAGTCCAACAGACAAGCGAGTTATACATGAATTTTATTACCAACAAATCACGAATTCTAAAAAAACACAAATTACCCAAGCATGCCACTAAACACAATTATCCCAAACCTACTTAAAATACAAAATCAGGACATGCCACAACAAGCTTTGAATTTTTTCGAACAAAATTATTATGTAATATATAATCTTTCAAGAATACGCTTAAAAATTTATTTTGAAATCTTAAAGTCAAATAAGAAAACTTCCATATTTTTTTGAGCCACACAGTTAAAACAAAATCGGTTTCCGAAAAAAAATATCTTCTTATTAATCCATTGCTTAAAAGAATGTACTCAAGTATTTCAATCCATAAAATTATCGAGTTAGCCGAGTCATTACAACTATCAAGCTCAACTCCTAAATTTGGGTGACCCAAGTAGAACTCAAAATAACTCTTTATAAAATGTATTTCAAAATATTTGTACATTCGGAAAAATATTTGAATAAAATTTTCCATCCTTTCAAGATTGAGAGCTCAACATAACCCAACCGCTAAACGATAATCTAAAAACTCAAGTGAGAAATCTTTGATCTCACACGCACAATTCATAAATCCCGAAAATATAAAATGTTGATATACTACAACATGGTAAAATAAATTTAACGTTAAATTCTCAAAACAATGAATCATCTCATAAAAATATCATTTTGAAATCATTGTTTGTTAACACTAAGCCAAACATAATATTTCAAAACATAAGAACATCTTTTTACTGGTAACTTCACCAAAAATCCTACTTTAAAGAATTAAAAAATCAAACTTTCTTTCTGATTCCGTGTCAAAACACAAATCGCATAAAACAACTTTCTTAATGAAAATCCTTAAAATAACATGTGGCCAGACAATGTATGAACACAAAATACGTGTACTGATACAACGTAAACATCCTTTAAAAGAAATTTAGGATCAATGCCTAACGTATCCTCATATGTTCCAGCGTATATACAAATCAACAAATATGACAAAAGCCAAATTTCTCAAACAAAATCATACCCAAGTATGAATTTAGGAAAAATAACCAACCTAAGATTTCCCGAGAAATCAAAAGCAATTAAAATCACCCAAGTGAAATGTCATCAACATGATAAAACATAGCAAGCAACATTGTAATACCCCAAAAGATTTAATTATCTAATTTGACCACATGTCCAGTTTCGAGTCGCCAGAGTGGCGATATCAGAAAGATTTCCGAGAATTTGAAAATAAATAAGTTCTAATAAGTCGGTTTTGGAAAAGATTATGGTGAAAAATTTAATATAATATTTCAGTTCTAAAGTTAGAATTGGAATTAAAAGAAAAAATGTCAAGAAAAGCCCCAAAATAAAGTGCAGGGACTAAAGTGGTAATAGCCATTACACCTCAAAAATGGAAATTTTAGGTTTTTGACGGGAAAATATTAATATCGGGATTTGTGTTATTTAATGAATATAAATAATACGTATGAGTTATAATTAAAGTGTTAATTGATTTAGTTATGGACTAAATCGAACAAAATAAAAGTGTCAAGGAAAGTTTGTAACAAATGAAGAGAATGATGACTTAAGTGGGATTTTAACCATGATATATATGAGATTTTCATTTGAATGAAAGAATCAGATGAGAAAGAAGACTCCAGAAGCATAAACCACCGATCATCGTCGTTTCGCCGCCGTTTCTCCGTTCGACGTTCGATTCGAGCGATTCTCGCGGCGATCTCTTCAGAATCGAAAGCTCTATTGATCGTAAGATTTGTTTCAAGGTAAATCTTTGACAATTATGGTTGAAATTCGAAATAGGTGGCTGTTTTGGGTTAAGGTTATGTTTGGATTAGAATTTGACGTTTTTGAAGTTATTTTAGCATTTTGGTGAAAACGAATATATGGGTTTTGAGTAGTAGGGTGTATAGCATGTCGGGTTGGTGGGGAAACCCCGAAAAATCAAATTTCTGGGGCTGTGCACGAACGTGCACCAGTATTGGTGCACGAACATGCACCATCCATGGTGCACGACCGTGCACCAAGTGAGGTGCACGAATGTGCACTTGGGTTGCACGATCCTGCACCCACCAAGATGCACGCACGTGCACCCCGACTCGCATCAACGTGCATTCGGGCCGTATTTGACCTGGGTATCGGTATTTTTGAACGTTTTACTCTAAAAGATGAATTTCTGACCCCAAGAATCATAAGTTTTGAGATAAGCTCGACGTTTTCGTTAATTAATGATAATGGAAAACATTAAGAACGTTATACGATTCTCGAATATGAGAAGCGGTATTCGCGAAGTCGTATACATGACTAAAGGTTATCGAATACGTAAATAAAAATAAAAATTGAAACTAAACCCTAGAACTTAAAAGTATTATACATGCAAATTACGAGATTCACGTCTAACTATCAAACGGTTTATCAGACGTGTCAGCGAGCAGTGAGGTCAGTAGACGTGGACTAGTGATAGCATATTATCAGATCGACCACGTCATTAATTGGATAGCGGTCACTGTGAGTTTCACTTTACTTTCGTGTATTATCGATTAAAGTTATTTTCATATCATATCTTATATAAACTGTTTATATGCATCGCATTGTATGTACGAATGGCTGATATGCTATATATTTTGATTGAATTTTATATACAAGAGCCTAGTATACGATCCAACAAAACTAGCTACCTATTGGGTGTCAATAGACTGTGTGATCACCAGTAATTGAGTCAGTCTAGTGTGTCTGACTATGAGATATGATTTGATATTCATGCATGATATGATTATGAAAGCTGAGATATGAATATGATACGAGCGAGAACTCGGTTAAAGTAACCTGGGCCCTGTATCTAGTGGGTTGGACCCACCACGTTGGAATTAAGAGATTGGTCGCGGCTGACATGGTTGAGTGTGAACACTCCCGGGTCAGACCATTTGGATCAGTATGATTTGAATATTAGTAAATTGTGTTATGTTTCAGGATTTTAGTTTCGAACGGATCAAGTACTTGTTCATATGTATTTTTGTATTAATGTTGATTTAAAGTGCGATGCTATGTTTTTAAATAATACCGTTAGTAAAATGCAAGATCACTCAGTATATTCCCAAATACTGACTCCTCACTTTTGATGTCTCACAGGTACTTAGTGTCTAGACCTAGCTAGAGGTCAAAGTTTTGAGATCCGGAAGTCAGCTGTGTATGTATAGTCCTCGACTTCCGTAGTGTTGCAGTAGTGGTCTAGTGTCAACCGAGTCGTAGCCTTGACAGCAGTACATATTTGATTGTGTATATTACTTGCTGTCTTGTTTATATGTTTTTGATAGGCTACGTATATTATGTTTTGTTCATGGCACCGGATGCCGATGATATGCCTGATACACTAACTTATGTATATAGTACTGCGAGGCCAGTTCGTACAGGGTACGGTAACTAGAGCCCGCGAGGTTTCCGAACAGTTAATGTAAATATTTGATTATATGAGATATATGTTAGCTTCCGTTTGTGAATGTATTGTACTATATTTGTGAAAAATTAATAGTGGTTTTAGGCTTGGTATGGGTTCCGGAGCTACCACTCCCATTCCCTAGCGCCGATCTCGGCTCAATATTTTGGGTCGTGACAATGTTGGTATCAGAGAAGTTGGTCCAATCACCCTCGCAAGTTTGTTTTGGTGTTTGTTTGCGAGCAGTTGGTCCAGTTCCACTGCAAGTTTTTTTTAGTGTCTTTGCTTTGAGATACTCTGTCAATAAGTGAACCTAGGGACTACTGCAGCAAAAGAGTCAAACCTTAGTTGTTTGCATTTGTTTGATATGTGCATTAGTAGTATGTTATATAACGCACGCGAAACAAGATCGTTAAGTGAATAAGTGATCAATATCTGCGTATACCAACGGCTAAGGCAACTAAGTACTTATTACTCGTGTAAGGAGTATTCAGTGATTACGTATTTGTGAATTACGTACAGATTGATTGAATGTCAAATGTTTATAGCACCTTACAAGTTGATATTGAAGTTAAGCGAGGAAAAAGGGGCTCAGATGGTCGGTGATGTTTGGAATTGTTTCTTTTCAGCATGTCTAGGCAAAACGGAGCTCAGCCACATGCTGCAGAGCAACATGAGGAAGCGCCTCTTATCTTTCAAAATGGATTTCCTAATGAAGTAGGCGGACCATCTGGAGTCCGCCAGAATGGATTCTACACAGACATTAGGAGATTACCTGAGATATACCAGAATGGTTTCATGTCAGTATTAGAGATTGGTAGTTCTTCTAGGGTTAGAGGCAGAACCCACTCACTAGAGCTAGAATATAGTGAAGAAAGTGAGGAGGATCCAGAGGAAGATCCCGAGGAGGATCTAGAAGAGGAATTAGAAGAAGATCCTCAGGAAGAGGACTTAGAGTAAGCAGAGCAGTCAGATGTTGAAGAGTACCGAAGTGAGCATTTCTGGTCCAATGTGCGGAGATACTGCAATCTGAGAGAGGATGCAAAGATAGCAAATGGTCAGGCGCAGGTGGCTCTGAATCAAGTTAGGAGGCAAATGCGCTCCTTTTCTCGAGGAAAGCTACCAGTGGGACTGTATTCCACTGACTTTCTGCGTATGTTCGAGGGAGTCCCAGATCTAAATGAAGATAACAGAACAATCAACCATAGATACGTTAGGTGTTTAGGTCCCGAGTTCGCTGAGTTGTATGAGTATGTAGGTGAACATTTTGGGACACTCACTGCGATGGCTTATAGGATCGAGACTGACCGCGAGTGGGATGGCAATCCTTTTCGACCCTACTTTTTCAGACGTGCATTTTACCCAGACTATACTAGTCGATCCTCTTGTATTAGGACTAATCCCCACTTTGTGCATAGAGGCGGAGGCAACTCCAGTAGAAGAGTTAGGGGTCGACACGCTGGCGTAGTTATTAGGGAACCTAGCGTTCCACATCAGGCACCCCCAGCTATCAAGTAATTAATATGCTTCGTGTATTGTGTTTATGTGTTGCATTATTGAGTATATGTTGTTGTATTGCATAGTAGAGCATAATAATTAGAATATGCTTATAGGATAATACCTCAAATAGGTAGAGCCTATAGGAAGCAATATTGACAAACACGCGCTTAATATAAGGATATATAAACATAACGTACAAAAGAAATAATGTAATAAACCATACATAATACATTTATCGCGAACGTAGTTCCTATATTACGTTCTAGAAGTCGTGAAGGAAGAGATGGATTACTAAAAAGGAATCGATGTAGAATATCAATACATGTACTTGTAGATGATATGATACAAGTATAGTAAAGATGTGGAAGTAGTAATTATGGCTATTGAAGCTTCAGTATGAATTAGGTTATTGGAGACATGGAAAAAGGAGTGATATAGCAGAGGAATACTCAGAGGATGTCGGAAAGTGACGGCAATACTAAGAAATCATAATGTACCCAACAAATAATAAACAAAAAGCCGTTAAATTGTCGCAGAGTGTACAATCTAGAGTAATTTACAGTTTTATGAAAAGCATACATTTTTTTATGATTTTTAAAAGGCACAATTATGCTTAAACATCACATATGACATTGCATAGGCACGATAGAAATGCATAAAAAATGATTTTCAAAATTTTGGATCATGCATCATATATTTGTAATGACAAAGAAAATGCGATTTCGAGCAACTATTGGTGATGAGAGGTGTCATCACTCTGAGTTACAGTTGAACTAACGATTTCAAACTATTTTATGTAAAGTGTTTGAATTGAAAAGTGAATCTAAGAGCTGGCCAGCCAAAGAATGTTTTGAAATCTTTCTATTTTGTAAGTGAACTCAGACGTACAACTCTGTGACAAATAATAAAAGATTCTTAATAAATAAGAATAAGACTTGAAAAATAAACCCCAATAACAAAATAAAGCCATGGTAATGATTAATTGCAACAAAGCTAACGAAGCTAAGGTAAAATGGGAGTAACAAGTTAACGCCGGAGAGCATACGCAATCAAGATGCGATGCGCTGGCAATGTCTGGAGAACACAATATCTATCCTCATATTAGAACAAAGGGACATAGATCATATTAGAAGAAAGGAAAGTAAAAGATACGAAATGACGGAGAATATAATGATTATCTTTATGACAAAATAAGTAATGTAGTGATCGAGAATCATATTGGAGGAAAGAGAGTAAGAGTATAAAGGACGATGAAGACGATGATATTGTATGATAAACATCAAGTGATATTCTAAGGATATGCAACCTTATCAATATTAGTGTCAGGAGGAATAAGACACATAAACGGAAAGAAGAGAAATTAAATTGCGGAAACCCTTTGTAAAGACAGAGGTAACGTATACAAATATACATACATCAGTAAATGTAAAGATGACGAGAAACATGAAGGAAGCGTAGTAAGATACGAGTATAAATAAAAGATTTCGTGAAATGATGAGAGAAGTGGAAAGTTCCAGATATACGTTGGGAGGACTATCAAAGTAAATACAGCAACAGTAGAGCTGTTATAGTCAGATGAAGGATATAAGAGACACAACAAGAAAGAAGTGTAATGATATCTTATTTCTATCGAATGAACAAGAATCGGTTATGTAAGAGAAACTACAAAGTTATAAAGATGAAGGTGGACATTAAATAAGAAAGCTAAAATGATTAAAGGATGATTAAGACTATATAATAAGCATAGAGAAAATACAGTAGACAAAAACCTATTGGATTAGCTAAAGCTTAAAGACAAGAATGAAACAAGTAAGAAGGATCTACGGGAAACTCAAGTACTAGGAGGACGTATGAAATTCTGATGAAGTTAACATAAAGGTAAAGAACTAGAATGAAATGAAGAGACAGCTTTGACAGATAAGTAAATAGAAAAGCTCGAAATAATCTTAGAGGTCAATCAAAGAAAAGAAAAGGAGATGGGGAATATGGATAGTATCGGTAAACAAAAGCAGCTATACAAGCTACATGATTTAGATTATAGCGAAGCGGAGCATTTATAACAATAGTGAATCGATAAAGGATCACGACTAACAAAGCGACGTTAGGCTCACGACAGCTTGAAGAAGAAAGGAAAAAGAAGAATCAAAAGATAATTAGAAGTTTGTTGAACTCAAATTCATGAAGGAATAGTGATCATGATGGATGAGTTATAATCTATAGAGGATTAATTAATAAAGAAACGGGGTATCAGATAATGAAAGAGAAAAGTAAGAAATTAAGATAACGGTTTGAGAAAGGAACATTTATAGCAACGGTGAACGGTTCCTGATTGGCCCAGTAACACAAAGCTCTCCATAATTCGAAGGAGAATGGAAGGGGAAATTAATGACAATAGAAGATGTATCCGACTTAACTTCGCTAAGAAACAACGATTATGATAGACGAAATGTAGTTTGAAAGGAACTAATTGACAAAGGAACTAAGCGGCGAGTAGTCAAAGAGAGAAGTTGGAATTAAAGATAATCGCATAGGGAATAAGCGTGGCAACAAGGGATGTCAGTAAAAATTAAAACCGCAGATTTGCCGTTACAAGAACGAATAAAGTACGTCATTAAGGATGTGGATAACACGTCATTGACTACTCATGCATAAAAGAGACATATAGCAATCCGATAATTCCTAAAAATAAAAATGACGGAGCGTGATGGCATTAAGGAACGCTTAATGTCAACCAATAAAGGAAACCTCGATCAAGTGATAATGATGCAAGGGTCACAATATCAAGGGTACGTCTAAAGTTAAACTACTTTGGAGAGGAAACAGATTGAACGAAAGTAACAATAAGAAGATTCTCGGCTATGCAACCATAAGAAGATACTATAAGCACAATGGTATGGTTGCAAACGAGTAATGAGTTTAAAGTCAAAGTAGAAGAAGAAATCTTAGTAATGGATATTAAGAGAGGCATAAGAACAATTTTAAGGTTTCAACAAGTTATATGAAAATTCGAGGACGAATTTCTATAAGGGGAGAAGAATGTAATACCCCAAAAGATTTAATTATCTAATTTGACCATGTGTCCTGTTTCGAGTCGTCAGAGTGGCGATATCAGAATGTTTTCCAAGAATTTGAAAATAAATAAGTTCTAGTAGGTCGGTTTTGGAAAGGATTATGGTGAAGAATTTAATATTATATTTCATTTCTAAAGTTAGAATTGGAATCAAAAGGAAAAATGTCAAGAAAAGCCCCAAAATAAAGTGTAGGGACTAAAGTGACAATTTAGCCATTACGTCTCAAAAATGGAAATTTTAGGGTTTTGACGGGAAAATATTAATATCGGAATTTGTGTTATTTATTGGATATAAATAATACGTATGAGTTATAATTAAAGTGTTAATTGATTTAGTTATGGACTAAATCGAACGAAAGAAAAGTTTAACGGAAAGTTTGTAACAAATAAAGAGAATGATGACTTAAGTGGGATTTTAACCATGATGTATATGAGATTTTCATTTGAATGAACGAATCAGATGAGAAAAAAGGATCTAGAAGCATAAACCACTGATCATCGTCATTTCGCCGCTGTTTCTCCCTTCGACGTCCAATTCGAGCGATTCTCGCTGCGATCTCTTCAGAATCAAAAGCTCTATCGATTGCAAGCTTCGTTTCAAGGTAAATCTTTGAGAATTATGGTTGGAAGTCGAAATAGGTGGATTTTTTGGGTTAAGGTTATGCTTGGATTGGAATTTGACGTTTTTGAAGTTATTTTAGTGTTTTGGTGAAAACGAAGATACGGATTTTGAGTAGTAGGGTGTATAGAACGTCGGGTTGGTGGCGAAATCCCGGGAAATCAGATTTCCGGGGCTGTGCATGCGGTGCACGAACGTGCACTTGGGATGCACGATCGTGCACCCACCAAGATGCACGCACGTACACCCCGACTCGCATCAACGTGCATTCGGGCAGTATTTGACCTGGGTATCGGTATTTTTGAACGTTTGACTCTAAAAGATGAGTTTCGGACCCCGAGAATCATAAGTCTCGAGATAAGCTCGACGTTTTTGATAATTAATGATAATGGAAAACATTAAGAACGTTATACGATTCTCAAATATAAGAAGTGGTATTCGCTAAGTCGTATAAACGATTAAAGGTTATCGAATACGTAAATGAGAATAAAAATTGAAACTAAACCCTAGAACTTAAAAGTATTATACATGCAAATTTACGAGATTCACGTCTAACTATCAAACGGTTTATCAGACGTGTCAGCGAGCAGTGAGGTCAGTAGACGTGGACTAGTGAGAGCATATTATCAGATCGACCACGTCATTAATTGGATAGCGGTCACTATGAGTTACACTTTACTTTCGTGTATTATCGATTAAAGTTATTTTGATATCATATCTTATATAAACTGTTTATATGCATCGCATTGTATGTACGAATTGCTGATATGCTATATATTTTGATTGAATTTTATATACAAGAGCCTAGTATAAGATCCAACGAAACTAGCTACCTATTGGGTGTCAATAGGCTATGTGATCACCAGTAATTGAGTCAGTCTAGTGTGTCTGACTATGAGATATGATTTGATATTCATGCATGATATAATTATGAAAGTTGAGATATAAATATGATATGAGCGAGAACTCGGTTAAAGTAACTTGAGCCTTGTATCTAGTGGGTTGGACCCACCACGTTGGAACCTAACTAGAGGTTAAAGTTTTGAGATCCGGAAGTCAGCTGTGTATGTATAGTCCTCGACATCCGTAGTGCTGCAGTAGTGGTCTAGTGTCGACCGAGTCGTAGCCTTGACAGCAGTACATTTTTTATTGTGTATATTACTTGTTGTCTTGTTTATATGTTTTTGATAGGCTACGTATATTATGTTTTGTTCACGGCACCGGATGTCGGTGATATGCCTGATACACTAACTTATGTATATAGTACCGCGAGGCCAGTTTGTACAGGGTACGGTAACTAGAGCTCGTGAGGTTTCCGAACATTCAGTGTAAATATTTGATTATATGTTAGCTTCCGTTTGTGAATGTATTGTACTATATTTGTGAAAAATTAATAGTGGTTTTAGGCTTTCTACGAGTTCCGGAACTAACACTCCCGTTCCCTAGCGCCGATCTTGGCTCAATATTTTGGATCGTGACAAACATCCAAGTGAAATTAATTGTCAATCATTGCATCGATACTAAATAAAGACTGACACACATCACCTATTGGATGTAGGCTGAAAGTTTGAAAACAAAATATGATATTTTAAAAGAAAAAACATGAGTCCTAATTCCGCAGTAGTTCCTATGACAGAACATCAACTTATCATGCCAAAAACACATAACACATAACATACATAAGGCCTTGGTTTGAAACCAAAGCTCTGATACCAACTTTGTCACAACCCATTTTCATGAATCGCGACCGGCGCTAGGGTATGGGTATGGTTTTACCGAAACCCGTAGCAAGCCTTGCGGATAACATACTTTAATCAATTAAAACATTGTACCTGCATAAAACCACATGCTCGGGGGCAACCGAGACTCCAACCTAGTCTAGCAGTTTATATGTACAACATATAAATAATAAATGCTCGGTCAACTCCGAGTCTCTAACATGGCATAAATATTAAATAATCAAAGTTAATATAATAATACCAATCAGCAAATAATCCAATTGAGTTAATCTGACTACAAGTACTACAAAAAATAAGACTTTTAATCACTACTGCGGTCTAAGAGTAAAATCAGTTCAATAACTTTAATAAAATAAAGTAAAACCTCCGAGGAACTAAAGAATCGGAGACCACTCGACTCGCTCAAATCATAACCCTGGAAAAATTGGGAAAACAACGGGGTCAGATATACTGAGATGAGTTCTTACAACTATTTACATTTATTAAGTGAAAACATATAAAAACAAAACCTTAAAACATTTATAAAGCAATTTATCACTATGGATAAGCATTGAAACCCTAAACCACAAATATCTAAATCTAGTTGTCGTGTCGGTGAGACGTATCTCCATAACCGATCCCCGACTGGCACTCAAATAAAACACGTGAGTCACAGGAGACGTATTTTCCACCAGTGCTCTCACTAAGGCGAGACGTATCTCAAACCTACCTCAATACCATATGATCATATACCGGTGCGCACGCAGTCTCGATGATGCCCATCGAGTAGCATGTTCCAATTCAGATCCACAATGTCGAAAACAGTTCAAAAGCTGTATATACAATATATATATGCAAAAATACAATTTACTTAATGAAGCGGTAAATAGCGATATAAACTTACTGTTTTTTAATCCACGTGAAAACTCCTGGCAAGCAGCCTAAACTTGGTTCGCCTGAAAAGAACAAACAGTCGACGAGTCTAAACAAATACAAATAGTTATTTAAAAACGGACCCTAACTCTATAGAGTACTAGACACCACATAGGACTAGCACAAACAGCAAGTTAAGGTAAATCCAATCAGAGTAAACATAATACTCAAACAATTAAAAAATCAACAGAAGACAAGTCTATTGAGTTCCCACTTTAAAAATCCATTTCAGAAAATATTATTTAAATAATTACGAAATAATAACCCAAGTTAAAATCCATAACAGTGAGTCAGCCGAGTTATCAAAACTACCAAACTTCTTCCCACTTGTTGGGCGACCAAAGTCTAACCCAACCCAAAAGTTTTATCAAAATATAAATCCAAATTTATAATTCCAAAATAACTTTAATAAAATACATATGTTTATATCCAATTATAAACCATAGTTTATAATTATAGAACAACTTTGGTAAAAATGATAATCAAGGTTTAAAAATGGAACCCAATAGCTTTAATCTAAGTAACCCAAATTACAACCCAATACTTAACAAAAATAAGTTAAGAAAACGCCTTAAAAGTAAAAACATAACCTTTAGCAAAAATGGCACGTAAAGCCAACATTTAAAATGAAATATAATTACCCAAGTAATTATCTGAAATTAGGTTACAAAATACTTATTGTTTTCAGCTTATAATAACCAAAACGAATGTCAATTTACAAGAATCAAAGTAATTATTATTCTTAAAGAATAACCCGCAATCATTCTAAAATCAACATGATATTCAAAGGTTTGGTTTTTAGGAATTTATAATAATCAAACCAAAAACTAAGTGGGAATACAAATAACCCAAACAAAACAATACACCACAATCAACCAAATCCTCATAACCATGAAATTATGAGATTTCAAAATTTAAGAATATGAACAGCCATAAGCTTGCTCATGCAACCTTAGCTTTGATTAAAAAAAACAACCCAAATCACCTAATTCACTAGTAAACAAAGCCTAGCTAACTAATCACCAAAATCATGAGAATCCAAAGAGAAAGTGAACCACTGTTCACGCATGGCAGCCGCAACAATCAATCGGCAAACAAGAGATCGACGTACCGTTTGAAGACAACGAAGCCAAACGATTACAGAGATGAGATGGCTCAGATCGTACGCAAGATTGAAGCCTAAACACAACAACAATCACGTTTGAAACAAATTAGAAATGACAGCCACATCACAACAACATCGATAAACCGAAGCAACGTTTAAACGGATAAAACTTACGTACCAAAATCAAAAACAATGCGTAAGGATTAGAGAGAATGAAGTTAACTGATGTAACGAGGAAACCCAACTCAGATTGAAGCTAGAACAAACGAGATATGAATTAAAACGATATTGACGATATCGAATGCAATAAGCAACATGACGTGAAAACTTACCAAGATTCATAAGCAATGGAGAGGGATGAATTGTTGAGTATTTCAGAGAGTCTTTGATAATAAAGTTAGCTAAGGTTGATAAAAACGAAAGAATGAACAAAATAGGGTTTTAAAAACGTAAGAGGTCTATTTAAATACCTGAAATCCCGTAAGAGCACAATGCACGTTCGTGAACTTGAGTACACGATCGTGCAGTCCATCGCGCTTCCATCGCATCTCAAATGTTGATCCAACAGTCAACGTTTTGTCGTGCACAACATATCCAAAGATGAGCCCGATCCAACGGTGTAATTGGGAGATATGGATGTTTTATCAAAATATGTCAGATTCAGAAGGCACATGAACACAACATCGATTATAGTCCGAATACAAATCAAATTGCCATGAAAAACTCACACGACGCATGTGACACATACAAGATACAAATCCAACCCCAATTAAAGTGCCACATTTGCTAAGTCCACCATTAATAATCCGAAACTAAGTCGGAAACATAAAGAAACCATGACGGAAAAATACGGGATATTACAGAAACAAATCCAAATGTTAAAAACGTTACGAAATAAATGCAAACGTTTCACCTTTTTAGTGATTGAAGCCAAACGTTAAAAAACGTTGCGAAACAAATCCAAACGTTTTGCATTTTTAGCGATTTAAGCCAAACGTTATGAAACAAATCCAAACGTTTCGCCTTTTTAGCGATTTAAGCCAAACATTTAAAACGTTATAAAACCAATCCAAACGTTTAAAACGTTATGAAGTAAATCCAAACGTTTCACCTGTTTAGCGATTTAAGCCAAACGTTTACAAACGTTACGAAACAAAACCAAATGTTTCACCTTTTTAGCGATTTAAGCCAAACGTTTAAAATGTTACGAAACCAATCCAAATGTTTAAAACGTTACGAAACAAATCCAAACGTTTAAAATGTTAGCAAACCAATCCAAAACTACGTTTACAAACGTTACAAAACAAAACCATACGTTTCACCTTTTTAGCAATTTAGGCCAAATGTTTAAAATGTTACGAAACAAATCCAAACGTTTACAAACGTTACGAAACCAAAAATGTTACGAAACAAATCCAAACATTTCATCTTTTTAGCAATTTAACCCAAACGTTTATAAGCGTTAGAAAACAAATCCAAACGTTTCTCGTTTTTAGCAATTTACGCCAAACGTTTACAAACCTTACGAAACAAAACCAAACGTTTAAAACTTTACGAAATAAATCCAAACGTTTCACATTTTTAGAGATTTAAGCCAAACGTTAACAAACGTTACGAAACCAGTCCAAACGGTTAAAACTATAGCAAACCAATCCAAAAGTACATTTACAAACGTTATGAAACAAAACCAAACGTTTCCCCTTTTTAGCAATTTAGGCCAAACGTTTAAAACGTTACGAAACAAATCTAAACGTTTTATATTTTTTGCGATTTAAGCCAAACGTTACGAATGTTACGATACAAATACAAACATTTCACCTTTTTAGCGATTTAAGCCCAAAATTTACAAACGTTACCAAACAAATACAAACATTTCACCTTTTTAGCGATTTAAGACAAAAGTTTAAAATTTACGAACAAATTCCAAACGTTTAAAATGTTATGAAATAAATTTAAATGTTTCACCTTTTTAGAGATTTAAGACAAATGTTTACAAACGTTACGAAACAAAAAATGTTACGAAACAAATCCAAACATTTCATCTTTTTAGCAATTTAACCCAAACGTTTATAAGCGTTACGAAACAAAACCAAACGTTTCCCCTTTTTAGCAATTTAAGCCAAACGTTTACAAAGGTTTCACATTTGTAGCGATTTAAGCCAAATGTTTGCAAACGTTACAAAACTAATCCAAACGTTTCACCTTTTTAAACGTTACACCTTTTTAGCGATTTAAGCCAAACGTTAACAATTATTAAGAAACAAATCCAAATGTTTCTCATTTTAATCAATTTAAGATAAATAGTTAAAATGTTACGAAATCAATACAAACGTTTAAAACCTTATGAAACAAATCTAAACATTTCACCTTTCTAGCGATTTCAGCTAATTGTTTACAAACGTTACGAAACAAATCCAAAAGTTTCACCTTTTTAGAGATTTAAGCCAAACATTCAAAACGTTACGAAACAAATCCAAATGTTTGACCTTTTTAGCAATTTAAGCCAAACGTTTAAAACATTACGAAACCAATCCAAACGTTTAAAACGTTACGAAACAAATCCAAACGTTTCACCTTTTTAGTGATTGAAGCCAAACGTTTACAAACGTTATGAAATAAAACCAAACGTTTCCCCTTTTTTGCGATTTAAGCCAAACATTTACAAGCGTAACGAAACAAAACCTAATGTTTCACCTTTTTAGCAATTTAAGCCAAACGTTTACAAATGTTTACGAAACAAATCCAAACGTTTCCCCTTTTTAGTGAATTAAGCCAAATGTTTACAAATGTTACGAAAAAAATCAAAACGTTTACAACCGTTATGAAGCAAAATCGAACGTTTAACTTTTTTAGCGATTGAAGCCGGACATTTACAAATGTTATGAAACAAATTCAAAGGTTTAAAATGTAATAAAACCAATCCAAACGTTTAAAACGTTAAAAAATAAATCCTAACTATTCACCTTTTTAGCGATTTAATCCAAATGTTTAAAACGGTACGAAACAAATCCAAACGTTTAAAATGTTATGAACCAAATCCAAACGTTTAAAAAATCACAAAATAAATCCAAACGTTTCACATTTTTAGCGATTTAAGCCAAACGCTTACAAAAGTTACGAATCAAATCCAAACATTTCACCACGTTTCGCTTTTTTAGCAATTTAAGCCAAACGTTTACAAACGTTACAAAACAAATCCAAACGTTTTGCCTTTTTAGCGATTTAAGCCAAATGTTTGCAAACGATACGAAACAAAACTAAACGTTTCTCTTTTTTTTTTAAGATTTAAGCCAAACGTTTAAAACATTATGAAAAAATCCAAATGTTTAAAACGTTACCAAACAAGTCCAAACGTTTCAAATTTTTAGCGATATAAGCCAAATGTTTACAAACGTTATGAAACAAATCCAAACGTTTCCCTTTTTTAGCAATTTAAGCCAAACGTTTACAAACGTTACGAAATAAATCCAAACGTTTCATATTTTAAACGATTTAAGCCAAACATTTAAAACGTTACAATTCCAATCCATATGTTTACACACGTTGAGAAACAAATCCAAACGTTTCACCTTTTTAGCGATTTAAGCCAAACATTTACAAACGTTACGATACAAATCCAAACGTTTCAAATTTTTTAGCAATTTAAGCCAAACATTTAAAACGTTACAAAACCAATTCAAACATTTACAAATGCTACGAAACAAATCCAAGCGTTTCACCTTTTTAGTGATTTCAGCCAAATGTATAAAACGTTACGAAATAAATCCAAACGTTTTACCGTCTGTAAACGTTTGGCTTAAATCGCTAAAAAGGTGAAACATTTGGATTTGTTTCGTAAAGTTTGTAAACATTTGGATTAAATAGCCAAAAAGGTGAAATGTTTGTATTTGTTACGTAACGTTTGTAAACGTTTGGCTTAAATCGCAAAAAAGGGAAAACGTTTGGATTTTTTTCATATCGTTTGTAAACGTTTGGATTTATTTCGTAACGTTTGTAGGCTTTAATCGCTAAAAAGGTGAAATGTTTTGTTTTGTTTCGTAACGTTTGTAAACGTTTGGATTAAATCGCTAAAAAGGTGAAACGTTTGGATTTCTTTCGTAACGTTTTAAACGTTTGGATTGGTTTTGTATCGTTTGAAACTTTTGGCTTTAATCGCTATAAAGGTGAAATGTTTGGATTTTTTTCATAGCATTTTTAAATGTTTGGCTTAATTTGCTAAAAAAGGTAAAACGTTTGTATTTGTTTCGTAACGTTTTAAATGTTTGGATTGGTTTCGTAAGGTTTTAAACGTTTGGCTTAAATCGCTAAAAAGGGGAAACGTTTGGATTTGTTTCGTAACGTTTTAAACATTTGTATTGGATTTGTAACGTTTTAAATGTTTGGCATAAATCGCTAAAAAGGTAAAACGTTTGGATTTATTTCGTAACGTTTGGACTGGTTTCGTAACATTTTAAACGTTTGGCACAAATCGCTAAAAAGGGGAAACGTTTGGATTTGTTTCGTAACGGTTGTAAACGTTCGGATTGGTTTCGTAACGTTTGTAAACGTTTGGCTTAAATTGCTAAAAAGGGGAAACGTTTGGATTTGTTTCGTAACGTTTGTAAACGTTTGGCTTAAATCGCTAAAAATGTGTTATATTTTGATTGTTTTCGTAACGTTTTTAAACGTTTGGCTTAAATCGCTAAAAAGGTGAAACGTTTGGATTTGTTTCATAATGTTTTAAACGTTTGGATTCAATCGGTAAAAATGTGAAACATTTGGATTTGTTTCATAAAGTTTACAAACGTTACAAAACAAAACCAAACGCTTCACATTTTTAGTGATTTCAGACAAACGTTACGAAACAAATCCAAACGTTTCACCGTTTTTGCGACTTAAGCCAAACCTTTAAAACGTTACAAAACAAATCCAAACGTTTCACATTTTTAGCAATTTAAGCCAAACATTTACAAACGTTACAAAACAAATCCAAACATTCCATATTTTTAGCGATTTAAGACAAACGTTACGAAACAAACCAAACATTTCACCTTTTTAGCGATTTAAGCAAAACATTTGAAACGTTACGAAACCAATCCAAGCGTTTAAAACAATACAAAAATAATCCTAACATTTCACCTTTTAAGCTATTTAAGCCAAACGTTTAAAACATTACGAAACCAATCCAAATGTTTAAAACGTTACGAAACATATCCAAACGTTTATCCTTTGTAGCGATTTAAGCTAAACATTTACAAACATCACGAAACAAATCGAAACGTTTCACCATTTTAGCGATTTAAGCAAAACGTTTAAAACGTTACAAAACCTATCCAAACGTTTATAACGTTACGAAATAAACCCAAATGTTTCTCTTTATTAGCAATGTAAGACAAACGTTTACAAACATTATGAAACAAAACCAAACTTTTCACCTTCTTAGCGATTTAAGCCAAATGTTTACAAACGGTATGAAACAAATTCAAACGTTTACAAACATTACGAAACAAATACAAACGTTTTACCTTTTTAGCGATTTAAGCCAAACGTTTACAGACATTGGGAAACAAATCCAAATGTTTCACATTTTTAGTGATTTAAGCCAAACGTTTACAAACATTATGAAACAAATCCAAACGTTTCACCTTTTTAGTAATTTAAGCCAAACATTTAAAACATTACGAAACAAAACCTAACGTTTAAAACGTTACGTAATCGCTAAAAAGGTGAAATGTTTGGATTTGTTTCGTAACGTTTGTAAATGTTTGACTTAAATCCTTAAAAAGGTGAAACGTTTGGTTTTGTTTCGTAACGTTTGTAAAAGTTTGGCTTAAATCGCTAAAAGGTGAAACATTTGGATTTGTTTTGTAACGTTTTAAACGTTTTGCTTAAATCCCTAAAAAGGTGAAACGTTTATATTTGTTTGGTAGCGTTTTAAACGTTTGGATCGGTTTTGTAAGGTTTTAAACGTTTGGCTTAAATCGCTAAAAAGGTGAAACGATTGGATTTGTTTTGTAACGTTTTAAACGTTTCAATTTGTTTCGTAACGTTTGTAAATGTTAGGCTTAATAGCTAAAAAGGTGAAACATTTGGTTTTGTTTTGTAACGTTTGTAAACTTTTGGCTTAAATTGCTAAAAAGGCGAAACTTTTAGATTTGTTTCGTAAAGTTTGTAAATGTTTGGCATAAATCGCTAAAAAGGTGAAACGTATGGTTTTCTTTCGTAACGTTTGGCTTAAATCGCTAAAAAGGTGAAACATTTGGATTTGTTTTGTAACGTTTTAAATGGTTTAATTTGTTTCTCAACGTTTGACCTAAATCGCTAAAAACGTGAAAAGTTTGGATTTATTTTGTAATATTTTAATCGTTTGGATTGGTTTCGTAACGTTTTAAATGTTTGGCTTAAATCGCTAAAAAGGTAAAACGTTTGCTTTTTTTCATAATGTTTGTAAAGTTTCGCATAAATCACTAAAAAGGTGAAACGTTTGGATTTGTTTTGTAACGTTTTAAACATTTGGATTGGTTTCGTAATATTTTAAACGTTTGGATTAAATTGCTAAAGCCGTGAAACATTTGGATTTGTTTCGTATTATTTGTAAACGTTTAGCTTCAATTGCAAAAAAGGGGAAACATTTGGATTTGTTTCGTAACGTTTGTAAACGATTTGCTTAAATCGCTAAAAATGGTTAATTGTTTGGATTTGTTTTCTAATGTTTATAAAAGTTTGGCTTAAATCGCTAAAAAGGTGAAACATTTGGATTTGTTTCGTAAAGTTTGTAAACATTTGGATTAAATAGCCAAAAAGGTGAAATGTTTGTATTTGTTACGTAACGTTTGTAAACGTTTGGCTTAAATCGCAAAAAAGGGGAAACGTTTGGATTTTTTTCATATCGTTTGTAAACGTTTGGATTTATTTCGTAACGTTTGTAGGCTTTAATCGCTAAAAAGGTGAAATGTTTGGTTTTGTTTCGTAACGTTTGTAAACGTTTGGATTAAATCGCTAAAAAGGTGAAACGTTTGGATTTCTTTCGTAACGTTTTAAACGTTTGGATTGGTTTTGTATCGTTTGAAACTTTTGGCTTTAATCGCTATAAAGGTGAAATGTTTGGATTTTTTTCGTAACATTTTTAAATGTTTGGCTTAATTTGCTAAAAAAGGTAAAACGTTTGTATTTGTTTCGTAACGTTTTAAATGTTTGGATTGGTTTTGTAAGGTTTTAAACGTTTGGCTTGAATCGCTAAAAAGGGGAAACGTTTGGATTTGTTTCGTAACGTTTTAAACATTTGGATTGGATTTGTAACGTTTTAAATGTTTGGCATAAATCGCTAAAAAGGTAAAACGTTTGGATTTATTTCGTAACGTTTGGACTGGTTTCGTAACATTTTAAACGTTTGGCACAAATCGCTAAAAAGGGGAAACGTTTGGATTTGTTTCGTAACGGTTGTAAACGTTCGGATTGGTTTCGTAACGTTTGTAAACGTTTGGCTTAAATTGCTAAAAAGGGGAAACGTTTGGATTTGTTTCGTAACGTTTGTAAACGTTTGGCTTAAATCGCTAAAAATGTGTTATATTTTGATTGTTTTCGTAACGTTTTTAAACGTTTGGCTTAAATCGCTAAAAAGGTGAAACGTTTGGATTTGTTTCATAATGTTTTAAACGTTTGGATTCAATCGGTAAAAATGTGAAACATTTGGATTTGTTTCATAAAGTTTACAAACGTTACAAAACAAAACCAAACGCTTCACATTTTTAGTGATTTCAGACAAACGTTACGAAACAAATCCAAACGTTTCACCGTTTTTGCGACTTAAGCCAAACCTTTAAAACGTGACAAAACAAATCCAAACGTTTCACATTTTTAGCAATTTAAGCCAAACATTTACAAACGTTACAAAACAAATCCAAACATTCCATATTTTTAGCGATTTAAGACAAACGTTACGAAACAAACCAAACATTTCACCTTTTTAGCGATTTAAGCAAAACATTTGAAACGTTACGAAACTAATCCAAGCGTTTAAAACAATACAAAAATAATCCTAACGTTTCACCTTTTAAGCTATTTAAGCCAAACGTTTAAAACATTACGAAACCAATCCAAATGTTTAAAACGTTACGAAACATATCCAAACGTTTATCCTTTGTAGCGATTTAAGCTAAACATTTACAAACATCACGAAACAAATCGAAACGTTTCACCATTTTAGCGATTGAAGCAAAACGTTTAAAACGTTACAAAATCTATCCAAACGTTTATAACGTTACGAAATAAACCCAAACGTTTCTCTTTATTAGCAATGTAAGACAAACGTTTACAAACATTATGAAACAAAACCAAACTTTTCACCTTCTTAGCGATTTAAGCCAAATGTTTACAAACGGTATGAAACAAATTCAAACGTTTACAAACATTACGAAACAAATACAAACATTTTACCTTTTTAGCGATTTAAGCCAAATGTTTACAAACATTGGGAAACAAATCCAAATGTTTCACATTTTTAGTGATTTAAGCCAAACGTTTACAAACATTATGAAACAAATCCAAACGTTTCACCTTTTTAGCAATTTAAGCCAAACATTTAAAACATTACGAAACAAAACCTAACGTTTAAAACGTTACGTAATCGCTAAAAAGGTGAAATGTTTGGATTTGTTTCGTAACGTTTGTAAATGTTTGACTTAAATCCTTAAAAAGGTGAAACGTTTGGTTTTGTTTAGTAACGTTTGTAAAAGTTTGGCTTAAATCGCTAAAAGGTGAAACATTTGGATTTGTTTTGTAACGTTTTAAACGTTTGGCTTAAATCCCTAAAAAGGTGAAACGTTTATATTTGTTTGGTAGCGTTTTAAACGTTTGGATCGGTTTTGTAAGGTTTTAAACGTTTGGCTTAAATCGCTAAAAAGGTGAAACGATTGGATTTGTTTTGTAACGTTTTAAACGTTTCAATTTGTTTCGTAACGTTTGTAAATGTTAGGCTTAATAGCTAAAAAGGTGAAACATTTGGTTTTGTTTTGTAACGTTTGTAAACTTTTGGCTTAAATTGCTAAAAAGGCGAAACGTTTAGATTTGTTTCGTAAAGTTTGTAAATGTTTGGCATAAATCGCTAAAAAGGTGAAACGTATGGTTTTCTTTCGTAACGTTTGGCTTAAATCGCTAAAAAGGTGAAACATTTGGATTTGTTTTGTAACGTTTTAAATGGTTTAATTTGTTTCTCAACGTTTGACCTAAATCGCTAAAAAGGTGAAAAGTTTGGATTTATTTTGTAATATTTTAATCGTTTGGATTGGTTTCGTAACGTTTTAAATGTTTGGCTTAAATCGCTAAAAAGGTAAAACGTTTGCTTTTTTTCATAATGTTTGTAAAGTTTCGCATAAATCACTAAAAAGGTGAAACGTTTGGATTTGTTTTGTAACGTTTTAAACATTTGGATTGGTTTCGTAATATTTTAAATGTTTGGATTAAATCGCTAAAACCGTGAAACATTTGGATTTGTTTCGTATTATTTGTAAACGTTTAGCTTCAATTGCAAAAAAGGGGAAACATTTGGATTTGTTTCATAACTTTTGTAAACGATTTGCTTAAATCGCTAAAAATGGTTAATTTTTTGGATTTGTTTTCTAATGTTTGTAAAAGTTTGGCTTAAATCGCCAAAAAGGTGAAACATTTGGATTTGTTTCGTAAAGTTTGTAAACATTTGGATTAAATAGCCAAAAAGGTGAAATGTTTGTATTTGTTACGTAACGTTTGTAAACGTTTGGCTTAAATCGCAAAAAAGGGGAAACGTTTGGATTTTTTTCATATCGTTTGTAAACGTTTGGATTTATTTCGTAACGTTTGTAGGCTTTAATCGCTAAAAAGGTGAAATGTTTGGTTTTGTTTCGTAACGTTTGTAAAAGTTTGGATTAAATCGCTAAAAAGGTGAAACGTTTGGATTTCTTTCGTAACGTTTTAAACGTTTGGATTGGTTTTGTATCGTTTGAAACTTTTGGCTTTAATCGCTATAAAGGTGAAATGTTTGGATTTTTTTCGTAACATTTTTAAATGTTTGGCTTAATTTGCTAAAAAAGGTAAAACGTTTGTATTTGTTTCGTAACGTTTTAAATGTTTGGATTGGTTTCGTAAGGTTTTAAACGTTTGGCTTGAATCGCTAAAAAGGGGAAACGTTTGGATTTGTTTCGTAACGTTTTAAACATTTGGATTGGATTTGTAACGTTTTAAATGTTTGGCATAAATCGCTAAAAAGGTAAAACGTTTGGATTTATTTCGTAACGTTTGGACTGGTTTCGTAACATTTTAAACGTTTGGCACAAATCGCTAAAAAGGGGAAACGTTTGGATTTGTTTCGTAACGGTTGTAAACGTTCGGATTGGTTTCGTAACGTTTGTAAACGTTTGGCTTAAATTGCTAAAAAGGGGAAACGTTTGGATTTGTTTCGTAACGTTTGTAAACGTTTGGCTTAAATCGCTAAAAATGTGTTATATTTTGATTGTTTTCGTAACGTTTTTAAACGTTTGGCTTAAATCGCTAAAAAGGTGAAACGTTTGGATTTGTTTCATAATGTTATAAACGTTTGGATTCAATCGGTAAAAATGTGAAACATTTGGATTTGTTTCATAAAGTTTACAAACGTTACAAAACAAAACCAAACGCTTCACATTTTTAGTGATTTCAGACAAACGTTACGAAACAAATCCAAACGTTTCACCGTTTTTGCTACTTAAGCCAAACCTTTAAAACGTTACAAAACAAATCCAAACGTTTCACATTTTTAGCAATTTAAGCCAAACATTTACAAATGTTACAAAACAAATCCAAACATTCCATATTTTTAGCGATTTAAGACAAACGTTACGAAACAAACCAAACATTTCACCTTTTTAGCGATTTAAGCAAAACATTTGAAACGTTACGAAACCAATCCAAGCGTTTAAAACAATACAAAAATAATCCTAACGTTTCACCTTTTAAGCTATTTAAGCCAAACGTTTAAAACATTACGAAACCAATCCAAATGTTTAAAACGTTACGAAACATATCCAAACGTTTATCCTTTGTAGCGATTTAAGCTAAACATTTACAAACATCACGAAACAAATCGAAACGTTTCACCATTTTAGCGATTTAAGCAAAACGTTTAAAACGTTACAAAACCTATCCAAACGTTTATAACGTTACGAAATAAACCCAAATGTTTCTCTTTATTAGCAATGTAAGACAAACGTTTACAAACATTATGAAACAAAAAAAACTTTTCACCTTCTTAGCGATTTAAGCCAAATGTTTACAAACGGTATGAAACAAATTCAAACGTTTACAAACATTACGAAACAAATACAAACGTTTTACCTTTTTAGCGATTTAAGCCAAACGTTTACAAACATTGGGAAACAAATCCAAATGTTTCACATTTTTAGTGATTTAAGCCAAACGTTTACAAACATTATGAAACAAATCCAAACGTTTCACCTTTTTAGCAATTTAAGCCAAACATTTAAAACATTACGAAACAAAACCTAACGTTTAAAACGTTACGTAATCGCTAAAAAGGTGAAATGTTTGGATTTGTTTCGTAACGTTTATAAATGTTTGACTTAAATCCTTAAAAAGGTGAAACGTTTGGTTTTGTTTCGTAACGTTTGTAAAAGTTTGGCTTAAATCGCTAAAAGGTGAAACATTTGGATTTGTTTTGTAATGTTTTAAACGTTTGGCTTAAATCCCTAAAAAGGTGAAACGTTTATATTTGTTTGGTAGCGTTTTAAACGTTTGGATCGGTTTTGTAAGGTTTTAAACGTTTGGCTTAAATCGCTAAAAAGGTGAAACGATTGGATTTGTTTTGTAACGTTTTAAACGTTTCAATTTGTTTCGTAACGTTTGTAAATGTTAGGCTTAATAGCTAAAAAGGTGAAACATTTGGTTTTGTTTTGTAACGTTTGTAAACTTTTGGCTTAAATTGCTAAAAAGGCGAAACGTTTAGATTTGTTTCGTAAAGTTTGTAAATGTTTGGCATAAATCGCTAAAAAGGTGAAACGTATGGTTTTCTTTCGTAACGTTTGGCTTAAATCGCTAAAAAGGTGAAACATTTGGATTTGTTTAATTTGTTTCGTAACGTTTGACCTAAATCGCTAAAAAGGTGAAAAGTTTGGATTTATTTTGTAATATTTTAATCGTTTGGATTGGTTTCGTAACGTTTTAAATGTTTGGCTTAAATCGCTAAAAAGGTAAAACGTTTGCTTTTTTTCATAATGTTTGTAAAGTTTCGCATAAATCACTAAAAAGGTGAAACGTTTGGATTTGTTTTGTAACGTTTTAAACATTTGGATTGGTTTCGTAATATTTTAAACGTTTGGATTAAATCGCTAAAACCGTGAAACATTTGGATTTGTTTCGTATTATTTGTAAACGTTTAGCTTCAATTGCAAAAAAGGGGAAACATTTGGATTTTTTTCATAACTTTTGTAAACGATTTGCTTAAATCGCTAAAAATGGTTAATTGTTTGGATTTGTTTTCTAATGTTTGTAAAAGTTTGGCTTAAATCGCCAAAAAGGTGAAACATTTGGATTTCTTTCATAACGTTTGTAAACGCTTGGCTTAATTTGCTAAAAAGGGGAAACATTTGGATATGTTTCGTAACGTTTTTAAAAGTTTGGCTTAGATTGCTAAAAAGGTAAAATGTTTAAATTTGTTTCGTAACGTTTGTAAACGTTTGGCTTAAATCGCTAAAAAAGGTGACATGTTTGGATTTGTTTCGTAACGTTTTAAATGTTTGGATTGGTTTCGTAACATTTTAAACGTTTGGCTTAAATTTGTTTCGAAACGTTTTAAACGTTTGGATTGGTTTTGTAACGTTTGTAAACGTTTGGCTTAAATCGCTAAAAAGGGGAAACGTTTGGATTTGTTTTGTAACGTTTGTAAACGTTTGGCTTAAATCGCTAAAGACGTGAAACTATTGGATTTGATTCGTAATGTTTTAAACGTTTGGATTGGTTCCGTAACGTTTTAAACATTTGGCTTCAATCGCTAAAAAGGTGAAACGTTTCGATTTGTTTCGTAACGTTTGTAACGTTTTGATTGGTTTCGTAACATTTTAAACCTTTGCCTTAAATTGCTAAAAAGGTGAAACGTTTGGATTTGTTTTGAAACGTTTCAAACGTTTGGATTGGTTTCGTAACGTTTTAAACGTTTGGATTAAATCGCTAAAACGGTGAAATGTTTGGATTTGTTTCGTAACATTTGTAAATGTTTGACTTCAATTTCTAAAAAGGGGAAACGTTTGGATTTGTTTCGTAACGTTTGTAAACGTTTGGCTTATATCGCTAAAAAAGGTGAAACGTTTGGATTTGTTTCGTAACGTTTGTAAACACCTGGCTTAATTTGCTAAAAAGGGAAAACGTTTGGATTTGTTTCGTAACATTTATAAATGTTTGGCTTAAATTGCTAAAAAGGTGAAACATTTGAATTCGTTTCGTAACGTTTGTAAACATTTGGCTTAATTCGCTAAAAAGGTGACACGTTTAGATTTGTTTCGTAACGTTTTAAACGTTTGGATTGGTTTCGTAACATTTTAAACTTTTGGCTTAAATTGCTATAAAGGTGAAATGTTTGGATTTGTTTCAAAACGTTATAAACGTTTGGATTGATTTTGTAACGTTTGTAAACGTTTGGCTTAATTCGCTAAAAAGGGGAAACGTTTGGATTTGTTTCGTAAAGTTTGTAAACGTTTGGCTTAAATCGCTAATGACTTGAAGCGTTTGGATTTGATTCGTAACGTTTTAAACGTTTGGATTGGTTCCGTAACGTTTTAAACATTTGTCTTCAATCGCTAAAAAGGTGAAACGTTTGGATTTGTTTCGTAACGTTTGTAACGTTTTGATTGGTTTCATAACGTTTTAAACCTTTGCTTAAATCGCTAAAAAGGTGAAACGTTTGAATTTGTTTCGTAATGTTTTAAACGTTTGGATTGGTTTGTAACGTTTTAAATATTTGGGTTAAATCACTAAAAAGGTGAGACGTTTGGATTTGTTTCGTAATGTTTGTAAAGGTTTGGCTTGGTTTCGTTACGTTTTAAATGTTTGGATTAAATCGCTAAAACGGTGAAACGTTTGGATTTGTTTCGCAACGTTTTAAACGTTTGGATTGCTTTCGTAACGTTTTAAACGTTTGGCTTAAATCGCTAAAAAGGTGAAACGTTTATTTTGTTTCGTAACATTTTAAACGTTTGAATCGGTTTTGTATCGTTTGAAACTTTTGGCTTTAATCGTTAAAAAGGTGAAACATTTGGATTTATTTCGTAACGTTAGTAAACGTTTGGCTTAATTCGCTAAAAAGAAAACGTTTGGATTTGTTTCGTAATGTTTTAAATGTTTGGATTTGTTTCGTAACGTTTTAAACGTTTGGCTTAAATCGCTAAAAAAGGGAAATGTTTGGATTTGTTTCGTAACATTTTAAACATATGGATTGGTCTTGTAACGTTTTAAATGTTTGGCATAAATTGCTAAAAAGGTGAAACGTTTGGATTTATTTCGTAACGTTTGGACTGGTTTCGTAACATTTTAAACGTTTGGTATAAATCGCGAAAAAGGGGAAACGTTTGGATTTGTTTCGTAACGGTTGTAAACGTTTGGATTGGTTTCGTAACATCTGTAAACGTTTGGCTTAAATCGCTAAAAATATGAAACATTTGGATTTGTTTCGTCATGTTTAAAGGTTTGTATTGATTTTGTAACCTTTTAAATGTTTAGCTTAAATTGCTAAAAAGGTGAAACGTTTGGATTTATTTCATAAGGTTTTAAATGTTTGGCTTAAATTGCTAAAAAGGTGAAACGTTTGGATTTGTTTCGTAATGTTTGGCTTAAATCGCTAAAAAGGTGAAACATTTGGATTTGTTTCGCAGCGTTTTTATATATTTGGCTTAAATTGATAAAAAGGTGAAACGTTTGCTTTTGTTTCATAATATTTTACAAGTTTGGCTTAAATCGCTAAAAAGAGGAAACGTTTCGATTTGTTTTCTAACGTTTCTATACGTTTGGCTTCAATCGCTAAAAAGGTGATACATTTAGATTTCTTTTGTAATGTTCGTAAACGTTTGACTTCAATCGCTAAAAAGGGGAAACGTTTGGATTGGTTTCGTAACGTTTGTAAACGTTTGGCTTAAATCGCTAAAAATGTGTTATATTTTGATTGCTTTCGTAACGTTTGTAAACGTTTGGCTTAAATCGCTAAAAAGGTGAAACGTTTGGATTTTTTTCGTAACGTTTGTAAACGTTAAGTTTTGTTTTGTAACGTTTTAAACATTTGGATTGTTTTTTTTTGGTTTTTTTTCGTAACGTTTTTAGCGATTGAAATGTTTGGATTTGTTTGTCAACGTTTTAAACACTTGGATTTCGTAACGTTTGTAAATGTTTGGCTTAAATCGCTTAAAAGGTGAAACGTTTGGATTTGTTTCGTAATGTTTTAAACGTTTGGATTGGTTTGGTAACATTGGTAAACGTTTGGCTTAAATCGCTAAAAAGATAAAACGTTTGGATTTGTTTCGTAACGTTTGTAAACGTTTGGCTTAAATCTCTAAAAAGGGAAAACGTTTGGATTTGTTTCTTAACGTTTTAAACGTTTGGCTTAAATCACTAAAAAAAGTGAAACGTTTGGATTTTTTTTCTGTAATATCCCGTAAATTCAGGTGCCCATTAGTGCAACGTGTCCTGCCGAGAGGGACCAGAGTTGCAATAATAAAAGATTTTGGATATTAAAGAAAAGGACAATATCAAGTAGGACATTCATGTTTAAGGATTGGAATAAGAAAATTTGGATATCGGCAATTGGATAAAGTAATAAATAATGATATTAAGAGAAAACAACGAGAAAATAGGAAAAGTGAAATTTATGTCTCCGATTGAAATATAAATATTTTATCCAAGAATAAAATAAAAAAATTGTCAGGATAAAGATTATCGAAGTGATACATTAAGACAAGACCCGAGTAGGTCGGTTTTGAAAAGTTTAATATGTAAAGTTTGATATTAGAAAATAATTATGGAATAAGAATCGGGATGAAAAAAAGTTTTAAGAAAAAGCCTAAAAAATAAAGTCTAATGGTCCCGTATTATTAATTATTGAAAATAATTAATAATATAATAGAGGTTAATGGATAAAAGATTATCAGTGAGAAATAGTAAATCGGAAAGTTGTATTATTTATTTGGGTATAAATAATACGTAAGTATGAGAATTGAAAGCTTTTAATTAATAGTTTGTTAAAAGAAAAGTATAAAGGATAAATTATAATGGTTATGAAATCAAGGGAGCAAAGAGGTCATTTAACCAACATATATAAGATTAAGAAGAAGATGAGAAGTGAAGAACAGAAGGTAAAAACGTATCCGTGAGGGTTTTGAGCGATCAAACTTGCTATCGTCGCGGTTTTTTTGTTTCTCGACGGAATCGAGCGATTCGCACGCTGTTGAATCAAGATTTAAATCCTCTATCTAGCCCATGCTTTGAATCAAGGTAAGTTTGTTGTTTTGGTTGCTAAAAATGAGGATAATAGGGCTGTGATATTGCGTTTGAATCGAATCAATCGTAACCACGTCGTTTTTTACGTTTTTGATGATTATTGGGTTGGATTTTGTGATGTATTGATGTAGAAGCGTGTCGGAGTGAGATTGGGGTGTCAGATTCAAGTCGAGACGAGATTTGGAGCTGTGGGGAAGTGTCTCACAAAGTGAGACATAGTTTCGCGACGCGAGCAAACTTGCAATTGGCATAATTTCTTCGTTCGGACTCCGAATTGAGCGATTCTTGTTGCGTTGGAAAGAGGAGAGGATTGTATATCATCCTAAATAATCAATTAATGGTAAGAATCAGTTATTGGTTGCTGTAAATAAGGTTTTAGTTGCTGCCTAGGTTTTGAATCAAGCGGTTTCATCGAATTCATGTATTCGATTCGTTTTAAGCTTGGATTATGTGTTTTTGATGTTTCTTTGAGTTGTGGTGTTGATGGGCATGTGAAAGGAGGTCGGTATGGAGTTGGAAACACGTCAGAATCATGTTTGGTGCTGGAAATCGCGTCCTCGGGATGTGAGGAGCTCCCTCACAATGTGAGGGAGTGCCTCACGACGCGAGATGCATGCCTCACGAAGTGAGAGGCATGATTCATGATGTGAGGGGACCCCTAACAACGTGAGGAAGGCTTCGCACGATGTGCCAAGCCTGTTTTTCCTCGGGAATGCCATCCGGAGACCCGTACGATGCATTTCCACTCGATATTGACGTACGCACTCCGAAAAGATGATATATGGATATATAACACAACGTGTACGACTAGGATTTTGATATAAAACCTATTGTTGGAAATCGATAACAAGAGTATAAGAAGTATCTCGACTAAGTATAAGAATACGATTAAAAGTTTATCGAAGTGAAGAGTCGTATTTGGAATACGATCGTATTAACCTAAGTTTATAACTTAGGGTTTTGATAATAAGCTTATGTTTATGAATTGAACGTACGTATGATTTAAATCGGAAACTGATGTATCAACGAGCTACTAGACTGACGAGCTGGATTAGCTAAGGGATCGAACGACACATGAAACTTACGTTCGTGGGATTATGATATTGCATTTTTGGATAGCGGTCGCTGTGAGTTACATTTTACTTTCGTGTATTATTCGTAAAAGGTATTTGATATATTATAAATAGTATTATCGCATACATTGCATATTATATGATTTGAATTGTATCGTATATCATTGTTTGATTGTTTGAAGTATAAGAATCTGGTGTGAGATCCGAGGGAACAACTACCTATTGGGTGTCAATAGATTGTGTGATCACCAGTGTCGAGTAAGTCTTAGCAAGGAAAACTAGACTAACTTATTTGTGAATGCGATACAAGGTCAGCATGGTTGAACTATCCCGCGGCCTGTATCTAGCGATTCGCCATGGTTGAACTATCCCGGGACTCCGATGTACTGTTGGATTTAAGATGGTATGAGGCATGTTGGTTGAACTAGCCCGGTGCCCGACCAGATGGTTGGTTGACATGGTTGAACTATCCCGTAACCTGCCATTAAGATTAAAAGAACATTATTGTTATGAACACTAGGAATTTCCTAGTTCTAGATTGTTGACAAGATTAGGGTTTCGATCGGATCAAACGCTTGAAATATACAATATGTTTTTAAAATGCGATGTTATATTTTTATAACACCATTAGTAAGATGGAAACTCACTCATTATTTCCCAAAATACTGACCCCTCACTGTTGATACATTTCAGGTGACCGGAGTCGGATCAGACATACCATCTCCTTTGTGTCAGAAGTCGCTTGGCTTGCACAAAGTACGAGTCCCTATAGAGCTGCAATAGTCAGTAGGTGTCAGTAAATGATTAAGTTTTGAATTCAAACGATATATTTTAAATGTAAACCCTAATTTGGTTTTATGAGTAAATTGTTTATGAAGATGTGTTTTTTTATCCGTTTGATTTTGGTACCAGTTGCGATGAGTGGGAATTGGTCGTATGTATGATTAGAGACAGGGCAGTGCTGGATATGAGATATCGTTTTGTAAGACCCTGGTTTCTAAGAATCGTTTCACATCGGTTTTCAGAAAATGAATACGATATATTGATATCTATAATTATATTGTTTAAAGGAGCTTTCTGAAAATATATTTTGCATAATTATATATTTGAATTTGCAAAAAATTTATAGTGGTTCTAGGCTTGCTACGGGTTTTGGAGCTACCACTCCCATTCCCTAGAGCCGGTCTCCGCTCAGTGATTTGGGTCATGACAGTTTCGTAACGTTTTAACTGTTTTAATTTGTTTCGTAATGTTTTAAACGTTTGGATTGGATTCATAACGTTTGTAAACGTTTGGCTTAAATAGCTAAAAAGGTGAAACGTTTGGATTTGTTTCGTAACATTTTAAATGTTTGGATTGGTTTAGTAACGTTGTAAATGTTTCACCTTTTTAGCGATTTAATCCAAACGTTACGAGACAAATCTAAAGGTTAAAACGTTACAAAAGAAAGGAAAAGATTTCATTTTTTTAGCGATTTAAGCCAAAGGTTTATAACGTTACGAAACCAATCCAAACGTTTCACCTTTTTAGCGATTTAAGCCAAACGTTTACAAACGTTACGAAACGAATCCAAACGTTTTAAAAGTTTAAAATGTTACGAAACAAACACAGATGTTTATAACGTTATGAAACTAATTTAAACGTTACAAACGTTACGAAACAAATCAAAACGTTTAAAACGTTATGAAACCAATCCAAACTTTTTAAATGTAGCGAAAAAAATCCAAACGTTTGGATCTGTTTTGTAATGTTTGTAAACGTTTGGCTTAAATCGCTAAAAAGGTGGAACTTTTGGTTTTGTTTTGTAATATTTGTAAACTTTTGGCTTAAATAGCTAAAAAGGTGACACATTTGGATTAGTTTTGCAACGTTTGTAAACGTTTGGCTTAAATCGCTAAAAAGGGGAAACGTTTGGATTTGTTTCGTAACATTTTAAACGTTTGAATTGGTTCCATAACGTTTTAAACGTTCAGATTAAATTGCTAAAAAGGTGAAACGTTTGGGTTGGTTTAGTAACGTTTGTAAACGTTTGGCTTAAATCTCTAAAAAGAGGGAACGTTTGGATTTGTTTTGTAAATTTTGTAAACGTTTGGCTTATATTGCTAAAAAGGTGAAACGTTTGGTTTTGTTTTGTAACGTTTGTAAACGTTTTGAATGGTTTTGTAACGTTTGTAAACATCTGGCTTCAATCGCTAAAAAGGTGAAACGTTTGGATTTGTTTTGTAATGTTTGTAAACGTTTGGCATAAATCGCTAAAAAGGTGGAACTTTTGGTTTTGTTTTGTAATATTTGTAAACTTTTGGCTTAAATCGCTAAAAAGGCGAAACATTTGGATTTGTTTTGCAACGTTTGTAAACGTTTGGCTTAAATCGCTAAAAAGGTGAAACGTTTGGATTTTTTTCGTAACGTCTGTAAACGTTTGACTTAAATCGCTAAAAAGGTGAAACGTGTAGATTTGTTTTGTAACATTTGTAAACGTTTGGATTGGTTTTGTAACGTTTGTAAATGTTTGGCTTGAATCGCTAAAAAGGTGAAACGTTTGAATTTTTTTCGTAACGTTTGTAAACGTTTGGCTTAAATAGCTAAAAATGTGAAATGTTTGGATTGGTTTCAAAACGTTTGTAAATATTTGTCATAAATCGTTAAAAAGGTGAAACGTTTGGATTTGTTTCGTAATGTTATTAAACGTTTGGCTTAAATTGCTAAAAAGGGGAAACGTTTGGATTTATTTCTTAACGTTTTAAACGTTTTGATTAGTTTCGTAACGTATTAAATGTTTAGCTTAAATCGCTAAAAAGGTGAAACGTTTGGATTTGTTTTGTATCGTTTGTAAACGTTTGACTTAAGTTGCTAAAAAGGTGAAACATTTGAATTTTTTCTTAGCGATTTTCAACGTTTGGCTTAAATCGCAACAAAGGTGAAATGTTTGGATTTGTTTCGTAAAGTTTGTAAATATTTGGCTTAAATCGCTAAAAAGGTGAAACGTTTGGATTGTTTTCTTTACATTTGTAAACTTTTTGCTTAAATCGCTAAAAAGGTGAAATATTTGGATAGGTTTCGTAACATTTTAAACGTTTGGCTTCAATCGCTAAAAAGGTGAAACATTTGGATTTGTTTCGTAATGTTTGTAAACGTTTGGCTTAAATCGCTCAAAAGGTGAAACGTTTAGTTTTGTTTGGTAGCGTTTGTAAACGTTTGGCCTAAATTGCTAAAATTGAGAAATGTTTGGTTTTGTTTTGTAATGTTTGTAAACGTCTGGCTTAAATCGCTAAAAAGGTGAAACTTTTGGATTTGTTTCGTTGCGTTTATAAACGTTTGACTTAAATTGCTAAAATATGAAACGTTTGGATTGGTTTCGTAACGATTTAAACATTTGACTTAAATTGCTAAAAAGGTGTAACGTTTGGATTTGTTTCGTAACGTTTTAAATATTTGGATTGGTTAACTTTTTGTGATTTAAGTCAAACGTTTACAAACGTTACAAAACAAAACCAAACGTTTCACCCTTTTAGCGATTTAAGCCACACGTTTAAAAATGTTACGAAACAAATCCAAATATTTAAAACGTTACGAAACCAATCCAAATGTTTTAAATATTACAAAACAAATTTAAACGTTTACAAACGTTACGAAACTAATCCAAACATTTCACCTTTTTAGCGATATATGCCAAAAAAGACCAAACGTTTTGCAAACGTTTCCTTAAATCGCTAAAAAGGGGAAACGTTTGGATTAGTTTCATAAAGTTTTTGTAATACCCTGGAAAATTTTAAAATTTTTCTAAGAGTTTTCGGAAATAAAATTGAGTCGTTTTCGGTTTATTAGTTCGATTCAGCGTTCGGTCCGAGTTTTAGTTCTTTTGAGTTGTGGTTAAACCAATTGGTTGAACCACCAATGATTTGCCCAAGTCTGAAAAGAGAGACCTGAGCAATTCACTAAAAACAAATTCAAACGTTACGAAATAAATTCACATGTTTAAATAGTTACGAAGCAAATCTTAATGTTTCACCTTTTTAGCGATTTAAGCCAAACGTTTACAAACGTTACCAAACAAATCCAAACGTTTAGCATTTTTAGCGATTTAAGCCAAACATATACAAACTTTATGAAACAAAACCTAACGTTTAAAACGTTGCAAAAAAATCTAAATGTTTCACCTTTTTACCGATTTATGCCAAACGTTCAAAACATTACGAAACCAATCCAAACATTTACAAACGATACGAAACAAATCCAAACGTTTCACCTTTTTAGTGATTGAAGCCAAACGTTTAAAACGTTACGAAACCAATCAAAACATTTAAAACGTTACAAAACAAATCCAAACGTTTCCTGTTTTTAGCGATTTAAGCCAAACGTTTACAAACGTTACGAAACAAATCCAAACGTTTTACCTTTTTAGCGATTTAAACCACACGTTTATAAACATTACGAAACAAATCCAAACGTTTCACCTTTTTAGCAATTTAAGACAAACGTTTTAAACTTTACGAAACCAACCCAAATGTTTAAAATATTACGAAAGAATTCCAAACGTTTCACCTTTTTAGCGATTTAATCCAAACGTTTACAAACAAATCCAAACGCTTCACCTTTTTAGCGATTTAAGCCAAACGATTACAAACATTACGAAATAAATCGAAACACTTCCCCTTTTTAGCGATTTAAGCCAAACGTTTACAAACGTTACGAAACAAATTCAATCGTTTTACCTTTTTAGCGTTTTAAGCCAAAATTTTACAAACGTTACAAAACAAATCCAAACGTTTCACCTTTTTAGCAATTTAAGCCAAATATTTACAAATGTTACTAAACAAATCCAAACGTTTCCCCTTTTTAACAATTAAAGCAAAACATTTACAAATGTTACTAAACAAAACAAAATGTTTCACCTTTTTAGCGATATAAGCTAAAATTTTACAAACGTTACGAAACATATTCAAACGTTTCACCTATTTAGCGATTTAAGCCTAACATTTGCAAACGTTACGAAACAAAACCAAATGTTTCCCCTTTTTAGCGATTTAAGCAAAAGTTTAAAAAGTTTTACGAAACAAATCCAAACGTTTAAAACGTTATGAAACAAATCCTATGGTTTCACCTTTTTGGCGATTTAATCCAAACGTTAAAAATATTACAAAAGAAATTCAAACGTTTAAAACGTTACGAAGGAAATCCAAACGTTTAAAACGTTACGAAACCAATCCCAAAGTTTAAAACGTTATGAAACAAATTTACATGTTTCACCTTTTTAGCCATTTAAGCCAAACATTTACAAACGTTACGAAACAAATCTAAACGTTTCTCTTATTTAGCAATTTAAGCCAAACGTTTACAAACGTTAAGAAACAAATCGAAACATTTCACCTTTTTAGCAATTTAATCCAAACGATTACAAATGTTACGAAACAAATCCGAACGTTTTTCCCTTTTTAGCGATTTAAGCCGAATGTTTCAAACGTTCCACGAAACCAATCCAAACATTTAAAATGTTACGAAATAAGGGGAATAGTTTAGATTAGTTTCGTATCATTTGTAAACATTTGGCTTAAATCGCTAAAAAGTTTAGCTTAAATCGCTAAAAAGGATAAACATTTAGATTTATTTCGTAATGTTTGTAAACGTTTGGCTTATATCGCTAAAAAGGTGAAACGTTTAGTTTTGTTTCGTAACGTTTTAAACTTTTGGAGTGGTTTCGTAACGTTTAACGTTTGTAAATGTTAAAAACATTAAAAACGTTACGAACCATATCAAACGTTTCCCATTTTTTAGCAATTTAAGCCAAATGTTTACAGAAGTTACGAAACAAATCCAAACGTTTCCATTTTTTAGCGATTTAAGCCAAACGTTTAAAAACATTACGAAACAAATCTAAAAGTTTCACCTTCTAGCGATTTAAGCCAAACGTTTACAAACATTATGAAACCAAACCAAATATTTCATCTTTTTAGCAATTTAAGCCAAACGTTTACAAACGTTAGGAAACAATTCCAAACGTTTGACCTTTTTAGCGATTTAAGCCAAACGTTTACAAACGTTACGAAACAAAATCAAACGTTTCACCTTTTTAGCGATTTAAGCCAAACGTTTACAAAGGTTACCAAAACAAATTCAAACGTTTCTATTTTTAGCGATTTAAGCCAAACATTTACAAACATTACGAAACAAATCCAAATGTTTCACCTTTTTAGAGATTTAAGCCAAACTGTTAAAACTTTATGAAACCAATCCAAACGTTTCCCATTTTTAGCAATTTAAGCCAGACGTTTGCAAACATTACGAAAAAAATCCCAATGTTTCACCTTTTTAGCGATTTAAGCAAAACATTTACAAAATTTACGAAATAAATCCAAATGTTTCACCTTTTTATCGATTTAAGCCAAATGTTTGCTAACTTTACGAAACAAAACCAAACGCTTCACCTTTTTAGCGATTTAAGCCAAACGTTACGAAACAAATCCAAACATTTTACCTTTTTAGCGATTTAAGCCAAACGTTTGCAAATGTACGTTTACAAACATTACGAAACAAACCAAACGTTTTTAAACGTTGCAAAACAAATCTAAACGTTTCACCTTTTTAACGATTTAAGCCAAACGTTTACAAACGTTACGAAACAAATCCAAACCATTAAAATGTTACGAAAAAATTAAAACGTTACGAAGCTAATTCTAAATTTCACATTTTTAGCGATTTTAGCCAAACATTTACAAACGTTATGAAACATATCCAAATGTTTCATATTTTTAGCGATTTAAGCCGAACGTTTACAAACGTTACGAAACAAATCCAAACGTTTCACCTTTTTAGCAAATGTTAACAAACGTTATGAAACAAAACCAAACATTTCATCTTTTTAACAATTTAAGCCAAACGTTTACGAACCATACGAAACAAATCCTAATGTTTCACTTTTTTAGCGATTTAAGCCAAAAGTTTAAAACCTTACAAAACCAATCCAAACGTTTAAAACGTTTCAAAACAAATCCAAACGTTACGAAACAAATTCACATGTTTAAAACGTTACGAAACGAATCTTAACGTTTCACCTTTTTAGCGATTTAAGCCAAACGTTTACAAACGTTACGAAACAAATCCAAACGTTTAGCATTTTTAGCGATTTAAGCCAAACGTATACAAACTTTACAAAACGAAATCTAACGTTTAAAACGTTACAAAAAAATATAAATGTTTCACCTCTTTACCAATTTAAGCCAAACGTTCAAAACATTACGAAACCAATCCAAACATTTACAAACGTTATGAAACAAATCCAAACGTTTCACCTTTTTAGTGATTGAAGCCAAACAATTAAAACGTTACGAAACCAATCCAAACGTTTAAATCATTACAAAACAAATCCAAACGTTTCCCCTTTTTATAGATTTAAAACAAACGTTTTAATCTTTATGAAACCAACCCAAATGTTTAAAATTTTACGAAAGAAATCCAAACGTTTCACCTTTTTAGCGATTTAATCCAAACGTTTACAAACGTTGACAAACACATCCAAATGCTTCACCTTTATAGCGATTTAAGCCAAACGATTACAAACGTTACGAAATAAATCGAAACGTTTCCCCTTTTTAGCGATTTAAGCCAAACGTTTACAAACGTTATGAAACAAATTCAATCGTTTTACCTTTTTAGCGTTTTAAGCCAAAATTTTACTACCGTTACAAAACAAATCCAAATGTTTCACCTTTTTAGCAATTTAAGCCAAACATTTACAAATGTTACTAAACAAATAGAAACGTTTCCCCGTTTTAACGATTGAATCCAAACATTTACAATTGTTACGAAACAAAACCAAATGTTTCACCTTTTTAGCGATATAAGCCAAACGTTTACAAACGTTACGAAACATTTTCAAACGTTTCACCTTTTTAGTGATTTAAGCCAAACATTTGCAAACGTTACGAAACAAAACCAAATGTTTCTCCTTTTTAGCGATTTATGCCAAAGTTTAAAAAAATACGAAACAAATCCAAACGTTTAAAACGTTATGAATCAAATCCTATAGTTTCACCTTTTTAGCGATTTAATCCAAACGTTAAAAACATTACAAAAGAAATTCAAATATTTAAACGGTTTCGAAAGAAATCCAAACGTTTAAAACGTTACGAAACCAATCCCAATGTCTAAAACGTTATGAAACAAATTTAGACGTTTCACCTTTTTAGCCATTTAAGCCAAACGTTTACAAACGTTACGAAACAAATCTAAATGTTTCTCCTTTTTAGCAATTTAAGCAAAAGATTTACAAACGTTATGAAACAAATTGAAACATTTCACCTTTTTAGCAATTTAATCCAAACGTTTACAAATATTACGAAACAAATCCGAACGTTTCCCCTTTTTACCGATTTAAGCCAAATGTTTAAAATGTTCCACGAAACCAATTCAAACATTTTAAACGTTAAGAAACAAACCCAAACGTTTCACCTTTTTAGCTATTTAAGCCAAATGTTAAAAACGTTATGAAACCAATCCAAACGCTTAAAACATTACGAAACAAATCCAAGCATTTCACCTTTTTATCGATTTAAGCCAAACGTTTAAAACGTCACGAAATCAATCTAAACGTTTCACATTTTTAGCGATTTAAGCCAAACGTTTACAAACGTTACGAAACAAACCAAAGGTTTCCCCTATTCAGCAAT